>NC_135787.1:94126500-94740000 GCF_051106095.1 Pogona vitticeps | reverse complement strand
TCTGACTCTTACTGACTGCTCTCTGACTCTGCCTCTTTTTATTACATTTCTCTCAGCTCCGCCTCTCAGAAACATTAGCCTAAAACATGAATATTTATAACTACTTAAACCTAATAAGGGTGAATGCTACCCTTCTGTTGAGGCTTTACCTTTTTCCTCTTATTAAAACAAATTCAATAAATCTACCCCACATATCATTAAAAATGTCTTTTTAAAATCTCCCCTTTCTTAAATTTTAGGATATAAGTCAATTTATCATTTACAGCAAGATTCCAAACTTCATTGTACCATTCTTCCAGTTGAACTTCAGGTTTAGATTTCCAGTTCCTGACTATAATTAATTTCACAGCAAACAATAAATTAGTAAGCAATTCTCTAGTTATAAAATCCAAATCTTCAGTAACAAATATTGATAACAAGGCCACTTATGACCATAATCCATTCTGGAAGATGGAGGTAACTCCAAATGGTTGTAAGTTGAAGCACCATTTCCCACAGGAATGCATTGAAATGCAATTAATCCATTCCGGTAGGGAAAAAATCACAAATAAATCACTGCAAGATTCATTGGAAACACGGTTGCAGTTGCAGCTGGTCGTAATCCTTTCTGGCTGAAGGGGAGGAAGAAAAGCAATCAAGCATGCAAGACCCATTGGAAATGCACAGAAAACAAATGGAGCAGATCGGAAATGCACAGAGAACAAAGGGGGCAGGTCAGAAATGCAAATAAAAGAAAGGAAAAAGCAAGGGAAGCATGCAGGACCCATTGGGAATTGGGAATGCCCCCCCAAAAGCAACCAAACCCCCAAGACCCTTCAGAAATGGGGAAAACCCCAACAAACAACCCCCCAAAACCCATCGGAAATGGGGAAAAACACTCCAAGAAGCAACAAAAAACCCCAAGACCCATCGGAAATGGGGGAAAAAACCAAAAACAAATGCCCCCAGCTCAACCAAAAAACAAACGCCCTCAGCTCAAAACCACACTGCAAAACACCCAGAATAGTATTTAGCCCGAAGCCTCCCTGCAAACATACACATACATTTTCACCCCGATGCAGAAGGAAGCAGTCTGAAGCCTCCTTCGATGCACACTCTCTAACTGCTGGGACGAATGAGCTACAAAGAAGCAGCCTTTTCACCACCTACAGTTAGAAATTTGAATTTCCCCCTGCCCTTTTCTGTTCTTAAGTGGAAGCTCCGGTCGCAACTAGAAGCAAAATTTGCGGTTGCAGCTGGTCGTAACTCGAAATGGTCATAAGTAGGGACATTTGTAAGTCGAGGCACCACTGCACCAATTTCGTTATCACATTTCCAACAAACATTTGAATATTTAGTATTTACTTTACTCAATTTAACCAGTGTTAAGTACCATCTTAAAACTATTCTATAGGAATTTTCTTTTATTCCCACTGACATACATTGTAATATTCTTATTTCCCAGTCTTCTTGTTTTATTTCTTTTTTAAAGTCTTGCCCCATACTTGTTTCAATTCTTCACCCTCAGTTTCATCTTCTCCTAACTCCAAAATTATTTTATGTTTTACTTACTACACCTTTCACTGAATCATCCTTTTGTGTATCTTCATTAGTTAAAATGAAGTTTTCATATTTTGTATATTCTCTACATTTATTATTATTCTTTATACATTCTTTAGTCCATTTCTCTAATTGTTCTTAATTTAACCAAGTTAGATCCTTACTTTGAAGAATTTGTTTCATTTGTCTTTTCGATCTCATTTTTTCCATCCAGTCTTTTAGTCTACTCACTTGCTTCATCTTAAATAATTTTTCAAGAACTTTCAGATTAGCAGGAAAATTTTCTATTTCAGTTAATAACCTTAATGGTGAATTGGGAGGTATAGACTTTTTAAAATATTTATACCATACATTTAGTATGGTCTTTAAATAGGGGTTATTAATCTTACTTAATTTGGAGTTTTGACAGTCCCAAATAAATATTTTTCAATATTGTCTTTTAACTCTAATGATTCCATTTCCCACCAAATTAATCTTTCTGGATTATACATGATTTCCCCAATAAACCTTAATTGATTGGCGATATAAAAATTTTTTTGACATTGGGTATCCCTATGCCTCCTTTTTTTTCTTGGCATCTTGTACCAGTACTTTTTATTTATTCTAGCTTTTTCATTACAATATCTATTAATCAGTCCTTGCCAGAAATCATCTTCTGATAATTGTATCAGTAACATCATAAATAAAAAATTAATCTTGGGTGAAATTTTGATTTTCGTCAAGGCAATCCTTTGAAACCAAGAAAGTTTCAAATTAGAATATTCTTGTAATTTATTTTTAGCATCCCTTTTTAATTTATTACAATTATGTTTTTTAATTTTCTGAATATCCTTTATAATATCTATACCCAAATATTTAATTGAATTGCATATCTTAAAATCATATTTACCAACAAACAATTTCTGTTCTAATTTATTATGGTTAAATAACATCATTTCTGATTTTTCCAATTTATTCGTAATCTAGTTATTTCCCCAAACTTTTCTAAATGGTTTTTAATTCTATCCATACTCTCTAAGGGGTTATTAATTTTTAATAATGAATCATCTGCAAATAAATTAATCTTTATTTTATTGCTCCTACCTATACCTTTAATTAAGTTATCATTCCTATTTGCATTCGCTAACATTTCAATAGCCAAATTAAATAGAACTGGAGAAAGGGGACAACCTTGTCTTGTACCTCAACCTAACGATATCTGTTCTCTTATTCCATCGTTAACTATTAGTGCTGAAGTGTTATCCAAATATAACTGATCTATTACTCTGTGAATTTCTTGCCAAATCCCCAACCTTTTAGAAGAGTCTTTAGCATTGGGCACTCTACACAGTCAAAGTCCTTAAATATATCCAAAGATAAGATACTTGATTTTGTTTTATTTATTTTTTCTATATCATATACAATATTTAAAACCCACCTAGTTAAATTAGCCATTTGTCTTCCCTTTAAAAAGACATTTTGATATTCTTTAATATATTAAAACTCTGTCTGTGCTCTAGTACAGTTTGTTTGGATAGTTATTTAAAGCTGTGGGATCAGCTTATGTCCTTTTCACGAGATTGAGTGATTATGGTGATCAGCGTGTTTTTTGTTGTGGGTGTATTGTTGTGATAAGGGGGAGAGATTATCTGTCACTGTGATTGATAGGTGTCGTTAGCTGGACTTTTGTGTGCAGTGATCACTGATTCTTGTGGCTGGGTAGAGTTTGTTGACCTTTTGTAGGCTGTATTTTTCAGTGCTGGGAGCCAGGCTTTGTTGAGTTTTAAACTTTCTTCTTCTTTTTTTTTTTGTTGAAGCTCTGCTGGTGTTTGTGGATTTCAATGGCTTCCCTGTTCAGTCTAACATAATGATTGCTGATGTTGTCCAGTACTTCTGTGTACTGAAATAGAATTTCATGTCTAGCTTGTTTTAGGGCATGTTCAGCTACTGCTGATTTTTCCGGTTGTTTTAGTCTGCAGTGTCTCTCATGTTCTTTGATTCTGGTGTGGATGCTGTGTTTTGTGGTTCCAATAACCGGAGCCGCCAAGAGACCTTTGGGTAGTGTGGGCGGCATATAAGTTAAATAAATAAAATAAATATATACCTGTCCACAACTGCAAGGTATCCGGTATACTCCTGCAGTGGTGAGGGGGGTCCCTTTTGTCCTTTGCTTACCATAACATTTTTTTTGTGGTGGGGTTGAATACTGTTTGTAGGTTGTGTTTTTGCAAAAATTTCCCCATGCAATCCGTGAACCCTTTGATGTATGGCAGAAATACTTTATTTGTGGATGACTGTTTTTCCTCTTCAGTTTGGTGTTTTTTCTTGGTTTGATGGCTCTTGTGATTTCATTTTTGGAGTAGCTATTTGACTGTAGGGCCCACTCCATCTGTCTGTTAATAGAACTTGCTATCCCACTGAAAATACTTGGTAGTTAGGCCCAATTCAGATGGTTGAGTTCGGTAATGAGAAATTGAGCTTCACAGTTCTGATTTGCATGGTCTACCAGTGTTTTGATTATGCCTCTTTTTTTGCTGTGGGTGGTGGTTGGAGTTTTTGTGTAGGTACTGGTCTCTGTTGGTGGGTTTTCTGTAGACCTTGTTTCCCTATAGGAGGTCAGTTTTGCCTATGACCATGACATCTAAGAAAGGGAGTTGGCCCTCTATTTCTTTTTCCATGGTGAATTGTATATTTGGGTGGATGTTGTTGAGATGGTTTAGAAATTCTTCCAGTTTTTCTTCACCATGGTCCCAAATTGCGAAGGTGTCATCCATGTATTTTATCGGAACTACACAGTGGGTGTGAAGAGTGCCAAAGCCACGGCCTGTTTTTCGAAAAGTTCCATGTAGAATTTTGCTACAACCGGGCTGAGGGTGCTCCGCATGTCCACTCCATCTGTCTGTTAATAGAACTTGTTATCCCACTGAAAATACCTGGTAGTTAGGCAGTGTTGGAAAAGGTCCTTGATGCATTCTGGAAAGATCTGTTGGATGAGTGCCAGAGTGTCCTTTATTGGTACCTTGGTGAAACAAACAAACTGTACCAGAGCGCAAATAGAGTTCTGACTCCTGTCCTCTGAAGATGCCAGCCATAGAGACTGGTGAAATGTTAGGAAGAAAAACCTTAAGAACATGACCAGACAGCCCGGAAAACCCACAATAACCATTGGATCCAGGCCGTGAATGCCTTCGAGAATACAAATTTATTCATTCTATTTGCTAATATTGCTGTAAAGATCTTTCCATCCTGATTTATTAACGAGATAGGCCTGTAGGAACTTGGATCTCTTAAATTTTTGTTTGGTTTGGGTATAAGAATCTAAGCGCTTCCACAATGTTGGTATTTTTTCTCCTTCCAATATATTGTTGTATAGTATTTTCATCTTAGGAATTAAAATTCCTTTAAAACATTTATAAGAGTCTGGGCCCAAACCATCAAAGCATAGAGTTTTCCCATTTTTCATTTTATTGACTACCTCATTTTTCCCTTTTCCAATTCTGTTTTGTCACTCTCTATTAATTTACTTTTCACATTTGCCTTAATATATTATTCTATATCATCTTTTGATATATATATTTTGATTTTTTTTGAAATTTCTTTAATTTTTCTTTCATCGAACTGCATTTCTTTCTAGTTTCATCTTTAATTAGTCCAACTGTATTTTTTGATCTTTTAGTTTGAACTAACCTAGCCAAAACTGTGAATTTTTATTACTATATTTTTAAAAAAAATCTCTTTAAATATGTCAAATCTCTCTAGACTTTGTCTAATTCAGTACTTCTCTTTTTTTAGCTTGAATCTCTAGTAATTTCTTATTATCTTTATCTATAAATATTTACTTTCTAAATCTTTTATTGTTTCTTCTAATTTTTTAATATTTTTTATATTAATTTTTTTGTTTACATGATTCCCTTATGGCAATTCCTCCTATAATCACTTTCATGGTGTCCCATATCACTCCTGTTTTAGTTCCTCCCACTTCATTTATTGTCTATATTCCCATTAGTTATTTCTTTATCCATTGCATCCATATGTTGGAAAATATTGGCATATATTTTCCATCTTCTTGCTTCCTGATAGTCTTTTTTAGTCTTTATCTCCATCAACATCAATGCATGATCTGTTATTTTTATTACATTAATATTAGTATCTAATCTAAGAAAGATTAAATTTTGGGATACAAATATAAAATCTATTCTAGAGTAGCTATTATATACATAAAAATGATAAGTATATCTTTTTTCATCTCCTTTCATCTTCTCCATATGTCTTTAAGCTCAGTTGCACTCAACATCTTATTCAATATTGTATTTCGTTTATTCACATCATCGCTCTTGTGCACTGATTTATCTTTAATTTTATCTAGTACCATGTTGAAATCCCCTGCTATAATAGCATAATCCTTTTTAATCTTTTCCATCTCTTTAAGGACAGAGTCATAAAGTTCCCTTTGATTTACATTAGGTGCATAAACATTTATTAAAGTATAGTACAGTGGTGCCTCGCTTAGCGATTGCTCCGTTTTACGTCGAAATCACTTAGCGATGCTGTTTTTGCGATCGCAAAAGCGATTGCTTTGTGATGTTTCCTATGGGGAAAACTCGCTTTGCGATGATCGCAGGGAAGCGATCGTCGCAAAGCCCCCATTTTCAGCCAGCTGATCGGCGGTTCCAAAATGGCCGCCAGGAAAAAAATGCCCCCCCTGCTGTTTTGCCTTTATTTAGAGGCACCGAAAATGGCCGCCCCTATGGAGGATTTTTGCATATGTTTAGTTGTTTAGTTTTTAAGCCCATAGGAATGCATTAAACACATTTTAATGCATTTCTATGGGCTTTTTAAAATCGCTTAGTGATGTTATCGCTTAGCAGCGATTTTTGCTGCACGGATTAAGATCGCTAAGCAAGGCACCACTGTATTCTGTTTCCATTGATCCCTATATTATTATATATCTGCCATTACTATCTTTTACTATTTCTTTTACCACAAATTTACAGTGTTTGGAGATTAATATTGTCACTCCTCTAGAGTTTGAAGTCCCATATCCTTTTTCATAAATATTTGCACTTTGTAATCTCATCTCATTCACCCCATTCTTTGACTGATGAGTCTCCTGCAAATAAATAATATCCACCTTATTTTTCCTCAGCAAAGTATCTATTCTTCTTCTCTTCAGAACAGATCCTAGTCCTTCTACATTTAACGTAGCTATTTTTATGTTTTTTCTCCATGGTCATTTAATATCTCTCCTCCTTTTAGGTCCCATAGTGCCATACATATTCCACAAAACAAAACAAAAAACCACCTACAGACACTAAACAATTGTTTAGGGAATATGTCCCTCTTGCTTTCTTTGCAGAATGAAGGACTCTGAATTATAAGAAAGCTTACATAAGCATTGAATACTGATTAGAATTCTACAATACCCATCCTCAGATCCCCACACAGGCATTGTGTTACCGTCTGCATTTGTGAGTTATATAGCATAAACTAAATTATCTGGTTTATGCCATTTCCATCCTTATATCCCAGTTTTCTTCAGGGCACATACATGACACTCCCCCCCCCCCATTCCACATTCAATTTTGGGTGGGTGCTAACTTTACAGTAAGGTAACTTGTTCTAAGGAAGTGTCTTCAGCATTCAAAATTAATTCAGCAACATTTCTTCATACCTTAACATAAGTGAAGGTGTGGGGTTGCTCTGTGGGGAATATGTTGGGATCTACCCTCTATTTGCTGTGACACATCATCCGATGTTGTTTTTCTAGTATTTTCCAATGCACGCCTATGAAACCTCATGTTTGACACATTTTCTCTGACTAAATAGTTCCTTTGCAGCTCTGAAGCTTTATCACTGCACACTGGCAGGCAGTATTAAAAACTGTTATAAAGGACTTATGTGGCCCCACGGGCAAAATAACAGCAGCTCTGAAATGGAGGACAGCAACACAGCCTCCCTGAACAGATTTCCCATTCCTTTCTGACAAGGTTCCCTTCATCTTCTTTTCCCCCACTCTCTCTTTCTGCTTTTCTTAGTGAAACTGAGAAAGAAATCAGTATTGCTTCCCCCATACTCATATACCTTTGAAGAAAACAGTTTTCTAGCCTTCTCAATTATCTCCATTTGCTTTCATTTCTGTGTCTTAGAAATTGTATTTATTTCTGCATAAGTCAGTATTCAGGGATCCACATGTACCTAAGATCTAACAATTGGGGTAGCAATGAAGTGTTCCTGTTGCCTTGCAAGGTGGGTGGTTTGCAGCTGAGCAATCTTCCAGGCAGCCTCTAGCTGAGCTTATGCCTTCAGTCTGTGGTGTTCTCATAGGCTGGCTGGGAGTCCAGCCTTGTCTTCTGACTCTGGCACAGAACTGTCTCCATCTTTGGCCTTCTGAACATCTGAAGATCCCAGGGCTTCAAGATCTGCCAGCTTCTCTTCATCTACAGGTCTGGGGGATTCCAACTCATCCCATCTGGAATATTCCTCAGCAGGGCCATGATGCCTGTTCATATGATCTTGTAAGCAATTACAATTTTGCAAAAATGTTATGGGGGGAGGGAACTGCGTGGATTATGTTTAAAGTTACATGGATGTGTGTTTCTGTGTGTTCTGTGCCACCAAGTCAGAACCAACGTATAGTGACTCTAATAGAAATATCAACATAATTGGCATATTTAAGGAGTGGTTTTACCAGCTGAGATTGAATCCACGCGACGGAGTGAGCTCCCATTGCTCTGTCCCAGCTCTTCGCCAGCCTAGCAGTTCGAAAGCATGTAAATGCAAGTAGATAAATAGGGACCACCTCGGTGGGAAGGTAAACAGCGTTCCGTGTCTAAGTCGCACTGGCCACACAACAACGGAAACTGTCTTCGGACAAACGCTGGCTCTACGGCTTGGAAACGGGGATGAGCACCGCCCCCTAGAGTCGAACACGACTGACTAAAATGTCAAGAGGAACCTTTACTTTTACCAGTTCCACTCCTCCAGTAAGTTTCCAAAGCTGAGCTCGGATTTGAACCCTGCTTCCCTGTTTTACATCAATTTATTCACAGGGAATCCATAAGTATATGGTTTGTAGATACACCACTTTGGGTGCCTGGGTTGTGAATGATCCTGGGTGGAGTGGTATAATGATTGGCACTTGAGTAGCTGAATAATGATTGGCTAGCATGGTGGAAGATTGTGTGATGTGGAATCTGATTAGAGTTAGGGCACATCTAAATGGAGGAAGCTAGAGCAGTCTGCTTTGTGTTTAAAGGGTCCTTCTCTTTAGTGCGATCTGTTCTATCTCTCACTTGAATGATTCTTTCATTCACACTGGTTGATATTTCTTCTCCTGAAAAAAGCCCAAACAGGTCTTTGCATCACTTAAATTTGTCCCCCTTTTGATTAATAACATTCCCTTTCCTACCTGCTTTCATGCATTTTCATGCAACCGTCGTTCAGTGAGGTGTGTCATGAAACAATTATGCATCTACCTAGCATGGTACACAGAATGGTACCAATATATCTCATTTATCTAGAATAGCACTGTAATCAATAGATATATATGTATGTATGTGTGCGTGCGTGCGTGCGTCTGTCTGTCTGTCTGTCTGTCTGTCTGTCTGTCTGTCTGTCTGTCTGTCTGTCTGTCTATCTATCTATCTATCTATCTATCTATCTATCTATCTTTAAAATGGTAGAGCAGATGAAAATACAACCCATCAAATATATAACAGAGCTGTCACCTCAGATGACACCATTTACAACTCTTTTTGGGTGTGAACTAACCATCTGTACGGGCTACAGAATGGGATGATTAGGGATGCTTGAATCATGCTGAAAAATCTGTAGCCCTAGCATTGTGCCAAGAAGGAGTTCTAAAAACAGATGGGAGGGATTGCTCTAAGTTAAAACATGTATGAATGCCATAATTTTATTCAAACCAAACAGCACCAAAAATGATCCAAATAGCAATGCCTATCTGGATACACTCTAAGTTGAGATTGGACTGTATAAAGAGTGACAGCAAAAGAGCTGAGGTTTGACCATCAAGAGAGAGATAGCAGGAAAGATAAAAGAATCATAGAATCAAAGAAAGTGAAGTTGGAAGGGGCCTACAAGGCCATCAAGTCCAACCCCCTGCTCAGTGCATATCTGCCAGGTGGTTATCTAAATTTTTCTTGAATGCCTCCAGTGTTGGATCACTCACCAAGTCCCGAGGTCACTGTCGTGCTGCTCTAACAGTTAGGAAGTTTTTCCTGATATTCAACCGAAATCTGGCTTCCTTTAACTTGAGCCCATTGTTGAGTGTCCTGCACTCCGAGATGATCGAGAACAGATCCTGCCCCTCCTCTGTATGACAGCCTTTCAAATATTTGAAAAATAATATCATATCAGTCTTCTTTTCTGTAGGCCAAACACGCCCAATTCTTTCAGCCTTTCCTCATAAGGCTTGGTTTCCAGCTCCCTGATCATCCTTGTGGCCCTCATCTGAACTTGTTCCAATTTGTTAGCATTTTTCTTGAAGTGTGGTGTCCAGAACGTGACACAATATTCAAGGTGAGGCCTAATCAGTGCTGAATAGAGGGGGACTAGCACCTCGCGGGATTTTGAAACTATTCTTCTATTAATGCAGCCTAAAATAGCATTTGCTCCTTTTGTAGCCACATCACACTGTTGGCTCATATTTAGCTTATGATCTATTCTAGGACAATTTCAAGATCCTTCTTGCTTGTAGTTTTGCTGAGCCAGGTATCCCCCATCTTGTAACTGTGCAATTGGTTTCTTTTTCCGAGGAGCAGTACTTCGCACTTATCCCTGTTGAATTTCATTCTGCTGTTTTCGGCCCAGTGCTCCATCCTGTCAAGGTCATTTTGAATTTTGTTTCTGTCTTCCAGGACATTAGCTATTCCGCCCAGTTTGGTATCACCTGCAAATTTGACAAGCATTCCCTGCACTCCCGCATCCAAGTCATTAATAAAAATATTGAAGAGCACGAGGCCCAGGACTGAGCCTTTGGATATCCCACTGGTTACCTCCTCCCAGTTAGAGAAGGAGCTATTAATCATCACCCTCTGAGTGCGATTCTGTAGCCAATTGTGTATGGACCTAACACTTGATCTATCCAGCCCATACCTAGTTAGCTTGCTAATCAGAATATCATCAGAATAGTTGAGATATGACTGTCTAGAGGGAGATACCATAAAGCTGGTGCAGAGAGTTGAAGTATATAAATAATTAAAATAAATAAATAAATAAATAAAGTTAGTAGTCTATGGTAGAGTTCATGGAGAAATATATTTAGATGGGATGGACACTTGCGAGTTGAGACTTGCTGTCGAGTCCAACTTAAGTTGCACTGGCAACTTAACTTGGACTCGACTTCGTTTTTTTCCTAATGACTTGTATTCAACTTGTGACTCGGAACCATTTTTTTTCAAGTCATGTGTTGTGTCCCCCTGCTGCTCCCCCACTACCTACCTACTCCTGCCACTGCTGCACACCTCTGTCCTCAAAAGCAGGCACTAAGCTCATCTTCCCTTCCAGGAGCCAAGCATGCCCAGAAGCACTAGACCTGGCTTCTGGAAGGGAACCCAATCATTCTGCTTGCCTCTAAGGACAGTGGCATGCAGTGGTGGCAGGAGTAGGGAGGGTCCAAGGGGTAGCAGGGGCAGGAGCAGCTAGGAAGCGTGTGGGGGAGCCAGGCCCACCGCTTCTGGGCATGCTGCTGAAAGGGAAGCAAAGCCTGCTGCTTGGGACTTGGGACTTGCTACCAAAGACTTGGGAGTTGATTTGAGTCTAGGTACCAGCAAAAATGTGAAGGCAAGAGGAGAAGGGGACGACAGAGAACGAGATGGTTGGACAGTGTCACCGAAGCTACCAACATGAATTGGACCCAACTCCGGGAGGCAGTGGAAGACAGGAAGGCCTGATGCGCTCTGGTCCATGGGGTCATGAAGAGTCGGACATGACTAAATGACTAAAAAACAACAACCAGCAACTTGTACTCAGACTTGGGACTCGGGTCTGAAGACTTACCAACATCCCTGGGTTTTAACCTTTATCACTTATATCCAAGAACACTTTCCCTTCATACCTATTACCTCTGGTCCCTAAATAAAAATCCTATTTGATTGTTTGAACCAGCCTCTTCTCTTGATTTATTTTATATGGAACTAAGGGTAAGGAACTCTGACTAGCAAAGAAATATACACCCATGTCACAGAAAGCTACACTTTACCACTAAGATTTTACATATTAAAAAGCAGGGGTTGGGGGGAAACAGAAGGCGTGGATTTCTCTCTGCTTGAGAAATGCAAAGTGTGGAGAAAATGGATTTGGACAGATTTAGACACACACATACACACACACGCACACGCACTCCACCCTTTGCAATTTCTCAACCTGAGAGAAATCCACTTGTGTGTGTGTGTTAATTTCCAGCTCCCACAAGCATGGGGGATAACTCTGCACATGCTTCTGGCTCCTGGATCTGGAAATGCACTCTGCACATGCCTCAGAGTCAGGGGTGTGTGGGGTTGGGGCAGAAGGGGGGATAAAAGTGCCTCCTCTTCCCTAGCTTTAGGAGGAAGGAGGGACTGGCCCGACCCCATTTCCCTGGCTCTGAACCGCTGCCCCCCAGAACCCGGGACCAGCCTCCCCTCCAGCGGAGGCAAGCAAGCAAGTGCACTAACTCCAGACCACTCATGTCCGTTTCCACCAGGTTCCTCTCTTGCACTTCCTTCCTGCCTTATTCAGCTCCAGCGGAAGCAATCATACACAAGCCAGATTGATTGCCTGGGTTATCTCTGAAAGAACCAAGTGCCCTGACGCACTTTTTTATTAGAAGATTGTATACTATAAGAGCAATATTATGATAATAGCCAATATTGTATACTAAAACACATTGGTTCAAATGCTTTTAAAATGTACAAATTTTGAAGGGACAACTAAGACACCAAGATGCAAAAACAAATAATTATAAGCAGCCCATGTTAACACGATGTTTAACAAGCACGAACTGAATGTAGGTATATTGAAAATTAATAATAATAATAATAATAATAATAATAATAATAATAATAATAATAATAATAATAATAATAATAATAATAATAATAATAATAATAATAATAATAATAATAATAATAATAATAATAATAATAATAACGGGGGAGAACACCTGGGCAAATACAGTTAGCTTGGCATCAATACCAGGAAAGGCTGTAGAACAGATAATCAAATAGATATTCTGTGAACACTTAGAAAAAGATACTGTGATTTCTAAGACTCAACATGGATTTCTCAAAAGCTAGTCATGCCAGACTAATCTTATTTCTTTTTTTGATAGAGGCACAAGCTTGGAAGATAAGAGGAATTGCTGTGGATGTAGTGTATCTTGATTTCAGCGAGGCTTCTGACAAGGTCACTTGTGATATTAATGTGGCCAAGCTAGTAAAATGTGGACTAGTTTGTGTCATGGTTAGTTGTATTTGTATCTGGTTAAAAACCCACACCCCAAAAATGCTCAGGCTGAGTGTCACAGAGTTCTGTCCAAGGGCCAGAATCTTTATAAATGACTTGGATGGGGGTGTGGAGGGGATGCTTAATAAATCTGCAAATGACACAAGCTCACAGGGATTGCTAATACATCAGACGTCAGAATCAGGATTCAAAATGGTTACAGATTAGAAAACAGGGCTATACAAATAAAATAAGTTTCAAAAGGGAAAAATGTGCACTTATCAGCCACAACATTAAAACCTAAGAGAATAGAATTCATTATATTGTTAAAGTGACACCTATGAAGGCAGCAAGTGAACAGTCACTTCTTGAATTTCATGTGTTGGAAGCAGGAAATATGGGCAAGTAAAAAGATCCGAGTGACTTTGACAAGGGCCAAATAGTGATGGCTAGGTGACTGGGTCAGAGCATCTCCAAAACGGCAAGTCTGGTGGGGTGTTCCTCGTATACAGTGTTAGTGCCTACCAAAATTGGTGCAAGGAAGGACAACCGGTGAACCAGCATCAGGGTTATGGACGTCCAAGGCTCTTTGATGCATGTGGGGAATGAAGGCTAGCTCATTTGGTCTGATCACATAGGACTACTGTAGCTGAAGCTGCTGAACAACATAATGCTGGCTGTGATAGAAAAGTGTCAAAACACACAGTGCATCACAGTCTGCTAAGTATGGGGCGGCATAGCTGCAGACCAGTCCAGGCTAACCACTGTCCACTGCTGAAAGCACCTATGATGAGGATGCAAGCCTCAGAACTGGACCATGGAGAAACGGAAGCAGGTTGCCTGGTCTGATGAATCACATTTTCTTTTGGATCAGGTGGAGGGCCAGGTATGTGTGTGTCATTTACCTGGGGATGAGATGACAGCAGGATACACTATGGGAAGAAGGCTGACTGGTAGAGGCACTGTTATGCTCTGGGCAATGTTCTGCAGGGAATCCTATGGTCCTGGCATTTAACTGGACATTACTTTGACACGTGCCACCTACCTAGAGATTATTGCAGACATGTATACCTCTTCATGTCAATGGTATTCCTGAATGGCAATAGCCTCTTTCAGCAGGATAATGCCACACTGCAAAATTTGTTCAGGAATGGTTTGAGTAACATGACAAAGAGTTCAAGGTGTTGCCTTGGCCTCCAAATTTCCCATATCTCAAGCCTATGGAGCATCTATGGGATGTGCAGGAACACCAAATCCAATCCATAGAGGCTCTACCTTGCGAATTGTAGGACTTAAAGGGTCTACTGCTAATGTCTTGGTGCCAGATACCACAGGACATGTTCAGAGGTCTTGTGGAGCCCATGCCTCCATGCATCAGACCTCTTTTGGCAGCACAAGGGAGACCTACATGATATTTGGCAGTTAGTTTTAATGTTGTGGCTGATCAGTGTAAAGTGCTGCACTTGGGCTAGAAAAATCAGATCCATAAATATAAGGTGGTGGAAAGCTGGCTAGGAAGCATGAGAAATGTTGGGATAATAACAGTCTTGCATGCTCTGTAACACTGGGTCTCAGTGGGAGGGAGGCTTTTAGGACCTAAAGAGACTCTCTCCTTTTCACTAACCTATTGCTAAAGTTATTGCTGACCTCTCACTTGACCCTTCTCTGTTCCTATTTTATTTGCTTCACTTATTTTGTTTGCTAATCTGTCTCTGCTCCTGATCTCCAATTATGCAGTTAGCATGTAGTGTCTGTCTCTCATATGGCTGAGGCTCACCTTTCCTCATTTTTCCTTTTATCCTTCTGACTGTGTATAGAATGACACACTAGGACTCTGGAGAATAGGGTTCAAATCCCCTCTTGGCGTGAAAACTCAGTGGGGGAGTGGAACTGGTAAAACCACTCTTTAAATATCTTACCTTGAAAGCCCTATTAGTATTGCTATAGGTTGGTTCCAACTTGCTGGCACGGAACACACACAGACTGATTGTATAACAACAAAGTGCTAATCTGGGGTTGGGGTTAGTGATGAGACTGGGTTGAACTCTCCACTTTTGTTAATCTGCTCTCTAATAGGGAATAACCAAAATAATTTTGGCATCATAAAAAGGATCTAATCACAACGTAAACATGAGCCAAAAGTGTGATGCAGGGGGGGGGGAGCAAATGCTATAATGGGGTGTATCAACAGAAGTGTAGTGTTCAGATCAAGAGAAATAATGGAATGTGTCCAGTATAACAGGGATATCAGGAAACTGGAACATGTCCAGAGGAGGGGAAACAGAATTATAAGAGGTTTGGAAACCAGGCTGTATTGGGAAATGTTGAGGGAATGTGTCATATTTAACTGGAGAAGAGATGGCTGAAAAGTGATATGATAGATTTCTTCAAGTACTTGAAGGGCTGTTGTGTGGAAGGTGGAGGGGGCTTATTTTACAGCTCAAGAGTATAGGATTAGAAGTAATGGGTTCAAATTACAAGAAAGGGGTTTTTGACTAAACATGAGGAATAACTTTCTAACAGTTTGACAATGGAATCAACTGCCTTGGAGTGTCATGAGATCTCCTTCACTGGAGATTTTTAAGCAGAGGTTGGATAGCTACCTGTCTGATATGTCTTAATGTGTGAATTTTCCCACATGGGCAGGAGGTAAGACTCAGTGACCCTTAGGTTTCCTTTCAGCAGTTCAGTTCTACGATTGCAATGGAAAGTTTGCCAAGAAAAACGAGAGGAGGAGGAGGACAATGCTGAAGAAACAGTCTTCACCATCAACACCAGATGAGGTAATTGTATATAGCCTGGAGAAGTGCCTTGCATATTTTTTCATGAAAGTTGACTGTCAATGCACACAGAGCATGGACAGCTCTCCATTTGTCATCCATGCCATTGGCAAAAAGAAGAGCAACTGCTAGTATCAGAGACATGGCCCAAAGGCTGTTTCTATGTTTCACTGCATTCATATGACATAATTATCTGCCAGCTTCAATTGTCAGAGGAAGGGAGCCTCTCCCTTCTTTTAGGGATTAGTAGTCAATGTGCTCAAAATAAATACACTTCTGAATCAACAGCTTTGGAAGCTGACATATTTGTACATTTACCAGGGCTCAAGACTGGTAAAAAGACTATGACATCCCCTATGGCATTGCCATTTTCATTTTGTGCTTCACATCCATGAAGGTCAGAGGCAGTGTGAAAGAATTCTCAGTTGGCATGCCTCACCTCTTCCAGTTTAAGGAAGCCTAAGGGCCCTTAAAGTCCTGCAACTGGCAGTGATAATGACAGACCAAAATAAAATATAATGACTGAAAACATGCACTTGAAACATAAGAAGTGGGTTGAAAAGTAGACTGTAAGAAGATATCAAGCAAGGCTAAATAAGGGTCAGTGGTGAGTGTTCCTCAGTGTTTAGCTGGTCTCAGACTTCATCAAGCTCAGAGCAGATACACTGAAATCAATTAGGCTTATTTTGGACTAATCAAAAGATTATTAGATCTTGTGATATAATGATAAGTATTGGGGTGTAGGCACTCTTCGTGGCAGTCCATATAGCTATGCCCCTAAATTAATAGACTACTGTGTTGATCCATATCTGTGCTTATCTGTGCAGTGTGTTGACACAAGTATTATCCAATTTATTAGGAGCAGCTAACAGTCAAAGATTAGGGAGCTGGGAAAGGGCAGTGGGATAGTTAGCATGCTGGCCCACTGTTGGAGTTACCAGAAAGTGCTTGAGAAAGGGAAAAGAAGTCAGGCTATGAGCTCAAACAGCATAAGATGATCTGCTCATGATTTTCCTAGAGTTCATTTTAACAGCATCAGAGAAAACCCATCTGGATGTATTCCTTTCCACTAACAGCAAGTTCTTTGTCCAGTTAGTGGGCATCAATTAATGCAATTCAAAACCAATCCCCCCCCCGAATTTTATGCATTACAGTATAGTAGGTACATCTTCAGACTAGGGCTCAGAAAACCTGGGTATAGATCCCCACTCAGTCATGGAAACTCACTGGGGGGTGCTAATGATAAAACTCTTTCTTTAATATCCAACGTACCTTGAAAACCTTACCAGGGCTGTTGTAAGTTGGAATCAAATTTCTAAACATATACAGGCATATATCTGTGAAGATTCTCCGTCATCCAGGTGAGGTTATCTGGAAGTTTAGTCATGGCAACTTCTTCAGTCTGAAGAAGCTACTTGAATGATTAGCGAAACATTTCAGCCTAATAAGAAAGAAGTGCAGTTGCCATGACTCATCTTCCAGATATAGAGGCACAGTTCACAATAATGTTGCTGGTAAAATCCACACAAATCCATCTATTGTAGAGTTGTGGTAGATTATGTCCCTGTCCCTGCTAATCAGAAGACCCCAGGATTTTAGCCATGTGAATCTTGGCTCTAATACACCACTGACAAAACCTGAATGTAGCCCATTATACGCGTAATTAACTAGACACAAAAATAAAGAGCACAATTACTGTATTGGAATTAGGGTAAGAAAGAGCAGTACAGATTAATCATTTTAGGACTGCAGAGCTGGCCTACTGCAGATATTTAAAACAATTTTACACAGTTTTTGTTCTTTAAATCATCATAGAGACTTCCTGTTACAACACGGGTCAAGAAAAAATAGCATCTGGATGCATACACTTACATTGGCATTCTTCAGACCTGGCATTGAGGAAATGTTGAGATGAGTGAGCATTATCCTCCCACAGAACCCCTTAGTATCCCTCCATTAACCTTATTGTAGGTTTGGGTAGGGAATGTGTGGAACAGATAATAAAAGTGTGATTCTTGCAAGGCATGGGAGTGGGAGCTCTTCTGTGAAAAGTAACTCATTTAAATGCATCTTCTGTGCTCTGTCATGAGTAGGATGTCCCTGTGGTGCTCTGCTGTCAGTGTGTTGACTTCATGAAGAGAAAATGAAAAAGCACATTTATAAAGTATACCTCTTTGCTCAGCTATGCAGATAAGAACTTTAAGCAGCCTGGAGTCTCAGTGTACTTCACTGCCAGGAAGATGCTTCCAACTGCAGCTTGGATTGCTTGCTACCTCAGTGGCTTCTGACGCTTGTGAGACAGGTCACGTAAGAGAGAAGCGGACTGGCCTGAAGCCACCTAGTGAATTTCATGGCAATTAAGGAGGCTGAATCCAATCCCCCAAATTTTGTTCCAGTACTCTTATCTGGACTAGTCAAACTGTCAAGCACAAGGTTCTCCCAGTACAAGCCCCAAGCACCTCCCTCTGACAGCTGGGCACTTCTAGTTTTGAAAGGAACTTGGCTGAGTGTAAAACAGGCTAGAATTATGTGGTAAAACTGAGCATGAGGGGACTTCGTATGTTTAAACATGTTGGGCAGTGGAGCCTATGTGCACCTCTGAACCTAAAGACATTGGCATCTCTCCTCTCATCACTACACAGCGCTGGTTGTGCAGATTATATTCAGAGTTGTTACCAGTTAGGCTAGTAGTAGATCTGAATGTTATCTATAGAGAAGTGGTGTGCAAATGATGTAATTATGTCTTGTCAAGTCAGTTCTGACTTATGACAATCCCTTCCATGGTTTTCTAGGCACAAAGTATTCTGAAATGGTCTACTATGCGCTTCTTCTGGGGTCCAGTACAGACTTAGGCAAGGTATTTATTTATTTATTTATTTATTTATTTATTTATTTATTTATTTATTTATTTATTTATTTATTTATTTATTTATTTATTTATCTGTGTATAAGACGACCCAATGTATAAGACGACCCCCCTTTTCTTACCCCAAATCAGAAAAAGCAGGGATCAAAGGGCTCCCTTTTTGCTAAGCCCCGTCATGCCTTGGCAAAAGGCAAGGAAAGTGGCTGTCAAAGTGAGCTTTGGTCAATTCCATCCTTGTTATTTCTCTATTTAATAGATTTTAATGTGTTATGATACTTTTGGTAAGTTTGCTTTTTCAATGTATTGTGTAATTTTTTTGGAGAAATGTTTTGTATATCATGTAATTTCTCATATAATTCTTTAATAATTCCCTTAATTTTCTCATCGTGGAATTGTAAGTCTTTTTTGTTTCTTTTTTGTTTCTCTTTTCTCAGTCTTTCTGCTAGCCATCTGTGATGCTTATTTCACCAAACACAGGACTCACATGAGTATCCCAATGCCCTTTAACACGCTGCCACCAGTTGATCTCTTTATCAACCTATATCTCCTATGAAAGTCTGAGGTCTGTTCAGTACTGAACTTTTAGGAATAGTTCTTAAGCACATTCTTAAAGTTACACAAAGCTTCAGTATTTTACTTTAACCTCTTCTATCTTAATTAATACAGGTCACACTCTGACAAATCACTCCTTAAACACTTTCTCTCTGCCTCCAACCCAAACTATCTTCTCTCTTCTCTGAACTCCTTAGACTCTCTCAATCTTCCCTTCTAGTTTCTCTGGCTCTGCCAGAGTTCATGCCAATAATTTTCTACCTGAGCCAAAGCAGGGTGATCGCTACATACCTCCCCCCTTAAGAAGTTTGTTCTATGAGGGGAAACCCAGCAGTTTGCCCTCATAAACAAACAGCTAAGTACATGCACATATAACAACTTACCAATACTTATACATACCCTATAATACAGTTTTTCTTTCTATTACTATGTTCACCAAATGAAAATTACTACTTTAAACATCCAAAACAATTAATACAGTTAAAACATTTGCATTAATCACATTACCTTTACATTAATAAGGCTACTCACCATTATTTCCATCATCATTATACACCTCTCAGTTGGTCAATATTCAAACAAACATTGCATTTCAATCATATTTCATAACTAGCACACAAATAGAACATTTAATACATTAGAAACTTTTATCCACTCATTAGTCATTTGGTCTTTGAGACAACGTGTCTGCAACCACATTTAAAGATCCTTTGATGTTTTTAATTTCAAAGTCATAATCTTGGAGAATCAAGGACCATCTGGTCAGTTTGCTACTGTTCATTTGCAAAGTTCTCAACCATTTTAAAGGTGAATGATCAGTGCACATGGTAAACTTTCTTCCCCATCTGTATGGCTTACGTTTCTTCCAGGTCCATACGATAGACAGGTATGCCCTCTCGATGGCAGACAAATGCCTCTCTCATGAGGTTGAAGTCTTCTGCTGGTAAAAGTCACTGGGCGTAGACTCTCACTATCATCCACTTGGCACAGCCCAGCTCCAAGTCTGATGCTCAATGCACCCACAGAGCTGAGGAATTCCCGATTTGAGTTTGGTGCAACAAAGACTGGTTTTGAAGTCCGTGCTCTCTTCTGACACTCAACAGTTACCTGGCACTCTGATGTCCACTGGATTTCCTCCACTTGCCTTTTCCTGGTGAAGCCTGCTTTCTTTCTGGCTCTTGGCCTCACTTTCTCAGCTGGGGAAAGGGTAGGCAGTTTCTTCCCCTCCTCCCGAACATCTATGGCTGCATTCTTCTTTGTGATCTTATTGCTCTGGCTTTCACTCTCACCCATAAACTCACCCACAGTGACTTTAGTCGCACTAAGTGAGGTAACACTATCATGGGTCACCTTAAGGTTCACTGACAAATTTCTTTTAGGTGAAATCTCAGGCACTTGGCTTATTTCAGAGGTGTCAAGACTTTCATAATCTGGTTCTATCCTTTTAATTGCTAGTTTCTCCTGTAGGGGTTGTTACAGTCAGCTCTGATGTCACCTGTCCTTCAAGGGTTTGGAGGGAAAGATGTCATCCAATGGTGGTCGGAGGGCGGGACATCAGGGGGAGGAGCTGTGTTGTATGGATAGAGAGTGGGAGTTTGATGTAGAGGAGGGAAGGAGTTGGGTTCTGTGTGAACACGTGTGGAGAGCCTGTATAAGCTTGAGCCTTTCGTTACCTGATTACATGACATATGTGTTTTACCAATCCATGTGTACCAATCAATAAACATTTAGTTCTTTTATTTTTAAATCCATTCCAGTCTGTGTGACTCAATTCAGGGAATGGTTGGTGGCAGACTACCGGAAGTGTAGAAGTGTGGTGACGTAGCGACCTTCCTTTGTGAGGTGAAAGGAGGCCGTTACATATAAAAGTGGTGCCAGCTGGTGGGATAACGAAGAGATCCAGTGAGGCCTTGGCTGAATCGTGCCCAGAGCAAGGGTTTTTAGTCAGGGAAATCTGAGGCGAAGCGTGGGTAACCTTCTAGGATCTGGCTCACGGGGAGCAGGTCTAGTAGAGGGGCGCTGAAACTTCAGATTGGGACTAGATAGGGAAGCTCTGAGGTAACCTTTTGGCGGGAAAAGTGCCCAGAAGGCAGAGGCTGTAGTGGGGCTGGTCTGTCCTGAGTTTAGTGAAGCTCTGAAGGGACAAGGCTGAAGCCAAAAAGACAGCTACGCTGAGGGAACTTCCCATTTGTGAACAGCAGAGCCTGAGGAAAGGCAGAGCTGTGTGAAATTAAGATTGGTACCACAGACAGAGCAAAGTGATTTCACTCTGTTTACTGAGAGGCCTAGCGAAAGGAGCAGAAGCCTGCCTGGTTACTGTTTCTAGCTGGGGGTTGCTAGAAGGACAGCAACAATGTACAGTACAGACTCTAAGTAAAGAAAAAAAAGAGTGGTGTGCGTTTATTCTGAGGCTTGGAAATTGGGAAGAAGCCTTGTGAGGTTAGAATATGCCACTAACACGCAGTCAGACGTCAGAAATGGGGGAACTGAGGGACCCACTGGTGGATGAGGGGGCTGAAGAAGAATTTGGCTCAGTGCAGGGAGAAAATATTGTGGAACAGACATCAGAACTCAGGAAAATGCACTTAGCCCAACAATATGAATTGAGAGTGAGGGAAATAGAGGCACAGAGGGAGAGAATGAGAATGGAAATGGAGGAAAGAGAAAGAGAGAAACAAAGACAATTTGAATTAGAGAAAGAACGGATGGCATTTGAACTGAGGAAGTTGGAGGTAATGAATGAAAATAATAACAATAATGTTAACCCAAGTGATGAGGGCAAATTATCAAAAGCTGACCTGAAGAAATTCCCAGTTTACAGGAAGGGAGATTGCCCTGAAGTTTTCTTTTCTCTTCGGGAAAGAACGTTTATAGATTTCTCAGTGAGGGAGTCAGAAAGGATGACCATTGTGAGGTCTTTAATTAGTGGAAGCCTGGCTGAGGTCTATGCCGAGATGCCAGTAGAGATGTTAAAAGATTTTTCAGAGTTTAAGAAACTGGTGTTTGCCCGGCATGGTATCAACGCTGAACAGTTGCGTCAAAAGTTCAGATCACTTACCAAACGGCCAGACCAAACTTTCACACAGTTAGGATCCGATCTGGTGAGGTTTTTGGAAAAATGGCTGTCTCAAGAGGGGATAGAGACATTCCAGCAATTGAAGGATGTTATAGCGTTGGAACAATTCTATTCTATCCTACATGGGGAATTAAAATTCCAGGTTAAAGAAAAGAAGCCGAAAACTCTGAAAGAGGCCACGGAAATTGCTGATTTTATATCTCAGATCAGAAAACCAGTATATTCTGAGGGAAAAACTGTGAGGAAGACAGGGGAGACTTATAATAGGTTCTCTCAGGGACAAGTAAAGAGTCAGCAGGGAGGAGGTAGCCATGTTGAAGGGAAGCCCTCGGACCATAAACAACAGAGACCTCAGATTTTGGAGGGAAAACCAAAGTTAGATGAGAAATACTCAGGAAACAACAGAAAATGTTACTTTTGCCAAGAAAAAGGCCACTTGATCTCCAACTGTGAGAAACTAAAACACAGAAAGGAAAATTTGCCTCAAAATTTGAGCGGGAACAAGCCAAAAGCTGTTTATTGTGTACAGCAGGAGCAAAGTTCTTCTCCACTGGGAGAGACTGTTGCCATAGCGACCCCGGCACGACCTGATACAGCAGCTGAGGGGGATGCGGAGTGTATTCCTCTGGCTGAAATAAAATACTGTCTTTTAGTTAGGACGAATTCCCAACTTTTTGAGACTGCTGGAGTTAAAATAGGGATATTTGATCATGAGTATTTGGCCCTAAGGGACACCTGTTCCCAGGTGACTCTTTGTCACCCTGATATTATTCCTAAGGAGCATATTATCCCACATGAGAGCCTAAAAGTTAAAGGGATAGAAGGACAAGTAATTTCTCTGCCAGTGGCTGAAGTATTCATGCGTTATCAAGGCTGGAGGGGCAATTGGCGGATTGGAATTTCATCAGAGTTGCCAGCAGCCGTGCTTGTGGGAAATGACTTGGCGGAACATGTCAAGAGGGTGTTAATGCTTACACATTCACAAGACCCAACAGGGACAGTTCAGGAAGTTACTGAGGAACAGAAGGTGAAAGTAGATGAGGGTAGACACAAAGATGAAGCAGTTAAAATGGTATTACCCAAAGACAACACATTTTCACAAGAGCAAAAGGAAGATGGCACGCTTAAAAATTGCTTTGGTAAGGTGACAGAAACCCAGTTAACACCAGAAACGCCAGAGAGATTTCACATCAAACAGGGAATATTATACAGGGAGACACTAATGAATATCTCAAAAGGGGGAGATGGGATTAGAAGTCAGATAGTAGTGCCGGTTAAATATCGCCAGATGATATTAGAAAGGGGACACTCTGACATATTTGCTGCACACTTGGGAGTAAATAAAACTAAGGACAGGATCACACAAAATTTTTATTGGCCTGAGATGGGGAAGCAGATTAAGGAGTTCTGCAGACAATGCGATGTTTGTCAAAGGCAGGGGAATAACCGCGACAGAACCAAAGCTAAGTTATGCCCATTACCCGTGATATCAACACCATTTAAATGCATAGGGATGGACATTGTGGGGCCATTGCCTAAGGCCACAAAGAGAGGGAACAGATTCATCCTTACCATTGTGGACCATGCCACGAGGTACCCAGAAGCCATTCCCCTAAGTAACATAGAAACTAACACAGTGGCTGATGCCTTGGTAAGGTACATGTCTAGGATGGGATTCGCTTCAGAAATAATAACAGATTTGGGAACATCTTTTACTTCTAAGCTCATGAAACGATTATGGCAAATTTGTGGAATCAAACACAAAGAAACCACCGCGTATCATCCTGAGAGTAATGGGTTAACGGAAAAGTTTAATGGGACCCTAATGAGAATGATCAGGGCTTACCTGGCAGAAAACCCGAACAACTGGGATCAGAAATTGCAGTCATTGTTGTTCGCGTATAGATCAGTGCCACAAGCCAGCACAGGGTTCAGTCCTTTTGAACTTTTGTTTGGGAGGAAAGTGAAGGGACCACTGGAGCTGATTAAACAGAATTGGGAACAGATCATAGAGGATGATCCCCAAGATGTAGTTACCTACATAGACACGCTAATGAATGATCTGAAGAGAAATTTAGAGTTAGCGTCAGAAAATTTGCAAGCACAAAAAGCTAGACAGAAGGCCTGGTGCGATAAAAAGGCACGAGAGAGGCACTTTGGCCCGGGAGATGAGGTGTTGTGGTTAAAACCCTTCAAAGGGAACAAGTTACAGTTAAATTGGGCAAGACCATACAGGGTCATTTCAAAAATGAATGACCTGAATTACATTATCGAGAATGAGGAACACCAAGTCAGGAGAGTAGTGCATGTTAACGCTCTGAAACCTTACTTCAGGGGGGAACAGAGAGTCTTATTTGCCATGAAAGCGGCTGATAGTGAGGAAGCTGACTTGCCTTTCTGGGAGGGTAGAGGTGAAGTGAAATACAACCCAGAGGAGGTGAAGATCAGTCCGGCACTCACCCAAGATCAGCAACAAGAACTGAAATTGCTGATCAACAAATATTATAAGGTCTTTTCAAATAAGCCTGGGATAGCTAAGGGAGTGATGCATAGGATCCATACAGGGAATGCACCCCCGCAGGCAGTATCCCCATACAGAGTTACAGGACCCTATAAGGACAAGGTGCATAAGGAGTTGGATGAGATGCTCAGGGAGAATATCATAGTTCCATCTTCTAGCCCTTGGTCCTCTCATATAGTACTTGTGGATAAACCAGATGGGAGTGTCAGGTTTTGCGTTGACTACAGGAAGTTAAATCTAGTGACCACACCTGATGCCTACCCCATGCCCAGATTAGACAACCTGATTGAGACCATAGGGGGTTGTCGGTACATATCATCATTAGATCTGGTAAAGGGATTTTGGCAGGTGAGGATTGATCCAAGAGATCAAGAGAAGACCGCTTTTTGCAGCCCTTTCGGTTTGTTTGAATTTCGTGTCCTCAGTTTCGGCCTCAGGAATTCACCAGCTACCTTCCAAAGGCTGATGGACCGTACTTTAGAAGGTCTCAGTGACTTCACAGTAGCCTACATCGATGATGTAGGGGTCTTCAGTAACACCTGGGAAGATCACCTGAACCACCTAGAAGTAGTGCTGCAGAGGTTAAGTGCAGTAGGGCTAACAGTGAAAGCAGGCAAGTGTCAGTTGGGTAGCCCAGAGATCAAATATTTGGGTCATATGGTAGGAGGAGGAGTGATCAAACCCCTAGAAGCCAAGATAGAGGCAATAAGTGATTGGCCTAGACCCAATACCAAGAAGAAAGTCAGATCATTTCTTGGTCTGGTAGGCTACTATAGAAAATTTATCCCTAGGTTCAGCGAGATGGCAGCGCTGCTAACCGAGCTGACGAGGAAGAAGACCGATGACCACGTCCCGTGGACCAGCAACTGTGAGGAGGCATTCCAGAAGTTGAAGGAGGCGCTAATCCACCATCCAGTGCTGTGTGCTCCAGACTTCGACCGGGAGTTCATCGTGTACACAGATGCGTCCAACACCGGGGTAGGAGCTGTCCTGTGCCAAGCTGATGACAAAGGAGACCAGCATCCAGTGTCTTACCTTAGTAAAAAGCTCCAGAAAGGAGAGAGACACTTAGCTACCATGGAGAAGGAGTGTCTTGCCATCGTTTTTGCAGTCCAGAAGTTATCGCCTTACATCTGGGGGAGAAATTTTGTTCTTTGCACAGACCACTCCCCACTACAGTGGTTAAAGACAATGAAAACCCACAATAGCAAACTGATGAGGTGGGCTATGATGTTACAGGACTTCGACTTCGAGGTTAAGGTTGTCAAAGGGACGATGAACTGTGTGGCTGATGCCTTATCCCGAAGACCAGAAGAATGAAGACAACCAGATGGACTATGGACTATGCAATTTGGTGGAAAAGGTTAAATGTTTATGCATACATGTTGATTAAAATGGTGTTATGTATATGAATAAAGATGAACAATGGAGATGTAAGTATAATTGTTTTGAGGCATGAAATAATTTACGTATATGTTGCATAGTGTTGGTAAGTTTGTGAATAATGCAATGTTATAAAGTTATAATGTGTTGATTTTGCTCCTAGTTGTTTTTGGGAGAAAAGCAATCTAGCTTTCCCCCGCAAAAACAACTTATAAAGGGGGGAGGTGTTACAGTCAGCTCTGATGTCACCTGTCCTTCAAGGGTTTGGAGGGAAAGATGTCATCCAATGGTGGTCGGAGGGCGGGACATCAGGGGGAGGAGCTGTGTTGTATGGATAGAGAGTGGGAGTTTGATGTAGAGGAGGGAAGGAGTTGGGTTCTGTGTGAACACGTGTGGAGAGCCTGTATAAGCTTGAGCCTTTCGTTACCTGATTACATGACATATGTGTTTTACCAATCCATGTGTACCAATCAATAAACATTTAGTTCTTTTATTTTTAAATCCATTCCAGTCTGTGTGACTCAATTCAGGGAATGGTTGGTGGCAGACTACCGGAAGTGTAGAAGTGTGGTGACGTAGCGACCTTCCTTTGTGAGGTGAAAGGAGGCCGTTACAGGGGTTTACCTTGCAAGATTTTCAGTGCCTTTGCAGCTGCATGAGGAGCCTTCCTGGTACTAGTCCCTTCAGCTTTCCAGTACTGTTGTGACACATCTACAGGTCCTGACCAAGCTGACTGCAATTCACTCCCCTCTATGGGTCTCAGCATCCCCACTACGTCCTCGGGACAGAATGCTCTTTCCCAGGCCTTTTCATCACATCAGACCCTCTGCTTTTCATGAGTACTCCTCAAGCTTTGCCCTGCTATCTCTGAAGACTTTTTCAGACCTACATGTTGGCAAGGGATCGAGATCACTGGTGATGGACATAACTTAGCTTTAGTTTTGTCATTTACGGTACCACTCACTTGACATGTATCACAAGCCTGACAAAACTGCTTAATTTGCTGACCCATTCCTGGCCAGTAAAAGTTCCTTATTTGGTACCCGATATTCCCATGTGAACTCCAAAAGCATCACTATGTGCCTTGCTTAAGATCTTGCCTCTATATTTTTCAGGTACAATAAGTTGTTTCAGGATTCCATCTCCACCCCTCTGAGGTGCTAAAACGTCCATATATAACAAATTGTTTTCTATTATAAATCTCTCTGGGCATTCAGGCGTTGTTGGAATGAGATTCTCATTAGGTTTTCTAATACAATCATTTAAAGTAATATCTTCCTTCTGCTACTTATCAAACAATGAATTATTAGGGTTTTTTAAAAGAATTAAATCAGCTTCTTCGTGACAGGTTGATTTTCTAAAGAACTTTCTTCTTCCAAGCATCCTTCAGCTACAGTATCTTTTTCTACTGTAGGGGGTGATTTCTGCCCCCCCCTTTGAGCATTGTAAGAACAAAAGCAAGTCCCAACCTATGAAAAAAGCAGCTAGTATTTCATCAGAAATGGCCACTGGTCACTTCCCAGACCAGTTCCCGTAGGTTACTTGAACTTCTGCCACCCTCACAACCACAGTTTCTTTCCCAATTCCTTTTAAATTCATAGTTCTGCCTGGAATTTTTTTTTCCTGGGCTATCAGGTCTGAATGTGCAATAGAAATTTGGGAGCTTGTGCCCCTTAGGTAAAGGTAAAGGTTCCCCTTGACAATTTTGTCCAGTCGTGTCCGACTCTAGGGGGCGGCGCTCATCCCGCTCTTCAAGCCATAGAGGCAGCGTTTGTCCGAAGACAATCTTTCCGTGGTCACATGGCCAGTGTGATTTAGACACGGAACGCTGTTTACCTTCCCACCGAGATGGTACCTTTTTATCTACTCGCATTTGCATGCTTTCGAACCGCTAGGTTGGCAGGAGCTGGGACAAGTGACGGGAGCTCACTCCGTCGCGTGGATTCGAACTTATGACTGCTTGGTCTTCTGACCCTGCAGCACAGGCTTCTGCGGTTTAGCCCACAGCGCCACCACGTCCCTCTTGTGCCCCTTAGAGCTATATATTTCTTTTCATTTACTAATATCTCTTCCCCAGGGTTTTTAAGAAGAGAATTGTCATTTTCTATATAGAAAGAATGAACTACAGCCTCGGTTGCTGTAGTAACTGGCCTACTCTCTCCACCTTCTGTGGGAAGCTCCTGCTCAAGGCCGTTCGTTGTTATCTGTTACAGTGAGTACAAACACTCCTGGCAGAGAAGCAGCAGGGCGGGGTGACCTCTCATTCTGCCTTTCTGCTTAGAGTTAGGGCATAGGTTCAAAGACTTTCTCTAGCCAATCCTAGTGGTGATTAGATAACCAGTATCCTATCTGAATTTTCATAACATTCTGTGTAATTGTGCGAAGTTAATAAAAAGAGTGCTTAAGGCATTGCTTTTAAGCTCTGTTGGCTCAGACATCTGTGGTCAACTTCTCTGTACTTTTTCCTGCTCCAACCACTTAGTTAGAAAGTTACAAATCCTAGCCCCAAGCTGAGCATACGTTTCTTCTTTGATTTTTGTCAACCCTGAATTTTTTTTCTTTGCTGCTCAGAGATGATTCCAAATCTGGTGTAAATCATATGTTTAAAAAAATTCAAAATCTTTGGACTGGTTATCAGTCATTTGCGAATACAGTTCTGTCAAACGGCCACTAATTTTCAATCTCAAAAACATTTCCCCCCTCATCTTGTACCCCAAAATCTCTGCAAGCTCTCTCAAATGAAATAAGATACGTTTTAAAGTTTTCTTTTCTCCTTTCCAATGTATCTTCATTGGATTATGGTCCGCCCATATACTTGTTTCTATTTCCACCTCTTTTTCTTTAAATTCTGGGAACATTTTGAGATCTACCCTAAATGAGGTCTGGCCATTTGAACTGTTATTGTTGTTTTGATTTCTTCATCTCAATTTGAAACTGCACTTCTTTCTCCCTCAACTCCTTGTCAACCTTGGCTTTCTCCTGCTCAGCCTCCATGTTTTAACTCTAATTTCAGTATGAATTGTGGGGTTTTTTTTTGTTTCCATTTCCTAAATTGTTGAGGGGTTTTTGTCTCTCTAACCTCATCTCACAAATTCCTCTACCTGAGGAATTTGTTCCTCCACTTGAGGACTCCCATTTTCCTCCAGATCAGAACTTTCATATTGTGTGTCCCTGACTGGCTTTTTGGACCTTTTAGGCGGCATGTTTAAGTCTCAATGAATTAGTCTTTAATTTATGTACTGCTTTTAAAAAAGGACCTGTCTTTTTGCTGTTTATTCCAGTAACTATGTTGTTGTGCTTCACTCAGAAGTTCTCTAGCTTACAAACTTTTAGTTACTGTCTCTCTATGACTGAGCTGTTCTTCCTCTCAGACATCAGAATAATTCTATTTTCAAACCTTTGTTTTTATTTCCCTAAATAAAGTTCTTAAGCACATTCTTAAAGTTATATAAAGCTTCAGTATTTTACTTTAACCTCTTCTATCTTAATTAATACAGGTCACACTTTGACTAGTCACTCCTTAAACACTCTCTATGCCTCAAACCCAAACTATCTTCTCACTTCTCTGTCTGAACTCCCTAGACTCTGACTCAACCCTCCCTTCTAGTTTCTCTGGCTCCGCCTCCCAACTGCTCTCATTGGTAAAGGTAAAGGTAAAGGTTCCCCTTGACAATTTTTGTCCAGTCGTGTCCGACTCTAGGGGGCAGCGCTCATCCCGCTCTTCAAGCCATAGAGCCAGCGTTTGTCCGAAGACAATCTTTCCATGGTCACATGGCCAGTGTGATTTAGACACAGAATGCTGTTTACCTTCCCACCGAGGTGGTCCCTATTTATCTACTCGCATTTGCATGCTTTCGAACCGCTAGGTTGGCGGGAGCTGGGACAAGCGACGGGTGCTCATTCTGTTGCGTGGATTCGATCTTACGACTGCCGGATCTTCTGACCCTGCAGCACAGGCTTCTGCGGTTTAGCCCACAGCGCCACCACGTCTCATTGGTACATGCCAATAATCTTCTACCTGAGCCAAAACAGGGTGATCGCTACATCACCCTGCCAACATGTTCCTGGTTTGTTGGCATTTTTGGAAATTTTTGGTTGGCTCTCTCAATTTGTTGCACTAGTTCTTCTGACTCTTTTAGGTTTATTTTATGCTTTAATAATTCCATTTGTTTTTTAAATATTCCCTTCTGCGGATCTTTTTGTAATTCCAATTCCCATTTCTTATATTCTTCCTTCAGTTTTATATAGTATTGTCTCTTTTCTTTATATTTCTTAGTCATATATGTCGTGGCTATTTCCCAAAAGACAGCCTTGGCTGTGTCCCAGATAGTTTGGAGATTGGTCTCTTTTTTTCTATTTTCTTAAAAAAAAGAATTCCATTTCTTTCTTGGCTCTTTCTATAAATTCTTTGTCTTTCAGCATAGTTTTATTTAAAGTTCCTTTTAAAGTTTTATTTTCTCCTTTCCAATGTATCTTCATTGGATTATGGTCCGTCCATATACTTGTTTCTATTTCCACCTCTTGAATTCCTGCCCTCAGTTCCGGGGAAAACCAAATCATATCAATCCTGGACCAAGATTTATGTCTGTTGGAGTAAAAATATATTGCAATTTTTTAATGTTTCTTTCTCTCCATATGTCCTGTAGGTCTAATTTTTCCATCATCTGGAAGAAAATTTTGGGGAGTTTCTTCCTTCTTCCCCCCCCTTTCCCACTTCTGTAATCCAATCTTTCATCAATTATTACATTAAAGTCTCCTAGTAAGTAAATACTTCGATATTCCATTTTGAGCAATATATTATATAGTTTTTGATAAAAAAAATTCTTGTTTGTTGTTAGGGGTGTATATTGCAATCATAAAGATCTTTTTAGTGTTTATTGTTACTTCTGCCATTAAGATTCTTCCTTCTTTATCTGAATAAATATGTTTAGAGTCCAGGTTTTCTTTGATATATAAGGCTACCCCACTTTTCTCTTGTTGTGCTGTTGAATAATAAAATTTCCCAATCTTTCAGTATTCCAAATATTTATGGTGTTGTTTTTTAATGTGAGTTTCTTGAAGGCAAATTTTATCCTTTTTTGTTTTTTGTAATTGCAAGAATTTTCCCCCCTCCTCTCTGGAGAATTAAGGCCATTAATGTTCATCGCAAAGATTCCAATTTCATTCTCCATCTTCTTTATTTATATTTAGGATGCATTGTCCTAGTGCTTCTCTTTTCTCTCTGTTCTTTAGTCAGTTCTTGTAGTGCATCTTCTTTCTCTTCTTCTTCTTCTTTGCTTGATGATATCACTCCTTGTAGAGTTACTATATCCTGTTCTCTGCTTTATTCTCCATCTTGTTCAGATCTTTGCGATTCTTCTTCCCATACATTTGCATGTCTGTCATAAAATTCTCTTGCTTTGTGGATAGAATCCAATCTGGATAGATACAACTCTTGAACTGTCCTGTCTTGAACTGAGACAGCAGGGCTAGCAGGTTACGCAAGTGTGGTCCTTGATGTGACTGTATGTATTAGCCAATAGGTCCAGTGGGAGCACTATGGCATGGTGAAGAAGCACCACCATCAACAAAGTACTGCTTTCACTGCCTTGGGGGTAGAGGAAGAGTGTCTGAGGGCAAAGGAAGGGAAATATTGACAGAAAACCACTGGCCCTGTCTGATCCTGAGCAGATAGTTGCCAATGGTTTCTGTCCCCAGGTTAGTTATTTTCAATTTTTACTACAGTTTTTATCTGCTTGTTTTATATTATATTGGTTTATTTCTTTCTTAAATGTTGTGACAATGTATTGTTTTAGCTTCTAATATTGTTTCTTTTAATACTGTAAGCTGCCTTGAATCCTTTCTAAGAGAAAGGTTGGCATACATTTTAAAAAATACATTACCTGGGTATCGGTAATAAAGAGCAACCTGCTTATTTCAGTATGAGTGTGAAGTCTCAAATGAAATTTTATACTGTCTCAGGTGTCACCTGGTTAACAAGGGGTACATTTGGGGCTTAAGAGATGGGCCATGTTTTAAAAAGTCAGATATGTTCTTCCTTGACCTGTTGCCATCAAGCAGGGATATAGTAATGCCATGGAAGAAGGCCAGTGCCCTCAGGCAAGCTCAGATGTGAGCAACCTCAACCTCCAGGACTTTGTGATAAACCAAGACCCAAGCCAGAGCTTGCCTTCAGAGATAGCAGTTTCAAAGAAGGCCACTTTGGCATAAGGATGAGGAATACATTAGAAAATAGCAGGATACAATAAATGGATGAAAGAAAGTAATGAGGAGATTGTGAGCCTGTTCTATAATGTTAATGACTGCCAAGACCTAGAAAGACCAGGAAGGGAGCAAAAGCCACAGGCAGCTTATAGGGATGTGCACCAAGAACACACTTTGTCAGAACACAACATGACAGAACATAAAAGCATCATATGGAAAAATTGTTATGCCAGACAACTAGAAAGAGAAAATGTTTATTTCACTAAGATCATTTCCCAGCAGAATGCAGCCATCCTTTAAACCACAATAAAAAACCACCCTGAAGCCAAAATGGCATAAATTGTTGAGATTCTTAGCAATCCACAAGAAGCAAGAGTATACATTTTTTTCCAGAAAGTAAGCAACGTTGTAAAATCTGATAGAACCTCTCCAACCCACAGACCTCTTCTTCCTAAAACAAATACTAACAGGTTTGTTTATAACATAATTTCAAATCTAGATCAGATTGCAAGCAATTTTCTGTATGAAAGATATGATATTCATTCAATTCACTTAATAGTTTACTGCTTGCCAGCCAGCATCTCTAAATTGTTACACATCCCATTAAGATAATGGAATATGAAACTGAAGAAAAAAAGAAAAATCTATGGCAAGTATGGCTGGCAGTTAAGACAAGAGCAAGGTATAACAGATCTTTGAGGCCAAACAGGAAAAATCACTGCTTTTTTCCATGGCAGAAGGGGGAACAATCTTAAGAGGGACATAGGGCCTGTCTTTAGAAAGCTGAACATCAAATTTAAAACACTGCAGGTGAATAAAGCTCAGAATTTTAGGGTGTGATCATTTGGGGAAATAGATTGCATTTTGGACTGCTTGTGGAGCATTCTGGTATAATTTATTTTCCAGTGATCAGACAACATAGAGAGAAATTCACTCCAGCCCAACGCCAAAAGTGTGTTCTAGCTCAGCCCCAATCTATGCCCAAGATGGACCATCTTGGTCCAGTTGCAAGGCTACTACTTTTTGGGGCTGGGCTAGAGTGATTCCACAGCAGATGGAAGAGTCACTTTAAGAGACATTGCTCCTTGCAACGTGACCCTTTTCAGTCCAATCGCTTTTCCAGCTGTCAGTGCAGCTTGCTTTTCTAGCTGTCTGATTGCACCCTTAAACTTGCACCCTTAAACTTAAATGTCCTCTAATATGAACATGAAACTTACAGCTCCCTATCATCTATTGTCATCTGTGAAATAAAAGATAGAGATGAACAATATGTCAAGCATTAGAAAAGACACAGAATTGGAAAGCCCCTGTAGTGGATGGGATCCATAAGTTCTAGTGGAAAAAAAATAACTTCAACCCATTCACACTGAAGTTTTTTAAATGAAGACCTCAGCAACCCCCATCTTATTCCAGAATTGTTCACAAAAGGAATAACCCATCTCCTTTATAAACCTAGTAACTGTTCCAGTCCTAAAACTTACCAACCTGTCACCTGTTTACCCACAGGTGAACAGCTTTACAAGCTGCTTACATTAATTATTTCCTAAAATATTTACAATTTGGTCAAATGCAACCCCATCCTAACAGATTAACAGAGAGGCTGTGTGAAGAAATCCTAGGGTTGTGATGAATTGCTCCCTATTGATTCGTCCGTATTGAATTAGGCTCAAAGGAACTCTAGAAGTTTACCATTCACATATATTGATCACCAAAAGGCATTTGATTCTATGTCCCACTCATGGTTTTTTGAAATTTTGCGGATCTACAAAATTGATAATAGAATTATTATTTTACTATCTAAGCTATCATGACTAAATGTAGAGACCTCCTGTCTAATAATATGTTTTTTAAAGTCCTTTGTGGTTTTGCCTGGCTTCAGCTCCCCTGCCTAGACAGCATCAATACAAGCCTAATTATAGAGGAAATGGACTTGATGTTTCACAATGTATATACAGATGGTATTAAGTAGTTTGCAAGCTCTCCTGATAAATTGAACAATTTCTTAAACATTGTTGAGTCTTACAGTACAGATATCAAAATGAACTTTAGTGTTGATAAATGTGCCACATGAAAAGAGGCAAAATCTCAGAGAGTGGCAACCACAAGTTCACTAATGAACAGTTTATTCAATGCTTAGAGAAGGAGAAAACCTATAAATATTTAGGCATCTATGAACATCTCAGTATAAACCACAAGGAATGTAAGTTGTTAGTCAGGAACAAGTGGTTTGATAGAATGAATGCAAAAGGAAAAATTACTGTTATCAATACTTGGGCAGCCCCAGTATTAACATATTCCTTTGGAATTACGGACTGGAGATACAGTAATCTTTATTACTTAAATAGGAAAACTTGAATCTTCTTGTCAAAATATTGATGTCATCATCCAAAGGTGTGTACAGAGATCTTTTATTTACCATGGAGTATGGTCAGTTATGGACTTTTTGACCTCAGGAATTTCTGTATGGGCAATCAAACTTCAAAAGTACTTCTATGGGAGCATGGTTTCACTTCATCAATTGACAGAAGAAAATTATAGAATAAATATTACAAGCAGCAAGTGAGAACCACTTGATGCTTTCAGAAATTAATTCTGAAGCAAGGTGTAAGTGATATATGTAGGGCCTGTCAAGAAAAAATTCATCCTGTCATAGCTGGATGCCCTAAGCTAGCAATAACTGATTATATGTGATAATAATAACTGATTGTGTAATACAGTATGACCCCCATATGCATGGAATTGGTACCTGCAGTTTCACTTATCTGTGGTCTGAAAATGTTAATTTAAAAAAATATTTGTATGCTCACTGTTTTTAGCTTTTCAATGTTGTCTTTTAATTGTTGTAAGCCTTCTTTTAAGGGGAAAGGTGCAGTAAAAATATTTTAAATAAATATAAATTCAGCAGTTGGTTAAATCTTACAGATTACTCACAAATTTTCCTCCATATGTCAGCTACCTCTAATTTGAAAAAACAAAACTGGAAACCTATACCAGGACAAGGAAATTATTACAGATAAAATGAATAATTTTAATAAGCCAGATATTATACTTCTGGATAAGCGATGAAGAAAAACATACTTTATACAAGTTGGAGTTTCATCAACAAGCTGCTTCAAGAGTGCAGAAAGAACAAATATGATGAAGTATCAAGCATTAAGGAAAGAAACTAAAAGAATATACAGCCAAGGATCCACCTCCTCTGCGTACTAATTTCAGCAACTAGAGTTGTTCCAAAATCTTTGGTTACCAATTTAAAACTTTTACTGATTGATGCTAATTTGCTTCCTGAAATTTAAAAAACAAAACAGTGATTTAATAGGCACGTCATGCACAAATGTTTAGGATTTGACTCCTAATGTTTAGATTACACACTTTGATCAACCACCAAGCACCAGCAATGGTGAGGAATAAGTATAATAATTGTTATTTACAGGATGCTTTGAGACTGTGCAGCTTGCCCAAGGTCAAACATGGCAACTTTTCTCCCAGGAGGCAGGGTGGGAACTGAACTCTCAACGTATGGCTCTGCAGCCAGAAATGTAATTCACTGAGCTATATTTACTTAAAAGATGGAGCCTGGCACACAAAGCAATTTCTGTGCAAACCTAAAACTTTAAATAAACTACAATCTGCAGTAGAAACAGGAGAGCAGTATTTAAAATTTCAAAGCAGGGTTGGCTAAATATCTCATTTTTAACATTTTGGTGATTTTCCTTCTCCATATCCAATAGTTAATACAGTTTCAGATAGTCTCATCAGGCACTGCGTGAAGTCTAGGAAGCACATACGGCTCTTTGCAAGTATGACCAACAGCCATGTATTTTTCTGCACAGGATGACAGAATGAGTCATGGTGAATCAGTCATGAAAACATCTGAGCTTCTAAATGGACTGAGACCTCTACTCAGATGAATGATGGCTCATGACTGGAGCAGGGGATGCTCCCTACAATTTTGGAATAAGATGACCACATTCTGGTCCACAAGCTGCCCACAGATCATATGCAAGTTTGAACCAAGAGTTTTCCAGGTTAACTTATTGAGCATCAACGAAACCTGCATCATCATGCAAAGCGATGGCTCTGAGCATGTGCAGAGTACCTTTCTCTGACTAACAAGTCCACACACGCACACATGTGATTTGGAGGTAGATTGTGTTACATACAGCACTGATGTTACCTGTCTGTCATGGGTTTGGAGGGAAAGTTCCATCCTATGGGGAGTGGAAGGCGGGACATCAGGAGGAGGGGCTGTACTGTATATATATGTGAAGCCTGTGTGGAGAAGCTGGAGAAGAGCTGAGAGAAGAAGCTTGAGTGGGAGTCTGTGTGTCAGACAGGGTACTACTGTGTGTCAGTCAGTACCAACCTGATAGGTTCAGGTGTCTGTATGGTTAGCCAGAACTGATAGGTTCAGGGTCTGTGCTTTATTTAAAGGTGTTCTGTGTGAACCAAACTGGTGTATGTATGATTGAGACAAAGCCACGTTACTGTATCTTATTCACTTGATCATTTTATTTTTCCCTGTGTGTTATTTAAATAAACCTCATTCCTTTATTTGTTAAAAATCCATCCCTGGTCTGTGTGACTTCTTATAGGGAATGGTTGGTGGCAGCTTAGTGAAACTGTGGCATATCCCAGTAGGTCTGGGGTTGTCACATTGATTGGTGTCCAGCGTGTGGGATACGACTGGTCCAGTTGTCCAGTGGTCCAGCAAAGCCTTGGCAAGTGTGCCCAGAGCAAGGGGGGTCTAGTCAGGGACAATCTGAGGGCGCGTAGGTAATCTTCTAGGCGTACCTCACGGGGAGGTGCGCTAGTGGAAGAACGTGCCAACTGGGGACTAGATTAGGGAGCTCTGAGGCAACCTGTTTTGGCGGGAAAAAACCTGAGGCAAAACTGTGTAAAGTAGCAGTGATCTAGCCTGTCTGCTGAGAGGCCTAGCAGAGGGGGGTGGACTCTGGCTGGCTACAGTTGCAAGCTAGTGCTGAAGAACAGCAGCAATCTATAGAAGGCTGGTTCTGAGGCAAAAGAAAAAAAAAGTGGTCGCTTTATTTTGAGGCTTGACTTTTGAAAGCAGCCTGTTCTGGGGGGGGGGGATTATGCCCTTGACTCGAAGCCAAATGGCAGAAATGGGTGAAGCGAGGGAACCCCAGGTAGACCAAGGTTCTGAGGATGAATTTGGCTCAGTGCAGGGTGACAGCACGGGAGAACAGAACCCAGAACTCAAAAAAATGCTCATAGCCCAACAGCATGAACTGAGGATGAGGCAATTTGAAGTGGAGGAAAGGGAAAGGGAAAGGCAAAGACAATTTGAATTGGAATTGCAGAGAGAGAAAATGGCGTTTGAGTTAAGAAAATTGGAGTTGATGAACCAGAACAATAATAACAATAGAGATTCTGAGGTGGGCCAATTGTCTAAAACTGACCTGAAGAAATTCCCTGTATACCACAAGGGAGATTGCCCTGAGGTGTTCTTTTCCCTCGTGGAAAGAGCGTTTGTGGACTTCTCAGTAAGGGAAACTGAGAAGATGACCATCATGCGATCTTTAATCAGTGGCAGCCTGGCAGAAGTCTATGCAGAGATGCCAGAGGAGCTGTTAAAAGATTTTGCAGAGTTTAAAAAACTGGTGTTTGCCAGACATGGGATAAATGCGGAACAGCTGAGGCAGAGATTCAGGTCACTCACCAAGAAACCAGAGCAGACTTTTACCCAAGTGGGGGCCCAACTGGTTAGGCTGCTAGAGAAATGGCTATCTCAGGAGGGGACAGAGACCTACCAGCAGCTCAAAGACCTGATAGCGCTGGAACAGTTTTACTCAGTCCTGCATGGGGAACTGAAGTTCCAGGTGAGGGAAAGGAAACCGAAATCTGTGGCGGAGGCGGCCGAGATCGCAGATTTTATTTCCCAAATAAGAAAGCCCTTAGGTGCTGAGGGGAAATTGATAGGTAAACCCAAAGAAACCTACAGCAAGTACTCTCAGGGACCAGGAAGAAACCAGCAAGGGGGAGGGACCCATGGTGAAGGGAAGCCCTCAGACATGAAACCAAGACCTCAGATTTTGGAGGGAAAACCAAAACCAGATGAGAAAGACTCCAAGTACAGCAGAAAATGTTATTTCTGTCAAGGAAAGGGCCATCTAATCTCAGAGTGTGAGAAATGGAAGCAGCTAAAGGGAAATTTGCCTCATGATTTGAGTGGAACCAAGCCAAAAGCTGTGTTCTGTGTCCAGAAAGAGCAAAGCTCCTTGCCACTGAGGGAGCCTGTTGCCATGGCTACTCAATCTGGAACAGTTACAGCTGCTGATCAGGCTGGGGAAAATGGTCCTCTTGTGGAGGTCAAGCGCTGCTTACTAGTGAGAACAGATTCGCAGTTGTTTGAAACCGCAGGGGTGGACGTAGGAATACTTGACCATCAGTATAGGGGGCTAAGGGATACTTGTTCTCAGGTGACCCTGTGCCATCCAGATATTATTCCTAGGGAGTATATAATCCCGAATGAGAGCCTAAAGGTGGCAGGGATTGAGGGACAGGTGATCTCGCTGCCAGTAGCTGAGGTACCTGTAAGCTTTCAAGGCTGGAGGGGAGTTTGGCGGCTAGCAATTTCATCGACTCTGCCAGCAGCCGTGCTCGTGGGAAATGACCTGGCTGAACATGTGAAACGGGTGCTAGTGATTACACGCTCACAAGCCACCACGGGGACAGTTCAGGGGGGTACTGATGAGCCCGAGACGGAAGCAGAGGGGAGTTCAGAAGCTGTGGTGGAAACCTTGACCACAGACCACAAATTTGGCCAAGAGCAAAAGGCAGACGCCACTCTCCAAAAGTGTTTTGAACAGGTGACAGACGCCCAGCTAACACCTGAAACCCCAGTGAGATTTCATGAGAAACAGGGAATTTTATATAGAGAGACCCTGATGAATATCTCAAGAGGGGGAGATGGGATCAGAAGTCAGCTAGTGGTACCTGAAAAGTATCGCCCCATGATCTTACAAAGGGGGCACTCTGACATGTTTGCTGCGCACTTAGGGGTGAACAAAACACAGCAGAGAATCACACAAAATTTTTACTGGCCTGAAATAGGGAAGCAGATCAAGGAGTTCTGTAAACAATGTGATGTGTGTCAGAGGCAGGGGAATAACCGTGACAGGACCAAAGCAAAGTTGTGCCCTTTGCCTGTGATTGACACTCTGTTCAAATGCATAGGGGTGGATATTGTGGGACCTTTGCCCAAGGCCACAAAGAGGGGGAACCGGTTCATTCTCACCATTGTGGACCATGCCACGAGGTACCCTGAAGCCATACCCTTGACTAACATTGAAACTAACACAGTGGCAGATGCCTTGGTGGGGTATATGTCCAGGATGGGATTCGCCTCAGAAATAATCACAGATTTGGGCGCATCGTTTACATCGAAGCTCATGAACCGGTTATGGCAAATCTGTGGAATTAAACACAAGGAAACCACTGCCTATCACCCTGAAAGTAATGGGTTAACGGAGAACTTCAATGGGACTCTGATGCGCATGATTAGGGCTTACTTGGCTGAGAATCCAAACAATTGGGACCAGAAGCTGCAATCCCTTTTGTTTGCTTATCGATCAGTGCCACAAGCCAGTACCGGGTTCAGTCCGTTTGAACTTTTGTTTGGGAGAAGGGTGAAAGGGCCCCTTGATTTAATCAAACAAAATTGGGAGCAGATCACCCAGGATGACCCATAAGACGTTGTGACATATATAGACTCTTTAAGGAATGACCTAAAGGGAAACCTAGAGCTAGCAGCAGAGACCCTGCAAGCTCAAAAGGTCAGAAAGAAAGCTTGGGATGACCAGGAAGGCAGGGAGAGGCACTTTAACCCAGGGGAGGAAGTGCTTTGGCCTAGGCTCTGCAAAGAGAACAAAGTGCAGCTGGGTAGCCCAGAAATAAAATACTTGGGTCACATGGTAGGGGGAGGAGTGATCAAACCCCTGGAGGCCAAAATAGAAGCCGTTCGTGATTGGCCTAGACCCAACACCAAGAAAAAAGTCAAATCATTTCTTGGGTTGGTGGGCTACTACAGAAAGTTCATCCCGAGGTTTAGCGAGATTGCGGCTCCGCTGACCTATCTGACGAGGAAGAAGACTGATGACCGCATCCCGTGGACCAGCGACTGTGAGGAGGCGTTCCAGAGGTTGAAGGAGGCCCTCATCAACTATCCAGTGCTGCGTGCTCCAGACTTCAACCGGGAGTTCATCATCTACACCGATGCGTCTAACAGCGGGGTAGGAGCAGTTCTTTGCCAGGAGGATGGAAATGGTGACCAGCATCCAATGTCCTACCTGAGTAGGAAACTCCAGAAAGGTGAGAGACATTTGGCAACCGTGGAAAAGGAGTGCCTGGCCATAGTCTACGCGATCCAGAAGGCCAAGCCTTACATCTGGGGAAGACATTTTATTCTGTGCACTGACCATTCACCACTGCAATGGTTAAAGACAATGAAAACCCACAATAGTAAACTTATGAGGTGGGCTTTAAACCTGCAAGACTATGACTTTGAAGTGAAGGTGGTCAGAGGGTCAGTGAACTGTGTTGCTGACGCCATGTCAAGAAGACCTGAAGAATGAAGACGGCGAAAGAAACATGGACTATGTATATATTTTGATGACAAAAAGTTAAATGTACCTGTTTATTAAACATGATTGGTTTGTATGAATAAAGGTAACTTGATGTATTGTAAATGGTATATGTTTAAATGCCTAATTGATATGGTTATCCTAGTGTAAGTATAAGTAAGTATGGTATTGTATGTTATTGTATAACTGTTTTTGTATGTTTTGGATCCAGGTTGTTTTTTGGAGAAAAGCACTTTAGCTTTCCCCCTACAAAACAACTTATAAAGAGGGGAGGTGTTACATACAGCACTGATGTTACCTGTCTGTCATGGGTTTGGAGGGAAAGTTCCATCCTATGGGGAGTGGAAGGCGGGACATCAGGAGGAGGGGCTGTACTGTATATATATGTGAAGCCTGTGTGGAGAAGCTGGAGAAGAGCTGAGAGAAGAAGCTTGAGTGGGAGTCTGTGTGTCAGACAGGGTACTACTGTGTGTCAGTCAGTACCAACCTGATAGGTTCAGGTGTCTGTATGGTTAGCCAGAACTGATAGGTTCAGGGTCTGTGCTTTATTTAAAGGTGTTCTGTGTGAACCAAACTGGTGTATGTATGATTGAGACAAAGCCACGTTACTGTATCTTATTCACTTGATCATTTTATTTTTCCCTGTGTGTTATTTAAATAAACCTCATTCCTTTATTTGTTAAAAATCCATCCCTGGTCTGTGTGACTTCTTATAGGGAATGGTTGGTGGCAGCTTAGTGAAACTGTGGCATATCCCAGTAGGTCTGGGGTTGTCACAGATTGTTCTGGGCAAAGGGCATGGCTTATCATGAATAAATTCATGAAAAATAGATTGTACTTTTAACATAGCATTTCAGATTACTGCCTTGCCACAATGCTTTCTGAAATCCAGTATGTGCTGTATCTGGTGGCATTTTTTTTGTTCATTCTTGTTATAGACCTGCAAGTAACTACTTGAGGCCTGTGTAAAGAGACTTATGTGGACATCCAGAAGACTAAAAACCATTCCTTTCATCCAACAATGCTTTGAAGGATAAGATGTAGAGACACCTGTTTCCATGGTGACTGGAGGTGTCAATAAGTACCATGCAGCTTTAAGCATGTTGACTTGCTTTGTCTCCATAGTAACGTGAGAAGATTCCTCTATTTCTTCTTCACACAGCTGAATATTTGCTTCAGGACAATCTGGAAAGATGGAACTTAAAATCCATTGGATTCAGTGGGATTCATAGCAAAGGGATTTTACAATGATTGAAGCAACCATCATCTGTATACAGAAGCTACAAGTAATGGAATTGAGAGGGAGGGCTGCAGTCCTGCCCTGACATCATGCGTACAAGTGTACTGATCCATTAATGTAGTACAAGCATCTGGAAAGAGGCACTTACTGGGCTTCTGCTAATGTCAAATATGACCAAGATTTCAATGCACTTAGGTGGCTCAACCACACAGAGTAGTGGATGATCTGTATCAGCTAAATGCAACTAGGCACTCACTGCAGACTTGTGTTTATTGCACAACTGGTAAAGACTAGGGGAAATACGTGAGAGAACAAGAGGTGGAATACTGCTTCCCATTATTTCTGCACACAAGAAACGCCTTCATAGGGCTTAATACTAAGTTCTAATATCAGTATCTGAAATGGAGACGGGAATGATTTAAGTTGACCTGGGATGAGGAAATTCATTCTTCCCACCTCCCAGCTGGCTGCCCCACTCACAAGCCTACACATGACAACTGGGCCATCCTTTTTCGCCAGCTGCCCAGTCTGGGAAGGAGCTTGACCTTTCCATTCCCATATCCTCTGGCCGCTGACCACTCAGATGAGGTGGGATGGGGATTCTCCCTGCACAGTTGTTGAGTGGTCTTGTCTTTTCTCCAACAAACTGAAGATAATGTACCTGGCTGCCTCTTTCTAGCTTCATCCTAACACCATGTTGTAAGGAAGGTCAACCTGAGATAGAGTAAGTGGCTCAGAGTCACCAAGTGAGCATCATTACTCAATGGGGGCTTGAACCTGTATCTTACTCAAGTCCTTTTCTAACATTCTAACCATAGTGACTCATGGTATACAATTTTAGTAAAAATGTTGACTAGAGATGGGGGTATTCGTATTTGTATACGAATACTCCCCGCACAGGTAGACATAATGAGGGTCCAGCCAGGCTGTCCATTCACTCTTCCACTGCTGCCGTGGGCTCTGCACTCCCTTCCTATTGCTCCAGAGCTCCCGCTTGACTAGCCACTCTTCACTCTGGCAGGGAGGCTCATTGTGCCACCTCCTGCCAAGAGTGGCTAGTTGACCACGAGCTCTGGAGCGATAGGAAGCGTGGAGTCCGCAGCAGCAGCGGAAGGGTGAGCGGACAGTCTAGCCCCAGGGGGATGGACCCTCATTATATCCACCTGTGTAAGGTATTCATATTTGTATATGAATACCCCCACCCCTAATGCTGACTTTTAGTAGGTATATAAAAAAAGATTTGTAGTCCTTTTTTCCTTCCATGGTTCTGTGCATTTTCTTCATCTATGTGCAGCTATTGGCTCTCCTTGTTGTAGCTGCAGCATGATGGCTGTGCTTCACACACACACACACACACACACACACACACACACACACACACACACACACACACACACACACACACACGGTCTTCTTACACACACACACACGTGTGTGCACACACGCGCGCGCATACACACACACACACACACACACACACACACACACACACACACACACACACACACACACACACACAAGGTCTTCTTTTGTCATCCAAGACAGTGATGAATCTTTTGGAAAATGGAATGATCTTGCAGTTCAAGACAACAAGATTTGTTCATATGAGGGCATCACTGATGGCAAGCAATGTCCTTGCATCTTACTTACTTTGAATGGCAGAGGGAGAAGGTATTCTTGTAGTTGAGGCAACTGGGACAATGTCTGATGTCATGCCACATGGTGCTGACATGGTGAGCCTTTTGCCCCAGCCCATCAAGTAGGAGTAAATAATGTGTGATCAGTTGCACATGTGTTCACCCAAGTGCTTGCTTTGATCAGGAAAGCCCTTGCCAGGCCTATGCTAATAGCTGATCCTTTCCTAAGAAGGTTAGATCTGAGCAGTGTTACACACATCTTAGCTATATCAAGATTGGTTCATTGTAATATATGCTACATGGGCCTATCCTTAAGGAGTGTTGAGAACCTTCAGTCAGCCCAGAATGCAGCTATTGTTAAAAGCAGGCAAAAAGTAGATCTCTGGCAAATTGAATTTTGTTTAATAGTTGTTCTTTAGTCGTTAAGTCGTGTCTGACTCTTTGTGACCCCATGGACACCAGGCCCTCCTGTCTTCCACTGCCTCCTGGAGTTTGGTCAAATTCATGTTGGTAGCTTCAATGACACTGTCCAACCATCTCATCCTCTATTGTCCCCTTCTCCTCCTGCCTTCACACTTTCCCAACACCAGGGTCTTTTCCAGGAAGTCTTCTCATGGGATGGCCGAAGTATTGAAGCCTCAGCTTCAGGATCTGTCCTTTCAGTAAGCACTCAGGGTTGATTTCCTTCAAAATGGATAATTTTGTTCTCCTTAAAGTCCAGGGGACTCTCAAGAGTCTCCTCCAGCACCACAATTCAAAAGCATCAGTTCTTCGGTGGTCAGCCTTCTTTATGGTCCAGCTCTTACTTCCATACATCACTACTGGAAAAACCATAGCTTTGACTATGTGGACCTTTGTTGGCAATGTGATGTCTCTGCTTTTTAAGATGCTGTCTGTTTAATAGCAGCAACATCTCTTTATGCTTGCTGAAGTTGACAATGTAAAAACTGTATAGTGTTAATGCTTTTTGTTAAAAAATTGAACTAATGTTGATCCTTAGTAGTAGTACCAGATGTCAGTGATAGAAACCAACAAAGTAGAAACCGCAGCCTAAGAGCAGAAACAGAAAAGCTGAAGACTTGGAAACACAGAAGCATAAATGGGCCACACTTAGAACACCCACGGTTAAATTATTACAAAGAACAAAATGTAAATTGAGCAAATCTGATGCAAACAGATTCCACAATAATTTGAGTTCTCTCAGAGCAAAGGATTCTAGATGAAATGAATCAGGATATTGAAGTTATAATAACCAAGCTGGATGACTTAAAGAAAGATGTGGAGGCAGCAGAGAATTACTGGAATTGTATCATCACATGGGAAGACTTGGGAACAAGAACAGCTCGTGAAAGGGCACAGAGTGATTTCTCAGCTTCTTCAAGGGCAAGAGGTGATCCATTCATCCATCCCAGATAGCTAAGAAAAGTCATTTCATGTTTCGTTTTAATATAGACAAAAACATGTTAAAGAAGAAGCACCTAGGAAATACATCATGTTTTGAAGTGATGCCTCAATTAAATACTGTATGTGTGTGTGTGTGTGTGTGTGTGTGTGTGTGTGTGTGTGTGTGTGTGTGTGTGTGTGTGTGTGTTTGATTTATAATCTGAAATATTTTCTGATTTCAAGCACAGAATACTTTTGCAGGATATAGAGATTGGGAATGCTGTCCTCAGCTCAAATTTTAACTGTCAGGAAGAATATTTACAAGTAAAAAGGACTCTGCTTTTAATGCATTCTCCTGCAGTATTGCCTTCACTAATATAAGAACTGTAATAACTAATGTCAGAATTACAGTGGAGTGGGAGAATGCTAGACTGTCATCTAATACTTTATTTCAGTCAATGAAAACAGGAGGTGTGGCTTTCCTGTGTGTAGAATAATGTCATAATACAGCGATAAGTGTCCACTGCAGAGACAAGAAGGGTGCTTATCATCCTGGAATCTGACATTTATTTATTATGTTAATATATACAGACAGAGATATTGCCTCTTGTAATGGTGCACACCATGCAGCTCTGCCTCCCCCATTTCTCTAGGTAACCTTGCATGCAGCAATATTACAACAACATTCAGAATAGCAGAGGTATGATGAAGCAGTACTTCTGTAACAGTCAAATGTTTTTAATCAGATAAGGAACATACGCTGGATCTGGAGTAAAACAGATTGGGATATTATAAAAAAAAAAACAGCTCGTGTACTTGTAATTTATAGAACGTCTAGAATAGATGCCAAAAAACTGAAAATTACTTTGGTTTAAAGAAAAAAGTTATTGTAGAAGCGGTATTTCTCAAAAGTAAGGAAGTTCAGACCACAGTTTAATCCCACCTTTTCACTCAGAACACACCCCCATTGATGCACTCTTGTATTTTAATTTACACCCCCCCCCCAAATAAATACAGGATGTGAGCTCAACTCTTTGATTCTTCCGTTATGTTAGGCATCCTTCAGTCTCAAGAGAATATGGTACTGTGCTCTGTATGGAGGACTTGGAACAGCATCTAGTATGGCTGAGAAGGATTAGGAAACAGGAAATCTGTAAAAGGTATCATTATTTGTAGTTCCTTTAAAAACTAAAATAAACACATTTTCTTTTGAAAAATAAGTTTGAAGGTTATAGCCCAACAAAATTATACAACCAAAAGATTAATCTACATACAGAACATTATCAAATAGAAAAATAATGATGCTATAAAAAGGAAAAAAAGGCAATTTGTATTAATGTAGTGAGATCTGAGGATAGGAGAAGGAAAAAGAGAGGAGATGAATTATTCTGGTTATATACTCCAGTATAATACTACAGGCAAGAGGAGAAGGGGATGACAGAGGATGAGATGGATGGACAGTGTCATTGAAGCTACCAACGTCAATTTGACCCAACTCCGGGAAGCAGTGGAAGACAGGAGGACCTGGAATGCTCTGGTCCATGGGGTCATGAAGAGTCGGACACGAGTAAAAAACAAATACTACAGGTAAAGCAACCAAGACACCAGACTGTAAAATTCACTATGCATCACCACTACTGTATTCAGCTATTCATTCTTTCCCTCCTGGATAGATTTTCTGTGGAAATAAAAACAGACAGAAGAAGCTGTGGGAAACCAACAGTAGATTACAAGTGCAAAGTATCATTGGTTTCCATCTGTAAAAACCATGAATGTAGCACAGTGACTGTACGAATAAAAAACTTTAATGGAAGCATCTTTTAATGCGTATCCAGTTGCAGCTCTCAGAAAGTTGGGAGGAAGGATTTATAACATGCAAGAAGAATTATCTTACGTTTCTGACACAAAGTATGCTCTAGAAATAAGTAGGGATGTGGGGCACTTCCTGTCTGGGATGGCTAGCAGCTGGACTAAATCATTCTCAATTGCTCAAAGAAGCTTCTCCTACTTGTATCCCTGTAAACTTTGATTAAACTGTGTATTCCGTAAAATAAAAAGACACTTGAAAAATAAATTAGGGGTGAAGCATTTTGTGAGATCTCTCTGAGGGTTAGGCTTGTTGAGTGCTGAGACAGCTGGCAAAGAGGAGTGAGGAGCCTAAACTGAGATGTGACAGATCTCACCCCTTAGATTGCAGTTTATCAAGCCTTCAAAGGGTGGAATCTTCTGAAGTGGAAACAGCTAGGGGAGAAACAAGTTGCTGTAGAAAGTTTGGAGATTGGTAGTCAAGATAAACAAGCACTTACCAAGTCACAGGAAGCAGGAAGTGCTTGCCTGAAGCACAGATCTAATAATAAAAAACCTTCTAAGTCAATGAAAGACGAAACATATGTTTGAAATGGGCTCAAGTTAAAGGAAGCCAGATTTTGGTTGAATATCAGGAAAAAGTTCGTAACTGTTAGAGCAGTACGACAGTGGAACCAGTGACATCGGGAGTTGGTGAGTGCTCCAACAGTGGAGGCATTCAAGAAAAACTTGGATAAACACCAGGCAGTTATGCTTTGATTGTCTTCCTGCACTGAGCAGGGGGTTGGACTTGATGGCCTTGTAGGTCCCTTCCAACTTCACTTTTCTAGATTTCTATGATTCTTTGCACTCATTTCACACACTAGCAATGTTATGTTCAAAATCCTCCAAGGTAGGCTTCAGCAGTATGTGAACCAAGAACTCCCAGAAGTGCAAGCTGGATGTCGAAGGGGCAGAGGAACTAGAGATCAAATTGTTAACATGCGCTGGATTATGGAAAAAGCCAGAGAGTTCCAGAAAAATATCTACTTCTGCTTCATTGACTACGCAAAAGCCTTGGACTGTGTGGACCACAGCAACTATGGCAAATTCTTAAAGAAACAGGAGTGTCTGACTACCTTATCTATCTCCTGAGAAATCTGTATGTGGGACAAGAAGTAACAGTTAGAACTGGATATGGAAGAACTGATTGATTGACTGATTGATAATAATAATAATAATAATAATAATAATAATAATAATAATAATAATAATAATAATAATAATAATAATAATAATAATAATAATAATAATAATAATAATAATAAAAGTCTGTCCATACTTATTTAACTTTGTGTCACCTGGGTTCCACTTATAGTCATTGGTTAATACAATTACAGTACATATTAAGCCCTTAAGCTATACAACATACAGTACTTCTAACCATTGATAAAACAGATTCCAAGTTTGATAGTATTCTGAATCTTCCTTCTCTTTGATTTTTAATGTCAGTCTGACCATTTCTGCACAGTCCAATATCTTTTTAATTATTTCTTCATCTGGATGTGTTTCTTCATTCTTCCAGTACTGGGCAAAGATAATCCTCGTGGCTGTTAAAATATGCAGTATTAAAGATACATTTTGTTTATCAACACTTTCTGGTATTATACCTAATAGAAAGAGTTCTGGCTTAAAATCTACATTTTTAATTATTATTTTAACAAGCCATACATATATTTTGATCCAAAACTTTTTTGCTTTATCACATGTTCACCTAAGGTGATAGTAAGTTCCAGTTTTTTTATGACATTTCCAGCATTTGCTCGACCGATTAGAAACTATTTTAGCTAATCTATCAGGTGGTAAATGCCATCTATAAAACATTTTGTACAAATTCTCTTTATAAGATGATGCCATTGTCATTTTATAGTTTCTAGTCCACAGCTTTTGCCATTTTTCAAGATCAATATTGTATCCAAAGTTTTTTGCCCATTGTACCATTGTTTCTTTGAGTTGTTCATCCACCATTTTCCTATTTAAGAGAAATTTATATGTTTTCCTAATTAATTAATCATCTGATGTTAAATTTATTTGTCAAGTGTTGTATGTTCTTTATAGAAATCATGTATTTTTAAATCTCTTTCATATCTAGATTGTATTTTCATTATGGGCCACCAAGATGAGTCTAATCCCAGGTCTATAAGGCCTTTTTTCGATATTAGTCTCTTATCTATATCTAACATATCTGTATATGTCAAGATTTTCTCAAAATTCAGAAGATTGGGATGTACAAATGCTTCTATAGGTGAAACCCATCCTGGTATTGTTGTGTACGTTTTCATTTTTTTTTCCAAATTATATACAATGAATTTCTAATAAAATGGTTTTGGAAATACCTATGGGTTTTGGCATTCTGGTACCATAAAAAGGCATGCCAACCCAACTGTAAGTCATGCCTCTCTAAATATAAAAGTCTTTTGTTTTTCAGACTAATCAATTCTTTCAGCCACATTAGCATAGATGATTTATAATAATTAATAAATCCAATCTGGTAAGCCAAAGCCTCCTTTTTCCTTGAATTCTTGCAACATTTTCAATTTAATTCTGGCTTTCTTCCCTTGCCAGATAAATTTTAATATCACCTTTAATATCACCAGTGGTCTCTCCACATTTCTGTTTTTCTGCATTAGGCTTTGCTAACAAAATGAATGACCATATTCCTAGCAACTTTTTTATGAAAACCTCCAACAGATTAGGGGTGGCCACACGGAGTAGCTTGGCCCAGATAGATAACTAACCAGTATTTTGGGATCTTTACTGTTTTCTATATATTGTTTTTTCTCCTCCCACTCACCTCCAACTAAATCACACTTGCAGATAAAAAATTGGGGCGTGTGTGTGTGTGTGTGTGTGTGTGTGTGTGTGTGTGTGTGTGTGTGTGTGTGTGTGTGTCTTCCCCATCCCTCCCCCAAAGTAGCAACCAAAATTACTCAGAAGTGCAAGATTGGCTTTGGACCAGAATAGAAATGTTTTCCTGGAAACATTTCCAACCCTACTTCTACTAATCTTTCCCAATGGAAGACAAGACTGCAAATTAATGTAAAAGCCCCACAAGTCTATGACAGTATTGAAAGTGATGAACCAGGAGAAACAGAAGCAGAAGCAAACGCTAAAATAATCTGAAGGAAAAATGATTCCATAGGAAATGCAGTGATTTGTGAAAACTTACCAGACTAACAACTTTTATATATGAAGTACTGTGAAACAGGAAAAGACATGCTGAAAGCCCTAGAGGAACTGATTCTGCACATGTGAACACCCCATCCATTTTTTAAAAATTCCTACTACCAGATAGCAAGAATTAAAAATGGAAACTAAAGTATTGTGCTTGCTGAGAAAGCTGGCACCTGCCTATTCACACCTTCACCTGGTTGCCTCTTTGCTCTCTGGCTCTCCTGCCCAACAGCCCAATCACGCCTTTGCCTGCCTGATCGCCCCCTCACTCACTTGCCCCCAGCCCACCCCAATTGCCCCCTTGCTTCCTCACCCTCTCACCTGCCCCCTTGCTCACCCACTCACCCACCCACTCCTCAGGTACCTGCCCCGGCGGCAGTAGCAGTGGCAGTGGGGAGACTGAGGTGGTGTCAGCAGCAGACATGGTGTCAGGGGGAGGGATGCATTGAACAAAGGAGCTTTCCTGAGTTCTCATGCCCGAAGGTCTCAAACTACTAGGTGGATAGAAGGGACAATAGGAAACCCTGCCCCTCGTGCCCCTTGCATTCCTCCTGAAAGTGTGGTGGGAAGGGCTATCTAACTAAAGAGTATCCATCCCCAGATATTTTTTTACCAAAGGTAGAAAATCAGTTCTGAGTCAAAAACCATAGAATTCAATGAGGATATTGTTTCTTTTTTTTTTTACATGACTATAGATAAATGAATTATGGGAGATGAGTGGAAGAAGATGTGGAATAAAAGAATAATGAAGAACAAGTCTGTAAGGGTTAAGGAAAATTGTTACAAAGTAATATGGAGATTGTACTTAACTCCAATGAAATTAACATAATAAATAAAGAAGTATCATCCTCATGTTTGAGAACATGTGCAAATCGATGCAGTGGGCAGACTAATAAAAGCCAGCAAGCATTTTAAGCGCATAAATGGCATGGTGTATGGCTGTGTGCAGAAATCAAATGAATGGAGGGTCATTGGTTCCGAATGTACCACTCATCCCAAATACATGCTCCTTTACTATCCTAGATGGAAATGCTAGTGGAAATATCCAAATGGAGCCCAACAGTGACTCTGTGAATATAAAAGGAATTGGAACTGACATTTTAAAATGTGAACTGCCCAAAGAAGTTAGTGTGAACAAAATAAGTTATGTTCTCTGTGTGCCTGATCTGCCTTGCAACATCAAAAGTGCTTTGGTGAAATAACAAAATAAATTTTAAAGCTCCTAAATCTAATGGTGCCTATAAAATGGAATCTTTTAGTCTACCAAGCATATGGCCAGAGAGAAGACAACAACAGTTTGGCACTCTGGCCCCAGTGCTGTTTCCTTGAACTGCAGAATCATAGCCTTCCTAAATGCAACAAGATAAATCTGTATGGAGTAGACCTTTGCTCTAGAAGGGCGGGATAGAAATCCAATAAATAAATCAACAAATATGGTGCAAATAGCACAACCAGGTATGTAAGCTGTATCACAGAGAAGAGGGTTATACCTTCATTCCCACTAAGAGAAGGATTATCGAAGTACCAATACACATTAGTGAGCCACATTAAGTCGCTGTGTGAGCCACTTAACGTGACATCATTAGAGCACAGAAGATATATTTTAATATTTCTGGAAGAATTCTCAAGGTACTGTACTTTGTCACCTACCTACTGAATGTGAACAGTAAGACACAGGAGATGCTCAAGAGGTATGTCGCCATGGTGAGCAACACATCTGAAAGAAAGCCCAGAGCTTTCTAGAATGTCAGCAGAGGTAAGCACTTTTTGTACCACACACAAGTCTTCCTGGAGAAACAAGGCATTTTGCACAGGAGGAGTGTTTCAAATCCTCCTGAAAAAGATGGAACAGCTGAAAGGAAGCTAATACCTCTTCCAGAGATGACGAGATGCTTCCCGATGCCGATACCCAACAAACTCTGGGGTAATGTCATCATGACTGTAACTTATCTCCAGAAAAGATTGCTAACCAAAGCCACTAAGAAGACTCCATTTGAGTCATGGCATGGTAGAGTGTCAAGTGTGGGATACAGCAAGACTTCTGTGTCCATGGGGACTGATTCCAAGTGCCCCCTGTGGATGTTGAAAACCATGGGTGATAGTGATAACCGTGAATGCTATAGATAAATATAAAAAATACTAAATTAAAAAAAACACAGAAATATTTTTCCACAATGAAATGGCCACTAGAGGGAACCAGAGACTAGTATTTTTTTATATTTACAGACCATGGATAAGTGAAATTGTGGATACTAATCCCATGGACATAGGGGTCCATTTGTATATTAAAATCTAAGAAGCCTGGCCTATGCCTACAAATTAAAACAGAAAAAGTAGAAACTGAACTTTAGAACAGAACAGATTTTTGTGATTAGCAATGTTCCTGGTGACCAGGGTTACAGAGTTGTGAACTTAAATACAGTACAGGTGAAATCAGTACAAGATATATGTTGCAATGTGATAAAGCAGACAAAACAGGGGCAAGACCACTGTGTTGCCTTCTCCTAGATGCAGCAGTGCCAATGATGTCACAATCTGACTCAGCCAGACTCTTGAATTTGAAGAGGCACCAATGCCACAGCAAGCTCCAGAACCAGCCTTCTGATGCTTGTTGTGACCAAACAGAGTTCTACCACTTCCCTGCCTGACCTACTTTGCAAGATCATTGCTAATGAATGAATGCTAATGAATAACCTGGGAGACTGAAGCTGCAAGATGGCGAGAAGCTGCAGAAGAAGAGATAAGAACACTACACAGGAATGAAATGTGGACCTTTACGAAACTACCATCATTCAAGAAAGCCTTCTGGAAGTGCAAGTGAGTCTTCATGGTGAAGCAGGGTGCAGAAGGGGCAGGGGAATACCACAAGGCAAGGCTAGTCTCTAAAGGGTTGCTGCAGAAGTACTGAAAAGACTTTGATTAAAACTTCATCCTTGTTGTCAAACTCAGCTCTATATGAAGGCTCCTGAGTGTGGCTGTGTCCAAACAAGGGAAATCCAGGCACCTAGACATCAAGACTATGTTTCTACATTGAGGGACTGCAGAGGTACATGGAACGGCCGCCTGGCTTCATGAACCAGAAACATCCTGGCATAGTCCGCAAACTAAAAGAAGGCCTTAGGGCCTAAAGCAAACTGCCCAGGCCTTAGACGAAAAATAGAAAGGGTGCTGCTGCAACAGGGTTTCAAGTAGAGATGGACACAAACCAAACCACAAACCAGAAAAACCCAACAACTCAGGCTGGTACATGGTTCAATGTGTGAACTGGTTCAGGGATCCAAGAAGCGAAATGAAATGCCAAACTTTTTCCCACTTAGTGTTTCATTTTGTTCAGCAAAAGGGGATGCCCACCTGCCTCCTTCCCACTGCTCCCGTCCTCTCCCTCCCTGGTCCTGCCTCCACTTTCACTGCGGCCACTGCAGCCCTCCTAAGAGGCAGAGCAGGCCTGGCTCCAAGAAGAGCAGCCAGGCCTTTGCCTCCACGCAGGCACTCACCTATCCACTGGGCAGCAGGTGCAGGTGCAAAAGCAGCAGGCCTGGCTTCCCTTCCCAGAGCCAGGCCTGTTGCCTCTGTGCAAGCAACCGCCAGCCATGTGGTGGCAGTGGTGGTAGAGGTGGCAAGACGAGGTAGGGAGGCAATGAGGCCAGTGGGAAGGAGATGGGTGGGTAGCAGAGGAGGAGGAGGAGGAGGAGGAGGAGGAGGAGGAGGAGGCAGGTACTGGAAAGGCAAACTATGAGCCAGTTCATTTTTCCTGAGTTTTGTGGTTAGCCATGAACTATCACAAACCACCAGTTTTCTAGTTCATGGCCATCTCTAGTTTCAAGGAAAGTAATGCTGAACAATGCTTGTAGACAGGAGCAGAAATGGATGTTTAATTTTTTTTCTTGTCGATGTGGATCTAATTGTAGCCTCTCAAAGAGAACTGAAATACAAGGAGATTATACACCATGTTAACAAAAAAGTGGAAATAAAGAAGTTAGGGGATGCAACATACCATTTGGGCATTCAGAAGGAAAGAGAGGTTGATGGTTCATATTCTCAACTAGAAAGAAAAGATTATGGAAGCTGTGGAGACGCTACACCTCTGTTGCAACAGCCATGGAAACAGATTTACTGAAAGACAAAAGGGAGAGTGAACCTCTGCCAAACTACAGCAAATCCGGAACAGCTATAGGAATGCTTGTGTATTTAACAACCACTGCCAGACCTGACATAGCCCCTGCAGTGAGCAGGGAAGTTATTTCAGCAGCACAGGGTGGCCGGGGGGCTGTCAAAAGAGGAGGTTCAATGTTTTTCTGCATTGCACTTTGTTAACAAGAATAATAACTGTGACAGACAGATCAGTAACCACTCCTGTCCCTCACAATAGAACCTTGATATATCAACCAATGGTTGAACAGAAGAGGCGGAACTAAGGATATATAAGAGAAATGGAAGCCAGTTAAAGATCAGTTAGGGATGAGTTAGGGATGTAAGAGTTAGGGATACCAGTTAGAGAGAAGCAGTTTAGACAGTTAGGACCAGCCTTGTGTTAAAGAAGAACAGAGAGATAGAGAACAAGATAAAAAAAGGAATAAATACCTTGATTAACATGATTCTACCTAGGCAAATATAAATGTTACCAAAGCACAGTTGATTGAATGAATAAAATAAGACCATCCATGATTTACCTTATATGATTTACTTATGAACACTTAAATAAACATTATTTCATTGAATAATACTTGATTGAAGAGTCATATTTGATATAGTGAGAAATAAGTTCTCTGGTGGCAGCAGAAAAGGGTTGAAAAGTAAATGTCATACCCGAAAGTGAACCTGGGCTGTGTGGAAGAACAAACAGGGGAACTGGGGTGTGTGTGACAATAACCTTTTACCAAAAACCCCAAAACAAACTCATTCTGCCAGCATAAGGATTGGTGAAGTGCAGCCTGTGAGCAGCTTGCAGTTTCCAGGGTCACCAGGGCAGACTCTCAGCCTTTGCCTAGTCACTTCCTGTTTCTATAAAAGGACTTTTAAATCTTTAAATTGGGCCACCTGAGGCTTATACAAATTTGTAATTTGAGTCCCCCCCCTGTCCCACTCTCAAAGGTGACCTAAAATAGTTTAAGATAAAATGAATAAACACTCTGACCAGCAGTCCACAGATTTCCTCTTAATGGTGCCCAAGAATTCCAGCATGGAGTGTTTTTGGACAAAATGTGAATTAATACCATATGCTGGTGCAGATGGACTTCAGCAATTCTATTATCCACTAGGCTGTGTTCCTAAAATACTTCCTGTTGATTGCTGCCCTGCAATGATGTTTTCTGTAATGGTTCGTTCTAGTCTCAAATTGGTCCTTCCTTCCTTCCTTTCCTTCCTTCCTTCCTTCCTTCATCCATCCATCTTTGGGCTGCAGTAAACCACAGATAATTGAAATAGTAAAAACCAAATCTGTGGATACGGGGGTGGAGGTGGAGGAAAGGACTCCTGTAGATAAGGTGGTTTCTTCCAATTTCTGAATTTGTTTTGTTGGCACAGAAAAGTGTTTCATCCCTAAGCCTAGATTCTGACTCAAAGGCTTATTGAGTCATTTGTAAAAGACAGAAACAGACAAAGCCACCAAGTTCATTTCATGAGTTAAAATGTATTTTTAAGTAGGATATCACATCCCTCATTACTTCTTGTGGCACTTAGTTCCCAAAGATTAAGGTATTTTCTGCATTTGAACAAACTTGTTTAAAAATGTGTTAAAGCGGTTATGGAATTTTGAACTGCACTGGACCAAGAACAGCTGCCAGCTGCAAAGGATAGTATGCCCTCTGAAACTCTAAGATTTATCCAGAATAAAATGTCCCCAAAACACAATGTACAGTCCCCTACTTAGGATTATTATCAAAGACGTCCATTATCAACATGTTACCTTATCCAATGACACATGAAGCCCAGCAAGGCATTTTACCAAAGGAGAACTGAAATTGAGAAATGCATAGTACTGAATTCTTAAAACTGTGTTTCATGTCCAGCTCAGCTGGTCTCATTGATCTAAGTCTAACACATTTTGTCTTATGGACAAACAATACATTGCAGATATCCTCATCCTTAAAGCTGAAATCACATTAGTGTTCAGGGACGTAATTCTAACTGACCTTAGGGACTGAAGAACTATACTTGCAAACTAAGCTAAGCCTTCCAGTGGCCAAGTAAAAAACAAAGAAAGCTAAGTTGCAAACTATGAGACATGAACAAAAGTTCCTGCTGCAAGAAATCAGATGCTTTTAGCAGTTAAAGAATTCCGTATTCTAATGATGGGTTATCTTTAATGTGTAGTTCAGCTCCCAGGTACAATGGTCCTATTAGGGGGGAAAAACAAGAATGGGGCGAACATTTATAGCAGGATACACTAGGAGTACAAAGGTGGATTAAGGAGCTATTAGGTGGAGATACAGCAGAAAATGAAGAATTGTGTCAAAGATAGCAGACACTTAGAAAGCCTCCATTCATGGTAGATATAAATCAGCTTTTAAAAAATCAGCCTTTTCTATTGGAAATATTTGGAATGTCACTCTTCCAAGTGCTTGCACAATCTGTTCTAGACCTTTCCTAATACTGATGTCAAGTGGATTGGTGGTTGTTGTATGTATCTTCTTTTTTACCTTTGAGAATATGAGGACTATATTTGTTCACTTCCAGTCTTCAAGGATATTACCTGTTGTCCAGGAATTCTCTAAGATTACAGACAGAAGCTCTGAGACTGCATCAGTTAATACCTTTGGAAACAGTTTAAAAGGATACTAGCATACACCTTGTTGCCATCACCTCATAACATGGGCAAGGAGAATTCTGCCACCAGAGGTCAAAATCCTCTTGCACCATTGTATGACTCAGTAGGCAACAGACAATTACAGAGTTGTCTTAACTTGAGGCAATTTTACTCCAAAAGTGATATTATTTGTGTTTTGCTGGTGTAACTAGGCAAGAGGGTTTTGGTCAGAGTTTCTCTGAAATTTCGTTCTCCTTGAAACACTTTTATTTCCTTTTCTTGTAAATCTTACAGGAAATCCCCTGTTCCCTCCCCTCAGTAAAAGAGAGTATTTTTTTTAAAGGGGAGGACATTTTCTATGAAAAACTACATCAGCAGGTTGGTATGAATGGGGTCCCCAGAGCATTCCTGTCAAGCGTGACTTGTTTGTTTAAATCTCAAAGATCTTTGAACATCTGATAAGAATGTTTGAAAGGCCCAACTGATTTTCAGAGTAAACATCAGGCTATTTGCCCAATTCTCATTAGAAGCTAAGACTAGATTAGACATGGCCACTAATACTCTCGTCTCCAAGGCAAGAGACATGGCAGGGAAGAGGAAAAGGGTGTGTGCTGCAGGATTTACAAGAACAGGGAAAGCAGAAGGAAATTAACTTCCAAAAAAAGGAGATAACAACTTGTAGTATTTTATTTATTTAATTTATATTTTGCACAATTCTGTTTTGCAGATGCTTTTCCTCAATGGTCCTTTAGTGGTCCTTGCAAGAGCCTTGAGGGGTTTTATCCACCCATTAAAGACAAGGAATCAAGTCTGAGAGAATAACATAGCCACCATGTTTGTTGATGGGGTAAAATTTGCAATAGGGACTTCCCACGATGTAGTCAGCTGAGCATCTTAAGAGTCTCAGGCAGGCAAGAGAATTCCACCTTCAGCCAGCATATATCAAGAAGAAGCATAACATCCTCATAAACCTCTCCCTCCCACAGCTCTTGTCCCAACAACCACCTTTACTAAAGAAGTTGATGAGGAGCATTTCCAAGCTCTTTAGAGGTTTGCCCCCACATTCAGGAAGCTTTACAGCATGTCTATTCTGGAGGAAGCTATAACCAAGCCCTCAAAGAGCTCAGGTGGGGTCTAGGCTATTTCACATTGAGAAGAGGGTTGGCTGAGGTGAGGCCTATGCCAAATGGCCCTGCTGGCCTCTCTCTCATAGGGCTGATTATAACATCTTCAAAGTCTGGTTGGAAACCATCATAAAGAACCATGTGGTGTAGTGGTTAAACTGCTGTACTGCAGCCAAAACTATACTCACAACCTGGGCTTCAATCCCAGGTAGCCAGCTCAAGGTTGACTCAGCCTTCTATCCAATTCGCGTGTGTGTGTGTGTGTGTGTGTGTGTGTGTGTGTGTGTGTGTGTGTGTGTGTGTGTGTGTGTGAGAGAGAGAGAGAGAGAGAGAGAGAGAGAGAGAGAGAGAGAGAGAGAGAGAGAGAGAGAGAATCTTCTTCAGTAATTAGACATTGAGAATACATGAAGCCAACCTCAGTTCTTGGCTGGTATACATTTTCCTTTCTGTTACACAAGCAGAAGCAGATTAAGACAGAGCGTTCAGGAGACATTGCAGGTGGAGCATCACTTTTAACAAATGCAAAGAAGCCCTTCTATTGATGCCTCAGTTTCTTTACTCAAGAGGAAATGATGGTTAGTGCTCATTCTGGCACAACACAGGTGGACAAAGCCAAGGGGTTCATGCAGATCTGGGGCAAACATAAATATTGACCACAGTATCTTCTTGACCCATCTCTCTGGAATGGGATTTGGGATGACTGTTTTATGGTAGCTCCATTCCTTCCTGGAGAACAGAACTCAGAAGGTGGTGATGGGGAACTCCTGTTCAAAACCCTGGCTGCCTACCTATGGGGTCCCTCAGGGTTCTGTTTTGTCTCCTATGTTATTTAACATCTACATGAAACCACTGGGAGAGAATATCCAGAGTTTTGGAGTTCAGTGTCACAAATATGCCAATGACACCCAACTCTACCTCTCCTTGCCACCTAAATCCAAGGAAGCTATTTTGGCTCTTTATCAGGTATCAGTACTGGGTGAGGGTGAATAAATTGAAACTTAACCCAGACAAGACAGAGGTGCTCCAGGTCAGTTGAAAGGTAGATCAAGGAATAGGGATGCAGTTGGTACTGGATGGGATTACATTCCCATTGAAAAAACAGCTGTGCAGCTTGGGGGTTGCTCCAGGATTCATTCCTGAACCTGGATGCCCAGGTCTCAGCGGTGGCCAGGAGTGCATTTGCATAATTAAAACTAGTGTGCCAGCTATGTCTGTTTTCTGAGCGATCTGATCTGGCCATTGTGATACACCTAGAGTGGTCTTAACCGACTAGATAGGCGGGATATAAATCGAATAAAATAAATAAATAAATAAATAAATGCACGCCCTAGTTACTTCACGGCTGGATTACTGTAATGGGACTGCTGATGGAAAGTGTCAGAAAACTTCAGCAGGTCCAAAATGCAGCAGCCAGATTACTGATTGGGGCTGGTTACATGGATCACATAATTCCACTGTTGTAGCAGTTCCATTGGCTGCCGATCAGTTTCAGGGCACAATTTAATGTTCTGGTTTTAACCTATAAAGCTCTAAATGGCCTGGGTCCAAGCTATCTCAAAGACTGTGTCTCCTATTATGAGCTGGCTCAAGTGTTAAGATCACCAGGAGAGGCCTTTCTCTCAGTTTTACCACCTTCACAGATGTATCTGAAGAGGACACAGGACAGAGCCTTCTCTGTTACTGCTCCCAGACTTTAGAACTCCCTCCCACAGAAGGTAAAGGTAACGATTCCCTTTGACAAATGTCCAGTTATGTCTGACTGTAGGGGGTGGTGCTCATCCCCGTTTCCAAGCCATAGAGCCAGTGTTTGTCTGAATACAGTTTCTGTGGTCACGTGGCCAGCGTGACTAGACATGGAACACCGTTACCTTCCCACCGTGGTGGTACCTATTTATCTACTTGCATTTTTACATGCTTTCGAACTGCTAGGTTGGCAGGAGCTGGGACAAGTGATGGGAGCTCATTCCGTTACGTGGATTCAATCTTACGAATGCTGTTCTTCTGACATTGCAGCACAGAGGCTTCTGCGGTTTAACCCACAGCGCCACCATGTCCCACAGAAGACCCGGCCCCATTATTCCACTGTCTGCAAGGCAGAAGCGGGTGGATATGCAGGTTTGTAAAACCCTCAAAGTGGCAATTTTGAGGAAGGCATTTTGCCACTGTCTCCCCAATGGGCTGCCAAGAAGCCCTTTTGCTTCAGCCACAATCCCTTTCACGGGCATAGCTTTGTCTCTTGGCTTGGCAGACTGAATGCAGAAAGCTAGAGTACACCGGTCATGTAATGAAAAAAAAGGGAAAGGACAGGTAGTTATGTTGCTCCTTCAAGGTAGGAGGAAATGACCAAAGCCCACCTCTGGCAGGAGAGAAACCCGGAGGCCTGCTGTCTTCCGTCAAGGCGCACTGCTTGGATGTGGAGTTTCTGATCTACCTAGGGCTGATCTTCGCGGTGGGAGGGAAAGTGCAGCCAAACCTGCGCTCTCTTCCTTTGCTCTGGAAGCCACTCGGGCCATACCTGCGGCAGGGCTGCCCTCTAGCGAGCACTCCCCGGCTCTGACCAGGGCGGCCTCTAACACAGCCTTCCTTTCCTCGCGTAACCTGACGACGACTGCTGTGCAAGTGGAAAGCTTGCGCGTGAGCACCAGCCACCCTCGTCGAGGTCGAGGCTGCGGAGGGAGGCCAGGCTTCTCTCGGGGCCCCTTCCGCCTTCGCTTGGCTTCCTCTGTTCTTCCGCTTGCCACGAAGGAAAGGCGTGTGTGTGTGTGTGTGTGCGTGTGCCGCGGGCGGGGGCGGGCGGGCTTGCCAAGCAGCCGGCCAACAAAGTCGCCTCCCTCCCCCGGCGCTCTTCCGGAGGGGCCCTGCTTAGTCGGCAGGCAGCCGAACGCCAAGGACCAGCCCCTGAGCGCCTGGCCGGTCTCCTCTCTCGCGCTCCTGCCGCTGTCGCTGCCGCGGCGGCCCCTCCCCGCTCGCGTCCTTGCCTCCCACCCGCGAGGGAGCGCACCGGCGCTGCAGCTACTGGGCATGCTCCGAGGAGGACCGAGGGGTCGCCGCTCGCCGCGCTCCTGGGCAAGCCGGTGCCTGAGAACCGGGACGGCGCGGGCTCGGCTGCCGGCGATGGAAGCTTGAGGCGCCGCGATGGAAGCGCGGGGAGAAGCCGGCGGGACGAGGCGCCGACCTGAGCGGTGCCAGGGGATGCCCAGAGCAGTCCGGTGGCGCCGGCGCGCCTTCGGGACAGCTCCCGCCGCCTGATTTCCTCCTCCCGCCGCCGCCGCCGATCCTTGCCTACCTAGAGTTGCGGCTGGCGGAGTCCTGGGGCCGGAGCAGGCGCAGGCAGGGTAATGTGGGGACAGGCAGGCGAGGCGCGGTGCCCCGCCGGGGGAGGCGTGCCCGGGGGAGAAGAAGAAGAGGCGAGAGGCTCCCTGCCCGGCCCCGCCCGGGACGGCCAGAGGCAAGGGAGGGGGCTTGGCGGGAAGGTCCTGGCGCGCGAGCACGAGTGGTGAGCGGGCAGAGTCCGGGCGCCCCTGCCCTCTCCCTTCCGCCTGCCTCGGGGATGGAGGCGCTCCCTCGCCCAGCCTGCTCCGGCGGAGCTGACCGGAGGGCCCCAGCGTCGCCCTAGCTTCCCTCGCCTCGCCCCTGGCCTCGGCGATGGAACTGTCCCGGAACACCAGCGCAGCCCCGCACAACGGGTCCCTCTCGGTGCTCTTCTCCGCCTCGCCGCCCTCCTTCGCGCCCGCCGCCGCCGCCTACTCCCCGGCCGCCGTGGCCTGCTTGGCTGCCGTGGTGGGCTTCCTGATCGTCTTCACCATCGTCGGCAACGTGCTCGTGGTGATCGCCGTCCTGACCAGCGGGGCCCTGCGAGCGCCACAGAACCTCTTCCTCGTGTCGCTGGCCAGCGCCGACATCTTGGTGGCCGCCTTGGTCATGCCCTTCTCCTTGGCCAACGAGCTCATGGAGGACTGGTACTTCGGCAAGGCCTGGTGCAACATCTACCTGGCCCTGGATGTCTTGTTCTGCACTTCCTCCATCGTGCACCTGTGCGCCATCAGCCTGGACCGCTACTGGTCTGTCACCCAGGCGGTGGAGTACAACCACAAGCGGACCCCCAGGCGGATCAAGGGGATCATCCTGCTCGTCTGGCTGATCTCCGCCGTCATCTCCTCCCCGCCTTTGATCTCCAAATATTGGGAGCCCGAAGGGGAGCCTCCCTCCAGGTGCAAGCTGAACGACGAGACTTGGTACATCCTGTCCTCCTGCATCGGCTCCTTCTTCGCCCCCTGCGTCATCATGGTGCTGGTCTACATCCGCATCTACCGCGTGGCCAAGTTAAGGACCAGGACCCTTTCTGAGAAGCGGCCCCCGCCCGAGGGCTCCTCCGTCCGGTTGGAGAACGGCTTGAATCGCGCCGAGAGGGGCTTCACATCCCCGACGACGGGACGAGGGGAAAACGGCGCCTCGGCGGGCCAGCGCTGGTGGCCGGCCGTGGAGTTGGAGGACGTGGAGCTGGAGGAGAGCAGCGTCTCGGAGAGCCGGCGGCGGGGGCGGCGGCAGGGGCGGCGGGGCCGAGAGGAGCCCCGGGCCAGGCGGGACAAGAGCGGGCGCTCCTTCAGCAAGCCGGCCGGCAGCCGCCTCTCCCGCGCCAGCCTCCGCTCGCTCGAGTTCTTCTCTTCTCACCGCCGAAAGCGCGGCAGCATCTGCCAAAAGGCGGCGAGCCAAGCGCGGGAGAAGCGCTTCACCTTCGTCCTGGCCGTGGTGATGGGGGTCTTCGTGGTGTGCTGGTTCCCCTTCTTCTTCACCTACAGCTTGTACGGCATCTGCCGGGAGGCCTGCCAGGTCCCCGAGACGCTCTTCAAGTTCTTCTTCTGGATTGGCTACTGCAACAGCTCCCTCAACCCCGTCATCTACACCATCTTCAACCAGGACTTCCGCCGGTCCTTCAAGCACATTCTCTTCGGGAGGAGGAGGAGGAGGAGGAAGAGCACGAGCTGGAGGGTGGCCTCGCTCCCCTGACTTCGGGAAGCCCCCCCCCCCGGCGGGCAGGAGGCGGGAAAGAGCCCCGGGGCCCTAGCCCAGCCCCGGACTGGAGCGGGAGGGAAACGGGCCGCCGGCGCTACGGAGGGGCCCGCGAGCAGCACGGCGGGGTGGGTGGGTGGCGCCGACCTCGCCCTTTTCTCCTGCCCCGGAGGGACCTCTTCCCAACAACGAGGCCGAGTTCCCTGGAAACCACACCTGCCGGACTAGGGAAGAAGGGGCTGGGATGGGGGATGGGGCCCCGGGGTGGGCCTCAGGAGGCGAGACCTTTGTGAGGCAGAGCGGCAGTGCCCGGCGGGCAAGAAAGAAGGAAGGCCCCGCTTGACCCCAGGGCCCCGCCGGTGGTGTCGGCTGGCTGGCCTGCCTGGGCCCCGCCGGGCCCAAGCAGAAGCCAGCATTCTCTGCCAGCACAGGGAAAGAAGGAGTCAAGAGCCCGCCTGCTACCAGACACTCACAATCTTTTATACCCAGAAGAATTTGTACAACTTGCCAAGACTTCGCTAAAGAGTTTTCCTTAATAAATGTTTCTAATCTGTTCTAAACCTTGCTGAACTCTTTCTGTGCAGAGGTGACATTCCTCCCGCCCCCCACTACAGTTACCTCAGCTAGGGGCCAACTGGCATTTTCTGACCCCCTTCAGGGAGGACTGAAAGGTGGGTAGCTCAGGCAGATTTCTCATGCATTGGGTACCCTGCATGATACACTTGGGCACAAGTGTATCTCCTGATGAATTGGGATCATCCAGGGTAAGGGGTTCATGTAGTGGCCTATCTTACTTCGGGAAAATTTAATTGGAAAATACAACTTACCAAGAGTCTGTACTATGTGTCCTTTTTCTATTATGGCACACAGCTTTGTATTATGTATTAAAGATCTGTTTTATAATTTATTTTTAAAGTGGCAAACTTTTCTGAGATGAATTTTGAGATCCCTTCACTGTCAAAAATAACTGGTTGACAGAGCTTTCCCTCTGCCCAGTTATCAAGAGAAGAAACCTTTCTAGCTGGTTCTTCCACTCCCACAGTTCACTGCTGGGAATGGCCTGTAAGTGCAAAGGGAGACTTGCTAAATTATATTATGCATATCACTTCCTCCAGATAGAGTAGGATGTGGCATCTTTCTTCAGACCTTTCCTTAGTAATCTCATTCCACTGAGATTAAACTAAGCTTAATTGGATAAAGGCTGGCATCTTCAGCTACCAAAATCTAATTGATAACCTGCTGCCAGACACCAATTGCTTTTCAGTGTCTCCTCTCCAAGAAGGAGAAATGGACTAAAGCTCTTCAGTGCAGAGATGGATGGCATACACTGCTGTTCCCTCTGGCATCTGTCTGGTTTCCATGAAAATTTTGTCTTCCAGCATTCAGCCCTGCCAAGCTTGAGTTATCCCAGTGCAGTGTTAATGTGTATCTAGAAAATTCTGCCATGTATTCCAATCTCACCCCATGTTAGAGGTGGGGCAATAATTAGAGAAGATCTAGGCTCAACCAGGAGGAGAGAAAGAAGATATATGGAGGGGGAGGGGAGGGGAGAAGGAATGACTCTGGGTTCAGCTGTCAGTCTTCTCCACTTGTAGAAACTCATCAATACTCCAACAGAAAGAAGAGACAACACAGGAAACAAAGTTGGTCAGCAACATAGTATGGAACTCCATGGGAGACAGGCTTGAGTATAGATTAAACTGGGATTGTTCTTTTCCACACAAGTAGAAGAAGGGAAACCAGAATGGACATCCTGGGTATGGGGATGTGGGACATAAAAGTTGTTATTTTCCTGAATATACCATTTTTATTTTGTTTTGGGTAGGGGAATTTCTTATATGCTTTGTGCACAGAATAAAGTCTGTAACTGTGCAGATCCACATAGCCTTACAGCAAAGAGGCTGCTATACATGTTGTACTGCAGGGTAGTGCTGGTGGGGTACTGGGTTTTATTTGTTTACCTAATTTAAGCCTCCTTGCACATATGTTTAAAAATGAATTTCCAGTTGACCAATCAGACACTCTCCAATCAGGAGTGGTTACAAGAATATGTTAGATGAAGTTTGTATGTCCAAGAGTTGTTGAACTGAATAATTAATTTCATTTGCTGGTAAATTTCTGAACCAAAAATGTTTTTAAAAAAGCAAGGGAAATCCACAAGGAATATCAACAAAACATTATGAAATTTGAATATTTGTAAGTAAGTAGTGTGTGGTGCTGATTATTCTGTGTATTTGGCCCTACCATGGGTTTCCTTACACTTCTTTTTAAGGGACCATTTTATATTTATAACTTCTAAGATTCCTGTGATTTCCATTATTAATTTGTAATGAAATTCATGTGGGTGATCTTTTCAATCTTGCAGTGAAACAAGGAAACAGATTATGATGTATTCCAGATCTTGCTTTTTGAGGGGTTTTGGCAGAGTATGCTATATGATTTATCAAGACTCATGCTATCAAGACTAGGTCAACATGTCAAAATCAGTGACAATATCAGCTAATGTTAACTTCTGCATGTACACATGCTACAACGACTCATTCTAGAGTTTATATATTCAGACTGTTTTTGAGGGGAAGGTGTTAAGAGTAATTTATTCCTGTCCAATACAAGCCAAAATGCAGCTTTGGAATTACACACTCAGCTAGGTTCAAAACCCTGGAATATTTTCATTTGTGAAATAGAACTGAGAACCAATTCTTCTTGTCATTGGTAATGTTCCAAAATGTTTTCTAGTTGGGAAGCAGGATGAAAGTTCACAAACTTCAACAAAAAAAATGTTGATTGTGTTTCTATTTGACATGGACCATGAAAGATTCTAGTAGTTTGACTTTTAAAATATTTTTTTCAGGGAAAAAACTGAAATGTGCTGATGCCGTGAAATACTTCTGTAAAATATCAGTTGGTGTGAAACTACTATGGTGGAAATTTTCAGACAGGCTAGTTCTGTGTGTGAGAGAGGTTAGGGAGATATTGCCCATGGTTCATGTACACCTGCAGGAACATTGTGAATGGTTCACGGCTTTCCATAGCCATAACTGTGGGCTATAGTGTTGATGTCCTCCTCTCGCAGAACAACTTTTGGTCAGCAGAATGGCACATCTTCATCAGCCAAACCCAGCAAGCCAGAAAAATCTGCTATTTAGGATTATTCAGCACATCATCCCAATAAATAATATAATTGCCAGAACAACAAAGCCAGCTAGATCTGTTTGAGACTTTGGCAACACTATATCTCTGTTTAGACATTATTATTACAGAAGCTTGCAATAGCAGAATGTAGAGAGTATAGGAAGGCCTTTTGGGTAAATGACTGTTACCTTCCTCTTGCAGTTTCTGCAGAAATCAGGTTGTTTGACAACTTAATATGTACCTCAAAGTTTGCGATTTGCTGCAACATACCCCAAAGTGCCTGTAACCATGCCAATAGCCTTTTTTTTGAAGACATCCACCCTGTTGTGGTTCTGGAACACTAACAAGTTCTCCGGCAAAGTGACCGGTAGTCAACAGCTGCAACAACATTTTTAATAGCTAACAGAATTATTGTTAGTTTTGTCTTCGGAAGTTCTGTATATCTGATGGAAAGAAATACTTCTCACAGTTTTGTATCTATACGAGGCAAAGGCTGTGGCTCTATGTTAAAGGGGAACAGATGAATGATTTTCCATCATTACAACCATGAACGGAGTGAGGCTGGCAGATAGGTGCTCTGGCATACACTCAGAAAGTGACACAGAACTGCAACATGGCAACATAGGATAATACTGGGGATGCTCTATGAAGATTTCAAAGGAGACAGATAAGAAATTGTTTATTTGTCAGCGTTCCAAATTTGAGGTGTGATTTACAGCACTTTGAAAGCTTCCCTAATTCTTTCCAGAGACTTTTTCTTGGGTTGGACCTTGTTGGGCAGTTTCTGTATATGAGGGACTCTTCTTTTGATTGGTGGCACTATCTACTACAGTAGATGCTGAGAATTTAGCTTTGGAAAAAGTGGAAGGAGATTTCTCTTGGGGGCTAGTGAAATTTAGTAAGATTTTTTTCTAGGTAAGGAAAAGAGCAACCATTACAGCTGAATGGTGTAACTAATGTTTCTTTCCGTGGCTCCTTAGCAGTAAAAATCTGGCCACTTCTGAGTAGCTCATACATTCATTTTGTTTCTTTTATATCAAATTGCTCAACCCCTCCAACCTTGTATTTCATAAAAGGAAAGGATTCCTGGAGTGAGAAAGCATACCCAGTACAACAGATAAACATTTGAAAGGTACAACTTTGGTTATCATATGAGAACAGAAGTTGTTCTATTTGTACTTCACCTCAAGACAGTCAAATGTTCAACAGGTGCCGTTCCCACCACCAACTGTTTCTTCAGTAGCAGAAACTCTGCCTACAGAGTTTCTGTTTAGGCATCTATTTTAATCAGGAGAATTAGTAACAAGAATAGGCCTTGTAAACAAGTGTCTTCTGCAGACAGATGCATGCATTTATTCACATTCTGAGATACATGTGTATAAAGGATCTGTGGGCCTTGACAGTAGTGTGCCTTACTCGATTTGTCTCAGGAACACTCATTCACACTAGTTCTATTTCTCCCTGTGTTTTTTTTCCTTTTTTTCACTGAAGGGATAAAAAATTTTATACACAAAAATAATTCTTTTGGGAATAGCTTAGCTGGAATGGGAATCCAGTAATAGACTATGTGAATTCTAATTCTAACTGATACATAGCAAAACAAGGAAACAAAAACCAAAGACCGCCCCCCAACACTCTTGCCTACCAAATAAATACAGAGAAAAAGTAGTGTGTTCACACATACACACACAAGTACAAAGCAAAAAGGAAAGCATGCTGCTTATATACCACCCCATAGCACTTAATGCACAATTTAGCTATGGTGTCTACACATTGCCTCTCCCCCGCAATTTTACCCTACCTGGGATTGAACCTGGTTTGTGAGCAGAGTTCTGGCTGCAGTACAGCAGTTTAATAATGGTGTCATGAAGCTCTCAATGCATGCCTGCTTATACATACACAAACAAATGAAGAGTAAATCCTTTCATCAAGCTTAAACATGCATGACAATGGCTACAGTTGATCTGAGCCAAAGGGGCTGGGCTGAATTTCAGTTTCTGGGAAGGTGAAAGGGTTGGGGCTAAACAAATTGAGTGGAAGCTGCATTCCCCAACCATCTGGAGGGTCACCACTTGCCTATCCAGTGCCAAGCACCAGCTAGCAGAGACTGGGGTCTTGGCTCTGTCTGTTTAATGCTGAGCGACACACCCTGACAGCCAGGAGAAATGTAATCCATGTGGTTGGAAGAGGCATAATTTAGCCACATGGCAGCAAGAAAAATAACAATACTGATAGGCACGTGATGTGTGTACAAAGGCCTGCCTTGGTGAATTAGCACTGGATACAGTTAGCTGAAATCTGACTACAGCCTGTAGCTCCAGTATTCGTGTATTATCCCCAACAACAAAATATTGCCATTAGAAGAATGAACTAGTGGTGTGCATCCCATAATAATCTTCACCTATCCCACCCCCTCTACTGTATAATCAAATCTATGAGAGAGTTTCCTCTTATGAGATAGCATTGAATTACTTATAGCCCAACACTCTTTTTGGGCATAAGACACTGCCAAATACATGTGCTCATGCCAATGATGGATGAGGCATGTAGAAATAAATAGGAAAACATGGTTGTCAAAACCTTTGTTTGTTCCAAATCATACAGCCACAAATCCAGGTGAGTGTCTTCTGTCTGGTGGCATTTAATTGCACATATCCCAATGCTTTGTTTATGCACAACTTAAAACTGTCAAACTTTGTTTCCACACCAATTAGCAGCTAATGTAAGCAGAAATAAATAAGCAGCTGTGGATATATCTTCCTCCACCACCAAGTACCTTACAGTGGAATGTCTGAACTGGAATTTTTTTTTACCAAACTGTGGGACTGGGCATCAAACATGACACAGACCCATCATGATAATGCCAGTGACTTGTACGTCTCAACAAAATTCAGTGGCCTGCAGAATCTTCCACAACTCCTTCCATGCTCTCTGTGGTCAGTTGTCCTTATTCCAGCAGCTCAGAATTGCTGACTATGGGGAGGGTCTGATATCCATTCTGTAGCTCCAAAGACACAGCCTGCCTCCTGACAGTACTGTTTCTCTGTGTCACATTCATCCAAGTGCTCGCTTCCTGTGCTTGTCATTCCTCTTCCTCCCAAGAAATATTTCCCCTCTGTTGCTGTTCCAGAAGAAAAATTCTGAAATATTCAAAATATTTCACTTCCGTGTTGAGATGAAACTTTCAAAAACATTTCATCTTCCTTGAATTGTGGATACGTCAATCCCAAGCTGTTGTACTGTCAGATGACAGTTGTTGTTTCCCAGATGAACAGGAGGTGGCCCATGGTGTTGGTAGATGATTCCTACTGAAGGAGACAGACACAACCACATGCAGACCAGTGAAGGATGATCCATTTGAACAAATGGGACATTGCCCCACTTCAACTTATTTATTTATTTTATTTATTTATTTAATTAATTTATATGCCGCCCACACTACCCAAAGGTCTCAGGCTATTTTCTGCCTTCTCACTCCTCAGGCACAGATTGTATTTTGGAGATGCCTTGAGTGATCCACTTCAGATGCTCTTAACTAAATGTAATCAATCTTCTGGGCCTCCAGATGGATCCCAGTTCTTGAACATTCACACAAAGGTCTTCTCAAACTTATAAGCTTTACTTTGCCTACAGAGTTCTACAGAGTTCCCACGTCCTTTTCTTTACAAAAAGAAGATAGAAAAATCTCCTAGTGTTGAGTCTGACAATCATTCTACAACCATTAGATCAACAGTTATGAAAGCAAGAGATAGATAATCTTATCATCCTAAGGGTATTTTTACTTCCTTTTTAATGTTTGAGATATGCAGAGCCAGGAATTGGCCATTTCTCCTATCCAAAGGTTGATCTGGGAGATGTTCTGGCTCAGAGGGCTGGCAATTCAGTCAATGTTTTTGTCTCAATATGAAAAGGGCTATTAATACAATTCAAGTTGCCTTTTCCACTGTGGTGGCATCTCTAACTCCTTTTGGTTGATTGAAAATCTATGGATAATGAAATAACAATTGGAGTGTAAGGTGGCATATGGCGCAGCGGAATAATGAGTGCAGGAGGAACCTTGTGGCACAGTGGTTAATCTGCAGTACTGTAGTCAAAGACTTGTGTTTGATCCTGGGATCAGGCAGATGGTTTGGAGTTGACTCAGCTTTCCATCCTTCAAGGGTTGATAAAGTGAGTACTCAGTTCATGGGGGGGGGGATGTGCAGCCTTTGTGAGGAATCGAAGGAAACTGGGAATTGTAGTCATGCAAAAATGGAGTTTGTTAGGTTCTGTATAATAAGAATTTAAAAGCAATGGAATGTTATGAGACTGTTTTGCAGAGTTGCTTTGCATGGTACTGAGATAAGGATGCAAGGCCAGAGGAGCCCAGGAGAAGGCCAAACAGCATACCGCTTAATTGGGAAGGAGATTAGACTCCTGCAGATCTCATGTGAATTATGGGTGGAGAGCTGGATTAATTGGTTAACAACCTGGAAGTGTCATAAAGAAGGTGGTCTAAGACATGTAGAAAATGGGTGTTCATGTATGTGAAAGTAATTTTCGTTGGTGAAGGAATGTTATGGAATGTGAGAAGATAGAGGTTTGCTTTTTGAAGTACGTAGAAGGAGGGGGAGAAATAGCCCAGCTTCTAGATGCGAACATGTAGTCAGCAAAAGATGATTACTTAGCATAGACTTAGTTCTTATTTTACTTAGAAATAGCAGGTTTATTTAATCATTGTAATAGATGGATATGCCAAATGCTTGTGCCTTAAAGCTATAACTGTCTTCTAATGAAACTACTTAATTTTCTTAATAAAACAATTATAAGTCTTCAACAGAGGACTGGTCTCTTGAAACAGCAGGACCTACATCTAAATCCAGAGGATTTGAGACGGTCACTAAGTTGCTACTGGAAATTGAGAGGTTCTACCTGGCAAGGCTGTAGTGCATTCTAAGAAAGCACATAGTCACTGGTTTATTGCTTTGGGAAGCAAGCAGAGGTTACTTTTAGAACCAGGCTTGTCCATGGGGCTTATACTACACACTTCTGAGGCCTAGAGGACCTACCTCAGGCAATAAAGCTGGTAGAGTTGCACCCACAGTGACTCCCTGACCTGCAATCATCATCTCTTTAGGGAGAGGTGATCGTGACAGCCTTCATAACTAAATTGTAAACTGCCCAGAGAGAACTTTAAGAGCCATGAGGCAGTATATAAGTAGCACACTTTCCTCTGCTTTGATTGAAAATCAGTGGAACTCTTCACTGCATCGATTGTGGTTCACTGTAGAGAGGAAAACAAATGAAACAAACAAAAAAGAAATGCTATTTTGCCTCTGCTATTTCATCTTTAATCTGCCACCTTGCAGAATTGTTCCATGAGGAGAAGAGATATTGGGGTCTGGGTCAGAAAAGCCAGGAGTGGAATGCTTGCTTTAGGAGGCACCCTCTATAATTTCATTACATTGGGGGGTGGTGCTATACATCGACAGAGGCAGTGGTATGCCATCTGCTGAAGAAAACCTCCTTGGATTCAGAGGTAATTACAATAACAGAATCATAGAAAAGTGAAGTTGGAAGGGGCCTAAAAGGCCATCAAGTCCAACCCTCCGCTCAGTGCAGGAATACAACCAAAGCATATCTGCCAGGTGATTATCCAAGTTTTTCTTGAATGCCTTCAGTGTTTGTGCACTCACCACCTCTCGGGGTAAATGGTTCCACTGTTGTACTGCTCTAACAGTTAGGAAATTTTTCCTGATATTCAACTGAATTCTGGTTTCCTTTAACTCGAGCTCATTGTCCTGCACTCTGGGATGATCGAGAACAGATCTTGCCCCACTTTTGCTAAGGTATTTAAGTATGTGCTGGGTTGCTATTTTCAGACCCGAGAGGAAACAAATTATCTAGACACATTATAGTCCTGTTTTAGGTTTGGGTTTAATACTAGACCTTGGCTGCCCTGATGATGACCTTTTACAGGGAAATGACAGGGAATGCAATTCTGTTGAGTCCTCCTGGACCCCTCGGTGGCTTGAGATGCTACTAAATATGCTATCCTCTTCGACCACATCTGCAGAAGAGGAATAGGAGGCATTGTGTTACAGCACTTCTAGTCTACCTGTGGGACTTGCCCTTTTTGTTGTTGTTTAGTTGTTAAGTCATGTCCGACTCTTTGTGACCCAAATGGACCAGAGCACACCAGGCCCTCCTGTCTTCTACGGCCTCCCGGAGTTGGTCAAATTCATGTTGGTCGCTTTGATGACACTGTTTAACCATCTCGTCCTCTGTTGTCCCCTTCTCCTCTTGGCTTCACATTTTCCCAACATCAGGGTCTTTTCCAGGGAGTCTTCTCTTCTCATGAGATGGCCAAAGTATTGGAGCCTCAGCTTTAGAATCTGTCCTTCCAGTGAGCACTCAGGGTTGATTTCCTTCAAAATGGATAGATTTGTTCTCCTTGCAATCCAGGGGTCTCTCCAGAGTGTCCTCCAGCACCACAATTCAAAAATATCAATTCCTCGGCGGTCAGCCTTCTTTATGGTCCAGCTCTCACTTCCATACATCACTACTGGAAAAACCATAGCTTTGACTATGCAAACCTTTGTTGGCAAGGTGATCTCTCTGCTTTTTAAGATGCTGTCTAGGTTTGTCATAGCTTTCCTCCCAAGAAGCAGGTGTCTTTTAATTTTGTGGCTGCTGTCACCATCTGCAGTGATCATGGAGCCCAAGAAAGTAAAATCTGTCACTGCCTCCATATCTTCCTCTTCTGTTTGCCAGGAGGTGATGGGACCAGTGGCCATGATCTTAGTTTTTTTGATGTTGAGCTTCAGACCATTTTTTGCACTCTACTCTCTGACCCTCATTACGAGGTTCTTTAAGTCCTCCTCACTTTCTGCCATCAGAGTCGTATCATCTGCATATCTGAGGTTGTTGATATTTCTTCTGGCAATCTTAAATCTAGTTGGGGATGGATCCAGTCCTGCCTTTTGCATGATGTATTCTGCATATAAGTTAAATAAGCAGGGAGACAATGTACAGCCTTGTTGTACTCTTTTCCCAATTTTGAACCAGTCAGTTGTTCCATATCCAGTTCTAACTTTTGCTCTCACATAGAGATTTCTCAGGAGACAGATAAGGTGGTCAGGCACTCCCATTTCTTTAAGAACTTGCCATAGTTTGTTGTGGTCGACACAGTCAAAGGCTTTTGCATAGTCAATGAAGCAGAAGTAGATGTTTTTTTTCTGGAACTCTCTGGCTTTCTCCATAATCCAGCACATTTTAGCAATTTGCTCTCAAGTTCCTCTGCCCCTTCAAAATCCAGCTTTTACTGGGAGTTCTCAGTCCACATACTGCTGAAGGCTACTTTGTAGGATTTTGAACATAAACTTGCTAGCGTGTGAAATGAGTGCAATTTGTACAGTAATTGGAGCATTTTTTGGCACTGCCCTTCTTTGGGATTTGGATGTAGACTGATCTTTTCCAGGCCTCTGGCCACTGCTGAGTTTTCCAAGCTTGCTGGCATATTGAATGTAGCACCTTAACAGCGTCATCTTTTAAGATTTTAAATAGTTCAACTGGAATGCCATCACCTCCACTGGCCTTGTTGTTAGCCAAGCTTTCTAAGGCCCACTTGACTTTGCTCTCCAGGATATCTGGCTCAGGGTCAGCAACCACATTATCTAGGTTGTCTGGGATATCCAAATCTTTCTGGTATAATTCCTATGTGTATTCTTGCTGCCTCTTGATGTCTTCTGCTTCTGTGAGGTCCCTTTCATTTTTGTCCTTTTTCATGTCCATCTTTACACAAAATGTTCCTTTAGTATCTCCAATTTTTCTAAACAGATCTCTGGCTTATCCTTTTCTATTATTTTCCTCTAATTTTTTGCATTGAATTTGCATTCAATTTTCTGTAACTTTCCTTTTCTCCCTTGCATTTTGTTTCCCTCCTCTTCTCTGCTATTTGTAAGCCACTTTGCTTTCTTGTATTTCTTTTTCTTCAGGATGGTTTTTGTTGCTGCCTCCTGTACAATGTTACGAGCCTCCATCCATAGTTCTTCAGGCACTCTGTCCACCAAATCTAGTTCCTTAAATCTGTTCTTCACTCCACTGTGTATTCATAAAGGATTTGGTTTAGTTTATACCTTACTAGCCCAGTGGTATTTCCTACTTTCTTCAGTTTAAGCTCGAATTTTGCTATAAAAAGCTGATGGTCAGAGCCACAATCAGCTCCAGGTCTTTTTGCTGACTGTATAGAGCTTCTATACAGGGCTGGGAGATGATCACCTTTGTTCTCTGATACAGGAGCTGATGAGATACTACCCTGGATTAGGAGGGCTCTTTGGATATCAGAAAGTCTGTAATTTCAGGTTGTCATGCCTTCCCCATTTCCAGGTTATGTTCACTCCTATCAATTTGGTTAGTGATATATCTTTGGTGGAGTTGCAGAGGGGAGATGGAGGTAATAACGTTTCTATTCCAAAGCTGCCTCTGGTACAAAGCTGGGGCCTCCCTGCTTCTGTGTATATCAGATATAGGTGTAATGGTAATTAGAGTGGTTTCCTTAATCGGATGCAGCACTGGGGGACAAAGAGTCAAGTCCAGCTCCAAAGATTTTGCCAGCTCCATATCAACCAAAGTTCTCTAGTCATCAAGGCCATCAAATGACTAGCAGGAATGTCAGGAGAAAGTATCAACCTGTTTTGTAAGTTTTTTTTTTTTAGATGTCCTTATCACCGAGGCCCGGAGAATTAAATAGCTTCTGCTAATCTTCAATGTATGAGCCAGCCAGGAGTTTCTCAGTTAGATAATGAGGAATAGCAAGAAATGATAACAAATCCTCCCAGCTCCTGGACACATCAAGGCAACTGGTGGAATAAAGTAGTTAAAGAGAAGTAATTAAAGTAAATAAGTAAAGTAAGATAAGATAAAATCTGTGGAGCCTCCAGATAAATGCTTCCAACTGCACCCCACCAGAACCCAACAGAAGCTGAAGTTAATGAAGCTTCCAAAGTCCTGATCTTCTCATAGATGTAGCTATTAGGTTTATGGTCAACTGCAAGATTGAAAAAAGGTATTTGAAGGAGATTGTACAAAGATTTCAATAGGTAGGCATCTGGTTCGTATTATAGCAAAACAAAGATGGGACTTAATTTTTTTCCCCGTTAAGCACATATACAGTGGTGCCCTGCAAGACAGGCGCTCCGTTTGACGACGAAATCGCATCACGATAAACTTTTTGCGATCGCAAAAGCGATCACAAAACGATGTTCCCTATGGGGGAATTTCGCTTTGTGATGATCGGTTCCCTGCTTCGGGAACCGATCATTGCAAAGCGATGATTTTTTAACAGCTGATTGGTGGTTTCAAAATGGCTGCCGGGTAAACAAAATGGCCACCCGCTGTGTTTTCCCATGGATTCCTTGCTGCACAGGCAGCAAAAATGGCCACGCTATGGAGGATCTTCGCTGGACGGTGAGTTTGAAGCCCCTAGGAATGCATTAATCTGGTTTTTATGCATTTCTATGGGCTTTTAAAAATCGCATCATGACGTTTTTGTTCTACAGCGATTTCGCTGGAATGAATTAACGTCGTGATGTGAGGCACCACTGTATTTATTAACTCATTTTCTTTTCATTAGGCCCAGATACTGTGGAGTTTGGTTGCAAGAATTCAGCAGGATGGATAATTGGCAGGTACAACAAGTGGGTCTCCAAAGCAGCACCTCAGCAAATAACCAATTAATGATGGGGGATTTTTTTTCTTTGAAGAAGCAACTGAGGCAGGAGGGCAGGTATATTTGGGTAGACATTTTGGTGAAGTGTTTTTTCTTGGCTGACCTTTGTTTTCCCTGACTGCATAGTCTGAGGGGGGTGGGGTTTCAGCTTTAAATGAGGGTGAGCAGAAGCTCCAAGCCCTTTTTTTGAAGAAGAAGCTGAGGCAGGAGGGCAGATATGTTTGGGTAAACATTTTGGTGAGATGTTTTTTCTTGGCTGACCTTTGATCGAGCTTTAAAAGCAGGTGAGCAGAAGAAATTCTCTGATTCTATTTTTAACCCCAATTTGGTAAATAGGAAAGCCAATTAGCATTGCATACATCTGGGGCTAGGAAACTTTTAAGGGTCAGATCATACTTCTGCACTATTAGAGAGCAGGCCGGGTAGGTGGGGATCGTCAGCCTTGGAAGGCAGCCCATCTAGGAGAAGGAAAACTCCGATTTCAAACCTCCACTGCCTTGTGGCTATATCCACTGCTGGAAAAGGCTTCAGGAGTCAACCTCGAGGCAAAATCCAGAGCCAGAGGCAGTTCGTGTCATTCTGGTAACTCCTGCGAAATCGCTGGAACCAGTTGTATTGGCTCTTACCTTTCCATTGGACTATTTCAGTGACATGGAGAGGGGGGATTTGCTGCTTGGGTAACAGCCAATCCTCCATATTATTTTACCCAGGCTTCATGCTCTGGAGAGGACACTCCAGCGTCGCATACAGCGTTGAAACAACACGGGAAGTAGCACTTACCGGTTATAAGTCTTTGCTCGATTGATTTGGTGTAGAGCATGATGTCAGGGGCTACTTCTGATGGTGGGAGAGGTCATTGCACCTCACTAGGTAGCTACCGTCTGCCTTAAGCTGGGCAGCCCGCAGCCAGTAAGATGCTACCTTGCCATGATCTGTTAACCTCATGGGATGCATGGCGTTTAGGGTGAAAGCTGACTAGCAGATCGATAACCCTGCACCATGCAACAATTGTAAGTAAACTTCTGCCCTAAAGCTGGGCACCTGGAATGTACGGACAATGACCCATGTCTTTTCTGACTATGGCTTTTCTGACGACCTGCAGGAAATAGACGACGTGCGCAAGACAGCTGTCATTGACATGGAACCGAGTAGACTGCAGATGGACATTGTTGCCCTGCAAGAGACGAGATTGCCAAACTCGGGATCTGTCAAGGAAAAAAACTTCTCATTCTTCTGGCAGGGAAAACCATTGAATGAGACCAGGGAATATGGTGTTGGATTTGCAGTCAGAAATACTCTTCTGAGATCCATTGTTCCACCTACTGTGGGGAGTGAAAGAATCCTGTTTCTGCAGCTCCACTCATCAGCGGGATCAGTCACCCTCATTAGTACATATGCACCAACACTGTCATCCACAACAGAAGTGAAAGACAAATTCTACAACGATCTGGCAGCTACTATCAAAAAAGTCCCTGAGAGAGAGCCACTGTTCATTCTCAGAGACTTTAAAGCTAGAATTGGTGCTGATCACAGTGGGGAATCGAACTCCCAATCTCCAGTTCCACAGTCAGATGCCTAAACCACTGATTGAGAACAAAAAACAAAGCCCAACTGAAATGCATGCAGGACTTCCTCTTCGCTGATGATGGAGCTGTTTTTGCCCATTCTGTTGAAGACCTCCAACAACTCATGAATCATTTTTAGCAAGGCCTGCCAAGACTTTGGACTAACAATCAGCCTGAAGAAAACACAAGTCATGGGCCAAGGCATGGACTCACCTCCCTCTATTACCATCTCCACGCAAGAATTGGAGGTTGTTCATGGCTTTGTGTACCTTGGCTCAACGATCTCTGACACTCTCTCCCTAGATGTCGAGCTGGATAAACACATTGGCAAAGCAGCTACCATGCTCTCTAGACTCACAAAGAGAGAGTATGGCTCAATAAGAAGCTGACAGCATATACCAAGATCCAGGTCTATAGAGCCTGTGTCCTGAGCACATTCCAGTACTGCAGTGAGTCCTGGACCCTTTGTGCACGGCAGGAGAGAAAGCGGAACATCTTGCATATGCGTTAACTCTGATGCATTTTTTGTATCACCTGGCAGGACGAAGTTCCAAATAGAGTAGTCCTAGAACGAGCTGGAATTTTTAGCATGTATACATTACTGAAACAGCGACATCTATGTTGGCTTGGGCATGTCGTGAGAATGGCTGATGGTCAGATTCCAAGAGATTTCACGTATGGAGAATCAGTGCAGGGAAATCGCCCAAGAGGGAGACCACAGCTGCGATACAAGGATATCTGCAAGCGGGGCCTGAAGGCTATAGGAATGGACCTCAACAGATGGGAAACCTTGAAATCTGACCATTCAGCCTGGAGGTAGGCAGTGCTTCATGGCCTCTCGCATTTTGAAGAGACACTTGTCCAGCAGGCTGAGGCAAAGAGGCAGTCCCAAAACCAGCAAAATCAGGGAGCTCGACAGGGGACAGATTGTATTTGTCTTGAGTGTGGAAGGGATTCTCACTCTCAAATTGGCCTTCTCACCCACACTAGACGCTGTTCCAAGTCCTCCATATACAGTATGTTACCATGGTCTATTGAGATTGAAGGATGCCTAATCTAATAGAGTTTCTCCATCTTGGCTGCAGAGAGCATAATCAATCTGATTTCGGTATTCCCCATCTGGTGATGTCCATATGTAGAGTCAACACTTGTGTTGTTGGAAAAGAGTGTTTGTGGTGACCAGTTTGTTCTCTTGACAAAACTCTATTAGCCTTTGCCCTGCTTTGGTTTGAAGTCCAAGGCCAAACTTATCTGTTGTTCCTTTTATCTCTTGACTCCCTACTTTAGCATTCCAGTCCGCTATAATGAGAAGAACATCCTTCTTTGGTGTCAGTTCTAGAAGGTGTTGTAAGTCTTCATAGAACTGGTCAATTTCAGCCTCTTCAGCATTGATGGTTGGTGCATAAACTTGGATTACTGTGATGTTGAAAGGTCTGCCTTGGATTCTTATTGAAATCATTCTATCATTTTTGAGATTGTATCCCAGTGCATCTTTTCCCACTCTTTTGTTGACTACGAGACCTACTCCATTTCTTACATGGAATTCTCGCCCACAATAGTAGATATGATAATCGTCTGAATTGAATTCGCCCATTCCCGTCCATTTTAGTTCACTTACGCCCAGGATGTCAATGTTTATTCTTACCATCTCCTGTTTGACCACAGCCAGCTTCCCAAGGTTCATAGATCTTACATTCCAGGTTCCTATGCATCGGACTTTCCTTTCACTTCCGGGCACGTCCACAACTGAGCGTCCTTTCGGCTTTGGCCCAACCACTTCACTAGCTCTGGAGCTACTTCTACTTGTCCTCCATTCTTCCTCAGTAGCATGTTGGACACTTTCCGACCTGAGGGGCTCATCTTCCAGCGTCATATCTTTTAGCCTTTTGTTTCTGTCCATGGAGTTTTCTTAGCAAAGATACTGGAGTGGCTTGCCAGTTCCTGCTCCAGGTGGATCGTGTTTAGTCAGAACCCTCCACTGTGACCTATTCATCTTGGGTGTCCCTGCACGGCATAGCCCATAGCCTCTCTGAATTACTCAAGCCCCTTTGCCATGACAAGGCAGCAATCCATGAAGGGGGGGGGGGAACATGCCCTAGTGTGTGCCTTTAGGAAGACATTCTTTTAGCCTCATGTCAATTAAACTGCAATATGGTACAGTTTTAAACACAATGGGGGTTTTAAACACAATGGGGTGGTATATAAGCTTTCACTTTTCTTTCACTATGCTTTGCTTTTTTCACTAAGCAAAAACTTCATTTCATACACAAGTATGACCTTACCATATGGTTATCTTGTACATAAGCTTATGTTGCTGGGGGGGGGGGGAGTTTATATTCATTACAGCATTGGAGGGGGGAGAGAAAGAGGAGAGGGTCTAAATGAATCCTTTAAAAACCACCCAGAACAAATGAAGACAATAATTTAGCTTTCACTCTAAACTTTTAGACTATCAAGCAGAGATAAAGCTCAATGGTAAAAGACAGGAGACTAGTTGCTAGGGAAACAGAGGTGATGCTGGGAAAGCTCCAGGAAAGGGAATTATTTTATTTATTTATTTATTTAAAATAATTTTACCCTGTCTCTCTGCTAAAAAGAGAGCTTACATCTTTCAAAAAATTATTAAAAGCTAAAAACAGTAAACTATTCAAATATTAAGAAGAATTAATAATATTATATTAAAAGAGTTAGGTAAAAGCATTAACAAAAAACCACAACAAAAACCAAACAGATTTAGCATAGTAGGCATCCTTCAGTCTCAAGAGACTATGGCATCATGCTCTGAATAGAGGTTTTGGAACAGCGTCTAGTGTGGCTGAGAAGGCCAATTCGAGAGTGACAATCCCTTCCACACTCAAGACAAATACAATGTGTACCCCATCTAGCTCCCTGATTTTGCTGGTTTTGGGACTGCCTCTTTGCCTCAGCCTGCTGGACAAGTGTCTCTTCAAAATGTGAGAGGCCATGATGCACTGCCTACCTCCAGGCTGAGTGCTCAGATTTCATGGTTTCCCATCTGTTGAGGTCCATTCCTAAGGCCTTCAGATCCCGCTTGCAGATGTCCTTGTATTGCAGCTGTGGTCTCCCTCTTGGGCGGTTTCCCTGCACTAATTCTCCATACAGGAGATCTTTTGGAATCCGACCATCAACCATTCACACGACATGCCCAAGCCAACGTAGACATCGCTGTTTCAGTAATGTAGAAATGCTAAAAATTCCAGCTCGTTCTAGGACTACTCTATTTGGAACTTCGTCCTGCCAGGTGATACAAAAAATGCATCAGAGTTAACGCATATGCAAGATGTTCCGCTTTCTCTCCTGCCGTGCACAAAGGGTCCAGGACTCACTGCAGTACAGGAGTGTGCTCAGGACACAGGCTCTATAGACCTGTGTCTAGACAGGGATGTTATCCTTCCCAGGCGCCTTGCCAGAGGCGAGGGAATCTAAGGCCGCTTTTATTTCTGCTAAAATTTGTTCACTGTCCAACAGGTAGGCACTCAATGTTATTTAATGTAGAAACAGCAAATAAAGAGGAAAGAGAAATGAGAAGTTGGAAAGGGAGGGAATGGGGAGGAAAAGTGGTCTAGAGCAGAAAAAAACAAGATGTTGTGGCCTTGAGGATGATTAGCTGTTCTCTGCCCCTAATGATTTTCTAGACAAAAAATGTCTCCCACCAAGCTTCAAAAGTTCTCCATTTAGACAACCTTATTACACTGGGTTAGAGACATTTTTTCAAAGCTGCTGGGGAAGTGAGGGCTAGCCTTTTCTTCCACCTCAATACTCCCCTAAAAAGGTCTTTCCTTCTGTCTAGAACAGAAAGAAGCAAGATGGAGAGAGCAAAGAGGATGGTGTTGGTTGGGAAAGGAAATGGCAATGGAAATGGAAATTGACAAGAGCAAGGAGGATGGAAGAGCAAACAGGAGATGCGAAAGATTATAGAAACAGCAGGTGAAATCTCCACTGGGAGAGAAGGAAGATGGAAGGATTGGGGTGGGAAATAAAAAAGACAGGAAGAATTGGGAAAGAAAGGAGGAAAGAGAAAACACAGGAAGGGAGAGGAGAGCAGAAAGGCAGCGCACAGTGAACAAAGCCGTGGAATGCACAGGAGACAGGCAGAAAGGGGTTGTCCCTCGCTACTGCCACTACCAAGGCCATCTGCACTTGCTCAGTCTCTCAACTACTTCCATGGCACCTGTCTCCAGCAGGTGGATACCTCTGTGGAAAAGAAACCCCTTGATGATGGTGGCATTGGCTGAGGTGCCCAGAGCTAGCACGGACGCAGAGCTGGGTGCTTCCCCTGACTGTATGCATGCCAAAAAGAATAAATGCCCCACCACTGAGCAACAGATGCTCTCAAAGGGGAAGGGTGGATCAATCTAAGTAGAAGCACAAGCAGACATAGGTTTTTCTTTCAATCCGAACCATGCCCTGTGCAATCCATATATTGTATCTATATGCTAGCATGGACAGGCCCAGAGTGAAAAAGAAAATCTCAAAGCAACCCTGGATATTACCAGGAAAGTTTAAGTTTCCTGTGTCTAAGGGAAGGAAACTGTTATTTCATTCTCAGTGGCTATTGATTTATCCTCATTTAATATATGAAAAATATTTAAGTGGCACATTATACAAAATTTGTGTTTTGTTCAGCTGTGCAGTTGGGGGTAGTAGTACCAAACATTAAGAACTTTAATCATAAAGGAATACACTGACTACAAACATGACTGCAAGACAAGATTGCTAACAGATAAAACTACCATAATTTTTCCTACCTGTTTGTGCACCAAACCTCTGTATTACAATGTCTTTGTTGTAAAATTACAAACTTCCACAAGACAAGAGATTAGTTAACTGAGCGCACAGGGCTTCTACTGTCCTATGAAGCACTGGCTTGTATCCTGCTATCACAATCAACCATTCATAGATTAATCTCTTCCCAGACTACAACTTCTGTTGTTGTCTGACCACTAGTATCAGCTACTATCACAAAGGATGTCTTCTCATGCAGAGACTTTATCTTAACCCAGGTGTTGATAATGATCCCTCAAATTCATGGATGTTCACCAAAAGCAACAATGGGGATGGGGGATGGGAGGTGATGCAAACATACAGAAAGACAAAATCATTTTCAGCTGGCAGTCACAATTCACAGGCTCTCTGTGATATCTGGAAGTGAGACAATAGAAGTGCCCTAATGGGTAGTATCTTTTAGCCCTTTGTTTCCATTCAGTTTGTCTATGAAGCAGCAACAAAAATTTCCAAAAGAAAAAGAAATGCAAGAAAGCAAAGTGGCTGCCCAGGGAGGCCTTACAAATAGCAGACAAGAGAAGGGAGAGAAAATGCAAGGGAGATAGGGAAAGTTATAGAAAATTGAATGCAGACTTCCAAAGAATAGCAAGGAGAGACAGGAGAGCCTTCTTAAATGAACAGTGCAAAGAAATAGAGGAAAATAACAGAAAAGGAAAAACCAGAGATCTCTTCAAGAAAATTGGAAATATTAAAGGAACCTTTTGTGCAAAGATGGAAATGATAAAGGACAAAAATAGTAGGGACCTAACAGAAACAGAAGAGATCAAGAAGAGATGGCAAGAATACACAGAGGAATTATGCCAGAAAGATCTGGATGTCCTTGACAACCCAGATAGTGTGATTGCTGACCTTGAGCCAGATATCCTGGAGAGTGAAGTCAAGTGGGCCTTAGAAAGCCTGGCTAACATCAAGGCCAGTGGAGGTGATGGTACTCCAGTGGAACTCTTTAAAATCTTAAAAGATGACGCTGTTAAGGTGCTAAAGAATGCTCCAACTACCGTACAATTGCACTCATTTCACACGCTAGGAAGGTTATGCTCAAAATCCTACAAGTTAGGCTTCAGCAGTATATTGACAGAGAACTCCCAGAACAGGTACAATTTAGATTTTGAAGGGGCAGAGGAACTAGGCACTAAATTGTTAACATGCGCTGGATTGTGGAAAAAGCCAGAGAGTTCAAAAAAAAAAAAAAAAACAACAACAACCAAAACTACTTCTGCTTCATTGACTATGCAAAAGCCTTGGACTGTGTGGACCACAACAAACTATGGCAAGTTCTTAAAGAAATGGGAGTGCCTGACCACCTTATCTATCTCCTGAGAAATTTCTATGTGGGACAGGAAGCAACAGTTAGAACTGGATATGGAACAACTGATTGGTTCAAAATTGGGAAAGGAGTACGGCAAGGCTGTATATTGTCTCCCAGCTTATTTAACTTATATGCAGAATACATCATGCGAAAGGCTGGACTGGATCCATCCCAAACTGGAATTAAGATTGCGGGAAGAAATATTAACAACCTCAGATATGCAGATGATACAGCTCTGATGGCAGAAAGTGAGGAGAAATTAAAGAATCTTGTAATGAGGGTGAAAGAGGAGAGTGAAAAACGGTCTGAAGCTAGACATCAAAAAAACTAAGATCATGGTCACTGGTCCCATCACCTCCTAGCAAACAGAAGAGGAAGATATGGAGGTAGTGACAGATTTTATTTTCTTGGGCTCCATGATCACTACAGATGGTGACAGCAGCCACGAAAATACAGTAAAAGACACCTGCTTTTTAGGAGGAAAGCAATGAGAAACCTAGACAGCATCTTAAAAAGCAGAGATGTCACCTTGCCAACAAAGGTCCGCATAGTCAAAGCTATGGTTTTTCCAGTAGCATGGTATGGAAGTGAGAGCTGGACCATAAAGAAAGCTGACAGCCGAAGAATTGATGCTTTTGAATTGTGGTGCTGGAGGAGGCTCTTGAGAGTCCCCTGGACTGCAAGGAGAACAAACCTATCCATTTTGAAGGACATCAAGCCTGAGTGCTCACTGGAAGGACAGATTCTGAAGCTGATGCTCCATTACTTTGGCCATCTGATGAGAAGCAAAGACTCCCTGGAAAAGACCCTGATATTGGGAAAGTGTGAAGGCAAGAGGAGAAGGGGACGACAGAGGACAAGATGGTTGGACAGTGTCATTGAAGCTACCAACATGAATTTGACCCAACTCCGGGAGGCAGTGGAAGACAGGAGGGCCTGGCGTGCTCTGGTCCATGGGGTCACGAAGAGTCGGACACGACTTAACAACTAAACAACAACGGGTAATATAAATATGTGGAAATCCCAGAAGTGAACACTAGATGACAGCATTCTGCAAATGATCATCAGCATCACTGTTCCTCGCTTTGTGTTTCTCACTCATACCACAATTTCCATGGAAGATTAGGGACAGAACCTCCCATGTTTGTCTAATTGAAATGTAGTCAAAGGGACAGTGCTTTTGTTTTGGGAATTTGTTCACAGCAGTGGCACTGAAAAAAAGTTGCTTAATCATTTACCCCCTGCTATTTGCCAAATCAGTGTTGTGACAGTTATAAAAGCACTCACTCCTTCGAAAATCCGGTGCCATAGAAATGAAAGCAAATAGTAAAAATCTGTACAATGTGCTTTACTTATTAGAAAGCTTTACTAGTCATTGTATCATTACAGATATGAGAAAATTTAATCATATCTAGTAAAAAAAACACACACCATGGACTAGAGACTAGTTGGATGTCATGGCATTGAGGATGATTAGCTGTTCTCTGCCACTGACGACTTCATAGCAAAGAAAGTCTCCCACCAAGTTTCAGAAGTTCTCAATTTAGATAACCTGGTTTAGAGACAATTTTTTCAAAGCTGCTGGGGAAGTGAGGGTTAACCCCTTTCTTCCACATCAATACTCCCCTAAAAAGGTCTTGCCTTTGAGCAGATGCAATCCCTGTGATAAGGCTGGGGAAACAGTGCAGTGGACTCTTTTCACTGCTTTGGTGACTATTCCCTGGACTTTACTGTAGAGTGCAACCACATGTGGCATGATTCTTGGGACAGCAACAATAGAATCACAAGAATTTGCAATCTTGCAGAATAAGAAGAAAAATGTGACCTCAGAGAATGCACTGTTACAATCATGTTCTGATTTCCTGAAAACATCCAGTGAGATCGATCTCTTCTTTTACACAACATTCCTCATTCAAATGTTGAAGTTACATAATGCCTGCAATAATCTTGGAAATTTCTTGTTATTTCTTCCAGAACTGTTTTTTTCCCTTCACATTGAGAGAAAAGAATTTCAGAAATCCAGAAAGATCTATGAAAGGAGACTCATAGTTCCTTGATCCAGGACATTGCCTGCTGCATGACCAAGTTCAATAGATGTGCACAGCATGAATGCAGCAGGCAGTGTGCAATATGCCATGGATCCTCTTCTGTATGTGGAGAGATCCGTGATGTATCTATCTATCATCACATCTATCATCACATCTATCATCACAAAAGAATGCTCTTCACTGGTGGTTTATCCAGCAGTTTGTTTTGCATTATGTTAAATGTGGCACATTAGAGGTGGAGTTGTATGGCTGGGTCAATTGATTCACAAGTCCTTTGAAAACTCCTGGACTGCTTGAACTTATGTCTCATTATGGTAATGAAAGCTGGCTGGGTAGCTCAGTGGTTTAGGTATCTGGCTACAGAGCCAGAGGTTGGGAGTTCAATTCTCCACTGGGCCTCCTGTGAGTAGAGCCAGCTGCAAAGTCCCAGGCTGCCCCCAGAAGAAATACTCCAAAAACTCTGCAAAAATGCATATAGCTGATGAACTTATGTGGTGATCTCCTCTGAAGCCACTATTCCCTCAGGTCTTCACAAGGTTCTCGCTCTTCTTCTTTCTTCGCTGCCACCTGGTATTGCTGTTTCAATACCATTTAATCAAGGAGACATGTGTGCTTTTAAAACTTCAATGGTTTATTATATCAGGGAAGTTGACATATGATTAATAATCAATAAGCAAATCACAGGTTGCTAATCACTTGTATCTAAGTCAATCCTACTTTAACTTTAAAACTCTATCAACTTTCTGTTCCAGGCAGTATTCTTAAAGAACTCTAACTCACTTTAAGTCCACTTTTAAGTTTCACACTGTCTCTCACTCACAGAATCTCTCGTCATGCTCCATACACCAGCCTTTATATCCATCCCCCTCCCCCCTTGGCTCCACCTTCCGTCCTCTCATTGGCTCCTTCTCCACTGCTCAGCTGTGACGGGCAGGTGAGGGCAGGGCTGTTCGCTACATACCTCCCCCCTTAAAAGTTGCTTCCTGGGGTGAACCTACAGTGGTCAGCCCTAGGAACAAAGCAGAGTTTAAAGGCATGTAATCATTAAACATTACTTAATCAATTACATTTTAATCTTATTACTTTATGCATATAAATTTAAAACAATTTTCTTAAACATCTAAATAACCTTAGCATCTCCAATTGCCTAGAAACGTATTCAACATTTATATACTTACATTTCAACACCTTTTCATTTTAATCTACTTTTTATTTCAATACACTTTTTATTGCATTTTTAATTTTGAGCCATTTACATTTTAATACATTTCATTGTATTAGTTTCATAGTCCTTTTCCTCTTATTCAGTCATCAGGTCTTCTTGAAAGGGCATCTGCAGCCGCCCAGAGTGGTAGAATATACCAGATGGGCAGGATATAAATCAAATAAATAAATAAATAAATAAATAAATAAATAAATAAATAAATAAATAAATAAAAATAAAGTTCAAAATAATGGCTAGCCCCAACTACGTACAGTAGACCCATTGACTCAACGGGATTTACATATCCTTCAGCAATTAATTCAGTGATTTACTCATAGTTGGAACTAGCAATGGGCCAATATACTGTACCTGTTGTACTTTAATTCTTGGTTGTTTGCCCCCAATACGTAGTTGCCATTATCAATTTGCTCTGCAGTGCTTGATTAACCCTATAATAATAACTGCACATAGCTACACAAACAGTTGGTGAGATGCATTGAGTCTCTAAACCACTTTGAGGTCCCTGCCTTCTCATCTTCAAATAGTAAGCAGGAGGAAAAAGGAAAGAAAAAAGAAAAGAGAAAAAAATGGTTTTGTTCCTGCTGGCACTAAACTATGCCTTCCTGAAGTACTAAGAAGTGTTGAACTTCAAAGTGTAATCTTTCTGTCTGTCATCAACACTTTGCTGGACATCAGAACAAGTCTGTTCAGTCCCACCTCTTTGACTCCTATTTTGTCAGCTAAAGTCAGCCTAAATAAAGGAGTTCATTGAAACATGTTCATGATGATTCTTGGTGGCTTTTAATGGTGTTAGGTTCAGGAACTTCAATGCTATTCAGGAAAGCAAGGAAATATTTATTTCTGCATTAGATAAGAATATTTCAGGGTGCATCATCCATTGCATAGATCATGAGTCACCTCTGCTGTAGATATGTAAACAAAGCAGCAAGATCTTCTCTATATTGTACTCTCATAGGTCTGAAAAGTAAGCTGTAAAATGACCACTGACATGAGAAGAAATATCACTGAACAATAAGCTGGGTTTACTTGGGAAATGTATCCAATTACAACATATTCATTGCCCTATCCAAAGAGTTAATCTTACTGTACAAAGAAACCAATGGAGTCTGAGAATGCTGAGAGGCAAATGGTTTGGTGGGTTAGGGAATGAGGAAAAGCCAAAGATGAGTTTTCTGATACTGTATATGGGGGGGAGGAAGCTTTTAAGGAGAAATCTGGGGTGAAAATATTTTAAATAAATAAGGATTCCATGTGCTATACTTACCCCTCCCCTCACATATTTATTGTCCTTAGATACTCTAAGTTATTTACCATATTTACATAAATCAATACATTTAACACAATAAGCCATCACACCCTGTCAGGGGATCACTTTGAGTAGTTACAGCAGTGTCTCTTACAGTACAGGCAAACCCATTTTCTTTCATTATTTTCTGGAGCAATAAACCAGACAGAGTTTGAGCTTGAAGTAAAAAAATAATTTCTCAGATTTATTTAGAAAATACATTGATAGGAAAACCTGATGCCTAATCTAGATAGGTGACCATGTGCCAGGCTGGTCTAAGGAGGGGCACGTGGTTTGGCTAAATGGCTCAATAGGAGAGGGCTGGAAAAGGCTGAATAGAATCACTTAAGACTGAGTAGATGTCTTGAGTACCATTTGGTGTGATTCTTACATTCTTATGGCATATGGACCACAAGCGATTTGGTTCATTCTTACGAAAACAAAGAATAACTCCTGACAGGGACCAAGAAAGATGTTGGTTAGAATACTTTGGGGTGGGCTGGTTCAATCTGGCCATCACATTGTCTGGTTGCATGCAAAAGGAGTGAACCAGCTGATCCCCACAGTGGAGCATGTCATGATCATGGGATATGTGGTTAGAAGTGTGTCATGATGATGGGATATGTAGTCAGAGAAACGTAAAATGGAGTCAGATAGGATCTGTGTGAAGATGATTTGAGGGACTTTGGAATGTGTTTTTCTATGCACCATGAGAATGTTTTCCTGAGGACCATTACAGCCAGGAACGAGATATCTTGAAGGCCAAATCAAGAGGCCCTGGAAGATGAAACATTCCAAGCTTGTTAGAGAAGACGAACAACACCTGGACTCTCATGGGAATTATGGATGGAGAGAAGTGGTACAACCTCTAAAAATTAATTGGTTAACAGCTAGAAGAAGCCATGAAGAAGGGAGGCGTTAGGAGAGTAGAAATGAAAGATGGGTCATGTGAATTGTGTTCAATGATTCCTGATGATGGATTCTGTTCTGATGATGGATTTCATTCCTTGATGATGGTATGAGCATGTAGCTTGAAGGAGAGAGGATGTAAGCAAGGGAGAAAGATAGAGGTGGGGGCTAGCCCACCATAGCCCAGTATAGCTTACCTTAGTTCAGTTTAATAGTTTATTATTTTAATAAACCTAGCGTGGTCAAAATGACCAGATAGGTGGGGTATGTATAAATAAATAAATAAATAAATAAATAAATAAATAAATAAATAAATAAATAAATAAATAAATAAATAAATAAATAAATAAATAAATGGAAAATAGTTATTTTATTTAACTACAAGAATCTTTGAATATGTTCTTAAATGCTAATGCTTTTGCAATATAAACTGATTTCCAATGAAACTATTTTTCTAATAAAAAATTTAATCATAAAAATCCTTATTGAGGACTGGCCTCTTGAACAGCAGGGTCTGGCTAAATCTGGTAAGGGAGAGGGCCACAAACTATCTGCATTTAAGAGTCCTACCTCACTGAACTGTTGTGAGTTCTAAGGAATCACAAAGTCCATGTGCCTGTACTTGCAAAGCACTGGGTAACTGCAAGGTGTTCTTTTTAGGTCAGACTTGTTCAAAGGGCTTATGCTATGCACTGCTGAGGTCTAGGGACTCAACCCAGCGAGAAGGTGGTAGATAAGCACCAGCCGAACTCTCTGGCCTCATGCCCAATGACGTTTTAGGAGGCCCTGAGCATCACAGAGCAAACAGCAGGACAAATGCCCATGTAATCTCTCTTATAGTCCACCTTTGAGAAAGAGATGTTAACAGCTTGAAAGGAAGATGATTAAAGAGACAGGAGGAGGTAACTTTCTTCCTTTCTTTTGGATGAAAAGACGGTAAAGAAATGGCTAATGAAAAGGACAGGTACAAACTGCTCTTCTTCCAAATATCCCTATTGGACATTTGCGACAGATGGGTGCAAGGAGATGATGCTTTCAGAAGAATCTTCCAACACTGTCTTGGATTCCTTCTGAATACAGAACTTAAAAAGTTGTTACTTTGAATGGAGGATTCTGTAGAGATGCAGTTGAAGGCAGTAATTTTTCAAGTGATACACAAATATAGAACCTGGTGCCCTGAATCATCCATTAAAAATTGCCTTCAGAGAAGAGAAAGTGCTACTAAAGTGAACTATATACTTAGGAGACAGAAAAGATGAGTTCCGCTGTTGATTGCTATCTACAGAGAGTCAGAGAAAGTGAAGCCAAGCCTGAGATTATTAACCTATAAAACAGAGAAGAAAAAAGACAAACAACATAAAGAGAGAGGATTCCAAGAAATCCTTGCCTCTGACCCTACTGGCACATATAATCACTTACATGAGCATAGGGCCTCTTCCTGCTGCCAGAATAAACCAGCAGAGAGATCTTTAAAAAGAAAAAAGAAAAAAAGGGCTAAAGTCACATGGACTTTAGCCTTAAATCCAAAGCTTTTGTGGCAGTGTGTCTGTGCTCACCCTGCTGCCACCATCGCCTCAGGCTCCCCACTGCCACTACGGGTTCCCTGCTGCCACCACTACTGCTGTGGCCACTATCTCCATCTCTGATCAGGTGGGTCTGACAGGGTAGTGCTGGGGAGAGTGGAAAGGGAGGGGCAAGAGGAGGAGAGGGCAAGGGGTTAGGCTAGGAGGGCTCAAGGAAAAGGTGCCTGAAGAGTGGGCAAGTGAGGGGTGGGGGCAGGGGGATGACTGGGCAGTTGATGGGGTGAGCAAGCAAGGGGGTGAACGGGTGGGTGATCAGGAGAGCAGTAGGTGAGCAATGATGGGGCAGGAGAGCAATTGGGTGGGCATTTGGGTGAGCGAGTGAAGGAGCAAGCTGGCGAATGCTGGCTTTTTTGGGTAAGCCTGGTGCTTTTATTTTATAAAAAGTCCTTATTAAAAAATCCTACTATCTAGTAGCAGGTATTTAAAAAAGCAGAAGGGGCATTCACATATGTGGTACTGATTCCAATTAATCAATTCCACACACCCCAGAAAATAAATGGAACCCTGGCAGGGGAGCAGAAAAAACCACTTACCCATCACAGTATTCCATGTATGCATATATGTCATGTCCACATTAAAATTTAAATCTTATTTTAAAAGGGTAACCCAATACAATGGTAGATTTCTCAGTGGAAGAGCCTATGGTTGCATAGTTTCTTCATTTCCAGCATGAAGGAAAGAGAATAGGTTGTGTTACCCAGGAGAAGTGGATGAATAAAGACAGAACAGAAACATTGATTTGTACAGTGATTTCTTCTACAAGCCAAATTTAAACAAAACAAAACAAAACAGAACAGGGAGAACATAATGCTCAGGCAGAATACAATTTAATTTGCAAAATGTGATGAATCATGACTTCAGGGGAGAGTTTGGTCTGATTGCAAACACAAAGTCACCAAAATCCTGTTGTGTTGCATAGTAAATTGTACTAGGTGAATGAATTCCTTCATAAATTCAAATGGGCTTATTCTAACTGAAACTTCCTTTAATATATATTGCAGACGAGGTGATCTGCTGAATCTTTATTGATTGAACTGGCCTACTGTCAAAGATCCCAGGTTAAGGGAAGCCCACACAAACCATTCAAGCATACTTCTCTAGCTGCCCTCGTGTGTATGATCTCAGGATGGCAAGTGTGCTGATGGCTTGGGGGAATCTTCATGCCTACGAACTTCCAACACATTAATCTAACTGGACTAAGCAGTGTTTCCAGGGAGTTCCTCAAATCCACAAAGTTAAGCATGTTGACTCGTATGTCAACTCTGCTAGGTAGAGATGCCACCACATCGCAAAATATACAGACTTCTGGTAGCTGATCAAGGCAAGGCCTGGTTTTTGAGACAAGAGCCTCAAACACAACAGAAAATAAGCAAACACAACAGAAAATGAGAAAGCTAGCTAAACTATTCTAGTATTTACACTCCAGTATAGCTTCAGCATACCTTCACAGCAGTGAATGAACATACATCAGTTTTTTACCTGAAGCTTCTACTTCTCGACTCTTCCAGAGGATCTTCCATATCAGGTATCAAATTCCATTGATCATTCATGAAGGTAAGAACACTTTCTGCCTTCTCCCCTTAATCAGCTGAAAACCATCTTCACAATTAGGTTAGTACCAAAGAATGAGCCCGCTTGGCCTTAGAGACTGCTCTCACATCAAAAAGCTGCAGCTGTTACTCCCTTCCAATTACGGATGGGCATTTCCCATCCAGGATGGATAGCCCTATAGCAAAATGGCCTTTTATGGCAATGGCTTTATAATTATTCCACCCACTGCTGGTTCCTCCTCCTGCTGTCCTCTTACAAACAGTAGATCCAGCATGTACTTTGTTGTACATTGTACAGCTGCAAATTTATTGTGACAAGCAATAAATTGGTAACCATTTCTAAGCATGTTTATGTGAAAGTAAATGCACCTGAATTATAGTGTGCATAGTACGATGGCATCAGGATATTTTCATCATTCTCTTTTACAGTCTTGTTGCATATGGAGGGGTGGGAGATTGAAAGAATAATGGTTTGCCTAATACACCATACCAGTGATGAAATAAGCTTCAAGTGTTATTCTAGCTGCTTTTATACCTGGAGTGTGGAAGGATGTTTTTAAAGATAAAATGAGTTAACTAGCACTGAATCCCCTTCACAGATTGCTGCCTTGTCGTGGCGAAGGGGCTTGAGTAATTCAGAGAAGCTATGGGCTATGCCGTGCAGGGACACCCAAGATAGACAGGTCATAGTGAAGAGTTCTGACTAAATGCGATGCACATGGAGCAGGAACTGGCAAGCCACTCCAGTATCTTTGCCATGAAAACATCATGGAGACTTCCGGCTTGACGTCACGACGAGACAGCAGCAGGAGGGCAGAGCTCTGTCCCCTGGGCTGAATTCTGACCTGTTTTGGGACACCGTAGGATGTCGGAACCACCCTGGAGGGGTGGTGAACTGGGGGAGAAAGCCTGTTGATCACGGGGGGTGGCGGCCACCCCGGTTCGATCCAGGAAACTCCCTAATCAGCCAATGGTCAGAAATGAGCAGCTTCGGCTAGCTTCCAAGTCACTGGCAGCCGTCTGAGAGAAGCAAGGAACAGCACCTGGCATCGCTGCTTTTCCATCGGGTGAGAATCTTTTTACAACCAATTGCCTACCTACCCCTACATATGGAAAAAAAAGAATTGCTATCTTATCTCAGTAACTTTTTAAAGCGGCAGAAAATCTGGTGAGAGGGATAGCTGAAGAAAGTAACTTTTTTAAATTATACTTTAAGAATATTTACAACCTAGCGTTATAAGCTTAAGAGACCTTCCTGCAAATTAAGTGTGGACATTGTTTTGACTATCCAGAGCATTTGGAATGATTCCCAGAAGATGTGGCCTTGAATATACTGTTGTTGCTTAAGTCTGAAAAACTGTTTATTTCCTCATGAGCTTCTGGCTGGAATTAACCCTAAAGTGGACTTTTCAAAAACTGTTCCTTGGGTCGAATTTGGTTCAACTTTACATAGCCAAAGCAGAACTCTTGAAATGATTCTGGAAATTTGGAATATCTGTTTATAAGCATCTAGGCAGCAGAAACAGAATGGCACAACAAGGACAATTTTGGAATGAAGTAAAATCTATGCTTCAAAAAATATTAATGACCGTGAAATCTCATTATCAAGAGACAAAATTATCTAATCAACATCAGAAGGACTATAGTCCACAAGCAACAGGAAACAACAAGGAAGGAAATGGGAGTATCACAGATGATGTATGCCAAACCAAGCAGCAGCTTGAGAAAGTTAACCTAAGAGAAACATCAGTCTTGGACCAGAGGAGAGTACCAGGGGAAGACAAAAGGAAAAAAACAGCAAAATTAACCAAAAAAAGCCTGGAAGACTCATTGAAGATACACCAAGTACAAAAGGAGTCAGTGGACATAAATCAGAACTACAAAATGGTTTCAGAGGACATGAAAGATGACAGAATGTTTAGAGATATAGCAGGGAATGAAAAAAGAGAAATCAGAGAGGGAATTACCTAGAAAGATGAAAAAAGGGAAAACAAGGAAGGGCCCTTTAATATTGGAAACATGTTTATATTTATCATCTGGATCTGTAAAAGGGTATATTCTATATATTAAAAGGAGAACTAAATCGAAATAAGGGAGCCCGAATCAGGGTAAAGATGTAATATGGTGATTTTTTATTTTAGGCAAACTAAACTAGATATAAAGCTAGGTCATGGATCTGGAACCACTTTCAATAAGAATGTTATTAGAAGATCCTGAGAACTTTATATAATATGAGAGTAATATTATGATAGTAGTTATATTATATACTAAAATCTGTATATGAATGGTTTGAAAGATGTTTGGAATTTGGGGGGATAATCGGGAAGACACTGAGATGTAAAAAACAAATAATTGCAAGCAAGTATGTAACATGATGTTTGACAAGCACAAACAATGTAGATAGATTGGAAAATTAATAAAAATGTTTTTTTTTTAAAAAAAGAAAACATCATGAACAGGGGGAAAAAAAAGATATGATGCTGTTAGATGAGCCTCTCAGGTCAGAAGGCGTCCAACATGCTACTGAGGAAGAAAGGAGGACAAGTAGAAGTAGCTCCAGAGCTAATGAAGTGGTCGGGCCAAAGCCTAAAGTCCGATGCTGCAAAGAAAAATACTGCATAGGAACCTGGAATATAAGATCTATGAATCTTGGGAAGTTGGATGTGGTCAAACAGGAGATGGCAAGAATAAACATTGACATCCTGGGCGTCAGTGAACTAAAATGGATGGGAATGGGCGAATTCAGTTCAGACAATTATCGTATCTACTATTGTGGGCGAGAATTCCGTATAAGAAATGGAGTAGGTCTCGTAGTCAACAAAAGAGTGGGAAAAGATGTACTGGGATACAATCTCAAAAATGATAGAATGATTTCAATACGAATCCAAGGCAGACCTTTCAACATCACAGTAATTCAAGTTTATGCACCAACCACCGATGCCGAAGAGGCTGAAATAGACCAGTTCTGAGTACACCTACAACATCTTCTAGAACTGACACCAAAGAAAGATGTTCTTCTCATTATAGGGGCCTGGAATGCTAAAGTAGGGAGTCAAGAGATAAAAGGAACAACAGATAAGTTTGGCCTTGGAGTTCAGAACGAAGCAGGGCAAAGGCAAATAGTTTTGTCAAGAGAACAAGCTGGTCATCACAAACACTCTTTTCCAACAATGCATGGACATCACCAGATGGGGAATACCGAAATCAGATTGATTATGTTCTCTGTAGTCAAAGATGGAGAAACCCTATACAGTCAGCAAAAACAAGACCTGGAGCTGATTGCGGCTCTGATCATCAGCTCCTTATAGCAAAACGCAAGCTTAAACTGAAGAAAGTAGAAAACACCACTGGGCTAGTGAGGTATAATCCAAACCAAATTTCTTATGAATACACAGTGGAAGAACACAGTGAAGAACAGATTTAAGGAACTAGATTTGGTGGACAGAGTGCCTGAAGAACTATGGATGGAGGCTCATAACATTGTACAGGAGGCAGCAACAAAAACCATCCCAAAGAAAAGGAAATGCAAGAAAGCAAGGTGGATGTCCAACAAGCCCTTACAAATAGCAGAGAAGAGAAGGGAAACAAAATGCAAGGGAGATAGAGAAAGTGACAGAAAACTGAACGCAGACTTCCAAAGAATAGCAAGGAGAGAAAAGAGGGCCTTCTTAAATGAACAGTGCAAAGAAATAATAATAGAAAGAGAAAAACCAGAGATCTGTTCAAGAAAATTTGAGATATTAAAGGAACCTTTTGTGCAACGATAGACATAAAAAAGGACAAAAATGGTAGGGACCTTACAGAAGCAGAAGATATCAAGAAGAGGTGGAAAGAATACACAGAGGAATTATACCAGAAAGATTTGGATGTCCCAGACAACCCAGATAGTGTGGTTGCTGACCTTGAGCCAGACATCCTGGAGAGTGAAGTCAAGTGGGCTTTCGAAAGCAAGGCTAACTGAATGCAGACTTCCAAAGAAAGCAAGGAGAGACAAGAGGACCTTGATATAGAAGAAAAGAATAGAAAGGGAAAAACCAGAGATCTTTTCAAGAAAATTGGAGATATTAAAGGAACCTTTTGTGCAAAGATGGACATGATATCATAAAGGATAAAAATGATAGGGACCTATGGAGAAAGCCAGAGAGTTCCAGAAAAACATCTATTTCTGCTTCATTGACTATGCAAAAGCCTTGGACTGGTTGGACCACAACAAACTATGGCAAGTTCTTAATGAAATGGGAGCGCCTGACCACCTTCTCTATCTCCTGAGAAATCTCTATGTGGGACAGAAGCAACCGTTAGACGTGGATATAGAACAACTGACTGGTTCAAAATTGGGAAAAGAGTACAAAAAGGCTGTATATTGCCTCCCTGCTTATTTAACTTATATGCAGGATACATCATGCAAAAGGCTGGACTGGATCAATCCCAAACCAGAATTAAGATTGCCAGAATAAATACTATATCAACAACCTCAGATATGCAGATGATACCACTCTGATGACAGAAAGTGAGGAGCACTTAAAGAACCTTGTAATGAGGGTGAGAGAGTAGAGTGCAAAAAATGGGCTGAAGCTCAACATCAAAAAAACTAAGATCATGTCCACTGGTCCCATCACCTCCTGGCAAATAGAAGAGGAAGATATGGAGGCAGTGACAGATTTTACTTTCTTGGCTCCATGACCACTGCAGATGGTGACAGCAGCCACGAAGTTGAAAGATGTCTGCCTCTTGGGAGGAAAGCTATGACAAACCTAGACAGTATCTTTAGAAGCAGAAACCACCTTGCCGACAAAGGTCCGCATAGTCAAAGCTGTGGTTTTTCCAGTAGCGATGTATGGAAGTGAGAGCTGGACCATAAAGAAGGCTGACCGCCAAAGAATTGATGCTTTTGAATTCTGGTGCTGGAGGAGGCTCTTGAGTGTCCCCTGGACTGCAAGGAGAACAAACTTATCCATTTTGAAGGAAATCAACCCTGAGTGCTCACTGGAAGGACAGATCCTGAAGCTCAGGCGTCAATACTTTGTGCATCTCATGAGAAGAGAAGACTTCCTGGAAAAGACCCTGATGTTGGGAAAATGTGAAGGCAAGAGGAGAAGGAGACAACAGAGGATGAGATGGTTGGGCAGTGTCATCGAAACTACCAACATGAACTTGACACAACTCCGGGAGGCAGTGGAGGACAGGAGGGCCTGGCGTGCTCTGGTCCATGGGGCCACAAAGAGTCGGACACGACTTAACGACTAAACAGCAACAAACACGGAATAACTCACTAAGGCAGCTTATAAGTACAAGAAGGAATATGCTGTCTAGATGAAATGCAAATTTTGTATCTAAGAGCAATGCAGCAGAGATTGTATTTATTCTAACACAATCGTGCTCTAATTCAGATTTGGCTAATTAGTTTGCTTTTGTTTTCTTATTAGTGAACTGAAAGATATAATGGCTTTGTTTGCATGTTTGATATCTCTGCATAGCACAGAAAGATTTGTGTATCTGGAGGGATGATATTGTAAGAGGAATAAATTAGCATTTACTTTAGATTGTGATTTGACCTTCATCTTACCTTCATTCTTAGTCAGCCAGCAAGAAAAGAAAGCTTCTTTCCCAAACGAAAATGTTTCTGTGCAGGCTAGACAGCTCCTTGATTCTCAGTGTGATGTAATGGATAAAATGACAGACTAGGACTCTGGAGGATATGGTTCTAATCCCTACTCAGCCATGGACACTGACTGGGGAAGTGGAACTGATAAAACCACTCCTTAAATATCTCACTTACCTTGAAAGTTCTATTAGGGTCCCTATAAGTTGGTTCCTGCCAACCTAGCAGTTCGAAAGCATGTAAAAATGCAAGTAGATACCACCTCAGTGGGAAGGTAACGGCGGCATTCCATGTCTAGTCACGCTGGCCACGTGACCACAGAAACTGTCATCGGACAAACACTGGCTTTATGGCTTGGAAACGGGGATGAGCACCGCGCCCTAGAGTCAGACACGACTGGACTAAATGTCAAGGGGAACTTTTACCTTTACCTAAGTTGGTTCTGACTTGACAGCAGAGAATATATACACACAGGCATCTCCCAGAGAGGGGAAATTAAACTGACTAGGCTGCCTAGGAGGATAGGATTGTTAATCCTCAAGGTGATTCTTTCAAGTACATAGTCTGAGTCCTGGCAGCTGAAAGGGATGAGCCTGGAATGAAAAAATCTGGATTTTTAATGAATATAGTTGCCCTACAGTATTCTTTACTCAGAAGCATAGGGATATATGAAGAAGACTGGGCTTGCCCAATGAAGGGAATAGTTTGTTCTTATTTTGAATTCTATATTGCTTCTCTTTTGAAATGTTTTACTGTTTCAAGTAGTGACAATGAGTGATTATACTCACAATTTGTCTGTACATACTGTAATCTTCCTGGACTAGGACTTAATTGATTTTCATATTTAAAGGGATACCTTCCTATTTGGCTTGAACCTAATCATTATTTGTCAGCAGTAATTTCAAGTTTCAAAATCCATCTATTCCTCTCCAAATTAATCAATTGATTGAAGGGCCTACTGTCATTGAAACCATAGGGGGGAAAGATGGCTTTTTAAATATTCAGGTAAAAGAGATTTCCTGTTCCAATTTGTTTTTAAAGCAGGTTTATATTCTGCATTTCAAGGTAAAACCACTACCACTTTCTTTTAAACTGACAATATTTTGATTAAATCAATAACAATACCTTCTTTAAAACACAATTTCCCACTGCAGATGGCATATGTTTGTCTAGTCTTAAAGGCATCTTAACTCTGGCATGGTTGCTGTGACAAAGAAAAGTTTGTATTTCAGATTCTCCAGTAGTGCAGAAAAGGAAACATTCCTTACCCTCTGACAACCCCAGGTCTGGAGTGGGCAACCGTGACTCTGTAGCTCCTGGTGACACATAGCCAGTGATGAGGGCCCACATTTGTTGCAGTCCAACAGCATCAGGAGAAACATAGTTGCCCCCCCCATACTTGCGCTATATACTTAAGAAGTTTTGTTCTTCATTCAGTAGCTTCAGAAATATGTTTATGGCGAAGCTTTGGAAACATTCATGCTTATTTAATTTTAATTGTTCATTCAAACCAAGTGAATAATAATCAAAATGTGTTTTATTTGGCAGCAACCTTAAAATGATGAAATCTTCAAGTCAATATTGTTGTGCTTCTACTTTCCAGTATAATTGCAGGCTGCACTGACAGCAGATCAGTTAAAGCTGGGCACATGGCAGCACATTCCTACACATGGCTTCACAAAGGTAAGCCCTACAGTACATGAAATTGTGACTTAAGCTTATTTTGATTTGGGCAGGGAAATATCCAGTGTGGATGAGTGACTATACAATATTATATGGGTGGGTATAGAATTTATTTATACAATTTATTTATACGATAAGCATTTCTGGGGTGCGTGAGTGAGTGAAGTGCAGCAAGTGTTGAATGAGCAACAAGGAGTGTGTATTTGCATATGGTTGAGGACTGGCTGGAATGGGAGTATGGTTTGAAATGGCATGGTGTGAAAGATAGACAGAGGCCCGGGGTATGGAGAAGACAGCTGAGAGAGGTTGTAGTACAAGTTGATGGTCAAGGTGTTACAAAAACAAGAGTAAATATGAAAGCATGTAATAATTTCATATTATTATCATAACACATTAATAACAAGCAACAATGTTAATATTATCTATAGCAGATTTCCCTAGTATCATATTTAACCAAGCATTTATGTGCTGGAGGTAATGAGGAAGCAGCTAGGAATATAGATCATTGTAAGCCTGTAAATAATAAAATGTTCCTTGTTTCTTTAAGAAATTGTTTTGTTATTAACATAGGGAATGTGAGTATAGCCTACTAATCAATGATGCCACAGTAAATATTGAATGCTGCTGATACCAAAAACTTGATCTGTCTAAAGATGTTGGTGGCAGGATAATCCAAACAAAAAAAGAGTGTTTACACCACCTTGCCTTTGCCCCAGGGGGTTGCCTAAGTACCTAGTCCTCAAAGCAAAAGTACTAAGTAAAAAATAACAGCAAGGAAACAGGAGAAAGAATAACTCAAGTCAATTATTCTTCAAATGTTCTTTATTCAGAAATGTCACTGGGGTTACAGACATTTCCTTCACAGGTACATCATATAGTAAGGATGGAGAATGCATGGCTCTCCAGATATGATTAAACAAGAACATTGGATTAACATGTTTTGCATGTGCCCCCAGTTTGTGGACAAGCACTTCCATAAGGTTTAGATAACTATAGTATTTTGCCATTATTAATATTAAAGTGATATTACCAATATCATTTACAGTGCATTATAGGGGATCTACTAGATGTAGTGCAAGCTATCAGTCATGACAACTATTTTGTTTCCTATTTTTGTCTGCTTCAGAATGGGCATTTGTGGTCTTTCAGATGATGTTGGAATGGAACTCCCATAATTCCTCGCAACTGACTAGAATGGCTATGGGGATGCTGGGACTTACAGTCCAAAAAGACCTGGAGAGCCACAGCTGCCCGCCTCTAGGCTGTTACATCTGTACCCCAATACGCCCCAGGCGGAGTGGCAAGCGCGGTTTAGACCGATGGTAGCGAAATCGATTTGGAGCCCCCTGTGCCTCTTTTTACGTTCTTTTTTTTTTTTCGAACGGTAGGAAGTGCGCCGTGCTCTTGTAAAATAAAACAGTTTAAAGAGAAAAATAACGCTTAGAGGCAGTTAGTTGCCAGAGCTATTTTTTTCGCTCACACATTTTCTTGCAAGGCAGGTGTTTTTACTGACCGTAAACATCACCTACCGCTGCGAACTTCATTTACAGGAAACGTTTTGCTAGCTCTGCATATTTATTGCCGTGGGGCGTCCGCCGAACCTGGACCATATGAAAGCACTTTTCCTATTCCTACCTCATTTTCAGAACCAGCTGCAAACAGACGTTACATTAACCAGGGAGATCCCCCTGTGCTGGCCACTCGCGGGCTCGGGATCCCAAGCTGGGGGAGGCAACTCTTGCACCCGGACCAGAGGACGCGCCGGCCGAGGAGACGCGCTCGGCTGTTTCGTACTGGGCACCGGAAGCGAGAGGTGCGGCGCTCCAGAGGCGGACGGAAGGAGCCCCTCGGATCCAGGCATCTTATCAGCCTGAAGTCGCTCCCTTTTCTAGGATTATTTCTTTAAAGTTGCCTCTGGGATTTGAACAAAAGGAAGACCTCATTAGTGTCGGAGGAGGTCCGCAACCGCTACTACGAAAGGGGGGGCGGGGCGTTTCCCTTGGACGGGCTGGGGGCCGACTGGACAGACCCTCCGCGCACGGCGTGTTCGGGGCGGCGCGGGTGCCGTTTGCTTTGGTTAAGGATTCTGAGAGATTTTTGCCTGAACGCCATCCTTAAAATGTTTAAATACTTCGCATATCAAACAAACTAGGTACATCCCCACGACTCGGCAACTCTCTTTCGCTCCCCCCCCCAACTTACGCAGCGCCATTTTTAAAGGCGTCCGCGCTCCCCGCCGCGCGAAGGAAGGAAGGAAGGAAAGAAAGAAGAGGGCCGCCCCACTCGAAGTCAGTCGCCCCTTCGAAATCAGCCTTAGAACTAGGTTGATTTTAAAGTAACACTTGATTGAAAGAGGCGGAATTTGGTTGCCGTATTCCTCTTCAGCGGACACGGCCCGATCTACAACCTAGCAGTAAAACAGAAGGAAACTTATCTTCAAAGTAAGCAACGTGTGGAATCATTGCTGATCCGAGTGTTTTGACTGGAAGGACAGCGGATCGGGGCGGAAATCTCTGCCGGAGAAGGCCGAAGGTACTGTATGTGATTTCTTCAAACGAAAGCGACTGCAGACCAACTCCGATGTTTTCCAGGAAGCATTACTATTTATCACCTCTTTTTCACCCCGGAGGATGAGCGCAGTTCAAGAAGGGTGCGTGTCACTAAACTTCAACATATGAGCAAGCTGGGTAAGGCTGGGAGCTGTTTAAACACCACACATCCAAATGCCCGAAAAGACAAGAGAAGGCTCTAAAAACAGGGCTTTCTAGAAAGGGGCGGGCGACGCTCTGGGGGCGCAAAGACATAACGCCCTCGCTGAGGCAGACCCTTGAATTCCCCGATAGAAATTCCATTGCAAAGGAGAACGCCAAACTTTCTCCTTGTAACCTGCAGGCCATTTCATCTGATTAATTTGCAATTACATGCAGGAAGCCAGAAATGTTTTTAGCCACTCAGCTCCTTTCCATCCTTTTCAGGAACCGACGCCCTCCCTGCACTTTACCTCCTGACCTCTCCTAAACCTATTGCTGGCAGCAAGACCTAAAGAATTCGCCTCTTTGTCGAAAGCTGAGGCTTTCTCTCGGCTTAGAGGGCACTTTCAATCTTGGATGCGAAGTTTTCTTTGACAGAGAGAAACAGGCATCTCCCACGTCCCAGAGGGTGGCTAGCGAACCGCTTGTTCGCTAGCCACCCTCCCCTCCCCTCCCTTCCCTTCCCCTCCCTTTTTGTTCTTGACACTGGGTCATTTAATAGGATGGATGGGCCGCGATTTCCAGTTGCACTGACACAAACGGAGAGCCCTGTCAGTTGGAGCCGATTCGAAGAGTCAGGGGCCCTGTTGAAGCACTCATTCTCTAACTTACAAACCGGAACTTGTATATAAATCTACCAAAACCTGGTGTCTAAAGGAAAGGTGTATGATGTGTCTAAATAGATAACGACAGGAGGATATGGCATTCAACAAGGGCTTTGGAAGTTTATTTTAATAAGCTTGAAGAAAGATCTCACGACTTTCCTTCAAAAGGTCACTGGAAGGCATGAAGCCTGGGCTAAGGCGTCTCTCATCATTACAAACTAAACTGCAGTACTGTATTTCTACTGAAGGATATCAAGGACGTGAGTTGGTTCTGCGCGCGAGTTACGAATAGTCTCCAGTTCTTGGAGGTTTCTAATACTGTAAAGAATATTGCTCTTTTGGTGAGCGCGCGGGATCCTTACAGATGTCACAGACAGGAGACTGACTACCCCTGGCTGTTATCCTCCCTCCGCGTTCAAATCGTGGACCAGGCCGTCTTGGATTGTGGACCACACTCTAGCCTTCAAACCTTGCTGTAGTCGTGGTACCTTCCGGCGGGCCTGGAAATATGTTTTCGTCAGGGTTTTTTTTGGGGGGGGGGAGGGATGGGGTGGGTGGAGGTAACAATGTCCTTGGGGGATTGCTGCTGCTTTAGTTTGTGCTTGTGCAAACACAATTACTGTTTGTAGGTTGCTTAATCAGTCTAGTAGTGACTTCAGTGGAATTTCAACAGCCCAGAGATTTTAGCTGAAAATGAGAAGTCCCCCAGATTTGTGACACTTCAAAAACTGACACGTTCTGGATTTTTAGGGGGCACAAGGCTACTAGCTAGATTTTGGCCTTGGGGGCTCACACTACTACCATACTGAAACTTTTACTGTTATATTTTATGTTTTTCAAAACCCTTCCAACCTTACGACAAAATATTCTTTTCTCCGTAGAAACAGTGCGTGTTAGAAGTATTCTTTGGTTTCTAACTGTCCATTTTCGTCAGTTGTATATTAAAGGACAATGCTTGTTTGAAGACATAAACGTGTAATTGTCTTTTTTCCATCCTGTGAATTTTTATCCAATATACTGTACTTTCTAGTCGAATAACTAACATAGTAGGGTATGATTTGCGTCCCATAGGCACTCAAAAGGGTTAGCGTATGTAGCGGTGACCCGAGATTGGCTAGCTTAACTTCAGCAAGGTTTCCTCCGTTATCATAGCAATGCCGCAGTGAAGTTAATGAACTGCAAGCATAACACGGCACTCTATGAAGTACATCGTCGATTTTCCATTGTTTTTCCAACAAGGCGGCAAACTCTCCTTATTACTCGAAATATAAAATATATTTTGAAATACATGTCAGATAACCTCCTACGGATGGCAAGATACTGGGAACCAGCGTGCTGACCAAGGAGGAGGAAATGAGCCCTCCCCCCCATCATCTTCCTCTTTCGAAGCAGCTTGCTTTTTCGGTCAAGTGGCACACCTAGACTTCTCGCATCCGTCAGGTCTGCCCCTCCAGCCCAGAACCCATAGAGTGCTCTTTGGTTGAGTGGTTGGTTTATCCTTTCCTTTTCTGGGAAAAGAAGGTAGAAAGAAACGATCGACTTAGAAAAGGTACGTGCGTTGTGAGGCGGGGAACAGCGCCATCAGGGTCGTGCTCCTCCACCCTTGGAAATGAGCAAATAAGGTGGTTGCCTTTTTCCTGGAACCATTCTGTTGTTAATGGGTGATATTGATCAGTTGTCAGGTAATTCTCATATGCATTGTGATTGCAGATATCTCCTGTCATTGCATCAACCCTTTGAAAGGCAGAGAATCCCAGAGAGATTCCATTAAATAAGAGAGAACACCCAGCAACGTTGTTTTAAACAAACCACTACTGGAGGTGGGGGGGATTTTGTAGTAACCAGGGGCCTGATGGTGCTGGTGTCTGGGTGAGTGTCGGGCATGGCGGGGGGAAGACGACAGCACCTCCCCACCTCTTGTGGTATCTGAGGAATCGCGTGAAAACGGCCGGACAATGCAACACTGCCACCCTCGTCGTGCCTTTCGGTCGACTAGAAACAAGTCTTCCTTCCCACTTTCCGCCCTTCCCGCGTCTTTGCCCTTGCCCCATGGGTACGCTCTCCACCCGTACATCGATAGAGGCCTGTGGGCACCCCATTCCTTCCTGAAATTAAAGAGAGAGAGAGAGAGAGAGAGAGAGAGAGAGAGAGAGAGAGAGAGAGAGAGAAACGTTTGGAGACGAGGCGGCGCGGTGCATGCGCGGAATAAGAAGAGCACAAAGGCCGGTTCGTGGATTGCTAGCAAAGCCACTCAATGGCGCTGCCAAAATGGCGGCAGAGCGCCGGCAGTCGCTCACTCTTTCTGTAAAGTTGGTTTATTGACACGGCCTATCGGGCCCTCCTCGCTGGCTTCTTTTCTTCTCTAAACCATCCATGCTCTCCCGGTCGTTTGGCTTGGCATGTTTAGAGAAAGGGGCGCACCCGTCTTGGGCAGAGGCGCCTTTCCGCTCGAAGGTTCCGCCTCTCCGCGAGTTCTTTCAAGCGAGCAGCAAACCCCCGGGCAAGCAGGGCCGCGGGGCGCTCGTCAGGTGGACGCAAGGAAGACGCTGCGAGGCAGGCTGGCCTCAGGGCGCGGGAGGATCTCCATAGCCCTCCTTTCCTGGAAAGAGGTTGCGGGGAGGGGCGCAGAAATGGGCCGCGCGTCAAAAGGGATGAATTGAAACGTGGCCGTTCCTTCCGGTCCCACTGGGCTCGAGGGACCAGCCCCAGCGGAGCCCGCCTGCTGCAAGGGGGGCGCGCGCGGGGGGGGGGTTCCTTCGCTTCTTCTTTTTAAAATACATTTATTAAACATCCCACCAAACATAAACCTAACACCGCAATAAAATACAATTATATAATACACCAGTGCCATTCAGTCCATTTTCTCTCTAAAACTTTATTGTTTCTTCCCTCCGTGTATACCCCCTCCCTCTTTGAAATACATATTCCAAGAATACACTCCCTATTTTCTTAAAATCATTATTTTTTGATAGGCCTCTTCTTATTTTCATATCACATGTCAGTTTATCATTAATTGCCATATCCCATAGTAGTCTATACCATTCTTCTAAATTGAGTCAGTTATCGTTTTTCCAGTTTCTTGCAAAAATTAACCTTCCTGCCGTAACCATTATTACTATTAAGTCCTTATTTTCTTTCAACAATTGATCTTTCTTGATCATATTCAATAAAGCCATTGTTGAGTATCTTTGAATATTTTATCCAGTTATTTCCCTTATTTCTTTAAAAATTTGCTTCCATTCTTGCTTTCTTACTTCACATGACCACCACATATGTATATACATCCCCTTCTCCTGTTTACACCTCCAGCATAGTGATGATACATTTTTATTTATTATACTGTATTTAGTTTTACCAGCGTTAAATACCACCTCCATATTACCTTATAACAATTTTCTTTTGTCCTTACAGACGTGTTCTTCATAATTCTTTGGTCCCACATTTTACCCCATTCTTCTCCTATTACTTCTTTATCTAAATCATATTGCCACTGTGTTTTTAATCCTTATGTATCCTGTTTGGCTTGAATTATTTATGTATTTGACTTAACAGTTCCCTTTCTTTCTGTCTTTTCCTCTTATATATATATATGGTGTGTGCGTGTGTGTGTGTGTATATGTATATGTATATGTATATATATATATATATATATATATATATATATATATATATATATATATATATATATATATATATATATATATATATATATATATATATATATATATAAAATTTTAAATTGGGTAATCCAAGACCTCCCTTTTTTGTGTTACATACCATAATTTATTATTAATCCTCACTTGTTTATTTCTATTGCAATAACAATTTATCATTATTAATCCCTAAATATTTAATAACATTTCCCATTTTACCTTCAAATATTGTTTTCATTCTTCTTTTCTCCTCATCCGAGAGGTTTAACAATGGACATTCTCACTTTCCCTTATTTACTTTTAATCCTGTTATACCCTCGAATTCCTCCAAATGTGATTCAAGCCTTTCTGTTGTTTCTATTGGATTTTTAACTATTAGTAAGGTGTCATCAGCAAACAAGTTTATCTTACCATTTTCTTTATGTTATATCCATACAATCTGTTTATCATTTCTAATTATCTGTGCCAATAATTTTATTATTAATGTCAATAATAATGGCGATAAGGGGCAACCTTGTCTTGTTCCTCAGCCTAAGTGTATTGTCTCAGTTATTCCATCATTAATTATTACTCTAGCTGCATTCTGTGAATATAATTGGTGAATTATCTGCCTAAAATTAGGTCCAAACCCTAGATAATTCATTAATGTCTTCCATTCCACTGAATCAAATGCTTTAACTATGTCTAATGTTAGTACTCCAGCTTTAGAGATAGTTTCTTTAGCTAAATGCATTAAATTAAGTACCCTTCTCATTAAATCTGACATTTGTCTGCCTTGTATAAATCCATTTTGGTCCTTTTCAATATAACTCCTCATAAAGTTATTTAATCTCTTTGCCATTATTGCCGTGAATATCTTAGCATCTTGATTTATCAGTGATATGAGTCTATTATATGCTTCCATATTTATTGGATTTTTATCTGATTTCAATATTAAAACAATCAATGACTCTTTCCATGATTGTGAGATTTCTTCTCCCATTAATATCTGGGTTCTTCGCTTCTAAGCTCTGCCGCAGGGAGTTCCTTTTCTAAATGTGTCAGCCCATATTTGGCTGAGATCCATCGGCTTTCCTTTGAAGATCCATTCAAACCTCACGTTCCATTTTCCTGCAGTTCTTATAAGCACCTCTCGCTTTAGACTTAGCCTCCCTGGCTCACTCGCGGCTCTCACGTTCTGTCCCAACATGTACCTGTCAAATATTTTACTATCTCACCGGAGGGGTTATGTGTCTAGGGCCAATGCCATATTTGCAGTGCACCTGATTACGCCCACGGAGGAGGAGCTAGGACTGATCTGTGCTTACACATATCTGAACAAGCTGCGGCCAACGCGTTCGCTGCAACGTGTAAAGTCCAAGATTGGGAGCAGATTTAAAGCAAAGCAAAGCAAAAGCAATACCGCCCCATAGCGCTTCAAGCACTCTCTGGGCGGTTTACAAGTTAATTATGCAGGCTACACATTGCCCCCCCCCCCAGCGAGCTGGTTACTCATTTTACCGACTTCGGAATGATAGAAGGCTGAGTCAACCTTGAGCCGCTACCTGGGATTGAACCCGAGGTTGTGAGCACAGTTTTGACTGCAATACAGCAGTTTAACCACTGCGCCAGAAGACTTTAGATTTCCTCTCTTTTCCTTTGAAGGCACCCGCTGGCTACGCCGGGTTTTTGTGCAGTTGAAATAAAGGATTTGGTACCCGGGCTTCAGTTTAAATTTAGGAGTGAAGGCAACTGGGATCATGAAGGGAACCTATTATTTTAAGCCAAGGTGACCTCCCCCCTCTCCTCGTCCTCTCTACCTACCTTAGCATAGCTCATTCTCCATGCATTTCCCTCTCTCTGGTGAACTGTCCGGACAAGAAACTTCGGCTGAACGCTAGATCCGAGGGCGCGGGGGGGGGGGAGTTGCGCCTGACCTCTCTAGCAACTTTGGCTGATTCCCTGGGCGACATGTGACTCGGGAAAAGATGCCAAGAAGGCAAGTCTGTCGGCTTCCCCTTCTTCGGTGCCTCTCTTTCCAAGCAGAAACAGGACTTTATCCGCTGCTCTTTAACATGTTGTATTGAGGGTGTTGGGACACTTAACCCAACTAGATGTCAGTCTGTGGAAAGCTGCGAAACGAAAGGATATGCCTAACAGTCCTATTGGTGTTTGTTGTGGGTTTTTCGGGCTTTTTGGCAGCGCCCCAAAAGCCCGAAAAACCCACAACAACCATTAGATCCCGGCCGTGAAAGCCTTCGCGAATACAGTACATTGAAAGTCCTATTGGTGTTTATTCAGATGTGGCCCCCACTGAATTCAGGGGGACTTATTTCCAGAAAGCCATACAGAGGATTGCAGAGTTCGTGTATTTGAGAACAATGTTGTTTCACATTTAACATACGGAGCAGTTTCTTTAGTATTTATGAATATCTTTATTGCACTCCTGACTTTTACACATTTTCCCGTTCATGAAGGTTGAACAACAAAACAGAATTAACATGATTTTTCTTCTGTTTTTTAAAATCAGAAACACCCTCAACTTCAAGAGGGAAAAATGTCAGTAGCGTCCGGTTCTTATTAGTAGAACTCTCTTATTGTCAGACAGAGAGATGAGTTGTTCCTAAGAGTTGTCATTAATCTGGATGGTGTTGCCAGTAGTTCAGAGAAGCTGATCCTTGTCAGCCTTATTTTCTTTTGTTTGCTTTTGCTGCTTCGTCCCCAGCCTCTTAAAGAATATTAATTTTTTTCCTCTTAGAGTTCATTTTATTTTAACCTGGGTATGGTTCTTTTATTTATTTTACTTCTTTCTTCTCTTTCTCTCGGTGGGATCTGTTATTCTCCTCAAAGTTTGGTCCAGTGATTTTAAACCAAAGTTTGGCTGGTTTTTAATCCCGGTACAAACTCCTTTTAATCCCAAAGAGATTGGAAAATTGTGTTTTTAGTCGTCGGTTGAAACAGTGCCGCTTTCCTGATCATATAAATCAATCTAAAAACGTAGCCAGGCGCTGGTCCTGTGACTTGGAAGCACATTTACTTGGAAGTAAATTCCACTTAATTCAATTAAGCTCACTCCTGAATATAGAAAAGGATGAAGAACATGAAATTTATTAGGGGGAAGTAGGTCTATTTACGTGCTAAGCCTTCAGAATGAAATTGAGAAGTTCGATCTCCAACACCGATTTTTAAACTGAAATCGATTTCAGAATCTTCAGAGACCGGATGAAAAATATCATCCATCTGAATTGCCAGATGAATCCTTTCCATAGTAAAGCAGTGTTTTAATCCGAGAATTCAAAGTGAGAAAGTGATCTTTCTCTCTAGCATTAAATCCCTTGTTTCACGGGATCTTAAGAATTTAACCCGGGGAGGCTGCTGGGTTCAATTAGGTAATGCATCAGGAGAAAGGAAGAGCTGTTGGATAACGGAAGCCCGCTGTGTCTTCTCCGGACTAGCCCCCCTTTTCTTGTTTGCTTCTGCGTGTTCTTTCTGGCTTCCTTCGGTTTCTTTATGTGGGATTCTGTTTACGGGCTGAGCTCAGCGCTTCTCTTGAAACGTTGCTGTCTCAACGACCCCCGATTTACTAGTAACAGATCTGGATTCTATCAGAACCCCCCGGAAATAGTGCCAGCAATATAGCCATCTCCTGCTGCTGGAGGAAGCATCGCTATTTTTCATTATCAAGGGCACGGGCTCAGAAATAAACCCAATCCAAAGACTAAACCGGCCAGCCTTCCGGGGGGTTGGATCCTGACGCAGACGCACTTTTGGGGGCACTTCTCCCCTGGGAGTTGGAGCAGCTTCGTCCCAGGATGTGTGTGAATTTAACTGCCACGTTTTATGGGAACAACTAAGGGAAATTTGAAACTAGTACACATAAATTCAAAGGGATTTTAAAATATCAACACCATTCTTACTACATTCAATTGAGAAAGGCAGGAAGCGGAGAGCAACCGCTTCATGCTCTCATTTTCAGATAGAAGGGAAGCCCTTGTTGTGGTGACACTTTTTTCTAGATGTGTGCTGGAGATGTAAAGTGAGTTACTGTTTGTTCTTTATAAAACGCTACATTTGCCCCAAGTCTCCCATAGCCCCCCAGTTACATGTACTGTACTGTGTTTCAGTTGTATACCTAACTGCAGACGTAGCTGTACACAAAAAGCAGAGAAAACAGGCTTGTATGGACTCAGGTGAAGTAGAATCAGTCCAGGGCAGAGGTTCCAGCCAAAGAGTTATCCAGCTGAAAGTAAGGACAATGCTTGCAGCATCGTGAAGCCTGGGGCTTCACAAAGCCCTCCATCAAAGGAGAACTAAAGAACGAACTACTGTATGAGTCTGTTCAAAGTTGCTCATCCATCAAGAATTCAATAAAGAAAGAAAAGCTCTGAATAAACATTGAAAGGAACTGATATTTGCTTCTAAACAGATTTGATATCCAAGACACGGAGCGACATTTTTCTTCCTGGTAAATTTTAATATGAAAACTAGGTTAAAGTGATTGTTGGGTTTGTCCATGATGGGAAAATTAGGCATAGCTGCAGATAATGTGCAACATGTGGAAATGAGATGTAGCTGCTGATAGTGTACAATTGCTGGTGAGCCTTAATACCTACATATTAACCTTGGCATCATCAGTGAACCAGTAGAGGTTATAGAATTGCTCTAAGTCCAAGGCACTCCCAGAACTTAATTTGCCAGAGATTTCAATTAGTTAGTTAGTAGGGAAGTCTTATCTCCCAAGGAGTTGTCTGTTTTCAAAATATGGCTTTCCCATAAAGGGAAGCAGCACGTGTGGAATTTTGTTCTTATGCACGGCATAAGAAGCAGCAGTGGGTGTTCTGAGTTTGGATGGGGATTGATTTCCTGTGGAGAGAGCAGATCAGTTTTTTTGCCAGGAATTCTGAGTTTTATAATCCCAGTTCCAAACAAACAAACAACAAAAAAAGTATACTGTACTCTGCTGAGATCTGGAATGCTCACCTCTCTCATGAAAAGGGACTTGGGACCTGGGCTCTAGGCTGGGCAAAGGTGGGGAGGGAGGACCCAGCACCCCTTTTCTACAGCTCTAGATGCCTTTCTTTCTGAAACCCCAGGTAGTTCTGTCATCACCTCCCTCTTTCTATAAAAGGTGTAAAAGGCTTAAAATATCTCAGGTAGTTTTAACTGAGAGAGGTAAGACACTTGGAGTCAGATTTAACCAGGAGCACACTGCTGCCCATACAACAGTGGATAGTTCAAAAAGGGAATCCAGTTTTTGTTAGAAACAAAGCCAAAAGACATTTTCCATAGAGGAAAGGCATTGTCTAAGAAACTAAACACTAAGACCGATCCAGCTTGTTTCCCTGTTTCTTAGGCAAGGTAGATCTTGGTAAAAGCAATCTACTAAACATCTATTCCTAATTTAACTAACTGTGCTTTCTAACAGCTGTGGCTTGGCTAAGCCAGGTGGTATGTGTACATAGCATGTGGTTCTGCCATTCTCTGGAGGCTACATTCTTCCTGATCACCTGGAGGGTCCAAGGAGAGGACCCCTTTGTTCCCTGGCTGCAATCTAGAAGTACCTTTTTTGACCTTTTGTTGATTCCTGGGAACCCTTTGGCCAAGCACCATTTCAAAGAGGGCTTTTGCTTTAGGCAATTAACTGAGTTTCTTCCACTGGTAGAGAAGGTCCTATCTGAATATCAAGGGCTGGCCATGCTGCCCTGACCTCCTTGCAGTAAATGTGTTTTACAGTCAGTCTTCAAAGAGCACTTTGAAATGTGTATTTGCCATTTGTTGGCCAGCTTCTCCACAATGTGTGAGTTTGATGGCATCTTTGCTGCTTCAGTTTCAGTCTCTCTGGCATCCTGACTGTGGGGATTTAACCCCATCTCTTTACATCACATGGTCCTAATGATGCTTCCCGCTTCCACTGTGACAAGTTTCTTGGCCTTAAGGGAAGGGGGAGTGGGCAGTGGCTGCAGTACTGCTTGCCTTGCTCTAGGTGTGCTCACTAGCAGTTGAAGATAGATGCTCATTACTTGTGCCATCATCCTTTACTGAATGCTCAACAACCTTGAATTCAACCTCTCATTTTTTATTTTATTTCATGTTATTTTTTGTAGAAGTTCCTAGTAACAATATAGCACTTCAAACATGTTTTTTTGGTGTGTTGTGTCTGCGTCACTGGCCAGAATCCTATTGATTTCCACATGACGTTTGTGTAAATTGACACAGATATGTATAGCTTATTGATGAGCTTCTGGGGTAGTTCCAGAATGGAGAGTGTGACCATGGACATGAGTGAAATATGCCCTGCCATTTTGTCAATTAACTGCAATTAGCTGTGGAAAATTATAGGAACCTTAAGGGAACACCAATAGGATTTTGGCCACTATATTTTGCTATCTTTAACAATGAATTTCCCATGCAACACCACCAGTTTTATAGTGTTAGGAATTTTAGGTTCTTTATTTTGCAGATTCAGATTCAGTTTGTAAAATCTCTTTGGGAGAGAAGGTTATCTTTGGTAACAAAGGAAGCAGCAACAGTGTTCCCTGTGAGCCTTATTTTTCTATTCTATGGGGCAATAAGCCAGGCAGAGATTAAGCTTAAAAACAACAGGTTACTAAATTTATTTAGAAAATATATTTGATAGAAAACCCTATCTTAAAATAGATAGAAGGGACCATGCCTTATGGCCAGAGCACATGTTGTACTTTCCAAAAGTAGATGTTAGTAGAAGACTGAAAGTGAGGAAAGTGGTAAATCTGTGTTGTCTTTGGAACAAGAAGAAAATGAGAGAGAATAACCAATGAAAACAGGTACAGCCACTCTTCCAAAAGCACCTATTAGTCGTTTGGTGGGGAGGAAAGAGGTGTAGAGAGAAGACACTCCAGAAGATTCTTCTAACACCTAGTGAAAATAATGTGCTTTAAGATGCACAAGCAGGATCAGTTTGATGTGATTACAGAAGTGGCTGTTGTGTGACTGATAGAACCTCCCCACCCTCCAGTATGTTTTTGATTAGCTTAAGGCCCCATTGAAGGACAAGCAGTATTTCTTACTGATGCAACCTTCCCCTCTTTTAGTTAGTATAAGAATTATTTACCAATGTTTGGTGTAGAATTATTTACCATTAATTATGTGGTGGAAATTGTGTTTTATTCATGTAGTATTATTTCTGAAATACTTTATGCCATATTTCCAGAACATAGCAGCAATCATTGGTTAATGGGTATGATATGAGGGTAATCTGGAGGAACGATAAATTGAATGAACTTTATATTTTATGTTGCCTTTTAAAACAAGAAGCCATCTCACTATTATTCACGTAATCATAAATGGTAAGATATCATTGCTGACAAAAACAACAAAACTTCAGTTCCTTTCAGCACTTGTCAATGAAAATAAAAATAGCAGTGATATAAAATTAAAACTTCCAAAGTGTTATTCATTTAGAAGAAGACAGACATATCCCAGCTTTCAAGCTCTGTTTAAAAACAGAAGGGATCAAACATTGAAAGACATTCTATGTGGATTGTAAACATGAAGTGTCAAGGCAAAACTAGAATCAGGAGTGACATGGAACTTGAAGGAGGAACAGGAAGCGAGGAGGAAGGGCACTGAGGCAAGAGAGTCGAGAAGGCCTGCAGGTGTTCTTTATAAAATTATTTTAATAGAATACATCGTTTATATTGGCTAAAATCCTGCTGTGGGAAAACATTTCCAATTCCTCCCCTAAAGATCCCATGGGATCCCTTTCATCATGGGGAAGCTCTTGTGGACTGCAGGATAAGGTGGAATCTTTAATTTCTAAAAACCAGCACCACCTGGATGATTTTATAGTGGCTGCAGGTTTTGGAAGTTGAAGTCTCCCCCACTCTGGCCTTGTGGCCCCAAACAGGTTTCTCATAACAAGAGAAATTCCATGGGGGTCTTGGGGCCTTGTGGTTTGGACAACTGGAAATGTTTTATTGCTGAAAAATTGCCATGGCCAATGATGTGATCAGCCCTGGTCAGCGTACCTGTGCGAACAGGATTTCAGTCATTAAGTTACAAATTGGTCCAAACAAAGTTTTGTGAAGAAAGGATGGAATAACCATTTGTTCTCTTAGTTCTGTGAAAAAGAGATATTCCTTCAACACAAATTCAAGAGAAGGACAGAGGCACAATGGGGGAAAGAGAGCAATTTATTGCGCAAGAAGAGGACGAAGCCCTGCCTCCCCTCCTTCCTCTACTCTCTGCAGGGCTCTTTTCCACTTTTTGATCGCCTCTGGCTTTCCTGCCATTTCAGAGTATTTCTAATCAAGGATTGTTTCAATCTATATCAGCTTCCCAAGTATTTCAAAGTGACATATCCAATTCACTTCTCTTCCAGAGAGTGTGAAAAAAGAAAGGGCTGCTAGGGTCTGTGACATGGAGGAAACCTCTATAGCAATTATGTACTGCAGGAAATGTTATAAGAATGCTAAGTGACATTATTATTGGTGCCTTTTTCTTTTAAAATTGAAGTGAAAGTTATTTAGATTTAGTTAGAATAAGGTTTATCTGCAACTGTGATGTTGAATATTCTTTTATTTATTTATTTATTTAATTTATACCCCGCCTATCTGGCCCACCGGACCACTCTAGGCGGCTTCCAAATATAAAATCAAATAATAAAACATAGACAAATACATAATAATCAAACAAGAACAGCAGTAAAGATAAAAAGGAAAAGTAAGAAAAAACTCAAGAGTTGGCTGGAGGGAAGGCCTGAATAAACAGCCATGTTTTTAATTGGGTTTTAAAGGTGCCCAGCGTGGGGGCCGCGCGAATCGCCGGAGGGAGATTGTTCCAGAGGCGAGGAGCCACCACCGAGAAGGCCCGGTTTCGTGTCTTCTCCTTCCGGGCCTCTCTCGGTGTCAGGCTCCTCAGCCTCACCTCCTGACTCGCGCGGGTGATCCGGGTAGACCTTGGTGGGAGGAGGCTTTAGATGTTCCTTCTCTGTTTCTTTTCTGTTGCTTATCCCAGACTTTGGAACTCCCTCCCACAGTGTGATTAATAATCACCAGCTGAAATTTACCTAAATGAAGACTTATTGGATTTTTGCCCCTTGCTGTCCCTCTAGGACTGCAAACTGCAACATTAGATTGCTGGAAAATCTGGTGGAATGCCTCTGTTGTAGTCACTAACAATGGGCAAATGTCTCTTGGTCCATGTACAAAATCTCTTTATGGACAGTGCAGAGCCCAGCCTTACTTTCTACTTGACTTCTCTGTGCTTCAACTCCATGTCTTCCAACACTCTCCCTCCTTTTTTGTATGCCATTGTCGTGCTTCTAGTTTTCTGGCTTGTTTGGAGGGATGATGTATGTGAACTGAACTACTGTATTTGTTTGTGATTTTCAAGGGGGAAAAGGGCTTTTGTTACATCCTGCAGTTTGCAAATAAGCTTGCTTTGTAATTGGTCTTCAGTGTATAAAATACATTCCTTTGAACACCTAATTTCTCAAGACTCAAAAGTCTACCTGACTCATGTATCTGGACCAATAATGTGATTGTGGCCCTAATTATACGTTGCCTGTAACATATCAGTTCAATGCCTCTTGCGTAGAGATAGTGAACCAGTATTAGTTACAAAAACTGCTGAGACTACTCTGAAGTGAGATTGTGCCCCAACCAGGTTGATATGTGTATATTCTCTTGCCTCTCCCTGTGTTATTCTGCTTACTGCTTCTTTAGTTTAACTGCTTCCATTGCTGAACCTTTACCGCCCCCAGTCTCCACATTATGGGTGAAGTTGCCATGGGGAAACTGATCTGGATTAGGTACAGGAAAAAGGATTAACATCCCACATGCCAATCTACATTGCCTCATCCTTTTTTTGAAAAGGTAATGAAGCCAATTCTAAGTGTACTATTGTAAGCACCCTATAAATGTATTATTTTCTTGTGGTAAAGTTTGTATAAATTCTTGAAGACTGTTCCTGGGAGTTGGGCTAACAGCTTTAAAAATTATTAATTCTCACAAACAAACACCCTATATATTCACAAGAAGGTCTCTATTTGTAACTGTACAGTGTGAAATGTTGTAGGATATGTGATTCTAATTGATGGACTAGTGTGTGCAGAATCCACCATTTCCTTTTTATTTGATTACACCAGGAGTGAGGAACACAGCAACATTATGTCCGTGTTTTCTGCCCACATCATTTAATTTCCATACTATCATGAAATGCCTGAATTTTTGTTTTCACATTACAAAATTGGCGCTCTCTCTATGTCTGGGAAGATTCTCAGTCATCCAGATGAGGTTATCTGGATGTTGAGTCATGACAACTGGACTTCTTTCTGATTAGGTTGAAATGTTTTGCTAGTCATCCAAGTAACTTCTTCAGTCTGAGGAGAGTTGGTAGGACAACCCCCCCCCCAATACATCCTCCACATTGCTTTCACTTCCTCCTGTTAACAACCCATGACAATGGGTGGAGAAGGGCTGAAGAAATTGGATTTTCACTCACTCCTCCCTCCCTCATCCTTTGTCCAACTAACAAGTCTATTCAGACCAGGGGGAAGCGAAACTAATGTGGAGGATATATCAGGGATCTCCTACCAACTCTCTTCAGCCTGAAGAAGCTACTTCGATGAGTAGTGAAACATTTCAACCTAATAAGAAATAAGTCCAGTTGTCATGACTCAACTTCCAGAAGACTCTGTCTATGCTGATTTAAATTTCATAAAAGAAGAGCTTACTTTCTAGTTGGGACTGATCCTTTAAAGCAACCTATTTACTGCAGAACCCAAATCCAGAGAAAGGTTGTTTCTTTCTATAGGGCCCTCAATATCGTTTTCTGACCTGGCTTAAGTACAGAGGTGTGAGAGTACCATTTTTTTCCAAGCTAAGTGCATAAGTTTCACATCTCTGAAAATCTGAATGAGCGTTTACAACTTACTGGTTGGATTCCTTTCTCCTGAAGTAATGAGAAATGCACAGTGCTACAGGGCGTTCTGCCTCACCCAAGGCTATTTTCTGTCTCAGGTGGTCTTGCTGCCTCCAAGGTCAATTGAAAGATAATGGAAATCAGTTTAGAATTCCTCATGTCCTTCATTCCTCTGAAGACAAGTGTGGGTACAGCCCTCCAACACAGACGTATGGAAGTGTACAGCCTCCAGTCCTCTGGACATTGTCCATCCCCATATTAAGTGACAGAGGAGGATGTGATCTCAATTTGTGTGTACATAGATTTTAGAGGGGTTGCAAGTTTCAATTTTCTTCCCTTGCAGAGGCCTCAGTATTCTCTCTTAATGCAGGCCTTCAAGCTGTGGCCGAGTTTCATACAGCTCCTCATTAGTTAGTGTTTTCTCCTGCATTGTAGCAATAAAGAACTCTGTGTGTTTGTTTTTGTTGTTTGTTTGTTTATGTACTGGCTTTCAGAGCAAAGGCCACCCAGGGTGGTTTATGCAAGGTAATTAGATTCATATATAGAGGGCTAAGGAGTTTTGGCCCATGGTCCAAATCTTATCAAGGCTGTAGAGGTTCCACTTGCAGGACTCACCCTATCCCAGGGGCAGGGAAACTCCTGCAATTATAAGTGATGGAATTTAACGGTAGGATTCCAAGCTTTACCACCCCATGTCCTCTCCAGTTGGAGAAAATGGAAGACACACATATCTGCCCCATGTAAGTTAATAGACCAGCATTCTTTTGCCCATGGAAGGGCGTTATTTCACCTGTGACAGAATAGTGAAAGCCTTGCATTGCTGCTCCTGTAGTAAATCAATTTGATTAATAAAAATGAGGATTTAAAAAGATTAAAATAACTGCCATATTCACAAACATACTGCTACTAATCTACAAAGAAAATCCATATCACATTCCTGAGGCCTCTGACAGTGCAATATGCTGTTTTGGAGCAAAAGAGCTGCGGGAGTGTCAGAGATTCAGGAGATCTTGTGAGGCTATGCTGGGGTCAGGGTGGGACTGCATTTTGCCTACTCTTGCCTTGAGGAGCAATTGGGGTATTACTTCTCAGGCTTATCTTGCTGTTACCCTAGCCTTGAGCTAGAATTCAGATATAGCGCTCACCCTCTCATTCTCTAACAACAAAGCTGCTGCAAGATAAAAGTAGTACCAATATATTTTGACTGCAGTTCTCTTCTTTGTTGTTCCTTCTGGTTGATGCTTTCTGTCCACGCTCTTGGGACTGCACTCCACATCTTGCAGGGCACTACACTTTACAGCACAGGCAGGCAACATGCAGCCACAGCCTATATGCAAGTGCCCTGGCTGTTTTTGGGGCCCTTGCCAGACTCCCTACTGCTGACTGTTGTGGCAATGACAGAAAAAAGAACTTTTAAACATACAAACAAGGTACACAGCCCTCATGCTCATGCTTGAAAATTAATATTTCCCCACTACCCATATTATGGCCACAAGTTCCTCAGCAGCAATGATGGGATAAGATCTGGCCCCTGATGAGTTCTGAAAAATCCAGTGTAGCTGCTTGCTCCTAAAATTTGCCTGTCAGTACTTTACATTGTTATTTAAAGCGAACATGTGTTCACCAGTTCTTGCTGCTGTGTCATTTACTTAGCATAGCTCCACCTGTGTGAATGACCTGGGTCCAGCTTTAAGTAAGATTCTAATGTTTTTGTTGTGTGCCATCAAGTCACTTCTGATGTATGGTGAATGGTAACCTTGTGAATTAATGACCTCCAAAAAAATCTGGTCATTAACAGCCCTGCTCAGGATTTGCAGAATAAAGGCCATGCTTTATTTATTGTTTCAATCAATCACACATTGTGTCTTCCTCTTTTCCTAATGCTTTCCACTTTTCCTAGCATTATTGTCTTTCCCAGTGAGTCTTATCTTCTCATTAATTTATGTTACAATATATTTAAGGTATATTAGCCTCCATCAAGGAAAAGATAAATAAGTAGACCTTGTAGGTTCTTTGTCAGGAAAGCTGTTCAGATTTCGTTCTTTTTAATCTTCCTGAATTCCTGTAAAATCTCAAATCTATTCCAATCCCAATCCTAGAATCTAGGATTCTAGAACCTAGATAGAAATGCGAAATGAACAATTGTAATCAGATTATCACAATTATCCAAATGGGCAAAAATGCAGTGTGAATGCGTATTTACTGTAATGTGTGAAAAACTCTCTTCTTTGATGCTATCTGGGCTTTAAAAAAAAGAAAGTATAGTAATAATTGTGTGCTGATAAATCCCATGATTTCCTTTTGCATAGCAATGACTCAGAAGTCATTTACCAATCCTTCCTTGCGGTGGTGTTTTGGCACTGTGCAGCTTGCCCAAGGCTGCACAGGTGGCAAGGCCTGCAATCCCATAAGCCACACACACTTGAGGTAGTCTCTGCTGGTACAGTAGGGATTCATACTCTCTGCACCTGCTCTGCAGCTAGGAGCTCCAGCCCACTGAGCAACACTAGCTCTATAAAAAAAGTGAAACCAGATGCAAAATGCAGTTCCAGGGGGGAAAGGTGCAGTTCTGAAAAAGAAATGTGCAATTAAATATTCAAGCAATATGAAAGTTCTACTATGGTTATAGTTAAAGCAGATGGTGTACTTACTATGCAGTTAGAAGAGGAGGTCCCTTAAGTAGTGAAGGATGCCAGTTTCTCATGGCATGTGCCTTTCTTCACCTCATATCTTGCATTCCAACATGCTTAATTTGTGATTGGTCATTGCTAAGACATATATCTCTAAGGAAATTCAGTTGTCGGAGGAAAACTTTGTTAACTACAGGGAATATACATTTGTATATAGCTTGGCCCTTAACTGATATAAAAATAATTGAAAACAATCTGAAAAGCAGAATATGCAGTCTAGACTCCTGTGCAACCAGAAACCCCAAGTTTCTTCTTCCTGACAAAGTCTGTCCCTGTAGACCCCTCTACAGAGCATTTGCCAATGTTTTCAAGATGTAGAAACTCAATCTAGAACATGGGATGGCTTCTCCTGATACAGCATGGAAGTTGCCAGTGCTGTGAAAAAGATAGTGATGACGGAAAGTATCAAGTACAGTCACTGTCCACAGGCTACTGGACTGTCTCCATTACTTTACTCTTGTCCTTAGTTTTACCTTTTTAAAAACATCTCACATTCCAAATAAAGTTTTGGTACAGTCTGTGAAAGCTGTTATGGGAAGCTTCCCCCACCCTTTGTTCTTAAAGGAAAATAAAAAATAATAAAACTAAATTAAAATACAAATTCAGTAATAACTATACACAATGCAAATTAAACCTTTACCACCTGTGCTGCCTTCACCCTTGGGTCTAGGTAACCACTAATAACATTTTCCTCTCCAAAAATACATTGACTCTTTTGTTGGCCTATAGCCTTTCCCCTTTGAAAAGACATATTCCAAGTATAATTTCCATACATCTTTAAAATCATTAGACTTTACCTTTCCTCTTCTTATTTTCATTTTGCATGTTAACTTATCATTATTTGCTAAACTCCACACTTCCTTATATTAATCTTCAAGATGTGTCACTTTTCCAATTCTTTGCAAATATTAATCTTGCTACAGTAACCATTATAACAAGTTTTCTGATCTTTTTTTAAATGGTCATTCTTAATTATATCCAGGAGGGCATTACTTAGCAATATCTCAATATTGCATCCAATAATTTTTCTGATTTCTTTAAAGACCAGTGCCCATTCTTTCTTTCTTATTTCACATGTTCACCACATGTGCATATAGGTCCCCTTTTCCTTTTTGCATCTCCATCATTGAGTAGGTATATTTTTGTTTATTATATTCAATCTTACTGGGGTTAAATACCATCTTCTTACTACCCTATAACAATTTTCTTTTACCCTTATAGACATATTCTTCATTATTTTTGTGTCCATATCTTATTTCAGTCCTCTCCTTTAATCTCTTCTTCAAAGTCCTCCTGCCACTGATTTTTCATCATAATTTGATCGGGTCCTGAATGTACTAACATTTTATAAATTATACTAACTGTTCCCTTTCTTTTACTTTCTTCTTCTTGAGCTTTGTTCAATAATCTCCTCAAATTTTGTCAATTTTCAAAATCTCCTTTTTTTCCCCTTGTCCACTCTCTAGTCCAACTTTCCATTTGGAGTATGTTTAGCCAAGATTTTCTCTCTTCTTCCCTCAAAATTTCCTTCATAGTATTCTTAACTTTTATTTTTTTCATCTAACTCTTTATTGTATTTAACCTTTTCTCTATTAATACTTATTTAGGTTTATTTTTAAGAGTTTGGGGGAAACTGTGAACCTCCACTACTTGTAATAATGGTGAAATAGGTGGACTCAATATATATCTATAATTATTCCAATACTCTACCGTACTGGAATAAGAGTTATTCTCTTTATTTCTTCTACAATTCTTTCTTTAAAGAATATGCCCTCCAATGTATCAGAGTACTATTCTGGCATTTCCAGTTCCTTCCATATTAAGTTTCTCTTTTGTACTATACTATCTGGTATATGTCTAAGTTGGTTTGCAATGTAATATAATCTAATATTAAGTAATCCAAGCCCTCTTTCTTTTGGTGGAATATGCCACAGTGTCTTATTAATCCTTGGTTGCTTGTGGAAAACTTGATTATGTGCGTGAAGCATTTCTGCTTTAGTATTGTCCTATTTATAATATTCTCTGCAAGGCTGCAGATTTTCTGCATGTTACTAAATATCATGAATTGTGATGTTAAGCAACAAAGCTTGTGCACACAGAAGAAAAAGGTGCACAGGTGTGTTGCAGGAGCATGCACTGTATGTGAAAATTACATTAACACCACTGTGCATTTCTTCATGCCAAAAATTCATATGAATGCCCATGATTCTGCAGAATTCCTATGGAGATGGATGAAGCCCAACCACAAACTAGTGGCCTTATTTATCTAGCAGTGACTGACTGCAGCACAGAGGCCCAGCTAAAAGCTTTGTCCCTCCTGCCCCTGCCTCCTCTCTCATCAGACATTATTTGAACATGATTTGTTCTTTTTGACAAGGTCAAGCTGTTGTGGAAAGGTTAAACAAATGGACCTTGTAAGCTCTTTGTCAGGAAAGCTGTTCAGAATGTGTTCTTCTTAATCGCCATTCTTCCTGTATTCCTGGGAAAGGGAATAATTGACAAAGGCTGATAATTCAGAAGGAACACAGCTGGGGGATGGGACCAAGGGGATGGAGCCTTGGATTTCTCTTCCTTCCTACAGCCATGTTTGCTGAAGACCTTTCGTGCATTCCATTAAAAATGCTTGCAAGCCCCTTTCTGCAATACTTGGGGAACATTCCTTTGGGGGCTGGAGTTTAAACCAGCATCCCTAATGCTGTCCGTGTCTATTTTGTCAGGAGTGTAATGAGGGGAAACTTTCCCAGACAGAAGTAAAAAGCATCTCTGTACTCCTCGGTTAGAGGAACATGGGCATTTCAATACCTAAAAGCTGGCATAGATCTCCATAACTCAGGTTCTTCTGAAAGAAAGAGTACTGAAAATAAATGTTTCTTCTTCTTTTCTTTTCCCTTTTGTTCCACCCACCAAGCTAGAAATATTTTGTTGCCTATCATCTAGCTCTGATTTGGAACTACTGTAGTAAAATTGGTAACAAACCAAGTATTTTTTTAAAAACTGGTGTTGCCAGATACATTTGTTCTGGTACTCAGAAATAAAAAGGACACCTTTGCCTGGATGCATAAAAGCCGAAGCTTTGCTCTGTTATGATCAAGAGCTACAACTTTCAGCTAACCCGATTTAATACTATATATCATTCAGGTAACTATTTGGCCTGTGGTGGTCTGTATCTTTTTGCCTACAATAACAGCCCAACATTGACTGCAATGCCAATGTTCAATAGGTGCACTGATCCAAACACTACCGAAAAACATTCTTGTGGAGTCCTGTTCTTATTACCAGCTCCCAGCTGAACTTTTTAGGTCTGAGAAGATGGGTTGTGCAGTTATGGTCGTTTTCTTCCACAGTAAAGGTCTCAGGGGGCTGACCTGAAAAGCCTGCAGTAATATTTCAGGGTGGCTGCCAATCCCTTAGTCCTGTACCCTTCTCATTCCTTGGCCCAATTGTAAATTCAAAAAAAAATCACTCACAAAACTGGCAGTAGAGAACAGGAGAGGGAAACCATTCTAAAAACAAACAAACAAACATGGTGGGCAGCTAATCCTACATTGCCAGCTATCAGTTTGTGCCACAAATACAACCAACAGGGCAGACCTGGGTTTTTAAAATACACGCTTCTTCTTTTGAATTTTATTAAAGAAAAATAACAAAACTAACAAAATACATATTCAGTAAAAATTATATACAATACAAATTAAACCTTCCCCACCTGTGCCACCTTCACCCTCAGGACTAGGTAACCAATAATAACATTTTATGATTTTTCACCCATTCCTCTCAAAAAATACATTGATTCTTCTGCTGGCCTATAATCTTTCCCCTTCAAAAAGACATATTCCAGGTATAAATTCCATACATCTCTGAAATCATTAAACTTTACCATTGCTTTTCTTATTTTCACTTTGCATGTTAACTTATCATTAAGTGCTAAACTCCAAATTTATTTGTACCAATCTTCAAGATTAATTTGTTTATCACTTTTCCAATTCTTTGCAAATATTAATCTTGCTGTGGTAACCATTATAACAACTAACTCTGATATTTTTTTTCTAATGGTCATTCTTAATTTTATTCAGGAGGGCAATACTTGGCAATATCTGCATATTGCATCCAAATTTTTCTATTTTCCTTAGAAACCAGTGCCCATTCTTTCTTATTTTACACATCCACCACGTGTACATATCGGTCCTATTTTCCTTTTTGCATCTGGGGCTACACTGGGGGTTTTGTAATGATACTTCTCTTGGAGTAATTTTCTATAAGGAATCAAGTGGTCTTAGGACTGCTCTGTGAATGCAGATATGAGGTTCTATTAAAAAAAATAAGATCACTCTTTCTCATCATGTTGCTGATGCTTGTTTCATTTTCCTTGATTTGGCATTCACTCACCTTTTTGATGAATTCTCTGCACCTTCAACGTCTCTCAACGTGTGTGAGCAGAGCAAGATGCAACTTCTCCTTAACTTTGAATTGACACTGCTCTGAACCATAACATTCACTTTTTGTACATATAAATACATTTGATTTCAGAATGTTGAGAGAGGAGGATACTGGGTCATAAGGATACATAAATGCACCTATAGCTTCCCTTCTCCAGCTGGCATGGAAAAATTCAAGACAGTCTTCCAGAAGTGCAAAAATACTGAAATCTTCCATTAGTCATCAAAACCAATCACTCATTTTCCACAAGATGAAGGCTGAAGTGGTTCACAACCTGTTCGAAGGAACAGAAATACATTTCTATTCTTTAAAGAAACAGTAATGCGAACAATATTAAACAATCATAGAATAACGAATTTGGAAGGGGCCTATAAAGCCATCAAATCCAAACCCTGCTCAATACAGGAACACAAATCAAAGGATCTCTGCCAAGTGGTTGTCGAAATTTCTCTTGAATGCCTCCAGTGTTGGAGTGCTCACCACCTCTCCAGGCAATTGGTTCCATTGTTGTACTGCTCTAACAGTTAGGAAGTTCTTTCTGATATTCAATCAAAATCTGGCTTCCTATAACTTGAGCCCATTGTTGTGTGTCCTGCACTCTGGGATGATAGTGGCTTATGACAGCCTTTCAAGTATTTGAGAAGTGTTATCATATCACCCCTTTGTCTTCTTTAAACAAGCCTGGTTCTTTCAGTCTTTCCTCATGGGGCTTGGTTTCCAGCCCCATGATCATCATTGTTGCCCTTCTCTGAACTTCTTTAAGTGCAGTGTCCAGAACTGGACACCATACTCAAAGTGAGGCCTAACCATTGCTGAACAGAGGGGAACTAGCACCTCGCAAGACTTGGAAACTATACTTTTGTTAATGCAGTGTAAAATAATATTTGTCTTTTTTGGAGCCACATCACAGTGTTGGCTCATATTCAGCTTGTGATCTACAATGACTCCAAGATCATTCTTGCTTGTAGAATTGCTGAGCCAGGTATCCCCCATCTTGTAACTGTGTGTTTGGTTTCTTTTTCCCTGAGATGCAGTACTTTGCATTTGTCCCTTCTGAATTTCATTCTGTTGTTTTCAGCCCAGTGCTCCAGCCTATCAAGATCATTTTGAATTTTGTTTCTGTCTTCCAGAGTATTAGCTATTCCAGCCATTTTGCCTCGTCGGCAAATTTGACAAGCATTCCCTGCACTCCCTCAACTAGATCATAAATAAAAATGTTGAAGAGCACAGAGCCCAGGACTGATCCTTGGGGTACACCACTTGTTCCCTCTGCCCAGTTGGAGAAGGAGCCATTAATCATCACCCTCTGAGTAGGATTCTGTAGCCAATTGTGTATCCACCTGACACTTGATCTATCCAACCCACACCTAGTTAATCAAACTATCATGGCGCACTAGTAGTTGTCAAAAGCTTTCTTGAAGTCAAGATATACTACGTCTACATCATTCCCTCTGTTTTTCAGGGAGGTTAATCAATCAAAAAATGAGATCAGTTTAGTTTGGCAGGATTAGTTCTTGACAAATCTGTGTTGGCTTCTAGTTATTACTTCCTTGTTTTCAAGCTGCTTTTATAGTGAATGTTTTTTAATTTGTTCCAGAATTTTCCCTGGGATTAATGTCAGGCTGACTGGCCTGTAGTTCCCAGGTTCCTCTTTTTTTGCTCCTTTTGAAGATAGGGACAACATTAGCTCTCCTCCAATCATCTGGCACCTCACCTGTTTCCCATGATTTCAAGAAAATAATGGACAAGTGGTTCTTCAGCCAATTGTTTCTGTCCTCGTGAATGCAGTTCATCTGGGCCTGGAGATCTGAACTTGCTCCAGGTGGTAGGGTATTCCTTGACTATTTGTTTATCAATTTCCAGCTGCAGTCCTGTCCCCTCCACTTGCACTTCATATTTGTCTGGCGGTCACAGTCTGTCGTATGGGAAAAGACTGAGCTAAAATAGGAATTGAGCACCTCTGCTTCCCCCCCTCATCTATTCTCTTTTTTCCATTTCCATTGAGTAGCTGTGCCACTGTTCCTTTTCTTTTGCTTCACACATACAGTACCTGAATAATGTTTTTTTAAAAATTCCTTTTAGTGTTTCTACCTAATCTGAGCTCATTTTCAGCTTTTGCTCTCCTTATGCCACTCCTGCATTTCCTTGCTACTTGTTTGTACTCATCCTTGGTGGCCTGGCCTTCTTTCTGCGCCCTATATATGCCCTTTTTTGTTTTCAGGTCCTCCCCGAGCTTTTTGTTAAGCCACACTGGCCTTTTTGCTGCCTCCCACATTTTTTTCTTGTTGGAATTGTTTTTAGTTGTGCTTTTAGAATTTTCCATTTTAGAAACTCCCACCCTTCTTGGACTCCTTTTCTTGTCAGGATCTCCTGCCATGGGACCTTACTCATTCTTCTTAGATTATTAAAACTGCCTTTTAAAAAATCCAGCAGATATGTGTGGCTACACTGTTTTCCTTTGAAAGCAAGAATTCTATTAGAACATGGCAGCTCTCACCCAGAGCTCCCCTTACTGCCACTTCCTCCACCAAGTCATCTCTATTGGTTAGAATCGAGTCAAGGATAGCTATTTCTCTACATATAAATATAAGAAAAGCCCTACTGGATCAGGCCAAGGGTCCATCTAGTCCAGCTTCCTGTATCCCACAGTGGCCCCACCAGATGCCTCTGAGAGCACACGAGACCACTAGATACTTGTCTCCTGATATCACTCCCCTGCATCTCTCATTTTGAGGTACCTTCCTTTTAAGCCTGAAGATTATACACCTCAATCATGGTTTGTAAACTCTGGCAAACTTTTCCTTGCTATTTAAAGGCATCTAGGCCAGATGCCATCACCACATCCTGTGATAAGGAGTTCCACAGACTAACAATACACTAGGTCAAGAAATATATTCTTTTCTCTGTTCTCACCCTCCCAATACAAAATTGGACTGGAGGTCCCCTGCTTCCTATATTGTGTGAGAGGGAAAAGGTGCAGACTTACCAACATTTTGTACAATGGCATTATAAGGTTGGTTGTTTTATTTTCTCTAGTTTCTTTCTCCACTTTTTGTGGGAGAAAATTATCAGCTACACAAGGCAGCAATTTCTTGGAAGGACCATACTTTGCAGAATTTTCCCCCTAACAGATATCCAGATAATTGAAATCTCCCATCACTACATTGTGTCTCTTTGACATCCTTGCAATTTATTTTTCCCAAAAGTTTCATCTGCTTCTTCCCCTTGATTGGCTGGCCAGTATTAGACTCCAACTACCATGTTCCTTTTGTTTTTTGCCCCAACTAGATTGATCGAGATGTTCTCAATGGGACATCTAATCTCGTCCTCCTGTATTTCTGTGCAGGAATGCATATATATATATATATACTGCAACTCCACTTCCCTTTCTAATCTCTTTTTTCTTTTTGAACAATTTATATCCTTCAGTTGCTGTATTCCAGTCATTGGACTCATCCCACCAAGTTACAGTTATTCCTATCATTTGCCCTCCTGGACTAAAATTTCCAGTTTTTCTTGTTTGTTTCCCATACTCATGGCATTTGTATATGGACTCTGGAGATTGTGTGATTTGTGACCTGTTTGTCTTTGTACATTTATAAATATTTCTATTATCGTTGTTATTAGAACAATTTGGGCTGTTCCTCTTATTTTGAGTAAGGCTTTACCTAGCTTTAACTCTGTGCTTTAACAATGGCTGGTCTCCTACTTATAAATTGTGTGTGTGTGTGTGTGTGTGTGTGTAATCATGTAAATTGTGGCAGTAATTTGCTTTTAAATAACAAGGTGCTGGTTGTATTTCTGGTTGCATCTTATACTATTGGCATATGGACAGAATTGTGACTGACTCCTCATTTGTTAGCAGCAGTTTTGCTGCAACTTATATGATTTCTTGTATGTATACATAAATTGCGGATAGAATTCTGGCCAGTATCCGTTATGTAATATATTCACCATGTGTGGGCCTTGGATGCATTGTTCACTTGGAATTTAATTTACAAAAACTTCCCTTGTGCAGCAGGAACAAGCTTTGATCTAGCCACCTTAGCTCAGCTCCAGAACTTCCAAATCAAGTTGAGGGTGGAAGGGAGACTTCCTGTTTAGGTGATGCAAAGAGAGAAGTTCAAGAGGTAGCTGAGGGGAAAGCAGCGGCAGCACTGCTTGTCACACAGGCGAGTGGAACAAAATTTAGAGTGGCTCAAAAACCTGTTCCTAATATGAAGTGGTACACTGTGTGAACTTGTGATATTGATGAATTTCCTATGTCCTGGCTCGGAAACATGAATTTTGGTGAGTCGCATAATGCTTGCCTCCAGTTCAGTGCAAAAATCTCATCCACTGGAATTCTTCTCCAGCCTGTATTTGAATCTAAGCAGCAAGTTGGAGAAGCAGGAGAGTGGGAAGAGGGCAAGAAAGAAGCGTCTTTCTGATGGCCACTATAGGATTTCGGAGGGAAAGACCATTAATACAGCAATTCAGTTATTTAGGAAACACTACAGCCCTGATAATAAGCTACATCTCTTGGCTTCTTCAATACATCATTACTGTAATATGTTACATATTATAATAAATTATATGGCAGTCTTTCATTGTTAAAAAGGACTTGCTTTTGTTTTGAAGACACAACTCTTCACCGCAGGTTTTCCCCGTTCCTCAGTCCTTCAGATCACATCTGAGCCACCCGGAGGGCTGAACTTGCGGGTCTCCTCCCCCTTCTCCTGCCTGCCAGCCTGATCAGCCCATTTAGCTGGGCGGCAGGGAAAAGAGTGCTCCTTTGGCACTGCCATTCATGGGGTGGGTAAAGGCTGCCTTATAACAAACACATGCTAGGCTGGGGGCTATTGACTTCCAAAGGCAGTTACAAGATGGGTGATGACAGGCCACAATTCTGCTCAAGTTAGTCCTTTCTAAAAACTAGTGAAAACAACGGAGCAGAGTTCAGGACTGACACAATATCTGCTGATTGATAGGAACTCGCTGGGGGCTGATGACAGCAAAACCAGACCTGAAACGTCTCACATCATGTCTTGCACATCCTTGATGGCACATACACACACAACCCAATTACAAATATTCCTTTAATAGCAATTATTTAGGCTTGATGATGCCCTACTTAAAAGCGTACATTTTCACTTGTTGAAGAAACCCACTCTAGTTCAAGGGCCCCCCTCCTTCCACGGTTTCTTCGACTCTCATTGAGGGGCGTGTTTGCAAGAGAGCTCAGAGATTTTACTTTTTTGGACCCCAGCTCCGGGGATCTGCCGGAATCCTTCGGCATCGGCTTCTCCAAGCGCTGGTTTGCACCGCGCCTCCGTGAGACGGGTACAGGTTGTAGGCCGAAAGGGTGGTGTGTTAAGGTGGACAGGCATCTGGTAGACGTTTCCTTATGGGACCCGGAAGCAGGGAGCGAATCCCCCTCCTTCTCCTCTGCCGCTTCTTGAAGATCACAGGTTCCGAGCTGTGAGAGGAGGACCCTGCGGGACCGGGCCGGCCTTCCGAGTGGAGCAGTGCGGAATCGCCCGGCAGGGACCGACTGTCGCCCAATCCACTCCCAACAACTGCCTGCGCCTATCGCTTCGTCTTTTCTTAAATTAGTTTTTTCACAAACCTCATGGGAGTAGAATAAATTTGCCTCCCCACTTGCACCCAAAACCTGATTCCGCGTGTGGGTGCAAACACGATTTCCTTGGATTTGCTCTAGTATTTTTGGATTGAACTCCTTTTCTAATCTGTGAGAATTAAGACAAGCCTCCATCAAAAGGCCTGGGAACATATTTTTTTCTAATAGTAAGCAGTTCTAATGAACAGCAACAACAGCTAACAAATGTGCCCCTCCAAGAGCCAGGAGTGACTGAATTCTAGGCCTCGTGCTGGGGAACGCCAGAAGCTATTGGACTCCGATTCCCATCAGCCCCTACCAGCAGAAGCTATGGAGGGGAAAACCTGACCAAAATCTGGGAGGCTGCAACCTCTCCCCGCCCCTCTGCAAGGAAGTGGGGGCTAAGCCCCAGAGAGATGCGGCGGGAGAGGTCGATTCTGTCAAGAGTTGGTGGGACCCAACACCTTTTCTATTTCTGCAATTTATTTTTATTTTTTTATTTTTTTGCCTCTTGAATAAGGCACAGTGGATTGACGGAAGAGGAAGCGCCAAGCGCCCCTCTTGACACCACCACCTTCCCCATGACGTGAGGCCGGGGAATCCCATCCCCCTTTCCAGGAACCAAGGCAAGAGTTCGCGAGCCAGCTGGGAAAGAGAGGGCGAAACACGAGGCGCATCGCCCTCAAGGACTTCTTGAGGGCGCTGCGCTAAAGAAATGGCTTTGAAACGGGAGCCACAACTCGTTATCCTTGCGAGTTTCACTTCTTTCCGGTGGAATTTACTTGCAGACAACTGAGATTACCAGCGTGGTGGACAGAGGGATGGGCGAGGGTCCAGGAGTAGCACCGGATGCGAGGACGACCTCCCAGTCCTGGGGACTCATGGTGTGCGTGTGCCTGGCACTGGTGAAACCACTCCTTAAACAGCTCACCTGCCTTGGAAGGTCTGTTAGGGCTGCTAGAAACCAGATGCCACTCGATGCTTGATAATGTTCTATTCTGAAGAGAACTGGGGAAATGTTTCCTGTAGCATTTCACATTTCTCTCCTCCATGGGTGTATACAAATGTCTGTCTCCTGAGGCTATATTATTACATTTAAGGAAGTGGGTTAAAGTCCACAAAAGTCCACAAAAGCTTGCCCCCGAATCAAACTTGAAGATGCTACAAGACTCTTTTCTTAGATTCTTTGCATGATCAAGTGAATCTCTTCCCTGCTCCCACTACTGTCAGAAACATGCACCACTTCGTTGTTTTTCAATGTAACATCGCATTTTTAAAATTTAATATTGAGTGAGTTAGGTTGATTTTAAATGCTTTTTCATCGGAAATGAGCCTAGCATCGAAAGTGGTATTCGGAGCAACTGAAGCTCGGGAGGTGGCATAAAACTCCAGCCCGAAATACATCCTGAGATTCTGCCGTTTTCCTTCCCTCATCCACCTCCCATCGGGGATGTCAAAGGACAGTGCAGTCCATCCTCCCTCCCCTGTAATGTTGCTTTTCTGCTGCCGCTAGGCTGCGAGACAAACCTTGCCTTCAAATCAGCCAGACCTACCGTTCGGTCTCACGCCGCCCGATTCTCACACCCACGGGCATTTTGACTCGTAAGTAGCAACGGAACCTCATTCTTAGAGGTATATTTGCACGACAACTACCCGTGGCGAGAGCTTCTAGGCCAGATATTTAAAGCATTCTCAACTGGCGCAAAATTCGAAATAGGAAAGTAATGCTTTAGGCTGAAAGGGGGCGCCTGTGGAGCCCCAGATGCTGTTGGACTCCAACCCCCAGCAGCTCCAACTGGCTTGGAATGGGTCAAGGTTCATGGAACTTGTAGTCTAACAGCATCTGGATGGTCCGCGGTATCTGCCTGGGCTTTACAGTTAGGCCACTCTAGCCTGTTTGAATTGTGGTGCTGGAGGAGACTCTTGAGAGTCCCCTGGACTGTAAGGAGAACAAACCTATCCATTCTGAAGGAAGTCAACCCTGGGTGCTCATTGGAAGGACAGATCCTGAAGCTGAGGCTCCAGTACTTTGGCCATCTCATGAGAAGAGAAGACTCCCTGGAAACGCCCCTTATGTTGGGAAAGTGTGAAGGCAGGAGGAGAAGGGGACGCCAGAGGACGAGATGGTTGGACAGTGTCATCGAAGTGACCAACATGAATTTGACCCAACTCCGGGAGGCAGTGGAAGACAGGAGGGCCTGGTGTGCTCTGGTCCATAGGGTCACAAAGAGTCGGACACGACTAAACGACTAAACAACAACAACAGCCTGTTCCGAATACTGCTAGTGCGAAGGGCGGCTGTGAAATGACGTGGGGAAGAAGGGGCGGCAGGTTTCCTCCCCACCGAGGAGAAAGTTGTAAGAACATTTCTAGGCCTTCGCTCTTTTCGCAAGCAAGAGCAGGGAACTGGGGCCTAGTGTCGGATCGCGAAGGGCGTCTGCTTTTCTTCGGGTCTCTGATGCTTTCAGATTGGTGGCAGAAGGTTTTCCCCAGATGGTTCCATCTATGAGGAAACGAGAGAAAGGGAAAAGACAGTGCCGCCCTCTCTCAGAAAGCAGTATAACGAGCAATCCCTCTGCCCCGACCTGCCCTGCCCAAGACGGAGAAAGGAGTGGCCGTCGAAGGACCCAGCTGCCCAGGGAAGCCAGAGTGCCTGGATTTCCGTGGGCTGTTCCCCCCAAAGCGGGGAGGCTCCTCTCCCGGCTCCCATACACACTGGGTCTGCCGAGGGAAGAGGGGAGGCGACTCTTTCGTCTCCTCGTCTTAAGGTCTTCCGCGCTGCCCACGCCGGGGACTCAAAGGCGCCCACGTTCCGCGTGGGCGCCGGCTTTGTCTTCCAGTGGCCGCTGGGTTCCGCCCGCTGCTGGAGCCGGAGACCTCGCCGCCAGCTTCGCGTCTCTGGCCTCGGCCAAGTGGCCCCGCCAATGGCCCAAAGAGCCTCCCTTTCCCACGGCCGGCGGGCTTGACAAGAAAACCGCGGGGCTCTTGCTAGTCCTCGTCCCCTGCTCGCCCAAAGGCGAGAGAAGGCTGGCCGAGTGGCGGTGCCGCGGCGGCGGAGGCCTTCCCTGCACACCTTCCCTGGCGCTCCCCTCTCCGCCCCCTCCGTCGCCCACACGTCAGAGGCGCCCACGCGGGCAGAAGAGCCCGAAAAGAACCTGAAACGCCCGAACAGGCCCCGCGGTTCCCAGCGGCAGCTGCGCTCCGGCCTCCCGAGAAGCGAGCCCGGTTGCCTCTGCTGGGAGTCCTGGCGGTGGGAGTCCATCGGCCCAAATAAGGAGCGCAAAGGGGGAGCTTCAAGGAACGCGCATCTTGCGAATTCCTAGTCATCATCATCAGCAGCATCCTCCTATGGCAGCGAGCATGATTGGCTGCCTCAGCCGCCCTCTCACTCGAGCCTGACCAATGGGAGGCTCAGATTCCGGCCTCCCCCTTGTCCTCCTCGAGTTGCGGCCAGAGAGTCTCGTTTTCTGCGTTTTGATTTGCTCCCCAATTGACCTAAATAAAAAAAAGCTGGCGAGCGACGGGCCGGCGAGCCCCGGGGCGGCGCGCTCTCTGGCGGGCCCGCTTCTCGGCGCGCCGGGCTCCGCTCTTCCTTAAGTAATCCCATTTGCCGCTCTCCTCGGCCAATCGGAGAACTGCTCCCCGCTTGTAAAGCGTTTGACTCCCCTGACATGTTTATTTCCTCCCGATCGTTTTCGCACAGAATCTGGCGCCTCCGAGGGGGGCTCCCTTCGCGCTGCCCTTACAGGAAATGAGAGGAGAAAGCGATTTGGAATGATCACCCCGCAAAAATACCTTTCCGTACGCAGGGAGGCTGCGCTGGGCTGAGCAGGATCGCCTGGGAAAGCTGCCTGCTTAACAGCAACAACCGCCGCCGCCGCCGCCGCCAGCACCGCCGCAACAGCCGCCGCCGCCGCCGCCGCTCTGGCTCTCGTTTTCCCTCGATGATGCCGGACGAAGCCACGGAAAGCGCCCATTCGGCCTCTGCCAGGGTGTCCTCCTTTTTCATCGCGAATTTGCTGGGAGCCAAAGCCAAAGACCAGAAGAAACCGGAGAGCGTCGAGGAGGACCACAAAGAGACACGAGCGCACAGCGGCTTTGCGGGCAGCCATTGTTCCCTTGCCTGCTGCCCATGCCAGGTCTCCCGCTTTGGACTCGGTCTGCACGGCTACCCTCTGCGGGAAAGCTCGGCGGACTGGTACCGAAGGGCGCAGGTGGCTTTCATTGGGTGCGTCAGTCCGGAAAGTAAGTCCCCGCCGTCGACCATCGCGGCCCTGGCAGCCCCAGGATCCCGGTGCACCCCCCGCAGGCACGGCGGATCCCAAGGCGGCAGCTCCGGGGTTTCGCTTTATTGTTTTTTTGGGGGGAGGGGGGAGGCCACCCGCGCCCCGTGGCCCAGGAGCGCTCCGTGGCCCCAGCTGCCACTCAGGTTCCCGCGAACGAATTTCGAGCAGGCGGGCCGGCGGCGCAGGAGAGCCTTATGGGACCTAGCCAGAGCACAAATGCGTTGGCCCCAGAGAGGGGGGGGTGGAGGGGGGGGAGTTAGCCGGAATACTCTCTCAGGATAGCCTTGTAATTTCTTCTAGGCCATGAGTAGACCTAGGTAGATTTGGATTTGCTGAGATCTCTGAGCGATTTCCAGTAGATCGGCATGAATTTCTGACTTCGAGGTATTTAATAATAAGGGCAGCCAGAAAATGATCTCCTCTCCCCCCCCCCCCGCCGCTGTACTTCAGAAAGAAAGAAAAAGGCAGGAGGTAAGCAAGAGTCCCTCTATGATAGGGAAGGGCTGTAAGCTAGGTTTGTTTTGAGTTACAAAACTGAAGAAAGCTCACAGTCCTTCCACACGTAATTCGTAGTCATTCCTGGACTCAGAATTCTGGGTCCTGTGCACGTGGCTGCGTCTGGTGGATCTCACGGTTCTAAGGAAGAGAGTGAGAGTGAGAGAGAAGTAGATCCCACAAAACGAATCTGCCTGCTGCGATTGGAGGCTACGACCTGCATTCCCTAGAAAAGGCATTTGGCCCGAAACAGGAAATGCCTGGTGGTCTTCTTCTATGGGAGAGGGAGAGCCCCAATTAAATTCAGCTTTTTCTTTTTCTCCTCCCGCTTTTTCTTCTTTTCTCCTGCAGAAAAATACAATAAAATTTGCAACGATTAATGGGGTTCATTCCTTTTCTTGAGTTTTTATGTCAGTTCGTATTTTCTGGGAAGGTGTAAGTTTCCTGAGCGAATGAAGTAGTATTTTCTCTCAAAAGACTTGTTTTTACAGCCAAATCTGGCTCGTGGAAATACGAAACTGTTTTGTTTTTTTCTTGAAAATTGTAACCTTCTTTTCTTTGTATAAGCGACGGTTATAGGGGGAGGGGAAGAGATGATCGAAATCCGCGGAAGCCATGCTTTTCTTTCCATCCCAAAGCCATTTCAGCCAAGGGATTGTGTCTGAGGAGCACGGCGGTGCCGAATCTAGATGCATGGCTTGAAAACAAATTCCCAGTCTGTACTGTTAATTGGAAAGCTCCGAATAGCCTGGTTCAACTAGGTTATGGATCAGTTTTAGCTGTTTGTTTTCTTTTAAAATGGCGTTGCTTTAAATCAAAAGAGGAGCCCCGCAATATAGGGGGACTTTGGAGGAAAAGGGATCCAGCTGCGGGGAAGTGCCAGGAACTATGTATTCTCTGGAAAATTGGTTGCCTTTTAACGGCTTGGCTTCTTGAAATTAACATCTTGGTATATTCCTGTGCCTTGATGTTTTTATTCAGCCCTGTGGTCTGTAGTCCACTTCTGCCCTTTGAACTCTCATCGGGGTTTTCAGCCTTCTCAAACTGAGTCCGGGATTTTAGAGTTAGTTGAGCCTTTCAGTCAGTATTCCGGGCTAAATACAGGTGTTCGTCCTGACTAGAGTGGACCCACGGAATCAGTAGAGCTGATGTCTGTGTTGTCTCGCCATGTCCTGTACATTCAGCTGGCCTACTTTTAGCGGGAAACAACAACTGGGTTTAACTCTCTGCTTTGGGTGAAGGCGCCTTGGTTTCAGCGGCGGCTTTTCGATAAATTTGCTTAAGCCAGAAGCCAACCGGCCAGCGCAATCAGCCGTTTCACACGTTGCCTCCTAGTGGAGTTTAAATGGGAGTCGGTAAGACCTCCGGGAGGCGGCGGCGGCAGAGAAGGGTAAGAATAAAGGCAGGGCCGAAGCAGTGCCAGCAGTGGGGCCAATGTTAACGTCCCGTGACTCGAAGATGGCATTTAACGCTTAAGATTCGGAATGATCATTGGAGTTCAGTGGCGAGCTCAGATCCTGGGGGAACTATTTCAATAGATCAGCATAATCGTTAATAAATGAGCAAGGGCGGCGGCGGCGGCGGCGGCGGCGGCGGCGGGGAGGGAGGGAAAGTGGCTGGCCCAAATCCTTGGAGTCGCAAGCCTGTTTCTTCCTGATTCTGCCTTTGCCCCCTTCCCTCCTTCCCTCCCTCGTTCCCTCCTCTCTCCTCTCCAGCCAGTGACAGGGATTCTCCCGAGATCTCCGAAGAGGCCGTTCAAGAGAAGGCGGCCGCCAAGGTGGCCCCGGGCAGCGAGAAACTCCCGTCGGAGCGGAGCCCCGCCGCCAAGAGAGAGGAACCGGCGGGCGCCGGCGGCAGCCACAGCCGCAGCAGCCTGGAGGAGGAGCGGGTGGACGAGTCGGACTCGAGCGAGGCCCGGGCGGCCGGGCGCAAGAAGAAGACCCGCACCGTCTTCTCGCGCAGCCAGGTCTTCCAGCTGGAGTCGACCTTCGACGTGAAGCGCTACCTGAGCAGCTCGGAGCGGGCGGGCCTGGCCGCCTCCCTGCATCTCACCGAGACGCAGGTGAAGATCTGGTTCCAGAACCGTCGCAACAAATGGAAGAGGCAGCTGGCGGCGGATCTGGAGGCGGCCAACCTCCCGCACGCCGCCCAAAGGATAGTCCGCGTCCCCATTTTGTACCACGAGAACTCGCTGGCGGGCAGCGCCCTGGCTTGCTTCCCTCTGCCGCCGCCCCCGCCGCCCCCGCCGCCGGCGCACGGCTCGCCGCCGCTGGTCGGGGTGTCCAGCGGCGTCACCTACCCGCTGAGTACCTTCCCGGCGGCTTCGGTTCCTTTCCTAAGGTCGCCAGTGACCGGACTCGTTTGACGCGGAGGCTCCCTATCCTTCCCTACTCGGTCACCGTTGTTTACCTTTCCGTTTCTAACCTCCTTGACGCGATGTTTTTGATTGTTCTAACGGTGCAATAGAGAGACTTTCGGGCGTAAATAACTGTAAAAAGAAGCAGAAGAAATAACCGGACCTCTGCAGAGCGGGCGCCTCTGAGGATATCACGGACCCAACCCAAGAACCTGCTAGAGATCTCCTTCCGAAGCTCGGGATGATGAAGACCAACCGCGCGAGAGAGGACCCCTTTGTTCGTTTCCACCATTGAAAATTGCCGGATCTTCCCGTGTTCCTTAACTGAGGCACTCTTTAACAGGATGAGCAAGAGAAGAATGTAAAGGTTTATACTTTTCTAGCCATAAAGCGAGAGACACCGCCCCCCCCCCCCATTTCCTTGGCCGCTGCAGTTTCTTCCCCAGATCGGGTAAGAAAGCCTGCCCCGCATAACTGCAGACACGTGAATCTTGAGCATACTTTGTCTTTTCTTACCAGGATAAGGATTTAGAAGCGCTGGATTAGTGGGATTCAACTCGGCGTTTCTTCTCTACCTGCACTCTGGAGACTTTCCCTGGGGCTTCCTTTCTAGGGAAGGTATCTGGAGGTCTACATTAAATTCGATTGTCACCCCCTACCCTCGCTCTTTAGAATAAAACTAAACTGGAGTTATCACACGGTAGAGAGGTTTATTTCCCAGTTTGAAAATAATTATTGAAATTTGGGTCTGCTTTCATGCAAACCAGAGGAAATGACTAAAGGTTTTCTTCTGTTGTAACATTTTCAATTTCAAATTGCTGATGCAGTTTGTTTTTCTTTTAATAAGATACTTCATCTCCTTTTAAAGGAAGGCAAACCAGTATAAAGCATGTGCTAGAATTATTCAGTTCACATTAATTTATGGTGCAAAGTATTTTGAAACTCTCAATAATGGTTTGCGTTCTTCACCCATTTTTCCAAGCACCCTCTTAGGTTTTCCTATAACATTGACTTTACAGTTATTGCCTAATTCTGTTTAAATACTTGAAGAAGGCAGATTTGGGTATTTGCCAGTTTCATTTTTCTTTCTCCCTATGTTTCTATTTTCGGTGGAAAGCTGGGAGTGTCACTGATGGTTCAAGACATTTTAGCTTAAAATTGCAGCTGATCTCTTTAGCAACTGTAACATGGTATCATATGAAGTAATATGCATGCTTTAATTAAATTTCTTAACTAACTTCTTTCTCTTCCTAAACATTCTGAAAATAAGGCTGACTCAAAAAATTAATCCTAAAGTCCAGCTGTTCATTGTAGCAAACCTAATGGGGAATGAAAGAAAGAAAAAAAAGCAATCTAGATTGTTTCTTTTCACGAGAGGTCAATCTCTGATTGTATGTATTATTGTGCCACAATCAAATATAATTTAGCCTTTTAGCTGGGATGTATTCGCCAAGTAGTTTGTGGATTTTAGGGGTGAATGGCCCTTCTCCACTTTTAAAAAAGAATTTATTGTTTTAAAATGTCTAATTTATATTTGGAGCAAACTAGCCATTTCTGGTTAGAGGATTAACCACTCATGATGAAATGGGATATTTTTTATAAATATAGTTTCTCAAAATTATTGCCTCCCCACGACAACTTTTGTCCAACTTCTGAATGCAAATCAATGGTTCTAGGATCAAGTTGATTTACACTGGAAGATGGCAATTATGCACAAACACACAGAGAAAAAAACTGTTTATTTTTATTAATTCTTTGGTTAGCATCTTCAGTAGGGCATTTAGATGAGAAAGTATTCATTATTTAAATTAGTTTTTATTTGAACAACCATCATGCATTCATAAATTAAAATGCACACTTATTTGGGTACAACTAATTTTTAAAGCAACAGTCTGGCATAGAGGACAAAAATCACTTAGGCTGTAATTCTATATACAGGAATCCAGAAATTTATCTGACTGGTTTTAGTGAGGTTTACCTGTAGAACGGCATTGTCAGTATAGTAGTTTGAAATGTGTGACCTGTGTCTAATTGCCGGATGTTTAATAAATAAAATAGTCACCTACTCTTGAAACATCATTGGCAGAAAAGGCCGAAAATGGGCTGATGTGCTTCTTCCCATGTGCCTTGGAGGGTCTTCCAGTGCCCAGATTTGTGGAGGCTGGGTTGCCCTTACTGACAAGGAAAAGAGGGCAGCCCAGGAGTATTGAGATTTTGAGGGTTCCAGGGTTAGGCAGGCTTAGAAAGTTCATTCCGTTGAACTAGGTGGGATTTAGTTCTCCATGAAACATGGCTTAAATCTCAGGTCAATGTGAGTCTTTCAGCTAGAGTTCTCATGCCTGCCCCCCCTGTACTGACTCACATGTTTACACATATCTAACAGACTGCAGAAAACGAGTTTCTTTGATACAATAGGAAATTGGGGGGGGGGAGGGATTGCTGCGTGCTTGGCATTATTCAAGAGTGAAATGGTGCTGAGCTGCAGGCATGTCAGCCCTAGAAGAATAACTCTTTCTCTCCACACATCTGACTCTTCTCTCTCCTGTTTCTTCTCTTGCCTTGAAAATGCTGTTGTTTGAGGGTAACTCTCCCAAACTGGGGATTTAAAGGCAAAAAACTGGCAGCTCCAAATGAACAGGGAATAATTTTAAAAATAGGCTTCTTGCGGTTTTCTTTTAAAGTATTATGTTGATTTCAATAAACATTTGTTCATATGTGTTCTACTCCTGCATTTTATTATGTTATTTCTCTCTCTCTTTTAATGCTTTAGTTATTTTAAATATTTTATATTGTCCTTCATCTAGCCAGATTTCAGGGCAGTGTGCAACAAAGCAATGGATTATTTAAAGCATAATACATTCAATGAAACACTAATATCAGACTACGATAATGACCCCCCACACACACACACACAAGTAAATATTAGGAAGGGGAGAAAGGAGAGCAAGAGATTGGAGAAACTATAGCGAACATCACCACCTTCAGCTGGCATCAAAATATTTTGCAGAGCAGACAGCAGGACTCTTTCTTCAAAGGACAGCCAAAACGGGGTGGGGGGGCACCACTAAGGGAGTCCTCTGCTTTATGATTTCAGTGGGCATTTCTGATGGCAAATTGCAGCCACAGGTTTTCGAGGAGTAATCCAGTCACCTTGTAGATACCACACTAATGATGTGGCTCCAAAATATGTTTATTTTGAAATAGAAACATGTTTTGTCCTGTGAATACTGAAAACTCGTGCGAACAACAAAGGAATGGTTTCCCTTGCATCTCAGTTTTTAAGGGAAAGAGAGAAAATAATTTACAACAGCCAAAGGACACATTGTATTTGGATGTTTTCTTATAAGTAGAGAAAGAGAAAGAAATAACCAGTACCTGTACAGACAACCGAAAACGGTAAAATTGCATTGACAGGTAAGGTAATATGTCGCAGTTGTTGTTGGACCTCCTTGGACTCACGAGTAACGAAGTGCTCTAGGAGCAAGGTCCGGGACCATTCGGCCTCTGTAGGCCATCTTTACTACTAAATCCACATCTTACAGTAGTAATATTATTGTGGACGTAATTCCTCCCTGTTAATACCCCCTTAGCGGGTATAGATTCAAGAATTTAGTGGAGGTCTCCGTCCTCCTCTCTTTCCATCAAAATCCTTGGGATTCACTTTGCAACAGAAACAGTGAGGAGGAAGTCTGGAGCCGTTAACGATCGTTCCACAGAGTGACTAGTCGTGTCATCCATTATGATTTAGTCATGCCCCCATGCCCCAGCCAAGTTATTGGCTTGCCGTCTCAGCTGACAACCTAGATCTCGGACTGGGCGCGTGGCTGCATCTGGTTTATTATACCTGGGCAGGAGATGAGATGCTGGCCTCCCCTGGCAAAGGAAGCAGAGCATTAGCCCGCCAAGCCCTTTAGTTTACCAGAAAGTCTCGTGGAGGCCCTGAGTGGTACGTGCCTTGCACGGGGTGGGGCAGAAAAAGCGGGAATGTTCCTTTTTGGTGACGTTTATCCACATGCTATCGCCCACCGGGGACTTTTTCTGCACCGAGCAGCGTGATGAATTTTGAGATCGATATCAAGTTCAGTCTTGATGGCAAGCAGATCGCTCCCCTCCAGCCATTAAAGGCTCGGTTTCCCTAGGAGATCGTCGAGATCACCTTCCTGCACAAAAGAGGGTCCTCCTGGTGGATCGTCGCCGTGAACTGAACAGGGAGAGAGACGGACAGCCAGTTCGGAGGGCCGGCCAAGGGAGAGGGAGGATGACTGCAGGCCCTGCCCGTGACGGGGCCTGCCTCGGTCAGACCTGCGCTTAGGTCCCCGCATGGCGGAGTGAGAGGAGCCGGGCAAGCTCGCGCATGCCTGCTCGCAAAGACACGCGGCGGACCTGAACTCCCAAGGGCGCTTTTCACCTCGGGGCTTTAAAGACTGCAGCCGAGGAGGCAGCTCCCCGCCTCTCACATCGGTGCGAGCTATTCGGTGAAACGAAGCCGGGAGATGTCAGGCATGCGCGCCTTCCTGGGCGTGAATTCTTCAACATTCCCCAACTATCCTACTGGAACGGAGGGGGCGTCGGGGCATCGGTCCAGTCCTGGTGAATTAAGGGCGGAGGCAGCCTTTCGGAAGGCCCCGATTCCTGAGCGCATCTGCACGGTCGTTGATCCGGTCGTTTTCTAGAGGCCTCCAGTAAAGGGCGCTTGGGACCGCCGTCTGTTCCCGGAGATCTGACACCGCCTCCCGCCTTTCCTCGCCGTGCCGGACTCCCGCGGGGAGGGCTTGGACACAACCTGCGGCGCCACGCGTCACCGGGGGCCCCTCGGTCTTAGCCCTTCCGACACCTGACTGTCAAGGTCACCCGTAGGAGAAGCAGGTGGCAGGGGCGACCCTTTCGGAATCATTTTCAAGTGCAGCAAAGAAAAGAGGAGACGTCAAGGAAGAAATTGTTTATGGAGCAATTTTATCCCTGTTTACTCGGGAGTAAGTTCTAGTGATGGAACCTTTACAGAAAATCTCTCTTAGCTGGTCAGTTTTGAGAGAAGAAAGTGAGCGCATCCTCTTTACTCTCGGGTAACTATGTTTGCTATCCAGGATAAAAACACACCAAGAACCCTGTGGCTGGATCAGACCAAAAGCCCTTTTAGCCAGCATTCTGTTCCCATGGTGAATAAACCGCAGTCCTAGGGGAATCCCAAAAGTAGCGGTGGAGAGCAAGAGCGCCTTCCGGCTCGTCTTTCCGGTGTGGATCTAGTCCTGGGTGGCAACTCACAGCCAGCACGACTAGCACCTGTCCAGAGTCTCTCTTTTCATTTTCCTTTTCAAGCTGTCCAACTTGGTGGCCTTCACTAGCCATGGCTGAGCTATGGGCCTTGTCACGGAAACATTTGCTGGATTGCGAGCTTTTATTCCTAGCTCTGCCCATGTCTTTTGATATCTCTGTGTTTAGAAAATGTTTTAACCGTCACGTGGATTCGATTTGATGACTGCTGGTCTTCTGACCTTGCAGCACAGAGGCTTCTGCGGTTTAACCCGCAGCGCCACCGGGCTTTAAATAAATCTTGACTCCTACCTAGGGATTCTCCTTGGGGGCATGGCTCTTGTTCTGGTAAGCTCCTCCCCTTCCGAAGGGACCTGACAGTGACTCCCTTTGACAGGAAGGAGTCCACCTCAGTGCCAGGCCATTTGGCAAGGAGTGAGAGAGGAGAGCAGCGAACACCAGGTTGCTTTTGGTGTTCCTGGGTCCTCAATATCAGAAGGAAGGAGGAAACTTCCAGTTTGCTAGTCAGCCACCTCTGCAATGTAGTGTTTAGCCTCATTGAATGATATTTCTGTGGCGTCTTCTTGTGAGAAGGGGCCGGTTTGGCTTCAACCACTGATGTAATGGGATCTGATATGATTTAATTTATGAGGAGAAGTAAATTTGAAGTGCATGAAACTGACTTGGATGAAGAAGGGACTCCAGAGGCACTGATGCTAAATATTTTCTACTTGAAGGAAGCCGGGCTGAATTTTTTTTTAAAATGCTCTTTATTTCCTTAAAAGAAAGAGCGCTAAAAAAATTCCTTAAACCCCTTCATGGATTGCTGCCTTGTCATGGTGAAGGGGCTTAAGTAATTCAGAGAAGCAATGGGCTATGCCGTGCAGGGACACCCAAGATGGACAGGTCGTAGTGGAGAGTTCTGACTAAATGTGATCCACCTGGGGGTGGAATTGGCAAACCATTCCAGTATCTTTGCCAAGAAAACTCCATGAACAGAAACAAAATGCTAAAAGATATGATGCTGGAAGATGAGCCCCTCAGGTCAGAAGGCATCCAAAACGCTACTGAGGAAGAGCGAAGGAGAAGGACAAGTAGCTCCAGAGCTAATGAAGTGGTTGGGCCAAAGCAAAAAGGACGCTCAGCTGTGGATGAGCCTGGAAGTGAAAGGAAAGCCTGATGTTGCAAAGAAAAATACTGCATAGGAAACTGGAATGTAAGATCTATGAACCTTGGGAAGCTGGAGGTGGTCAAACAGGAGATAGCAAGTAATCCAAGTTTATGCACCAACCACCAATGCTAAAGAGGCTGAAATTGACCAATTCTATTAAGACTTACAACACCTTCTAAAACTGACACCAAAGAAAGATGTTCTCATTATAGGGGACTGGAATGCTAAAGTAGGGAGTCAAGAGATAAAAGGAACAACAGGTAGGTTTGGTCTTCGAGTTCAAACTGAAGCAGGGCAAAGGCTAATAGAGTTTTGTCAAGAGAACAAGATGGTCGTCAGAAACACTCTATTCCAACAACACAAGAGATAACTCTACACATGGCCATCACCAGATGAGCAATACTGAAATCAGATTGATTATATTCTCTGCAGCCAAAGATGGAGAAGCTCTGCACAGTCGACAAAAATAAGACCTGGAGCTGACTGTGGCTCTGATCATCAGCTCCTTATAGAAAAACTCAAGCTTAAACTGAAGAAATTAGGAAAAACCACTGGGCTAGTCAGGTATAACCTAAACCAAATCCCTTATGAATACACAGTGGAAGTGAAGAACAGAATTAAGGAACTACAGTAAATTTGATGGACAGAGTGCCTGACGAACTATGGATGGAGGCTCGTAACATTTTACAGGAGGCAGCAACAAAAACCATCCCAAAGAAGAGGAAATGCAAGAAAGCAAAGTGGCTGTCCAGGGAGACCTTACAAATAGCAGAGAAGAAAAGGGAAACAAAATGCAAGGGAGATAAGGAAAGTACAGAAAACTGAATACAAACTTCCAAAGAATAGAAAGGAGAGAAAAGAGGGCCTTCTTAAATGAACAGTGCAAAGAAATAGAGGAAAATAATAGTAAGGGAAAAACCAGAGATCTGTTCAAGAAAATAGGAGATATTAAAGGAAACTTTTGTGCAAAGTTGGACATGAAAAAGGACAAAAATGATAGGGACCTAACAGAAGCAGAAGATATCAAGAAGAGGTGGCAAGAATACACAGAGGAATTATACCAGAAAGATCTGGATGTCCCAGACAACCCAGATAATGTGGTTGCTGACCTTGATCCAGACATCCTGGAGAGTGAAGTCAAGTGGGCCTTAGAAAGCCTGGCTAACAACACCAGTGGAGGTGATGGCATTCCAGTCAAAATATTTAAAATCTTAAAAGATGACGCTGTTAAGGTGCTACATTCAATATGCCAGCAAGATTGGAAAACTCAGCAATGGCCAAAGGACTGGGAAGGCTCAGTCTACATCCCAATCCCAAAGAAGGGCAGTGCCAAAGAATGCTCCAACTACTGTACAATTGCACTTATTTCACATGCTAGCAAGGTTATGCTCAAAATCCTACAAAGTAGGCTTCAGCAGTATGTGGACTCCCAGAAATACAAGCTGGATTTCGAAGGGGCAGAGGAACTAGAGTCCAATGCGCTGGATTATGGAGAAAGCCAGAGAGTTCCAGAAAAACATCTACTTCTGCTTCATTGACTATGCCAAAGCCTTGGACTGTGTGGACCACAGCAAACTATGGGAAGTCCTTAAAGAAATGGGAATGCCTGACCACCTTATCTATCTCCTGAGAAATCTATATGTGGGACAGGAAGCAACAGTTAGAACGGGATATGGATCAACTGATTGGTTCAAAATTGGGAAAGGACTACGAGAAGGCTGTATATTGTCTGCCTGCTTATTGAACAATATACATCATGAGAAAGGCTGGACTGGATGAATCCCAAGCCAGAATTAAGATTAATTAAGAATTAATTAAGAAGAAATATCAACAACCTCAGATATGCAGATGATACCACTCTGATGGCAGAAAGTGAGGAGGAATGAAAGAACCTCTTACTGAGGGTGAAAGAGGAGAGTGCAAAAAATGGTCTGAAGCTCAAAATCAAAAAAACTAAGATCATGGCCACTGGTCCCATCACCTCCTGGCAAATAGAAGGGGAAGATATGGAAGCAGTGACAGATTTTATTTTCCTGGGCTCCATGATCACTGCAGATGGAGACAGCAGCCACGAAATTAAAAGACTCCTGTTTCTTGGGAGGAAAGCAATGAGAAACCTAGAAAGCATCTTAAAAAGCAGAGACATCACCTTGCCAACTAAAGTCCGAATAGTCAAAACCATGGTTTTTCCAGTAACAATGTATGGAAGTGAGAGCTGGACCATAAAGAAGGCTGACCGCCGAGGAATTGATACTTTTGAATTGTGGTGCTGGAGGAGGTTCTTGAGAGTCCCCTGGACTGCAAAGAGAACAAACTTATCCATTGTGAAGGAAATCAGGCCTGAGTGCTCACTGGAAGGACAGATCCTGAAGCTGAGGCTCCAATACTTTGGCCATCTCATGAGAAGAGAAGACTCCTTGGAAAAGACCTTGATGTTGGGAAAGTGTGAAGGCAAGAGGAGAAGGGGATGATAGAGGACGATATGGTTGGACAGTGTCGTCGAAGCTACCAGCATGAATTTGACACAACTCCGGGAGGCAGTGGAAGACAGGAGGGTCTGATGTGCTCTGGTCTATGGGGTCACGAAGAGTCGGACACGAGTTAACGACTAAAGAACAACAACAATTTCCTTAAAAACAAAAATCGTCCAAGAAAATTGTCTTTCATTATCGTTGTTTTTAAACGTGGCAGTAATTAAAAGAAGCCTTCTTTTAGACATAGGAAGCAAGTCGCACTAAGTAGCACTTTACTGTAGCAAATGCCCTCTATGGTTTGCTTAGCTTGAGGTCTCTTTTTCTAGTGAATCAACTGATTTCTGTCCTAGCCTTAATTATAGCCAAGTATTATTTATTTCAGAGAATACTTGAATAAACAACCTCCCTCTCCGTAGATTAAAACAAAACAAAAGCGAGACCCGCAGCCCTTGCCCCTCTGTGGAAATTACCGACTTGGTTGTTCGAGTCTTCAGACACAGGCACTCTAGCTCCACCCGTGGGGATTTCAGGCACAACCCCTCTCTCACAACCTTGCACACAAACTTCTTAAATAGTGAGTTTTAAAATGGGATTTCTGCGATCCGTGTATTTAAGGCTTGCTGACTTGGACAATGGGGTTTTTGGGATGCGGATCCAAACGCGAGGGCGCATGATGTACTTCCTTGACCACTAAAAAATTATGATTGTAGTCTACTTTTCAACCCTGGAAAACCTGCTTTTAACAACAGCCTGATGTGCACATCTGAACATGATTCTTGGAACGTGTAAATTTCTTTTGTGCCACCCCAGGTCTGTGGTGCCCACTTTGATGAAGTGGGCGAAAATTAGCTGACGTTTGATATGTAATAAAGGTATGACCCACCCTTGCCTTCGGATTGTGTACAAAGACCTCACCGTTTTGTTTTTGTTTGTTTGTTTGTTTCGGTCTGTTTATTTGATATGGCAGCTTTACTGCAGATCTAGCCAAGACTTTCTGTGTTGACAGTGTTTCAGTCGGTTGTTTGGGTTGCGCTGAGGGAACACATCCCACGCAGCCGGCCCTTGCAAAGTTCATCCATAAACCCTGATGTTGTGTCTTGCTCTCTGCACCTTGCCTCCAGTTTCTGACGCTATATCTGGGGTTGGGTCTCTCTCTCTCTCTCTCTCTCTCTCTCTCTCTCTCTCTCTGTGTGTGTGTGTGTGTGTGTGTGTGTATGTGTGTGATTCCAGAAATAGTCCGAACTCAAATCTCAGTTTATAAATAGATTGGCAGTACTGGAGTAAGTTCGTGTTTCGCGGCTATTTGTAGGTAGGACTACAGATTCGGAAAAGCTGGCGTTAAGTCAAGGAAGTCAAGGAAGATAAACCAGTTTAGAAACAATTTAGAAAACGACTTAAGGAAAGGGCTGAGAAAATAGCCTTAAGGGACACTTTCAGCCGGAGAGACTGGAAGGCCCTCCGAAGGACTCCGGGCTGTGACTCGCTGCCAGGTTAGTGTCCGCATCCATGCATGGCTTTCCTACAAAGCTGCTGCTGACTTTTGCCGCATCGAAAAGGTGGTCACGCGCTCGTACACGCAAACCTCGAAGCCTGTGCACCAAGTCAGCGGAGTTGGCTTGTGCAGCTTCCTTTCTCGAGGAAGCGGGTCAGCTTCTCCCCCCCCCCCCCATAACTGAAGGTCGGAGAGGCCTCTGGGCGGGCTATTTTCAGCGCATGCCAAAGGAGAAGAGGCCAGCAACTCGAAGGAGACCCGCAAGGAGTCTTTTGGCGTCTCCCACCCTCACGGATGGCCAACTGCACCACAGCTCTTGGTTGTCTTTGTGGCTCTAACGTGAACCTTTTCAGCCGCGGAACGGAGGACCTTCCCGAAAACCGCGGGGCGGGCTTGCTCGCAGCCGCAGGAAGAGCAGTCCGCGTCGGGGCGTCCACGGGAAGGCAGGCGGGCGGGCGGGCCGGCCTTCGGGAAGCCACGAGGCAGCGACGGAAGACCTCGGGCACCCTTGGCTCCATCCAGCTCCCGCCACTCCCGCTCTAGCGCTTCTCCGCCGAGCTTCACGGTGTGAGAACCGCGGCTCCCCTCCACGAAGTCCCAGGTCTCGGGCCCCTGGCTTCGTCTCCCTCCTTGGGGTCGGCCCTTTCCCGAGCGAGGCCTGAAGCCGGTGGCTGATCCTGCTCTTCCTTATTAGTCTGCAAGGCATATTTCACCCCTCCTTCTCTGCACAGTTGAGAATCAGGAAGGGGACCAGTTCGTTTTCTCGTTCGCAGGAGAAGTTGGGTTCCAAGCCTTCCGCCGCACCCCATGCTTTCTCCTGCCTCTTCTCTTCAGCGTATACGGAATCCTCCTAGCAAGGCCCGACAGGAGCACATCCCTCCAGTGGGCAGTCCGATCCACAACGGAGGCTCCCAGGGACTTTTAGTCGCCTTCTGTTTTAATCTGAGGCGCAGGAGGTACTGGGCCCACACCCTTTCGGCGCAGATTTGCCCTGCTCGATCCTTGCGCGTCCTGAAGACCGCATGCTTTCCCGTGGTCAACGTCCGGCGGCGGGGCGGCGGGAGAGGGATCTGTCAGGACGTCTGTTGTTTGGAGGGGTATGTCCGTGTATTTGATACAGCTTACATTTTACGCACCGCAGTTCCGTGCGCCGGAGGCGTGAGCCTACCCCGCCCGCCGCAAAGGTTGGCCGCGGGGGACCGCGGCCTTCAAGGACGGACGAGGATCTAGGAGAGTGTCCGACGGTCCTTCTAGAGAAAGCGCCTTCATCGAGTAGCGTTCGACAGAGGGTGCTTTTGCAGAGGACCGACATCCAGGACCAGGACGGTCTTCTCTCTGCACCGAGGCGCTCCCAGACAAAGAACTTTCTACCAGCCCACACACATGCAGGTGTTCCGAAGAGAGAGCGCCGGCCCCTCCCGGGCCTAAGCCTGACCCTACTCCAACGTGCTGCTTCTCTCGTCAGCTCTTCGATGTGCTCTCCCCCGGGTAGTCCTAAGGCTCCCTCTTCCAGCCCGGGCGTCCTAGGCGTTCAGATTGGCCTTCTCCTGAGGAACCGTGGCTTCTAGACGTACCTTTCCTTCTTGGGCCCTCCTCCCTTTTCTCATTTTGAACGGCTCCGGGGAGGGAACGGCGAGGCATCATTTACAAGCAAAACAACACCGCCTTCCTCCCCCTTCCGCGCACCCTGAGCGACACCGGCTTCCCTTGGTAGCTCCGCGGGTCGCCCACTTCTGACACCCCTTTCTGGCTTTTTCCCTGCCCCCCCCGATTCTCAGAGCTTCGTCGTCGTCCCCATTCTTGCCCGGCCCGTCGGTTCCCGGGCGGGGGGGGGAGGGCTGCCCCGTCGCTCTCCTTCTCGCTTTTCCTCCCGCCGATGCTGCTACTACGGAGGCCAGCCCCCAAGTTGTCCCCGCCCCACTGGATCACGCTACTGCCTCCTCCCGCCGCCTGGCAGCTGACTTCTCGCCGCCGCCGCCCGGTCTTCGCTGCGTTCCGGAGAAAGGCTGGGCTGCCTTGTGTGGATGTGCGAGCCGGGGGCGGGCGAGCAGTGGCTTTTGGCGTGCCCGCCGTCGGGCGCCCAGTCAGCAGACCAAGGCAGAGCAGGACATGGGGCTGCCTGCGCAGGGGGGACTGCACCTCCAGCCTCAGCAGCTGCCCATCGACGTTGACCATCTCCTAAAACAGAAGGTGGACTCGCAGCGGCGCTCGTGCAAGGCAGCGGCGGCGGCGGCATTCTTGGCTCGACCGGGGCCCGGGACCGGCTCCAGCAAATATTCTCGCGCGAGAGGGGACCCCAGCGCGCGCGCCGGCATCGATTATGGTTTTGGCAAGTGTGCAAACAGCGAGGGGCTGGGAGGGAGGGAAGGTCCCCGGCCATAAGCAAGGGGAGACCCGGTCCTCCAGGCTGCCCCCTCCCGTCCTGTCCCCCCCCCCACTTCCTCCACCAGGCGAAACTTAAAAGTGCCCTTCTTTCTGGGTTGCGCCACCTGTCCCCAAGCCTGGCACTACCGCCAAGGTGGCGCTCGAGCAACAGTGCAGGCTCGCTGGCCGTGACCGGGCGAGTAAGTGGCTAGCTGGCGCTCTCATTTCCCGGCCCTATTCCGGCCCCGCCCCACAGGCTGGTCCTGACGGCCAAGGCCCTCTTTTCGGAACGGTTGCCCTTCCTTCGCTGACGGGGTGATCCTCCGAAGGCTGTGGCTGCCCCGAAGTCCGCTGACGCCGTCTTCCTTTGTGTTGCTACTGCAGGGCCGGAGGAGCGCTGCATCCCTCGAGATCGGGGTCCCGGAGGAGGAGACTCTCCCGGGCGCGAGGAAACGAGCCGCAGACTGGCCCCCGGGCCCCTCCTGCAAGAGCAGGCCAGGAGCTGCAGCCCAAGGAGCCACGGGCTGCCCTCGGCTGCTGCCCCGAAGAGAAAAACCCGGACGGTCTTCTCCAAGAGCCAAATCCTCCAGCTGGAGGCGACCTTCGACTGGAAACACTACCTGAGTAGCGCCGAGAGGGCTTGCCTGGCCCACTCCCTGCGGCTGACTGAGACCCAGGTCAAGATCTGGTTCCAGAACCGTCGGAATAAGCGCAAAAGACAAGTGCACCTGGACCTAGAGGAGGATCCACCCGCCGTCCCCCGGGAGTTCTCGCTTGGGCAAGGAGGGAGGCCGGTCCCGGGTGTCGGGCGGACCCGCTCCTTCCCGGCCGCGGACAGGGACCCCAACAGGGTCGTCTTCTGCCATCACTTGCTCTATTCAGCACGTCCCCTTTCCTCCCCTCTGCTTTATACGGGCGGCACCATCCCTTTTATCTTTCTCCCACACAGGAGCAAATATTTCACCCTCCTGCATGGGGATGGGTAGCCCCCTCCGCCCCTTTTCGAAGGAGGGGCGGTGGGATCCTTCCCGGGCCGGGCCGCGTGATCTTCCGCAGCCCAGCGCGGAAGCTGTCGCGGCAAGCGAGAGGTTCCTGCTCGCGATCTCCCTCTCCGCTGACGACTGTCATAGGGTCCTACTGCGCCAGTGAGCAGGGCGAGGAAGGCTCTCCTTCCCCCGGTGCCTCGTCGGCGGGGATCTGGGCACCCATAGAAGGGGCCGTAACAGCCTCTAGAAGAGAACGCCAGGCGGCCCCTGCGATCCCCGGCTCTTGGACTCTCTCCTCTGCCGAGACGGCGTTTCCACAGCGCTGAGTAGACGCTTTTTGCTTTTAAAGCGGGCAGACGGACAGACTGACTGATTGGCTATACCCTCGCAAGCATTCTTCCGGGGGGCATTAAACGGTCTTATGTCTCCTGCCCCGGGTTTATCATCTTTTTGCCAGGTTTCCCGAAAGGTTTGCTTTCCTCAAGGTGCAGAGAAAAACGGAAACAAGGGACAACCTTTGAGCTCCTGTGGAACTTCTCCGCCAAAGGGTGGCCTCTTAGTTAAAACAGGGTCGTGGCTTTGCCCTCCGGATTTCCTAGGCTGGTAGTAGCAGCAGCCGCTCTTTTTGTCACGTTTCAGGACACCCTCCGAAGAGGCATCCCTCTTTTGAAACAGAGCGGCTTCTGTGGTTATTTGCAGAGCTCTTTATCTTGAACTAACCTTGTACGTTTCCGATATTTTTGGGAAAAATAGATTCCCACCGGAAATGTTAAAAGCTGGCCTTGAAAGAAAGATGTGGATCTCTCTTGAGGTCTCCTGGATGGGCTTGTGAAATAAAGTCCCAAACAAACTAAAAGCAGCCTGGGTGTGTGCGATGCCTAAGTACCACTAAAGTACCGTTCAAGGAAGCTTCTTAGGCCCCAGGATGGGGGAAGGTCTCTGACTCCTCCCCCTATTTTTGAATCTAAATTGCTTTTAGACCCCAGTGTGTTTTATTGGAGAAATGGGCTACAGACCCCTGTATTCTCTCCCAAATTCTCTCTCTCTCTCTTTTTTACACATGGAAAGAGCTTGGGGAAGTAGCATCTAGTGGGAAGACTAGTAATTTCTAGTGGGAAAATAGACAGAAGGGTCAAAGTCCCTTTGTCGAGCCTCTGTATTGCTTTCCCCTTTAAACAGCAGCCTCGTCTCCCATGCTTTACAAAAAGAGAAGTAAGTTGAAAGCCATCTGGGAGAGGCAAGAGTGAATGAAAAATCCAGTGTCAATTACTTTTTGAAGGGGTTATGTTTTATATACTATCTATCTTATTATTTTCTCTGTCGGAAAACCTTCCCCACTCTAGCAGATTCTCCACACAGCTTCCTCTTCCATGTCTGGTTTCTCACCTTTCTCGGAGTCATCTTGTGATCCTTCTTTCAGCTGCTACTCTTCTTTCAATGTTTTAAAATCATACACAGCAATACAAGGTGCAAGGATGTGCACATACACACATTCATACACACACATTTCTTAAAGGAGCAAATAGCTGCTTTGAAGGAGCATTTTTCTTTGTAAACCCAGCTGTCCAAATAATCTCATTACTTTAATGTCTTTGGGATAGAAATTGATACATTTGAAGGAGTATGCAGTGGATCATGTAAAGACATTTGCACATGGTCTCCATTTCTAACTATTCAAAATTATTTCTAAAAATGTGAACATATACAAACTTCTAAAACTACATTTTTATTGACTATGTTATGTTTATGTTATGGTTGGTGTCCTCAAATAATGAATGGATGCACCATGATCTCTTTCTCATCTCCCAATATTTGCTATTGCAGCTGGATTTCATTTGCTTCTTCTATTCTCTTGTCCTTTTCTTTACACAATTAAGAACCATTTTAATGTTTATCAACACATTTTGTCTTAGTTTCTGAAATGTCTAGTTTTAAAAACCAAATTAGTAATTTACACATCAGAAGTTTGCAGTTTGTGTATTTAAGTGTTCACTTAAAAAACCACCACAATGTGCTGGAAGAGACCTTCACAGTTCATAACACAGCTGAGCATTTTAAGCTGCATAAATTCATATAAATGAGCAGATATTTCCTTTGGTGCCATCATAAACTGAAGTGTGCCAGATGATAGAAAAAAAGAGGTATACATTGTTGGTGTCATTGTACTATGTGTAATAGTGGATAACTATTTAGGAATGACACATTTATAGAAATGTCCTAGAAAACTATTAGTAGCACAAGAATTAGAAGCCTCTGAAATGGGTAGTTTGTTTTTGAATTTTTATAGGGGCTACAGTTATGTTTTTTTCCTGGTGACAAATAGTCTAGACATTGTCAGCTTGGATTGTTTCGAGGTAGCTTTAAAGAAGCCAAGATGGCCATGTGGATAACACATATAATATTCTCCTTGAGAGACAGTGAAGGCATAAAAGTGCAAACAGAAAATGAGCTTTCTTTCTTTCCCTCCCTCTTTCCCCCTTTTTTCTTTAAATCAGAGTTATTTTAATTGCTTTAAATTGATGGCATCTCCTCCATTTTGGGAATATAAGATCTGTTGATCCTTAGCATGCTCTGCTGAAACAGCAGCACTCAATACTGGGTCATATTGTATCTATTTATGCGGCTCAGTGGAGTCTCAGGATGCCTTCAAAGTGCTTAGAAAAGCTACTTTTTTTGAACGAATCTTCCTGAATACCCCAGACAGCAGGGCAACTGGTTGGGAAATTCTGAGACTTACGTTAAAAAAAAAGAAGAAAGTACTTTCTGATCATAATCAGATATATAAAAACACTTACAAACTGTACAATAAATAAAAGAACCTTAAGTTATGCTAATATGTACAGCCCACTTGAATAAACAAGTAAAATACAAAACAAACAAACAAACAAAAACCAGGACAGCACATAGCCACAGGTTAAAGGGGCTTTGTTGGATCATCCAAGAGATTCATCCACTGAAGTCCAGTAGCAGCCAACTTTCCACCATGGTCCAACAAAAAGCCTCTGAGAGGTCCACATGCAGAGCAATGAAGGAAGCCTTCAATAGCGTTGGCTGCCTACCAGTTGATGTGCAGTGGCATGTTGCCTCTGAGGGTCAGGTAACAGGTGTACAGGTTTCAGTGACTTATAACTATTTTCAGGCCATTTCCACTAACCTACCTATATTTATTCTATTTTCAAAAAATCTTTTTGTCTCAACCTCTAAATTCCTACTAATAAAAACATTAAAACTAATTTTCAGAAGGTGAGGATAAACCTGCCCTGGAAAGCAGAAGATCCAAAGAGACATTGCCTGGGACATCATGGGACTTCCTTCTGAGTAAATGTTTACAAGACTATAACCATAGGTTGTAACCAAGGTTAGAGACAACAATTCTAATTTTGTCCTGAAAACCAACAGGGAGCTATTTGGAGGGTTTGTTGATTGTAAACAGCAGCAATGGCAATTTCTAACCTGTATGAATGGGTGAGAAAAAGTGGGTGAGAGAGTGAATGAATGTACTGGATCAAGTTTTCTCTTGTTTCAAAACAAAAGTGGCAATGTTGTCTACATGTTTCCAAATGTGTGAATAAGTTAATGCAGAGATGGGTAACTGCCAGACCATAGACTAGGTGGAGATCATGGGGATCCCCATCTGGCAATAAGCTCCTTCTACTTTTATCTCCAATCATTCATTGGAAGTCAGAGGTAATTTAGCCCTTGTAGCGTGGTGTAGTGGATAGTGCGGTGGTTGCATTGGGGCTCTGAGTGGACCCGCATAGCATTGGACAGAGAGTTGTGCACTTGCTGGGAAAATATCCAAGTTGGTATGAATTGTATCTGGACTTGCTCACATTGCTTTGGCCTTCCCTTGGGCTCTTAATCCCAGGAGCCCTTAAATGGAATATAGCCCAAGGTTGGCGTTCTGCTCCTAGATTGGAAAAGTTTCCTAATTTCTGACCCAATATGCAGTTTGGTCCACACCTACAAACAGTCTCCTCATGGCTTCATGTATGTGATGAAGGGCATCAGGGTAAGACTGAGCTTTGTGGAACCTGTCAGACAAGCTGGATACAGAATGGTAGACTACAGAGGCAGCGTCTGACAGGTGGGAGAAAAGCCAATGAAAAGAGGAGATTCCAACTCTGAATAATGAAGTGGATGACCCAGAAGGATATAATGGCAAATAGTATTCAAAGTTGCTGAGAACGCCAAGAAAATCCATTTCTGTTTACAGGATAATAACAAAAAGGATGGATAAAATGTCTGTTAACATCACCTAACAAAAAGGTTGAGATGTGTATATTTTTCACTAATAAACCCATTGAAGTCTTCTCAACATGTTAAAATGCTATCAGCCACTCTAAACATCAATTAAGTTACTTTGAATTCAGTCACTTTGAACAAGACTAAATAGGAGCCTTGTTCCTCTTCCAGTAACCAGGGGCAGAGCCTAGGGCTGAAACATCTGTAACCTTTCCCCTTCCCCTTCCAGTTTGTTTAATGTCTTTCCTGAAAATCCAAACCATTGCACAGCATTTAAGACTTTCCAGTTGGCTAAATAAATTTATTATTGGACCACAGGTTTTTCTTCTGTTGTGATTCTGTTTTGGCCAATGGGGCTGTCTTTGCTTTTTGATATTCTTGCCCTTGCCCACGTGATGGGAAAATTTCCTTGCTTGTCTCTGCTTAGAGACTGAACCAGCATCTAATTTAGCTCCATGGGCCTGCAGTACATGAAGACTGAATGAGGACAGGTTGGGATGCTCACATGTTGGCAACTCATATGGCTGGTCACTTCCTGTTTCCAAAAACTGCCTTTTTTGTCTTGAAAGACCTCAGTCAGTGTGAAAAGATATGTGGATGGTAAACTGTACCTTCCCCAAGGCTTCTGGGAGTGTGATTTGCTGTTTTGGAACTTGTTCCTGTCCAGTAGATTCTGGTGAGGGAGAGTTTAGAGGTGAGGCATAACCCCCAAAGTTCTAGGAGGGGACATAAACAGTCCTCCTCCTGGGTCCTCCAACACTGTCTTCCCTCCCTATAAACAATTTTCACTGTTTGGGAATTCACAGCATAATTTTGAATTATTACCTGGAATTAATTAGCTCATTTATAATGGAATCTGATAGATAGCACAGTTTGCATATGATAAAATCCACAGAATAAAGAAAATACAATCGCAATTTATTGAGGGGGACATCAATACAGAAAATTGTTGAGAGTGTTGGGAACTTACTGACATTCCCAGCAAAATGCATAGCAGAAGGCCAGCTCTCTAAGGTCTGAATTAGCTATTGAAGTTCCACCCTCTCCAAAGACTAGCCCTTTATGAAATAAGACTCTTCAAGTAGAAAAAGTAAAATTATATGGAAAGTAAAAATAATGGAGTCTTCAACCACATGCAGAGGAGAAGAAAGGAAGAAGGGCAGGATTTCTCTAGCTCCCGGGAAAATGAGCCCCTCTGATTAGCTAGCATGTAAACATACGGGCAAACAAGCAGCTAGTTTGTGAAAGAGCCTCCTCCTATGTCTTGAAATCTGCATCAAGATGGTTAATCAGCCAACAAAAATGTGGCTTACATTTAAACATGTGTCCAGTGTTTAAAGTAAGGGCTATGAGGCTTGAAGGCACACAGTAGGTGCTATTTCTATGAGTTACATGAGTCAGGACTGAGCAAATCAGAGGTTCCAAGGTTATGGGAAAGAGAGAGGAGGGGGAAGTAATAGCTATTTGCTTGAACGCTAGAGAAATGAAACTGCTTCTTCCTAGATGAGGCCACCGCAGAGCTTTGAAAAGTAGCATTTTCCGACTAGAGGAGCAATATTTTTGGATACCACAGCCAAAAACGGTCATCTGCCACTTCTAAGCTCCAGGTTGCAATATCAGAACTCTAGGTACTTTGCATTACAACAGGGATATTTTGCAACAATATGTTTTGAGGAAAATCCATTCCTCTCCTAGTTCTTGCACAGATTGCAGCACTAGCCTCCTAACACTTTGAGCCATTCTATACTACATCACTCTTCCCCAGACAGGAGACACAAGAAAAAACTAAATTTATTATTTTATTGTTCTAAAATATCTGGACTTGCCTGTTATGTGTGGGAAGGTGAAAATAATCAATGACCTCACTAATTGTTGCTTAAACAATTATTTGAGTTAAACTGATGCATCCATTCCATCTGTTTCACTTATCTCAAATGGTGGGATTGAGCACTGCATTCACTCCAATATGTGCCCTACTTCAAGACACATGGCACTCTGAAAATGGTGCTGCACACACTGCTCTGCAAGTCCCATTCAATGGGATCTGTTCAAGGTGTGGGGGCGGGCCAATTTCTGGCAAAAATTATTCATCAATTGCCACATTAAGATAATACCACTGAATTTGTCATTTGGTTGACCTTCTCAATGGACAAAGGACAGGTAATATAAACAGGCTATTAGGGTGAGAATAGAGGGACAACCTTCTATTGCTTTGTGACATCTCTTTAACTAAGAACATAAGCAAGCTTTCTGGAATCTCAACCACAGTATAAAATGGAACTCCGGCTTTCTACACAGGCAATTAGAATTATATTTTTTTTCCTGAAATTAAAGTTCATGCAATGATTCTCTAGCAAAGCCTGAAAATAAATATACCAGCGTGATGTGGATGCAAATGTCTGAGAATGTTAAAATAGGCTGTCTCCTGGTAATTCAATTCAGTTTTAATCATTATTAAGTTATTCATACCTAACTTTAAAAACCACAACAACCTTTGACAAGATCCAAAGTTTTGTCAGTTGTTAGGAATTAATTGCAAAAATTACTGGAGCAGTGTGGTTATTTCAAAGGGATTGACCCAGAACCAATTAGAATTTTGTAACAATTGACCATTCACCACAAAACTGTTGTCATGAGCTTTGGCCTCTAAAGTGTGTATTGGGGGAGGGGAAAATAAGATTAAAGTAACTAAGTTTGTTTCCTAACAGAAGCAGCATTAGCTAAATTATCAAACAACGATGGGTTTTAAATGCTATGTCCAAGATGCAAGAGGTTCAGGAGTGCATAATATGTTATCTTGTCATTGGTTTCTGTGATACACAATATAGGTTACCAGTGAAAAAACAGGTCAGCAGCAGGAACATACTTTATCAAATTGCTGCTGACAGCCCAAACAAGAGGCTGAAGAATACAACAAAAAGGTTCTTTCATGTAACTGCAACATAGCTTATAATTGGTTGTTCTTCCTTCCTTCCCTTCATCCTTCACAGCAGAAAAATATCCTACAGCACTTTCTTGAACACCAGTAGACTGAAACAATAATGCATGCTTAGAAAAGGAGCTACTTTTGAATCTTTCAGCTTAGTGTTTTATCATGTATTAAGTACAGGAAAATAGAATGGCTATTGTTACACTGAAGACTCTTTGTTACTGCCACCTTAACAAAGAAGCTTGCAAAAGTGTATGTTATTTAATATTTAATTATTTAATATTGTCCCAGATGTTAGAATTACTGCTTTTTCTTTGTTGCAAAGCATATCTCTATTTTTAAGTAAATATTTGTTTGTTATACTCAGATTTTAGTTATAAATGCATAAATGTGAATGTGTAAACATATCAGTGCATAATAGGATCTGTTTGTCTATCTGTCCTGTGAGATGCAGCTACCTATTTATCTTAGAGAATAATGAATATATTATAGTAGTTCCAAGTAAAAATATAATACAGGAAATGCTGAAAGAATGCCACTTATAAAGAAAATATGGAGTCATTATGCTCTATTACCCATTTATTAAGGATTATTGTGATGATTAGCAGTGTCAGGGTTCAGTAGGAGAAGCATCAGGACCCAGTTCAGGGCAAGACTACAGGAACAAAGTAGGAAAAACCCCATAGCCCACACAGAGACCAACCAGCCGGGGTTTTGAGTCCATACAGTAGCCAGGTAGAAGGATGATACAAATCATGGTCAGACAGTCCAGGGGTCAAAGCCAGGAGGAACTGTATCAAGGCAGCAGGGTCTAAGGATGCAGGAGAGGCAGGGCAGGAACAAGGAGGTTAGCAAGCAAGGCAGAAGCAACAGCACAGCCCAACACTTTCATTGTCGAGGCAAAGGTCTGTGGAGAAAACCCCATCTTCAGCTTCCCCAGCTGGCACTCTTGAGGAGATAGGCAACAGCTGCAGGGAAAGGGCCTAGTACTGCAATCCTTAGAGCAGTTCTCACTAGAGAGATGGAGCCAATCCTGCCTGCACTAAGGTTGCTGGGTTCCAGCAAGGCCCCAGTCTTGACAACCAGGTTCTGAGGATTCCTCTTTAGCTACTCAGCCAATCTACCCTGTTCACGCAGGAGAGACAGTTGTGGAACCAACCTGGCATCAGTGCCCCCAATACTCCATCTTTCTTAGACCTGGCAGTGCTTTCAGGGAATCAAAAACCCACAAGGCTAGGCACTCACAACCAACACAACCACCTTGAGAGGTAGAGTTGCCATCACACCCACAAAATTTTCCAAACTCCTGGTAGCTGGTCAAAGCAAGACCTGGTTTTAATACCACAAATCCTCTGAGCCACAAACCCAGACAGCTAGTTGAAGAGATTCCAAAGTTTCAAAGAGAAATTGGAGCAAAATGTAATTTGAGACCAAGCTAAGACAATCAAGAGAAAACACAATAAAATAACAAAGCTAAACTAATCTGCCTAATACTTACACATCAGTGTACATTCAGCATTGTTCCATAGCATACACAGACTGCTTCCTTACAGGTGTACGTGTTTCCCTGAAAATAGGATTTAACCTGAAAATAAGCCCTAGTTTAATTAATATAAGACCCTGTCTTATTTTTGGAGAAACATGGTAGTACAGCAGGACAGTAACTGAAGAGTAAGCTAAGCTAATCAAAAAAACTTCTGACCTCTTTTTATACATTAAATATCCCATTCCAGACCCTTCCAGCTGGTACACTAATCAGGTTTCAAGTTCCCTTGAATGTTCTTGAACACAAGAACATTTTCAGCCCCTCTCACTTCACAGCTGAAATTATCCCCCAAACAGTTTAGTACCAGAGAGGAAGCCAGTTTGGCCTTAATAGCTGTTTTCACAAGAGATAAGCTGCAAGTGTGCATCCCCTTTGTTACCGGGCAGATGCTTGCCTTAACATTCTCAGCCAACCTTACCCCAGGCACTCATAGAGAAGCTTGAATGTTCCAGATGGATTCTGTGCTCTGTATTTGTCCAGTTTCTTAGTATCTTCACAATTAGCTAGGAAAACTCTTCCATTCATACTTTTTTTTAACTTAACTCTGTATACAGCATATTGTTGTAGTACTGAAATTAGGAATGGTCAACCTGCAGGCAATGGCAAGTATGGGTTAATGGGAGTCTGCCTCCAAAAAATGGAGGCAGGTTGGTGCTGTTGATGGGATAGTCAAAATGCATATTTTGAGGGAGAAAATATAAACATGGAAGCCTGAATATAAACATAACAGACCCAGTGAATCACTAGAATTTATATAAATGTTGATTTACTGTTTCCAGTAATTCACTAGATTTACTCTAATTGGGAATAAAATTGCACACTTTTGTATCCCCTTTTGTTGTTTAGTCGTTAAGTTGTATCTGATTTTTCGGATATGACTTAACAGATGCCAGGGCCTCCTGACTTCTACTGCCTCCCAGAATTGGGTCAAATTCATGTTGGTAGCTTCGGTGACACTGTCCAACCATCTCATCCTATGTCGTCCCCTTCTCGTATTGCCGTCACACTTTCACAACATCAGGGTATTTTCCAGGGAGTCTTCTCTTCTCATGAGATGGCCAAAGTATTGGAGCCTCAGCTTCAGGATTTGTCCTTCCAGTGAGCACTCAGGGTTGATTTCCATCAGGATGGATAGGTTTGTTCTCCTTGCAGTGCAGGGCACTCTCAAGAGCCTCCTTCAGCACCACAATTCAAAAGCATCCATTCATTGGTGGTAGGCCTTCTTTATGGTCCAGTTCTCACTTTCATACATCTCTACTGGAAAAAACATAGTTTTGACTATTTGGACCTTTGTTGGCAACGTGATGTCTCTGCTTTTTAAGATGCTATCAAGGTTTGTCATCGTTTTCCTCCCAAGAAGCAGGTGTCTTTTAATTTTTTGTCTCTGTCACCATCTGCAGTGATCATGGAGCCCAAAAAAGTAAAATCTGTCACTGCCTCCATCTCTTTTCCTTCTATTTCCCAGGAGGTGATGGGACCAGTGGCCATGATCTTAATTTTTTTCATGTTGAATTTTTGCACTCTCCTCTTTCACCCTCATTACGAGGTTCTTTAATTCCACCTCACTTTCTGCCATCAGAGTGTTATCATCTGCATATCTGAGGTTGTTGATATTTCTTCCGGCAATCTTAATTCTGGTTTGGGATTCCTCCAGTCCAGCCTTTCGCATGATGTATTCTGCATATAAGTTAAATAAGCTGGGGGATAATATACAGCCTTGTCGTACTCCTTTCTGTCACATTCCCAGGGGTTACAATAGCCGAAGTCCGATAAACCAGTCCAGGGTCAGAGATATCAAGAATGCAAAGCCAAAGTCCAGAAACCAACTTACAGAATGAAGTCCAATGTCAAAGTCCAGGGCCAAACGCAGTCCAGGGTCAAAGTCCAGCGTCAGGAACAAGATGCAGGAAACGTGGATGCAAGCCAAGGTTTTGACTCCTTGCTTCCACGAAGTTTCTGGCTTCACTGGAAGCTTGTTTTATAATGAAACAGCTCCTTGAGCTGCTGGAAAGCTTTCTATTCTGCTAGTACTCAGGACTAGGTGAACGTAGGTCTCTGTGGAAAGCCTTTGAGTGATCCTCTGATCTTCTTGTCCTGAGTCTTTCCCGAAGCCTGCCCCAAAGCCTGTCTGCTGTGGAGGGAGAATCTGGAGGCGGTTCAGATGTTTCTGATCTCTCCACATTCTCTTCAGCCACAGTTAACCCTTCTGGGTCCAGGTCTTCAGAAGCACTCATGACACTTTTCCACTTTTGAACCAATCAGTTGTTCCATATCCAGTTCTAACTGTTACTTCCTGTCCCATGTATAGGTTTCTCAGGAGATAGAAAAGGTGGTCAGGCACTCCCATTTCTTTAAGGACTTGCTATAGTTTGCTGTGGTCCACACAGTCAAAAGCTTTTGCATAGTCAATGAAGCAGAAGTAGATATTTTTCTGGAACTCTCTGGCTCTCTCCATAATTTTAAATAGTTCAACTGGAATGCCATCACCTCCACTGGCTTTGTTGTTAGCCAAGCTTTCTAAGGCCCACTTGACTTCGCTCTCCAGGATGTCTGGCTCATGGTCAGCAAGCACATTATCTGGGTTGTCCGGGATATGCAAATCTTTCTGTTATAATGTCAGCTGCTTGCTGTTTAATTTTCGGAGTTCTTTGATTGAAGAAAAACATACACACACTCTTCTTCTACAAAAAGACACGTGTATTAACAAAAATATATACAAATATACAAAGTAGCAGACCTTCGGCGTGGCAGCAAAAATAGAGGTAAAGTACATAGAGAATAGCAGCATAGAGGAAAGAAGGAGATACATTCATATTCACAATGTTCCCTTATATAGAGTTGAACTGATGCTTCTGTCCAATCACGTCAAGTGTTGCATCATCTTCCTTTACATGGGTGCTGCATCATCCCCAGATGTTGCATCATCTCCTTCTTAGTCACTGTGACTCAGCACTTACACAGGTGATCATCATGGCAGTTCATTGGACCTGTTAAGGCCTATAAAATTCTCAATACTTTGACATATAATTCCTCTGTGTATTCTTGCCACCTCTTCTTGATGTCTTCTGCTTCTGTTAGGTCCCTACCATTTTTGTCCTTTATCATGTCCATCTTTGCACAAAATGTTCCTCTAATATCTCCTATTTTCCTGAACAGATTTCTGGTTTTTTCCTTTTCTATTATTTTCCTCTATTTCTTTGCATTGTTCATTTAAGAAGGCCCTCCTGTCTCTCCTTCTTATTCTTTGCATTCAATTTTCTGTAACTTTCCCTATCTCCCTTGCATTTTGTTTCTCTTCTCTGCTATTTCTAAGGCCTCATTGGACAGCCACTTTGCTTTTTTGCATTTCCTTTTCTTTGGGATGGTTTTTGTTGCTTCCTCCTGTACAATGTTACGAGCCTCTATCCAAAGTTATTCAGGCACTCTGTCCATCAACTTTAGTTCCTTAATTTGTTCTTCACTTCCACTGTGAATTCAAAAGGGATTTGGTTTAGCTTATACCTGACTAGCCCAGTGGTTTTTCCTACTTTCTTCAGTTTAAGCTTGAGTTTTGCTATGAGAAGCTGATGATCAGAGCCACAATCAGCTCCAGGTCTTGTTTTTGCTGACTGTATAGAGCTTCTCCATCTTTGGCTGCAGAGAATATAATCAATCTGGTTTCAGTATTGCCCATCTGGTGATTTCCATGTATAGAGTCGCCTCTTGTGTTGTTAGAAAAGAGTGTTTGTGATGACCAGCTTGTTCTCTTTTTTTTTTTCCAGTGGGGATGCCACATCTCCTTTTTTTTTTAATTTACATTTTATTATTTTTATAACATACATACCTACAACAAACAACAACAGGAATACCTACAAAGCAATAACATGTAAAACTAAAAAGACATACACAAGTGACAAAACTAACATATAAGCGGGGAGGTGTTTCTCATACCACCTTATCTATTATGTAAATTCTGACTACAGAGATAATATATTCATGTGCATCTGCACATGTTATATTCCACATTGCTATTACATATATATAATTATCTAACATCCTAAATTTATAATAATTTTTTGAATTCTCTCATCTGCATTTCCATCCATCTGTCTCTTATCATTTACATTTCTCATGTATCACATTCTCATGTTCTCTTTAAATTTTCTTATCCAGCATAAAATCCACCCAGGCCTATTCATTCCTTGATAATCTCCATTCTTATATACAGTAAACTATGTATCTAATATTTTCAGCATAGTCATTCTTATAGTTCTTGTATGCTTGTATGCATATACATGCCTTAAAACCAACATCCAACATTATTATTCATCATCATTTCTAAGATCTATAAACCACATACACTTATCCAATCTTAAATTTCATATTTGGCCAGATTTGCTTATAATATATTGATCATCTTGCTTTATCTATTAATTATATCTATCTTAAAACATTGGACTTCTATTATTTATTCAGCAAGTACCTTCCCCCTTTCTAGTTTCTATTTGTCAGCTCCAGTGTCATCCAGCCGGAATTGGCCTCATAGTCACATATATTTATTATTTCCCTATACATGCCACCACCAAACAAAATATTTCCCAGTTTTAAAATGCCATCTGTAGAATTTTTTTAAAGCAATTTCTATGTGGTTGGTTGATTTGATCCCAATATAGTCAGTGTTTAGATTTTGGAGTGAGATAACATGTGACCTCTGATTGTAAATACTTGCCCTGAGCTTTGCCCATCTCTCCCTTATATTTTTTCTTTTCAACACAGTCTTAAGATAAATTCTCCCTTTCCTGCCCCCTCCCCGTTTGTCTTTTTTGGTCATCCCTTGAGAAAAATGAGTCTTTTTCTTCTTTCTCTCTGACTCTGAGTTGTCTTCGCATCGTGCCAGTTGCTGTTTCTCCACAATTAAAGACTGTTCATTAATTATCTGGAATTCCCCCTTGCTTTCAATTTTTTCGTGCATAGCCGAGAAGATTCCTTTCAGGTCCAGTCTGCACTCCTCAATTTGTTTTCCCAAATGTCCAATTATATAGTTTTGAAATTCTTGTAAAAGTTCCTTGACATCATGCATTGCCAGTTGCGACGATAGCTCACCCCCACCTTCCATGGTCATACCAGTCAACAGATTAATTACTCAGAATCTCCACATGATTTATTGGCAAGTCCGCTCTTAAGGTCTTGTAAGGGGGGACTTCATAAACATTGTAGCCAGAAACAGAGTCATTGCAAAGTTATTTAAAGTTCTTAAGTCCTGACTTTACAGATTTATGGAAGGCCAGTTCTCTAGGAGGGAGGGTTGAGAGGAAAGGGGATAAGTTGGTTTCGTTTTCGTGCTGTGGCGTAGTAAAAAAGAACTCCAGTATTAAGGCATTAACGATGTTATGCCGCTCTGAGGTCTCCTTTTCAAACGGCTTTCACATAGCAGATTTGATCTTTACTTGCTGTAGCTTATCAGCAGATTAGATTAATTTCTATTCTGTAGTCAGGTAGTAATTTCCTCCCCTTTGCCGAGCAGCTAACTCACCAATCATGGCGACTTCACGAGACGAACTGCGTGCAGGAAGGGAACCTCTTCCAAAAATCAGACTGCCATCTGAAATTCGGCGGTTCCGAAGCTCCCACTTGCTGACAAGTCCACGCTCCTGTGGAACTTGCCCCCTCCTTCTCCGGGGGGGTCGTCTGTCTCGGAGTAGACCCAGGAGAATCCAGAGCACTAGAATTCCCCTGTTCTCGCTGCTTGTGGCTCCTCCCTCTCCTACTAGCTTGTTCTCTTGACAAAACTCTATTAGCCTTTGCTCTGCTTTGTTTTGAACTCCAAGGCCAAACTTCCCTGTTGTTCCTTTTATCTCTTGACTCCCTAATTTAGTATTGCAATCCCCTAGAATGAGAATAACACATTTCTTTGGTGTCAGTTCTAGAAGGTGTTGTAAATCTTCATAAAATTGTTCAACTTCAGTCTCCTCAGCATTGGTGGTTGGTGCATAAACATGGATTACTGTGATGTTGAAAGGTCTGCCTTGTTTTCCGTAGGATTAGTATTAGATGCTACTTACTAAAGTTCGCTTTCATCAAAGCCAAATGTGGCAGTTGAATCCGTGAGTGCTTCTGTTTTATTTCTAAAGGGAGAGGCCAGGAATAAAGCCTCACCAAAACTCTTAGGATCTCACTGTACAATGGTCTCGTTAAAATCAAAGGAATGTTCCATTGATTTTAACGAGATGCTTGTGCAGTGAGATCCTAAGAGTTTCGATGGGGCTTAATTTGACTATGTCTGTACAGGATTGCGACTTTTTGCCAATTTGACTGCTTTGCTCTCTCTCTCTCTCTCTCTCTCTCTCTCTCTCTCTCTCTCTCATTTTCTTTTTGACCGGTTTGTACTTTTATGTGTTGTGGCTTAAACCCTGTCCCTCACGTGGTGGGAGAGAAATGCATGGCACAAGGATCATCATTAAGAGGACGGAACATCTTCCCCCTCTTCAAACAACAACTGAAACAAGTGTAAAAACCACAATCCAATCCCTTTTTTGGGGGGGAGAGGGACACCTCTGGATGAATGGTGGGATTTCTAAGCCAGGTCAGCTGGGAACTAGGAGACAGTGAGTCCAGATTTACAGAGCGTGGAGATGACCATGGGACCGAGGGAGGGGAGTCTCGGTGCCAGACGTGTCAAAGGACGGGTGCCTAAGGCCAAGCACAAGGGCTAGCCGGTGTCTGGGAAAGGAGATTCTGAGGAGGAAGCTGATTATTTAAATCGCTTGACGATGATCTGAGGATTGGAGGCTCGCTTGGTCACCGGCTGCTATAATCACTCCAGTGCCCACATCACTGCACCACTTTGTGTGCCTCCGGGTGACTCTTCACTGCGAAACCCACCCAAGCAGTAGTAGTAGCCGCGGCGGCAGCAGCAATCGCCAGCAGGGACAAGCCCCAAAGCAGAGTGAGCCCCCTCCCCTTCACACATATAGAGGGAGGGAAAGAAGGAGGGAGGAGGGAGGGAGACAGGCAAGCAAGCAAGCAAAGAGGGAGGGCAACGGAGGGGGTGTTTTCCTTTCTCTTCCTCGCTGGCTCATTCTTTTTTTGTTGTTGTTGCTCTCGCACTCCCTCTCTCTCGCTGTCCCTCTTGTTGTGGCTGTTAAATTTTAAACTGCCACTTCCAGTATGCTGGGAGCAGTGATGGGATTTAGCAGGCCAACAAATGGTTCTGCAGAACTGGTAGTAGATGAGGTATAGGTTCTATAGATCCGGTGCGAAACGGCTGAATCCCACCACTGCCCTAATGCCATTTGTGTATTCCTGGAAATTCCTGCCAAAGGCCAATTCAAAAGGGCTTTTTGATCTGGGCACTTAGTTAACCCACCCCTAAGATGGAGGCTGTCTCTTTCTTGTGCGCATTTCAATGTGAAGGGACTAGGCCAGCTTGTGGATTGCTTTCCTTGCCTTTCTGCACCAATTGGAATTTCTAACAAGTCCGTGGTGAAGCTTGAACATGACATCCTCGAAGACACGCTGAAATGTTTGTGCCTGGGCTTTTGCCAGAAAAAGTTTCTCAAAAGGTGTGACTTTTTGATATCTCTGATGCTTTATTGGCATCCTTTTGTATCCTGACTATGGGTTTCCCCCATATCTTTACAACACTTTATCAATCTTGAACCATTTGTTTCAATACTTTTTAAAAATGGTATAATTTTGATAGTTTTTACCTATACTGGAATATATGTTTTAGTATATTTTAACATTAATTTTTGTTCTAATCAATTTAATTTTAAAAAGTTCAGTGTAATTTTTTTATTTTATATAGTCGTATTTTACAGCTACTAAATGTAATTTGATAGCAATTTGTCAAACAAATAATAAAAAAGAAACATTTCTGCTCTAATGCTGTTTTGAATATTCTGTCATTGCATTCTATTTCTGCATTACTTTTTGAAATACAGTGGTGCCTCGCATTACGATTGCCCCACATTACAACGAAACCGTGTTACGACAATCTTTTTGCGATTTCAAAACAATGGTCTGAATGGGTTTTTTTCACTTTGCGATGATCGGTTCCCTGCTTCGGGAACCGATTCTTTGCAAAACGATGATTTTCCTCCAGCTGATCGGCAGTTTCAAAATGGCCGCTGGGTAAATAAAATGGCTCCCTGCTGTTTTCTGGGACAGATTCCTTGCTACACAGGCACCGAAAATGGCCACCCTATGGAGGACCTTCGCTGGACGGTGAGTTTCCAGCCCATTGGAACGCATTAAATGGGTTTTACTGCATTTCAATTGGCTTTTTATTTTTGCATTACGACGTTTTCATTCTACAGTGATTTCGCTGGAACGAATTAACGTCGTAATGCTAGGCACCATTGTAGGATATAAACTTTACATTCAAGCATGTCATTTAAAACAAAATTCATCAGAATACTCATTTCTAAATATATTGTCTCAGCCCCTTGGATTGATTTGGGGGTTTTGAGCAAGGACAATTTTAGAGCATCTGGAAGTAAGGGAGTCATCACTCAGGTCTACACAGTAGTTCAGTTTAAATGTGGTTTATAAATGAGAAACCATACAAAGGAAAACCAGAAGCCCTAAAGTTGTCCATCAAAGGATCAGAATGGGAAAACACCAGGCCATGGTCTTCCCTGCTACAGGGAGATGTCTTGTATTGCAATTGAAATATTTCTGTTTAAAGACTAATGTCATCCGTGCTGTGCCTCAAGATGCCTCATATGAAGGGTGGCTGTGTGTTGTTCTTTGACATCCGCTTGGGACTTTAAAAATAATGGCCAGGTTTTGAAGACAGCCCAGAAATATATCAGCAGTTAGTTGAGGAGGAACAACAGAAGCATTGCATAATCCAAAGGACTCAGCCATCTTTCTAAAGCATTCTGTAGTATGGGGAATTTTCAGAACTTTTCTGGTAGTATCACCACAATGTTCCAATAGTTCCAACACTCAAGCATGTGTCTTTGTGGCCAGATGTGGTTAACATCTCAGCCTAAGATCTTGTCTACATGACTTGGCTGGAGTGGGCTGGGGCAGGCTAAATGATGCTTGCAGTTCTGGTATGCGATTTGATGATATCTTTGTATCCAAATAGCATACAGACCTCAAGCAACCCTATTTGACTGTGAAACAGGTTCTGTCACACCACCAAACTAAGGGCTGTATCACATGTGGGAAAAGAACCCCAGCTATACTGATTTTTTTTCATACTTCTATTGTACCAATAAATTTTTCTTCAGCAATTTTGTGGTATATCTATCAGCAGTAGCATTCAGATAGTTTTCTAGTGTATTGATTCATTTCTTTCTATTTGAACTGTTATAAGAGGCAATACTGCTCTTTAATTTTGTATAGATCCATTTTTTCTACTGTTTCTTGGGGCAATAAGCCTCCCTTGTCCTCCTCCAAGCCCTCTTTCAATTTTTTCATGTTTTTGTGTCATCATTGGTTGCTGTGAAATAGTGGGTTCGAGACTCCAAATATAAATCAACATGCCTTTATTCAACAGACGTCAACAGTAAGATAATAATAATAATAAGAAACACGGTAACACACATGCACAATTTTAGACCGTGTGGGCCACCCCACTCACCATTAATTACCTGCAGATGGCTGACAACCCAACCTCTCCCACTTCCACAACACTAAATAACACCTCTTCCCCCCAAGATAAAAATTTAGCTACACACAAAATCCTTTAAATATTTTGGTCGGGCCCTCACCCATTGTGAGCTCCTCGGTTCTTCCACTACTGTACATTGGTCTCAATCTGTCCTTGATCATTTGTCATGTTTGGGTCACTCCTCATCTCTACTTCAGGAGATTTGCCCCTCAGGAGTTATCCTGTCTCCAGTCACCCCAGTCTCTGTTGTTTCAGTCTCTGTCATTATTGGGATTTCCTGATATTCTGTTCCCTCTGGATTAATACTGGTGTTCTTATCCCATAACTCCACATGCCATTGTAGCACCTTTCCTCCTCCAATGGTATCCCCATATGACACTGGTCCCATTATTCCTGTTACCACTGCCAGGATCCATGCCTGTCCACCACTATAAATTTGGGCATAAACCATATCTCCCACTTAAAATGACTGGGGGGGTGTCTCAGGAACCTCACGCTTAGGGGGACGATCCCATTTCAAATTGGGATGGAGTATGTCCAGCAATGATGGGCTATTCTCCACAGGGACTCCTTGGTTGTCTGCACCATTCTTTCCGCTTGCCCATTAGTTGATGGATGAAAAGGGGATGCTGTAATATGACAGATCACATTTGCTGCCATGAACTTTTGGAATTCTACAGAGGAAAACTGAGCCCCATTATCCACTACTATAGTGTCTGCCAATCCATGCATCGCAAATAATCATCACAATACCCGAATCATGACAGCCGACGTCATTGATGAAACCCGTACCACTTCCAACCACGTTGAATACGAATCCACAACAATAAGAAGGACTTGACCTTGAAAGGGACCTGCAAAATCAATATGCAGCATCGACCACTGTGTTTTCGTCATCTCCTAATGCTGTACGGGTGCCTGTGGCATAACTGGCCGAGATTCCTTATATGCTTGGCACACTTGAACCCATTCCTCAATTTCTCGGTCCATTCCGGGCCACCACACGTAACCACAGGCCAAAGCTTTCATGCGTACTATTCCCAGATGTCCTATATGCAGTGCTTCCAGCAATCTTTGTTGTAATTTAGATGGAATAATAACCCTATTTCACCACAACAAACACCCTTTATGCACTGGTAATTCATGCTGCCATGAATGGAAAGGCTTAAAATCACTCTCCTGCTTCCCTGACAGCCACCCCTTCCATTACCAATTTAAAACTGTAGATAATGTTAGATCCCTGATTGTATGCCAAGCTACATCTGAAGCATGGAATGGTGGTTGGGGTAAGTCCTCTATCAACATAATAACATGTGCAGGAGCGGGATCTGCCTCTATGCTTGCCAGCGGTAATTGACTCAGGGCATCAGCATGTCCCAATGCTTTTCCTGGGCGGTGACTTAACACATAATCATACATTGCAAGAAACACAGAACAATGCAGCCAGCATCTGGGGAGACAATATTTGAGGCGTCTGTTGATCTGGAGCAAAAATCCCCAACAATGGTTTATGGTCTGCAACGATTTCAAATTTCTGGCCATACACATAATCTTTACTCTTGAAACAAGGGCAAGTGCTTCTTTATCGATCTGTGCATAATTCCTCTCAGCCTCTGATAAGGTCCTTGGAAAATATGCGATTGGAGCTTCCCGCCCGTCAGACATAAGATGACTCAACATGGTACCCACCCCATACAGAGATGCATCACATGCTAACACAACAGGTTTCCTTTCATCAAAATGCATCAGCACATTTCCAGAAGACAGTAGTTCCTTTACAGCCTTAAATGCCTCATTCTGCTTCCAGTCTCGTACTTGAGGGGTCTTCCCATCCAGCAACCGATGCAGAGGATCATGATAAAAGTTTAAAAGTCCCAGAAATGATAGAAGTTCCTTCTTTGAATGTGGTACTGGGGCATTCCTTATGGGTTGTATTTTGGTGTCTGTGGGATGGACACCTGATGCATCTATCAAGAGCCCCAGAAACTCCACCTGTGATACCTCAAACTCACATTTTTCTTTTTCAACCTTCAGGCCCGCATTCTACAGGCAACCTAGAACCTCTCGGACACACTCAAACAATTCCCCCATTGAACTTTCTGCCACCAGAATATCATCAAAATATGGAATAACTCCAGGAATTCCATCCATTAAACTGTCCATTAAGCTTTGAAAAATTCCCGGGGCCACACTTCAAATTGCAATTGCTTGACCTTAAATGCAGCCTGATGAGTAACTACAGTTTGAGCCTCTGCTGTGACATCATCTATAGGTAATTGTTGATATCGCTGGGCCAGGTCCAATTTAGCAAAAACCCTTCTCCCAGCCAATAATGCCAAGAGATGACTTACTATTGGGATATGTATGTTGTTGTCATGCCTTATTAATAGTACATTTATAATCCACACAAATTTGCACTGCTCCATTTGCTTTCAGGGGGATCACAATTGGAGTTTCCCACTGAGCATGTGACACTGGTTCTAATATTCCTTGTGCAATCAGCCGATCTAACTCCTCATCTATTCGAGGCTTTAATTATTTGGGTACCCTCCTGGGCCTGAGACAAATAGGTACTACAGCTGGGTCAAGATTAAATAATATTGGTGGTCCCTTATATAACCCCAACGAATCATCAAATACACTGGGTAATTCCTTAAAAATTGCTTCAGCTTTTATCTGGTCTACTTGATGAATGCCCAGCACTGTGATGCCCAGTGGCTCAAACCAGTCCAAGCCCAGCAAGTTTGCATGATGTCCTTCCACCACAACAAGCTGCAGGGAGCTGCTGAACACCTGATAGTCCATTCAAAATATCCTAATCCCTGCTACTGGAACACGCAATCTTTGAAAGTCCATTAATTACACTGGTAGAGGTTCCAAACATCGATTCACTGCACAGATCCAATGAAAAGTCTCTCTTGAAATTATTGAAAGGGCTGACCCCGGATCAACCTCCATTTCACATGGAAACACCTGAATGTGCACTGTTACTCTATTTTTTTCATGCGTTTGCATCCTAACACTCTGAACAGGCACAGGATCAGAGTGACTGATATCAGAATGACACTCCTCAACTCAAAAAACTCCCTTTCACTGTTCTCATGCTTTATACTGTGACAGGGAGGTTTTAAAATTATTAAACCCACAGACGCGGGTAATATGACCCATCCTGCCACATGCCTGACACTTTACTTCACCGAAACGGCAGGATCTCCTCTCATGCTGCTCTCCACAGCTTGTACACCCCGTCCCATGAGGCAGTTCATTCCTTTTCCCTTTCTCTATCTTAGTCCAATGTACTTCCGATGTAGAATTATCCTCCACACTCCCCTGAAGGACAGGTTCAGCTTCCTGTGGTGGGGGTGGACTCCATGTCCTACGGACCTCACGCATTGATAACTCTGCCACCTCCGCCACAAGTGCCTCTTACAAGGCTATGTTAAAAGTCAGTTCTTTCTTATCAAACAAAGGCGACTGCAATTTTTCATCTCTCAGCCCACAAGCAAGCCAGTCCCTTAAAGCAACTTCCAAGTCCGTAAATTTAAAATGCATAGCTGCTTGTTGTAAGTCTATTACAAATGCTGTGATTGATTCACCTTTTGCTTGATCTCTTTTATAAAATGCATGACAGCACACTATTTCAGAGGGTTGGGGTGAAAAATGCTTCTTCAACTTCTCTTTAACAACATTAAAGAGCATTCCCTGGAGCAATGCCGGTGCAATAAGTGCCCTTGGAATCTCAAAAGTTTGTCTTACACACACACTAAAAAGGTAGCCTTCTGAAGAATGGACTCTGTAATTCCCTGAGCAGTCAAATAAAATTGAAAACGTGTTATATAAGAGTCCCACTCTTTGGGTGCTTGATCAAAAGGTTCAAACTGACCCCTGCCAGCCATTTCTCACTATCACATTGCTTCCCGGTTAAGGCACTCACTTCTATTGCCAAACAAACAAACAAACAAACAAACAAACAAACAAACAAACAAACAAACAAACAAACAAACAAACAAACAAACAAACAAACAAACAAACAAACAAACAAACAAACAAACAAAAACACATCCACTTCAGTAATTTATCTCTTCTGATCCCATCCTCCTCGCCAGTGTAAAATAATGGGTTCACAACTCCAACTATAAATCAACATGCCTTTATTCAACAGACATCAAAAGCAAGATAAGACAAAGAAGAAACACAGTAACACACATGTGCAATTTATACCACACGGACCACCCTACTCACCATTAATTACCTGCAGCTGGCTGACAACCCAGCAGCCAGGCAAAAACCTCTCACACTTCCACAGCTCTACATAACAGTTGCTACTAGTGAGGCATCTATATCCCTTTTTTTAAGGGTACAAGCACTGTAGCCATGAAGTGGCCACAGCACCCAGAAACCCAATCCCTTCACAAAAGAAATAAATTGACAGCAATATTCATACAGTACATGCTGAATCCATAAGGAATGAAGCAGTACATTATTGATACAATTTCAAACAACCCTCCCAGTGAGGGGGGGGGGACCAATTGCCAGGGAAAATTGTTGTCTGTGCATCATGTAAATGGAAGATTATGAAACGATTCCAGTAACAGTCAAATCAGTATAACTGGGATTCTTTCGGCAAGTATGATCAAGCCCTAAGATGCCTGTCTAGTTTACTTTCCCAGGTTCTCTCCAAGCCAGTGAGGATCTCAGGAGGCAGAGAAAAAACAAAGCAAAACAAATGTCCTTGGTGGCTGGGCAAATGAAGATATCCCCCTACCCCCTGCCTCCTGCCATAGCTCCAACATACTCCACTTCCCTGCAGAGTCCAGCCCTGCAGTGCCCAGATGGCAGGGGGCAACAACAGAGGGACTTGGAGTATATAGGGAGGTCATGGATGCAGGCTGCCAAGGAAATCAGCAGAGGGAAAGGCTGTGGGCATTGAGTCAAATGCTAGATCACATTATCACTGTTCATACATTAATTTAGCCCTAGATGATCTCTGGACAGAAAAAAAGGAAGGAAGGAAAGCTTGGGATTGCCAATGGGCAGTACCAAAAGAAGGGGGCTGTGGGCTGTAGGTCTATATCATATTGCAGTGGATTGAGATCCAGTGTGGACACTAGCACGGAACCTATCTGAAGTCTTCGTGGGAACACTTAAACTGAATATAACCATAAAACAGATTGTGATCCAAGCTGCAGCAAAGTCGAATCACTCCAACTCAGTGAGTGCCAGTGTAGTTGCATCCTGACCTCAGTTTTTGAGGGAAAGGTTGTAGCTCAATAACTGTATATGTAGCTGCTTTGTATGCCTTGCTCCTACAATCATCCAGGGCATCTTCACTTTCAGTATGTATCTCTTTAGGTTTTATCTAGGGGCACCATCGTTCGTTCGTTTAGTCGTTAAGTCGTGTCCGACTCTTCGTGACCCCATGGACCAGAGCACTCCAGGCCCTCCTATCTTCCACTGCCTCCCAGAGTTGTGTCAAATTCATGTTGGTTGCTTCGATGACACTGTCCAACCATCTCATCCTCTGTCGTCCCCTTCTCCTCTTGGTTTCACACTTTCCCAACATCAAGGTCTTTTCCAAGGATTCTTCTCATGAGATGGCCAAAGTATTGGAGCCTCAGCTTCAGGATCTGTCCTTCCAGTGAGCACTCAAGCTTGATTTCCTTTATAATTGATAGATTTGTTCTCCTTGCAGTCCAGGGTACGGTCAAGATCCTCCTCCAGCACCACAGTTCAAAACCATCAATTCTTTGGCGGTCAGACTTCTTTATGGTCCAGCTCTCACTTCCATACATCACTACAGAAAAAACCATAGCTTTGACTATGCGGACTTTTGTTGGCAAGGTGATGTCTCTGCTTTTTAAGATGCTGTCAAGGTTTGTTATCCCTTTCCTCCCAAGAAGCAAGCGTCTTTTAATTTCGGGGCTGCTGTCTCCATCTGCAGTGATCATGGAGCCCAAGAAAGTAAAATCTGTCACTACCTCCATATCTTCCCCTTCTATTTCCCAGGAGATGATGGGACCAGTGGCCCTGATCTTAGTTTTTTTTTTTTTTTTTTGATGTTGAGCTTCAGACCATTTTTTTGCACTCTCCTCTTTCATCCTCATTGCAAGGTTCCTTAATTCCTCCTCACTTTCTGCCATCAGAGTGGTATCATCTGCATATCGGAGGTTGTTGTTATTTCTTCCGGCAATCTTAATTCTGGCTTGGGATTCCTCCAGTCCGGCCTTTTGCATGATGTATTCTGCATATGTTAAATAAGCAGGGAGACAATATACAGCCTTGTGGTACGCCTTTCCCAATTTTGAACCAATCAGTGTTTCCATATCCAGTTCTAACTGTTGCTTCCTGTCCCACGTATAGGTTTCTCAGGAGATAGATAAGCTGGTCAGGCACTCCCATTTCTTTAAGAACTTGCCAGAGTTTGCTGAGGTCCGCACAGTCAAAGGCTTTTGCATAGTCAATGAAGCAGAAGTAGATGTTTTTCTGGAACTCTCTGGCTTTCTCTATAATCCAGCGTATGTTAGCAATTTGGTCTCTGGTTCCTCTGCCCCTTCGGAATCCAGCTTGTACTTCTGAGAGTTCTCGGTCCACATACTGCTGAAGCCTACCTTGGAAGATTTTGAGCATAACCTTGCTAGCGTGTGAAATGAGTGCAATTGTATGGTAGTTGGAGCATTCTTTGGCACTGCCCTTCTTAGGGATTGGGATGTAAACTGATCTTTTCCAGTCCTCTGGCCACTGTTGAGTTTTCCAAACTTGCTGGCATATTGAATGTAGCACCTTAACAGCGTCATCTTTTAAGATTTGAAATAGTTCAACTGGAATGCCATCACCTCCACTGGTGTTGTTAGCCAGGCTTTCTAAGGCCCACTTGACTTCACTCCCCAGGATGTCTGGCTCAAGGTCAGCAACCACATTATCTGGGTTGTCTGGGATATCCAAATCTTTCTGATATAATTCTTCTGTGTATTCTTGTCACCTCTTCTTGATGTCTTCTGCTTCTGTTAGGTCCCTCCCATTTTTGTCCTTTATCATGTCCATCTTTGCACAAAACGTTCCTCTAATATCTCCTATTTTCTTGAACAGATCTCTGGTTTTTCCCTTACTATTATTTTCCTCTATTTCTTTGCACTGTTCATTTAAGAAGGCCCTCTTTTCTCTCCTTGCTATTCTTTGGAAGTCTGCATTCCGTTTTCTGTACTTTTCCTATCTTTCTTGCATTTTCTTTCCCTTCTCTTCTCTGCAATTTGTAAGGCCTCGTTGGACAGCCACTTTGCTTTCATGCATTTCCTTTTCTTTGGGATGGTTTTTGTTGCTGCCTCCTGTAAAATGTTACGAGCCTCCATCCATAGTTCTTCAGGCACTCTGTCCACCAAATCGAGTTCCTTAAATCTGTTCTTCACTTCCACTGTGTATTCGTAAGGGATTTGGTTTAAATTGTATCTGACTAGCCCAGTGGTTTTTCCTAATTTCTTCAGTTTAAGCTTGAGTTTTGCTACAAGGAGCTGATGATCAGAGCCACAATCAGCTCCAGGGCTTGTTTTTGCTGACTGTATAGAGCTTCTCCATCTTTGGCTTCAGAGAATATAATCATTCTGAATTCGATATTGCCCATCTGGTGATTTCCATGTATAGAGTCACCTCTTGTGTTGTTGGAAAAGAGTGTTTGTGATGACCAGCTTGTTCTCTTGACAAAACTCTATTACCCTTTTCCCTACTTCATTTTGAACTCCCAGGCCAAACTTTCCTGTTGTTCCTTTTATCTCTTGACTCCCGACTTTAGCATTCCAATCCCTTAGAACACTGGTTCTTAACCTTGGGTTACTCAGGAGTTTTGGACTGCAACTCCCAGAAGCCTTCACCACCAGCTGTCCTGACTGGGGTTTCTGGGAGTTGCAGTTCAAAAGCATCCGAGTAACAAAGGTTAAGAACCACTGCCCTAGAATGAGAAGAACATCTTTCTTTGGTGTCACTTCTAGAAGGTGTTGTAAATCTTCATAAAACTGGTCAATTTAGTCTCCCCAGCATTGGTGGTTGGAGCATAAACTTGGATTACTGTGATGTTGAAAGGTCTGCCTTGGATTCGTATTGACATCATTCTATCATTTTTGAGATTATATCCCATTACAGCTTTTCCCACTCTTTTGTTGACTATGAGGGCTATTCCATTGCTTCTACCAGATCCTTGCCCACAATAGTAGATATGATAATCATCTGAATTGAATTTGCCCATTCCTGTCCATTTTAGTTCACTGACACCCAGGATGTCAATGTTTGTTCTTTCCATCTCCTGTTTGACCACATCCAGCTTCCCAAGGTTCATAGATCTTACATTCCAGGTTCCTATGCAGTATTTTTCTTTGCAGCTTCAGACTTTCCTTTCACTTCCAGGCACATCCACCGCTGAGTGTCCTTTCGGCTTTGGCCCAGCCACTTCATTAGCTGTGGAGCTACTTGTACTTGTCCTCCACTCTTCCTCAGTAACACGTTGGACGCCTTTCGACCTGAGGGGCCCATCTTCTAGCGTCATCTCTTTTAGCCTTTTGTTTCTGATCATGGGGCATTCTTGGCAAAGATACTGGAGTGGCTTGCCAATTCCTACTCCAGGTGGATTGCGTTTAGTCAGAACTCTCCACTACGACCTGCCCGTCTTGGGTGTCCCTGCACGGCATAGCCCATAGCTTCCCTGAGTTACTCAAGCCCTTTCGCCATGACAAGGCAGCAATCCATGAAGGGGAGGGGCACCATAGTGCTATTTAAATGAGATAAACTAAGCACAGATAGCCAGATTAGGTGTTTGTTCTAACATGTGTTAGACCTATGCGTAAGGAATAACTGGAAAACTCTTTGGGTACTTTGAGATCCTAGTGGGTCCTAGTCAAAAGAAGTATGAGAAATCTATCTTCCTCTCCTTAAAAGATTTTCTTTGGTAAGAAAATATAGAAGGAACAGTGAGAAAACATGGGAGGGTTACAAATGCAAGATGACAACATCTGAACACAAAGGCCCCCATGGAATTCTATGGATGAGGCAGGGCAAAGGCCTTATCTTTGGTGTGCAGAGATGACAATAGGAAGGTGGCATGTTAGGACTATTCATCAAGAGTAGTTTCAAATTCCTCTGTATCTTCTTTTGCAAATATTTGATGCATTAATTATTTAATTTGATTTATTCAAACTCATTACCTATTCCCAACACAACAGCTTCTGAACTAGCAGCGTGAAATGAAACTTTAATGAATAATTCTGAGACAGTGTGTGTACAAATAGACTTAAGATTGTTCTTAAATGAGATCTCCAAGGTTTATTTCCATTACTCCGGCTCCAGAAGTTTTGACAGTTTGATCAAACTAATGAACACAGAAGTGACAGACATGCCAGTTCATTAATATTAGGTTACTATTTCCCCCCCTTAAACTCCCATTAACGCGTCTTCCTTTGGCTGCTAATGCTAGGATAACAGATCGTGGCCAGACTCTCTGGCTCTGCCCATGAACAAAGTTCTAAACATGGGACCTTTTTTGTCTCCAGCTGCATTTGCTATAAAACCACAAGGTTAACACGACCTTCTGCCCCAGTCCATTTTGTGCCTTGTTTTGAGTCAAGCTTTGTTAGGGACAAAAATCTATGTAATATTCCATCTGATCAAAGTACTCTGGATGAAGACACACCATCTGTAATCATTTAGAGATAGCTTAGACGATAGACCATTATAATGGTATTTTGTACATACTATTGATTGGCTTCATTTATAGCAATTATAGACACCGGATACTGTTCATGTTGAAATCCAAGCATCCTATTTCCCATTTGCAATCTCTAAGCACTTTCTACTTGTGTGTTTTATCTTTTTTTCTTTTTCAATATCCCCTTGGGAGAAGCAATAGCTTAAAAAGACATTCAATCAAGTTTCTTTTAAAGTGCTGAAAATAGTTTAATCTACACTGTTGCCTTTTCTTTCCAGAAACTTTGAAGTGCTCTGAAACCAAAGCATGGATGAATTTCTAGAGTGATAGCTGTGTCAGTCTATTGCAGCAAAAAGAACTAACAGTCTTGTGGCTCCTTATAGTTATTGTTGCTTGCTATCAAGTCAGAACTGACTTACATTGATGCTACTAGGATTTTCAAGGTAAGCAATATATTTAAGGAATGGATTTACCAGTTCCATTGCTCAGTGAGTTTCCACAGAAGAGCCAAAAATCAAACCCAGGTCTTCTGAGTCCTAGTCTATTATTCTTTCTACTACATCACATTGGGGACCCTGTCTTCCTATAGACCAACATGTTTATTGGCTAAAATCCTGCTCTGTCAGTTATGCTGTGCAAGTCTGATGATATCATCAACCATTGTGATTTTTTTTTTTTGAAAATAAAGCAATTCTAATTCTTCCAGTGAAGCTCCTGAAACTTCTTTGAAATCTCTTTCATCATTGGAAACCTATTGAGGCAGCATGATGAGGGAAGGAAGTCTTTAGTTACTGAAAATTCCAAAGACAATAATGATAGAGAATGTTAAAGGCAGGACGGAAGGCAAAAACTAAATATGAGATTGCCTGGTTCAATAAATTAGGTTTACAAGAGCTGGGCAGGGTAGTTGTGAACAGACCACTTTGGAGGATGGCTATTCATAGGGTCAGCATAAGTCAAGGGGGACGTGATGCCACATGGCAACATTTCCGAAGATATTTTATTATACAAACTTCCGTATAACTCGGTGGTTTAGATATCTGGTTGCAGGGCTGGAGATGGGGAGTTTGATTCTCTACTGTGCTTCCCTGACGGGGCTGGACTCAATTGTCCATAGGGTCCTTTCCAGCTTCGCCATTCCAAGATGATGATTATAAAGTAATATCTTTATATGTACATTACCAACAACTAAAATATTCAGTGAAGTTTGAAATCTTAGTGATACTTATGATCCAGTATGCACATCAGTCTAGGAGGCGGAAATCAGGGTTAACTCTGAAAAGCAAACTAAACGAAAACCTCAAGCATCCCAGTGTGAAATCTGATTTGTAGCTAAACATAGCATACAGAATTGCACAAAATTGTTACTTCTTGTTTTAACAAAATTGTTAATATAGTGTGTCCCTTAGCTTACAATTTTTATGGGTTTTTTCCCCCCACATGGATGGTGATCTTGGCCTTGGTCTCTAGTGATACATTCTCACAGCCAGCTATCTTCTCTAGCTCCTTCATAGCTGCCCTCCCAAATCTCAGTCTTCTTCTGATTCCTTGACTGCAGTTTCCATCTGGTTCAATGATAGAACTGAGATATACAGTATCTTTAGCAATTGTAATTTCTGCATTGTTAGCAGTAAAGTTTTATAATTGTTCCTCAGCTATGATTTTTCTCTTCCTAATGTTCAGCTGCAGTCTGCTGTTGCACTTTCTTCATCCACTTTCCTCAGGAGTCATTTCAAGTAACTGAGCAAAATCCAGTTGGCATAGTTTCACTGACATGATTCAGATCCAGGCACCAGCCATGATTGATTGAAATTAACTGATAGCTTTCTATTCTGGTCCCCCTCAGGTTCCAAGGCACCCTTGGGCTCTGTAATGTTTACCATCTAGCCCCTGCTTGCTTCACTAGCCTGAGGGCCACAACACGTTCTCTTCTTTCTGCTGCCACCAGTTGATCTCTGTCAACACCCTTTAATTAGAAAGACTGAGGTCCAAGCTGAGTATGAAGTTGAATAACACAGGTTTATTGATTACAGTTTGCTTAAACAGGCTCTTCACAGGCATTAATGCATTCATTAGATTATTAATATCTTGTTTCACTCTTAACTCTTTTAGCTCTCTATCAGTTCCACACTCTTAACTCCTAACTCTGCTGCCCTCTCTAACTGCCACAGATTAACTTCTACTTCAGGCTCTCATCTCAGACTCTCCCTGACTGAACTCCTCAAACTTCCCTTCTGGTTTCTCTGGCTCCATCTCCCCACAGCTCCCATTGGTGCAGGCCAATACCATTACACATATGGGAAGGCAGGGTGTCCGCTACATGCCCCCCTTAATAAGTTTGTTTTATGAGGGGAAACCTAGCAGTACATGCAAATATAACAATTACTTACCAATACTTATACATACCTTATAATACAAATTTCTCTCTATTATTATGTTCACTAAATCAAACTTACCACTTTAAACATTTAAGACAATCAATTAAAACATTTGGATTACTCACATTAATACAAATTACATTACATTACCTCTACATTGATAAGGCTACTCACCATTATTTTTACCATCCTTATACACCTCTCAGTTCATCAACATCCAAACAAACTTTGCACTTTAATCATATTTCACAACTCTTATATTAACTCTTATATTAACGGCTCTGCATGCAGGGACAAGGCGCTTAGGCGCAATCGTGTCAACCGCCTGTGATGATTTGTGTTTTTATGTGTATTAGAATGGGATATGTAGTCCTAAGATTGTCCCAATAGCATCCATTTTGATTTAAAGTCTGTTCTGTAGTAGGAAAGTTTTACATGCTGTTTCAGAGGAGCTTCGCTCTCTGGTTATCTCGTTGCTAAGCTGAGTAGAGAGCAGAGACTTTCGTAGTCAAAATAATTCTGCCACAAAGTATGATAACAACTGAAGCTCCATGAGAAAGTTAGGCGGGACAACAAGACCCAGGAGGCATTCTGGGAAGAAGAAGGAAGTTAGTGAGGAGTTGAAAAAAGATGGAGATGGTCTGAGAAAGGGCAGACACGTGCTTTTCCCATAATGGACTATTTTTCCTACCTTGGACTGATGGAAGTCAACAGGTTTTCATCTAGCATCAGGCTATGAAGACTCAAGACACGTGAGATGGACTATGTTACCCTTTATATTAGTTAGCATAGTTTCCTTTCTTTATTTTTCCAGCTGGAGTGGGGGGAGTGGAGTGTTCCGTTGGTCTTGAATGAAAATGTACCTACTGAACTATTTTACTATCAACTGAAACCTTTTCTAAAGCAATTCTTTTCAATAAAGCAGTAATGTCTAAATCTGCATGTATTAGTTCTTGAACAGACTAGCTGAATGTCTAATTGGCCACGTGGGTTTGCTACCAAACTTTCAGAGCCAAATCATTCTGAGTATAACTCAAGGATGTGTCTGTGTGTGTTGCTTTCTTAATAAGGAGATTGGCTTTTGAGGAAGAAATTTAGACAAGACCTGGCTGGGAACTAAGTGGCTCTGCTCAGCAGTTAGAGGTTTGTCTGGATTTCGTACTCATCCCAGTCTCCGGCACCCCCCATAAATCTCTTTGGAGATAAGGGGCTGCTTACACCGCCCAGGTCATCTCCCTCTTCCATAGGGTGACCTGAGCTTCGACAGGAGTGCTGACCATATCAGACGGATAATCCACCAGAGCATTCAGGAAACCATCTGGATCCATTAGTCTCTTAATAGATCCCCCACCCTTGCAGAGGAGAGAAGAAGCTAATAGACTAAACTTGACCAGGAAGTGGTCTGACCATGTCAATGGGGTCACAAACAGCCCCTCCACATCCAAACCACCATCTTCCAGTCCCATTGAGAAAATCAGGTCCAAGGTATGGCCCTTCTCATGCGTCGGGCCAATGACACATGGAGAAAGCCCCATGATTGTCATGGTGGCCATGAAGTCCTGAGCCGCCCCAGTCAAGGCAGCCTTGGCATGGATGTTGAGGTCCCCCAGCATCAACAGCATGGGAGTCCTCAACACCAGATCCAAGACTACCTCCATCAACTCAGGCAGGGAGACTGTTGGTATGCAGCAGGGTGGGCGGTACACCAACAGAACCCCCAGTCTGTCTCGTAAGCCAAACACACAATACAGGCCCTCAAGACCTCCTCTCAAAGGGACAGGAAGCCTGGTCAAGGAGATAGAACTCCTATAGACTATAGCAACTCCCTCTCCCTGACCCTCCGAGCAACATTGGTGCTGGACCGAGTACCCAGGTGGACACAGATGGGAGAGGGGGACACCACCACCCTCTCCCACCCAGGTCTCAGTAATGTACGCCAGGTCAGCACCCTCATCCAGAGTTACATCATGGATGAGGGCAGTCTTATTTTGTACTGGCCTAGCATTCATCAACAGCACCGTGTGGCTGAAGGGTTTGCTGATATGGTCACCTGATACCATCTGGTTTGGGGGTAGGACTAGAAGAGGGGATAGATGTAAGATAGCTAACCTCTCTTCTCCTACGTGGGCATGTTCTACCCCCACTGCCATTCCTTCCCCTACCCAACTGATATGGTTGGCGCTCCTGTCAAAGCTCAGGTTGCCCTATGGAATAGGGAGATGACCCAGGCAGTTGACACAAATGCACCTAAGTGCCCTCTCCCTGCACGCAGAGCCCAGACAGCTCCTTGGTATACTTCTGAACTGCGGGTGATGAAGCGAGAGGTAAGACAGCTGGAGCGCAGGTGGAGGAAATCCCGCTGGGAGTCTGATCAAACATGACATAGAGCCCATTATTGGGCCTATTTTGTGGCAATACGGCTGGCGGAACAACAATATTTCTCCAGCCGTATTGCTTCCTCAGAATGTGGTCCAGCAGAGCTGTTTTGGGTGGTCCAGGATCTTCTTCAATGGGGAAATCCGCTGGAGGTCCCGGACTGCTCATCAGTTCGCTGTGACAAGTTTGCCATTCATTTTGAGGGAAAAATCGCTCAGATTCGCAGTGGTTTGGACTCCACCATTACTGCAGAATCAGAGGATGTGTCCAGTGTGCCATGATTAGGTCAAGTATTAATGGATGAGTTTCAATTGTTGTGACCTGAGGATATGGACAGGGTGCTTGGATCTGTCCATTCTACCACCACTCCACTTGACCCCTGCCCATCTTGGCTAATTGGAAGATCTGCTGGGGGGGGTTACACACGTGGGTCCAGGAGGCTGTGAACGCCTCCTTGAGAGAGGGAGTGGTCCCTACTGCCTTGAAAGAGGTGGTAATTTGGCACTTTTAAAAAAGCCTGACCTGGACCAAAGGCAGGTGGTTAACTACTGACCAGTGGTGAACTTTCCTCATTTGGGCAAAGTGTTGGAGCGGGTTGTGGCCGGGCAACTCCAGGCGCTGCTGGATGAAATGGATTTTCTGGATCCATTTCAATTGGGTTTCAGGACGGGTTTTGGTATGGAGACTGCCTTGGTCACCCTGTACGATGACCTTTGCTGGGAGATAGACAGTGGGAGTGTGACCCTGTTGATACTCCTGGACCTCTCAGCGGCTTTCGACACCATTGACCATGGTGTTCTTTTGGATAGGCTGGCTGGATTGGGAGTTGGGGGCACCGCTTTATGGTGGTTCTGCTCCTTTTTGGCTGACTGTGTCCAGAGGGTGGTGCTGGGGGACATTTGCTCTATTCCATTGCATTTATGTCATGGGGTTCCTCAGGGCTCAATACTGTCCCCCATGCTGTTTAACATCTGCATGAAATCACTGGGAGAGGTCATCAGGAGGTTTGGGCTGAGGAGTCAGCAATGTGCTGACGATACTCAGCTCTACCTCTCGTTTGCCACCAATCCAGGTGAGGTGGTTTCTGTACTGAATTCGTGTCTAGACCTGATAATGGACTGGATGAGGGTTAATAAATTGAAACTCAATACAGATAAGACGGAAGTGCTGTTAGTGGGTGCTTCGCTGGACAGGCTGGAGGGCAAATTCCCTGCCCTGAATGGGGTTACACTCCCCCTAAGGGACGGGGTCCACAGCCTGGGGGTCCTCCTTGACCCCAGTCTAACTCTGGAAGCCCAGGTGGACTCGGTGGCCAGGGGCGCCTGCCTTCAGCTATGGAAATTATACCAGCTACGGCCCGACCTGGACGAGCAGAGTCTCATGACAGTTACACATGCGTGATGGTAACATCTCACATAGATTACTTCAATGCGCTCTACGTGGGGCTGCCTTTGAAGATGGTCCAGTGACTGCAACTGGTCCACAATCAAGCTGCACAGTTGGTGAGCAGTGGGGCCACTAGGAAACACATCAAGCCGATTCTGTTTAAATTACATTGATTACCAGTTGCTGCCCAGGCCCAATTCAAAGTGCTTGTTTTGACTTATAAAGCCCTTAACGGCTTGGGCCCTGGATACCTGAAGGACCGCTTCCTTCCATATGTACCAACCTGACAGTGAAGATCTAGCCAGGGGGCCCTTTTGAAAGAGCCATCCCTCAAGGAGGTAAAAGGGATGGCTTGTAGACAAAGGGCCTTTTTGGCAGCTGCTCGCAGACTATGGAACACCTTCCCAATTGAGATTCATCTGATGTCGACGCTAATGACATTTTGGCGCCAGGTCAAAACCTTCCTGTTCCAGAAGGCTTTTAATTGAAATTATATCAACTGTGGGTCCTGATGGCAACTTTTAGAGTATATATTTTGATAGTTTTTAAATTGTTTTATCTTTTTATTGTATTTTAATTGTTGTAAGCCGCCCAGAGACCTTTGGGTAGTGTGGGCGGCATATAAGTTAAATAAATAAATAAAAACATTTAATACAGTTTCACCAACTTTTTATCCACCCATTAGTCATTTGGCTTTTGAGACAAGGCGTCAGCATCCACACTCTGAGTCCCTCTTACACCCTCCAATTTCAATATTTTTTTTTATTTTCTAGTGTTATCCATTCTTTTATCCAGACCATGGCACGTGCCTTATAAATGCCAATTTGGTAGTCCTGAACCACCTCTTTCTTTTAAGTCTTGCAATATTTTAAGTTTTATTCTTGGTTTCTTGGCCTTCCACATGAATTTCAAAGTCAGGCTGTCCAGATCCTTGAAGTATTTATAATTTAATAAAATTGGTAAATTTTGAAATAAAAATAACAGTTTTGGTAATATCATCATCTTTATTATCGAGATTCTTCCCATCATAGAGGTTTGTAGCTTATTCCATTCTTCCAGATCTTTCTAAATTTCTTTCTGTGTTGCAAGATAATTTTCTTTCATCAAATTACTCGAGTTTTTTTGTAATGATAACTCCTAGATATTTCACTTTCTGTACCTCCTCAAAATTAGTTTTCATTGCCAGTCTTTCCACGTCTTCTTTCTTTATGTTTTTAGTCATGAATTTTGTTTTTCTGATAGTTTATTTTAAGACCCGCAACAGATCCGAATTCTTCTACATACATACATAGACCTTTATTGGCATTTGATTACATTAAAGAGAAGTAAACAGGTTGCTAGGTAGAAAATGTAAGGGACAGGTTAGAACTAAAGTTGGGAGGGATGGGGGTTGCGGTTGCTCATAAGAATGGTTGACAAAAATTCTGCGACGAGATTGGTAGTGATTGGGAGGGAATCACTAAGGAGGATTGGGAGGGGATCAGAGAGGGAGGGAGGGAGGGTTTGGAGAAATGGGTTTAGTAGGGAAGATCTAAGGGCGGAGTGAGATGGGCAATGAAGTAGGATGTGGGGTACTGTGTCTGGTTCACGGAGGCAGAATGTACATAGTCTGTTTGGTCGGGGGATGTTGGAGTATCTACCAAGATGATAGGCAGATGGGAAAATGTTTAAACGAGCGAGGAGGAAAGCCCTCCTTTTCCTTGGGTCTGTCAGGTGAAAGAGGTAACTGGCTGGGCGGCCCAGTAAGGGGGGGAACCTAAAATAGGATGGTGAACAAGTGGGGTTGAGGTTTGATAAGAGGGTACGGGTTTCTTGTTCCAGTAATTTAGACTTAATGATAAGGTGGGCTTTAGGAAGGTCGAGGTCAGCCAGGATTTCAGGGGATAGGTCAAGGGTAGAAAGCTTGGCATCTACTAGTTTAAACCAGTTGGATATGTGAGAGTCATGGATAAGGTCGTATAAAATGGAGGTTGGGTGGGAATTGAGATGGAGGGAAGATGGATACCTAGTTCTGATACAATCGTGGATAGTCTAATTAGGTTGGGAATCCCCAGAATCTTACGGAGGAATTTAGAGATTGAACAGTCCAGATCGGAATTGGCAGCTTCGATCCAAACAGGTGAGGAATAGATTTGAGTTTAAATGCCTGAAGAGCAGCAGGGATGAACTGATTGCCTTTGTTAAAGAAAAATCTAGCTATGGCATTTTGAGATAGAAGAGCTGAGGATATGGCAGATTTACGATGGAGTGACCAAGAATGACGGTAGTGAAATGTAACTCCAAGGTACTTGAAGGATGATACTTGCTGAAAGCTAAGGTTTTGTATTTTCCATGGGGACGGGGTCCATGATTTGGAGAAGACTAAAATTTTGGTCTTCTCAGAATTAATGGATAGATGGAAAGTTAGAAGCAGCTTACGGAGACCACGTTTAGAGAGAGATAAAAGGACAGCATCGTCGGCGTATAGGAGGAGGGGAATAGGTGAGTTGTTCAGGGAGGGGGTGGGGAGGTCAAGAGGGAGTAGGGCAGAAGGAAGGTCAGCTAAGTAAAGGTTGAATAAGAGGGGAGCCAGGATGCAACCCTGTCTGACGCCTTTGTGAATAGGAATGTCTTCAGTCGAGGCGCCTGTACGATCTAAACGGACGCAACATGAGTTGGAAGAATGTAGCTGTTGGAGGAGGGAGAGAAGGCGGGGGTCAATATTCCAGTTCATTAGTTTCTTCCATAGGATGTTCCTGTCCACGGAGTCGAAGGCTCCCTTGAGGTCAATGAATGTGGAATAAAGTTTGGCCTTGTGAAACTGAGAGTATTTGTTAACAAGGAAAGAGAGAGTGAAAATGTGGTCCAGAGTCGAGGCTCCTGGGCGGAAGGCAATTTGTTCCCTAGATGGGAGGCCAATGTCTTCCGCCCAGGCAGTGAGTTTCTTAAGAAGGAATCTTGAATAGAGTTTACCAATAAAGGACAGAAGGCTTATTGGTCTATAATTGCTAGGGAAAGTAGGGTCACTTTTTTTGTATATTGGGACAATAATTGAGTTGAGCCAGGTTTCAGGAATGATACCTGATTTATTGACAATGGTGAAAAGATGGGTGAGAGGAATAGACCACCATGTATGGTTGTTGGTAAGAAACTCAGTGGGAATTCCGTCCGGGCCAGGAGTTTTCCGGGATTTAAGAGAGTGAATAAGCTCAATGATTTCGTCCAGTGTGACGGGGGGCCAGTCTGGTAATTCAGAAGAAGGGTAGGGGTGTTTTGTGGCAGGAGTCAGGGTGGAGAAAACGTTAGTATAGTGGGTTGACCAAGAGGAGGAAGAGATGAGGGAGGGAGGAGTTGGATCTGAGTGGGATAAGGATTGGGAGACAAGAGACCAAAAGAGGCTGTGGTTGTTGGAGAGAATTGAATGGTAAAGCATACTCCAGTTTTGTTGAGCGTATAAATGTTTTTTGTGCTCGAACAAAGTACGGCAGGTTTTTTTAAGGTGAGAATAAATTTGGACGAGGTCGGGAGAGGGGTCTGCAAGAGCTGCGCGGAAGAGTTGCCTGGTAAGTTTCTTAGCTATCAGACAGTCAGAGTCAAACCAGGTTGGGCGGTGAGAGTGTGTTGGGGGGGGACCAGGAAGGACTAAGAGATTGAGTGAGAGATTTAATTAGGGACTCATAAGCGAGGACGGCCAGGTGAGGAGAGTTAGTCTTAGATAAGGTCTGCTTGAGATCGGCCACGTCATTTTTACGAGTCCAAGCTCTGAAGGACTCTTCAGAGTTGTGGGTCCATCTTAGTCTGCGGGGGGGTGGAAGGGAAGGGGTAGGAGAGGAGTCATCTGACTCAACAGGAAGGGTAAGAGATAGAAGAGTTATTCTTCTATAGTTCTCACTAATTATTCCGAACTGTCCAGAGGGTTTTCTAGTATTATTGCTAGATTGTCAGCATATGCTTGTAACTTAAATTCTCCCCTGATTCTGAGACCCTTAATTTCAGCATTCCCTCTTACTTGTCTGTTTAGAATTTCCAATGGTAGAATAAATAATAACGGAGAAAGTGGGCAACCCTGCCTTGTGCCTTGTTCAATTTGAATATTTTCAGTTACTTGACCATTGATTTTAATCTTGGCCTTCTGTTTAGTGTATATTGCTTTAATTGTTTGTAGAAAATTTCCTTCTGCTGTCATCTTCTTTAATTGCAGCAACATAAACTCCCAATCAACATTATCAAAGGCCTTTTCTGCATCTCAAAAGATTAACATTTGCTTTTCTGGATGCATTTCATAATATTCCAAAATGTTTATTATTGATCTTATATTTGATGATAATTTCCTTTTGGTGATGAAACCTGTTTGATCAATGTGTATCATTTCCTCAAGTACCTCCTTTAGCCTTGTTGCCCAGATGGTTGCATATATCTTATAATCAACATTCAAGAGAGAAATTGGTCTGTAATTCTTGATTTGTTTTTTCCCCATCCCCTCTTTGTGTATTAAGGAGACATATGCCTTTTTCCATGAATCTGGGATTTCCCATATAGTTCCAATGTCTTCTATTAGTTTCTTGAAGTGTGGGATTAAAATTTCTTCAAATGCTTTATAGTATTCAGCTGGAAGTCCATCTGGTCCATGGGCTTTCCCATTTTTCTGTTTTTTCCATGCTTCTCCAATTTCACTCACCGTAATTGGTTTATTTAAGTTTTCCAATGGTTAAGAACTAAATCTCCGATCCGGAAGTTTATTCAAATAGTTCCATTTGTTCAATCTCTTTCTTTTTATAAAGATTGGTATAAAAGTTTTTAATTTCTTTTTCAATTCCCTTTTGTTTGTATATTTCCTTTCCTTCCCTATCCAATATTTCATTAATTATTGTTTTCTCTCTCTCATTATTCTATATGCTAACCATCTTCCTGGTTTGTTGGTGTTTTCAAAAAAAAATTTTGACTTGCAAATTAATTTTCCCCCAATTTCTTCTTGTTCTAGTAAGTTAATTGTATGTTCTAATATATTTACCTTGTTTATTAGGTACTTTAACTGTAGGTGTTTTCTTTAATTCCATTTCTTCTTTCTTTAGAGATGTTATTAGGATTTGGTATTGTTTGTTTCTCTCTCTTTTCTTCTGTGCATTGAATTCTATTGCAAAGCCATGAAAATAGGCTTTGGGTGTGTCCCATATCATTGTCATATATATATCTTGGGGTTTATTAATTTGAAAGAAAATTTTTAGCTCTTTTTAAATTTTAGTCAAAAAGGTCTCCTCTCTCAATAAGTGGCTATTTAGTCTCCAACATCCTCTTCTTGCTGCTTGTCCTAAGGTCATCAATATAGGGCTGTGATCTGCATGTGTATTAGGTAATATTTCAATTTCTTCCACTTGATGTGTCATTTCTGCTGAAATCCAGCAGTTATCTATTCTTGACTATGAATTGTGTCTATCTGAGTAAAATGTATAATCTCTTCTCTGAGGTTTTCCATATATCAATTAAGTTTAGTTCTTCTGCCATCTCCAAAAACACCTTGGGGATCATATTTCTTGTTCTTTTCCTTCCATTTCCATTCATCGTCAAAGTATCTTTTTGTTTGTCAATTATTGCGTTAAAATCTCCCACAATACACATTTTCTGGCCTTTGCATCAGCTGGTTCTTCAGTTGCTGATAAATTTTTGTTGCATTTCATTTGGTGCATATATGTTCACAAGCAATATTTCTTCTCCCCCTTTAGATATTTCCACCATTAATAATCTTCCATCTGTTGATGCATATACCAATTTTGATTCTACCTCCTTTCTTATGTACATTGTTACTCCTTTTTTCTTTTGTTGTTTTGAGGCTATAAAGATTTTACCCAATTTTGGATTTTATAACAGCTTTTTGTCCTTTTCCTTAATATGAGTCTCTTGAATAAATATAATTTCTACCTTGGATTTAAAAGGTTTATTTAAAAAATTCTTCTTTTCTGGGGTGAATTCATCCCTTTCACTGATAGTAATTTAATTTGTTTGGACATCTGCACAGCTTTTACTACCAGTTTTATCCCTAGCTTCTTTGCCTCTGGTTCTTCTCAGTAGAAGTGGTGTTCTTGGTCTTTTATATTCTACTTCTTCTTGTTCCTCTTCTGATTCCTCACTGGAAAACTATAGATCTTCTTCTGTCAGATTCAGTTTATGTTTCATTTCTTTCATAAAGTTCCTAGCCTTCATTTTGCTATTCAGATTATATCTTCTTGTCTCCCAGTTCAGGAATACTCCTTCAGGTGTTTGCCATGTGAACGGAATTTTTCTATCTATTAATATTTTAGTGAGAAAAGAATATTCTTGTCTTTTTTGCATACTCCAAGGCACCTGTTTCAAAATGTTAATCTTAGTCCCTCTCATTGTCAAATCCTTTTCTCTGTTGACTTTCAATATTTTCTCTTTCACTGACCTTCTGAAGAATTTTATGTGAATCTCCTTCGGTAGCTTATTCCTTCTTGTGAAAGCATTGCCCACTCGGTAAATTCTCTCTATTGATTGTTCCAGCTCTTCTTGAGTTATCCCTGTTTGCATGGCCAGTTCTTCTGAAATCAGTTTCAATGAATCTTCTTGTTCTGCTTGTTCCACATTTTGAATTCTAAGAAAATATAAGGCTTTGTCCATCTCCAAGGTTAGAAGACATTGTTGATCCTTATCTTTTTCATCTTTAATATTTTGTATTTCTTGTTCTGCTTTTGTTAATCTTTGTTCAACTTTCTCAACTGCCTGTGTGAAGGTGTCAATCTTCTGGTTATTGCTTTCAATTCCAGCTCTAAGATCTGTTCTTAATTCTTGCATCTGCTCTGAGATTTTTCTGATGATGTTGGCTTGCATATCCTGCATTGCGTTTTTAAAAGGATCTTGATTTATAAGTTTAGCCGCTCCTGACATCTGCCCAGGAGACTCATCCTTTTTTGATCTGGTGGCCATAATTCTTCTTTTATTAGTTTATAACAAGAGAAAAAAACAGTTATATTGTCTCCCCTTTACACTAAATCCCCATTCTACCAAACATTTTACCTTTAAGAATTATTATCACACCTCATATAAATCATATAAAGCTTCTCAGTTTGCTTATATATATCTAAAATAAAAAGCTCAATTACTATGATATCTTAAATTAGTCATCAGAGCGCAGTAGCATATTCAAAATTCAAAGCTCCATCATTGTTTGTCCCAAGTTACACTAGAGCTCCTTAGAGCATGAAAGTACTAAATGCTGATTTGTCCCATCTTGGCCACCAGAGCAAAGCATCCAAAAATTGAAACCTGTTAGAGAAAAAGAAACCAATTTCTTCATGACTGGGAGAGCTGGCAATCGGCCCAAGGATCTCTCCAGCATCTTTAAAGATATTCTAAATGGGATATAAAAATATAATGTCTTGTAGGAAGAGTCTGAGAGCTGAACTACATCCAGTTCTTTATGCCTAATGAAATCAGTCAAAAACTTCCATCTGCTCTCTTCCTCCTGGCAGACTTTGGGATGAGCAGGATTGAGAGTGAAAGTTCTGTTTAAATCTGAGTCTATTGTTGTTATTCTTATTGTTTTGGCTACATTTAATAGTTCAAGTTTTCCTTCTAGTTGTGAAATTCCAGGTGGCCAGAGAGTTTAAATGCTGTATTTACAATGTTTTTACCCTTCTCTCAGGCTGGGTAGCAGGGATGGGGGTGGGGCTAGTACTGAGAAGCTTTGAGAGTTTAGCAGACAGGCCACCTCTCCTTTCCCCTTCTCTGTTGATGTTATTGCTGAGCCTGAGAAGGAAATTCTTTCTCTCTCTCAGGTTGGATGGGGGTGGTGGTTTGTGAAGATTAGAACAAAAGGCTTTAAAAGTTTTAATTGATGGTCCCCTCCTCCCTTCCACCTTTTGTTAAAAACTACAGCAGTCCTTGCTAGCAGTCAGATTCTTCAATTCTCCCTGTCCATTAGTACTTTCCCCTCAGGGTTTTTCTCACCACCTGAGAAGCTTTACTGTGAGATAAATGCTTCCATGCAACTTTGTTCCCCTGCTTTACTTCTCTTTAAGAGGAAATTGCTTTTGTATGAAGTATAACAAAAGATATGATTTTTCTTTGTTTGGTTGTTAAATTATTTAGTTCTCTCTCTGTATATAGTCCTCCAGGACTAAGGTTCAACTCAGTTACTCACTTTCCTCCCTTGGAATAATGATGTTTCTTCCAAGGGTGCAATCTCCTGATCCAGGCATGCTGCACAGCTAAATCACCAGAATATGGCATCAGATCTTCTGTCTGGGGAAGAGAAATCCTCCAGAGAGTGGGTTGCTGCCCCCCCCTTGAGATCTCTCAATACCCAATGACACAATGCCCACACCTCCCTGCCCTCAAAATTCTTTGAGGGAGTCTTGATCCACCGTATACAGCCAATCTTCCCTGGAGCCCTGAGGAGACCTGCTGCTTCACTGCTCGTCCTGCCCCCTCTGTTCATCATCTGGTTCTATCCCTTTAATCTCAGGTTTCTCAGGTAAGGGTTTGCCTCATATGGTTTTAAGTGCTTTTGCAGCTGCAGGTGGAGACTTACCAATACTAGTCTCCTCATCCCTCCAGTACCACTGCAACAAGAGAGGAAAGTAACCTCTCTTTCTTCTTTGTGGCCTCTGTGAATGCACATAATTGGGTGACTAACAAGCTCACTTACTGGATGGTGGGACATCACAGTAGAAGAGATGTCAGGATCATTCTGCCAAATGCAGCATCATTCTTTGCCCGAATATCAAGGTGATAATGTTTTACAAAGGTCGAAGGATTAGAGCAGGTAGCTGCTTGGCAGATGTGCGGTAGTTCTATTCCACAGCAGAGAGCAATGGAGGTTGATAGCACTCTGGTGAAATGAGCTTTTAAGTGCTCAGGAGGTGTCTTGCCTGTAAGCTCATAAACCAATGAGATTGGATAATCCAGCGAGAGATGAGGCTGGAGCACCCTTGTGAGGGCCTTGGAAGCCTAGGAAGAGTCCTGGAGACTTCCTGAATATCTTTGTCCGATTAATATAGAAAGCCAAGGACCGTCTGACATCCAGCATATGGAGCATGTGCTTGATGAGTGTAGAAGGAGAGGGAAACAGAGTTGGAGGATATGGGGGCAGTGTCAGATTTTACTTTCTTGGGCTCCATGATCACTGCAGATGGTAACAGCAGCCATGAAATTAAAAGACACTTGTTTCTTATGAGGAAAGTGATGAGAAACCTAGACTGCATCTTAAAAAGCAGACATCACATTGCCGACAAAGGTCTGCATAGTCAAAGCTATGCTTTTTCCAGTAGCGATGTATGGAAGTGAGAGCTAGACCATAAAGTAGGCTGATCGCCAAAGAATTGATGCTTTTGAATTGTAGTGCTGGAGGAGGCTCTTGAAAGTCCCCTGGACTGCAAAGAGAACAAACCTATCCATTCTGAAGGAAATCAACCCTGAGTGCTCACTGGAAGGACAGATCCTAAAGCTGACGCTCCAGCACTTTGGCCATCACATGAAAAGAGAAGACTCTCTGGAAAAGCCCCTGATGTTGGGAAAGTGTGAAGGGAAGAGGAGAAGGGGACAACAGAGGATGAGATGGATGGACAGTGTCATCGAAGCGACCAACATGAATTTGACCAACTCTGGGAGGCAGTGGAAGACAGGAGGGCCTGGTGTGCTCTAGTCAATGGGTCACGAAGAGTTGGACATGACTTAACAACTAAGCAACAAACAACAACAATTGCCACAAGGAACAATGTCTTTAAAGAAAGTAATTTAAGATTACAGGTAGCCATTGGTTCGAAAGGTGGTCCAGTGAGGGAATTGAGAACTAGTTGTAAGGACCAATGAGGCAGAGGTTGTTGTCTTGGAGGTTGAATATTTTGGAGTCACTTGAGGAATATTTTTAAGGTAGGATGTGAGAAAAGTCTTGCTGATTCAAAATGAGAGTGCTAATGGGCTACAACAGCTGAAATATAAAACTTTTAGGGTTGAGTGCGATAGTCTGAGATCAAAAAGGTGGAGAATAAAAGTAAGTAGAGTCTTTAGAGAAACTGGAACTGCAGTTAAGTTTCAAAAATGAGTGAAGGAGGTGAAATATTTCCATTAATTTTGATGTAATTTTTGGGTAGATGGCTTTTGAGTTTCAAATGGCGGGAGTATTTTCCAGGCTGTCAGATTCAGAAAGCAGATATTGGGGTGGAGGATCATCCTGTTGCTCTGTGTGAGAAGGTTGGTCATCGACGGAAGATGGAATACTTTGATCAACATAGATTTCAGATGGGTGAACCACGATTGCCGTGGCCACCATGGGGTGATGAGAATAGCATTGGCATGGGATTGTCAGAGTCAAATGACTCATTGTTGAATGAGAGGGATTGGTGGGAACAGGTAGAGCAGTTCTCCAGTCCAGTCTATCATAAACGCATCACCGAGTGATTTTGGGTCGATGCTGGCTCGAGAGCAATACCATTGACACTTGGTGTTTTTATCGGAGGCAAAAAGGTCGATGGACGGGACACCCTATGGGCAGCAAAGAAAATTGAAGACACCATTGTTTAATGCCCACTCATGCATCCCTGTGGTAAGACTGAGGAGATCTGTGAGATAGTTGTTGCCTGTAGAAAGATGGACTGTCACTGGGAAAATGTGGTGTAGGTAGCACCATTCCCAAAGTTCTATCGCAAGATAAGCAGCATGCTAAGATACAAACATGATAGGGAGTGGGTACCTCCTTGTTTGTTGACACAGTACAGCGCTGTGGTGTTGTCTGTAGCTATCTGTACTGCTCATCCCGCAATGAGTGGTAGGAAGGCATGAAAAGCTTTGATGATTGCCAAAAGTTCTAGATGGTTGATATGTAGTGATTATTCTTGTTTTGTCCACAGACCATGTATCTTGTGATGTCAACAGTGAACTCCCCATCCCGATGGGCTGGCATAGGTCGTAACTTGTATGGAGAGCTGTAGAGGTTGGAAGGGTCTGCCTACCATCAAATGAGGGAGGAATGTTCACCAGGTAAGTTGACTGGTGAGTTCTGGTGTTACTGTGAGACATATGGATTGGTGATCTGTCATGGGGTTGAATAGTGATAGGAACCACAATTGTAGTGATCTCATTTTGAGCTATGCGTGTTGGATAACAGCTGTGGTAGATGCCATGAGCCTGAGAAGGTGCTCGGCTTGGTGTGCCGTTACCAATGCCAGGGGTCAGAATAGTCAGATAGCTTGTCTTAATTTGATTATCCTCTCTTGGGTAGGAAGGCTCTGGCTCGGAGGGAGTCAAAGTATGTGCTGATGTAGGGGGTGGTCTGTGAGGGTTCTAGGTGAGACTTGGCAAGGTTTACTCTGAGACCCAGGCTTTGAAGAGTGTCAAGGGTCAACTGGGTAGCTCTGATTGCATCGTAGTAAGATGGAGCAATTATTAACCAGTTGTCTATGTACAGGAAAATGGTGATGCCTTGGAGTTGGAGATAAGCTACGACTGGTGCCATACATTTGGTGAATGTCCTTGGTGCCACGGAATGTCTGAATAAAAGGGAGCAGAATTGGTACGATACGTTATTGAATCTGAATTGCAGAAATTTGTAATGAAGTGGATGGATGGAAATGTGGAAGTAGGCATCTTGCAGGTCGATAACGACAAACCAGTCTCCCTGTGAAAGGACGGGGATGATAGTTTCAAGAGTTAGCATTCGAAAACGTCTGGGTTGGATAAACTTATTGAGGTTTCCGAGATTGAGAATAGGGTGGAGTCCTCCATCCTTTTTGGGAACAGTAAAGTATCTGGAGTAGAATCCTTCATACAGTGAAGGGGAAGGGACGATGAGTATGGCCTGCTTTTGTAAAAGGAGGGAGACTTCTTCATAGAGGGCTAATGAATATAGGGTAGTCTGAATGATGCCAGAGTGTGGGGTGTGGTAAAATTCAATGAAATAACCATTTTGGATAATAGAGAGGACCCAATTGTCATTAGTGAGTTTTTTCCAGGTAGAGATGAAAGGATGGAGTCTGGTTCGGAATGGATATGAAAAAGATTTATGGATATTGTTTACCTTTTTTCTGTTGGCATTGAAAGGGCTGCCATCGAGCCTGTGGTTGTTGAGGCCGTGTCAGAGGGTGGGGGAGGAGGGCCCTTGTAAGTAGTAGTAATGTGAAGGGATGTGCGTTGTCTTGACTGTTTAGTATGTTTTGGTGGGACCTGAGTTTCTGGCAAATGAAGAGGTCGCTTGAGTGCAGATTTTGTCAGAATCGAGACCTGATGAATCAATGTGGAGTGAGTGGAGGTCAATCGACACCAATGAAGTGGCAGTGAGGGTGATACGGATGGTGAATGCTGTGGTGGAGAGGCGTATCTCACTCTCCTGGGATCCTCATATTATGCCTGTTCAGTAAATGCCTCTGAGTAATATGGATCATAATGTTGGTACCGGTCTCTATAGTTGCTTCTGGCGTGGTATTGAAAAGGCTCAGGATAGTAATATATGTCCCTGTGTGAAGGAGCATAACGACTTTGAGAGGCATGTCATCTTTTTCCACGGTGTTTATGGGGAGAATGATGGGACAACTCTGATCCTGAAAGCTGCACGGTTACAGCCTGCCCTGGTGACTGAGGGCTTGAATGGCCTGAGGCGGGGCTGGATTGCACATCAGTTGGAGATAGGCTGGTAGTAGGTGACAGGCTAGCAATGGAAGCTACAGCCTGGGCCGGTGTGTTATAGTCATCCCTGTCTGGAGTTGAAACAGGGGCATCTTGAGATGATTCCTCAGGAATGGGTGAAGGAATCACTGAGGAGTCAATTTGAGTTGATTTAGTCAATTTCTTTGGCTTTTTTGTCTTAGTTTTATCCTTTTTCTTTTTAGATAATTCATTGGAGAGAGTTGGATCTCTCGATATGGGAGTGGAGCGCGACTTCGAAGATGGTTTTGAAGGTTCCTTCTGTCAAGATGGTACTGCCGTCGGGCTCAATATGGATTGAACTGTTTCTCTTAGAACTGGAGATGTTGTTGGGTCCATTGCTGGGTTGAGGGACCATTCCCAAAGGTCTTTGCAATCCTAATTTGAGGGCTGGTTTGGTAAGTTTTTACACTCGGGGCACAAGTGGGTCTGATGTTGTTCTGCCAGGCAAAATAAACAATGATCGTGCCCATCTGTGAGAGGTATTTTGTTGCAGCAAGGGCGCACTGTTTGAATGGTCCTGGGTGTCATGAGTGTAGCCGAAGACCTGGAACCAGAAGGGTTAACTGAGGCTGAAGAGAATGCTGAGAGATCAGAAACACCTGAACCGCCTCCAGATTCTCCTTCCCCAGCAGACAAGCTTCGGGTCAGGCTTCGGGAAAGACTTAGGACAAAAATGTCAGAGGATAGCTCAAAGGCTGTTCACAGAAATATCCGTTCAACTAGCCCTGAGTATTAACAGGATGGAAACAGCTCCTAGCCAGCCAGAATTTCTGTGGAAGCAATGAGTCAAAACCCCTGGCTTGCATCCACGCTTCTTGAACCGTGTTCCTGACTCTGGACGACACTGTGTATTGGACTCTGGACTCTGACCTTGGACTGCATTCTGTGAGTTGGTTTATGGACATTGGCTTTGCATTCTTGTATTCTTGACCCTGGACTGGTTTATCGGACTTTGGCTGTTGTAACCCCCGGGAATGTGACACTGGGGAGCTATAAAAATATGAGAGGAAGGGAGAAACCAGCAATTGGGGAGGGGGAGAAAAACCGTGGGAAGAGAAAAAAATGTGAATGAGGGAAACAAATACAGTGGGGTCTTGACTTGAGAACTTAATCCGTATTGGAAGGCGGTTCTCAAGTCAAAATGTCTGTAAGTCAAGTCTCCATTGACCTACAGTGCATTGAAAACCGATTAATCCCGTAACAGGCCGTTTTTGTTCCATTTTGGTTTTTTTCTGGTCTGTAAGTCAAATCTCAGTCTGCAAGTCAAACCTAAATTTTGCGGCCAGAGAAGTCTGTAACTCAAAAAGTCTGTAAGTCAAGCCGTCTGTAAGTCAAGGGTCCACTGTAGCTGATAATCACAGGGGGAAAAAAGAGACTTGATTGGAATCTATATACAAGAATTTAGCATAAAAAGGAACTGAGGGAACCTTGGGAGGGTAGAGCATGTGCTTAATGGGGGAATGTCTCATTATCACATGTTTTTAAGCTATATAAACTTCCGAAACATCCTGTGCAGGTGCAGAACAACCCAATTGTGTGCATTCACAGAGGCCACGAAGAACCACAGGTCCTGATCATGCTAATAGTGATTCACTCCCCTCTATGGGTCTCAGCTTCACTACTTTGTCCTTGGGAGAGAATGCTCTTTCCTGGGCCTTTTCATCACACAAGCCTTTCTCCTTTCCATGAGTAACTCCCAAGCTTGGCTCTGCTACTTCTAAGGACTTCTCCCGATTTTTTACAGAGACAATAAGCTGTTTGTTGGGTTCTCCCCCTCTATGAGGTGCCTTTAAAACCTCTCTATATAATAAGCCCTTTTGCACACAATATCTCTCCGGTTATTCAGGTGTCAGTGGAATGGGATTCTCATTAGCTTTTCTAAAAGAATCATGTAAAGTAATATTTTCATTCTGCTCCTTAATAAAGGAGGAACTATTAAGATTCTTCAATATGACCACTTCAGCCATTTCTGATACCTCAGTGTTTTCCTTTAGGCTGGGACATCCCAGGTTTGATTCAGAGGTTAGGGCTTCCAATCTTTCCTCAGAGACTGTAATTTGCTTGCCCTGGGAGTGGGTTACCACTAAAACACTCTGCATGTGCTTGGAGAAATTTAAGCCGGTCAAACAAGGAGCAGAGATTTGGTCTGACACTGCTACCTTCCATATACCAGAAACAACCCTGGTATCTCACTGCTACTTTGGCCATTGGCACCACCACCATATCTGAGCTAATGCCTTTGAGGGTGATGTTTTGTTCCAACATATTCTCTTCAGGAATGATGTCTGAGGGACAAATAGTAACTTGGGAACATGTATCTCAGACCCAGATACTTTATGTTGTCAATAAAAATAGGCTCTGCAGAGTTATTCAATAAATCCTGATTGCACTGGATTAGGAAACATTGTATCACTCTCACTTCAGAAATATCTGGGCACTCTGCCAAATCCATTTCCTTAGCAACCGTGCTGTGGCAGGAAGAGGCCTCTGTGATGCATCAGACTCCCTAAAGGGCCACTGGCATTCAGTCAGAGAGTTCAACAAGCTACTTACCTACCACTTTTGCACTGGGGCAAGTCCCAGGACCTCAGCAGTGCATAGAATAAGTCCTTCGAACAAGTCTGACCTTAAAATAACACTTTATACTTATTCAGTACTTTGTAAGTACAGGCACATGGGCTTTGTGATTCCCTGAAACTCACCAAAGCTCAGTTAGATAGGACTCTTAAATGATAGCTAGTTTGTGGCCCTCTCCACTTCCTGGATTTAGCCAGACCCTGCTGTTCAAAAGACCAGTCCTTTTGTAGAATTTTTACAATTAATTTTTATTAGAAAAATAGAGTTTCATTAGAAATCAGTTTATATTGCACAAGAATTAGCATCAAGAACATATTCTAAGATCATTGCAGTTAAATAGAATAACTATTTCCCATTTAAAATAATAAACACTAAAAAGCTAAACTAAGGTGGACTACAGGGGGCTAGCCCCACCTCCTTCTTTTTCCTTTACTTACATCTTCTCTCCTTCATGGAATTGAATCCAGATCAGAATAACACATGAAAAACCATCAGAATTCATTGAACATTATTCACATAACCCATCGTCCATTTTCTACCTTCTCTAACTCCTCCTTCTTTGTGGCAAATCTAGCTGTTAACCAATTAGCCTCACGAAACTGTACCACCTCTTTCCTTCCCTTATTCCCACGAGAGTCCAGGTGTTGTTTATCTGTTCTCCAACTAACTTGGAATGTTGTGTCTTCCATGGGCCTCTCAATTTGGCCTTCATGCTATCTCGATCCAGGCTGTAATGGTCTTAAGGAAAACACTCTCATGGTACTTAGAAAAACACATTGCAATGTCTCTCAAATCATCTTCACACAGAACCTGTCTGATTCCATTTTACATTTCTCTGAATACATATCCCATCATCATGACAGCCTCAACTTCAACTGCCAATTGCTGTGCCTTATTATGCTGCACACAGAACACCTTTCTAGGTTTATGCTGGTTAAAATCCCATATCTTTTGAATCTCACACTGAGCCAAAAAATGACCTTTCTCTTCACACACGTAACATTTTTTACTGGCCTTGGGTTCAAAATAAAGAGCCTTATTAACTTTTCCTTCAGAACTAATAGCTTTCAGATGACTGTGCTTTGTGGATGAGGGCTTGCCTCTAAAATGGCTTCCCATAGCTTGTGCCTGACTGAGGTAACTTTTGTGTTTACTGGTTTTACTGTCGTCCCACACTTTTCTACCAGTTTTTACCTCAGAAAATTGAAGGTCTCTGATCTCACTAAGGGAATCAGCATATTCAGATGCCTGTAGCACAGTTTTAGGATCCTTGTCCTTGACCAAATAATGTAATTCCCCTGGCAAAATGGAATACAATTGTTCTAATCCAATCATATTTTTCATTTGTTCAAAGGAAGTGACATTTTCTTGCTCCAACCACCTGTTAAAATATTGATTTAAACGTGCTCCAAGCTGGGCAAAAGACTCGTCAGGTTTCTTGGAAATTGTGTGACGTTTTCTTCTGAGTTGCTCTGAATTAATTCCAAATCTGGAATACACCATTTTTCTATATGCCTCAAAATCTCTAGCCTGTTCCAGAGACATCTGTGAATATAGCTCAGCTAACACCCACTTATTTGTGACCTTAAAATTATCATCCTTTCATCATCTTGTACCTCAAAGTCCCAACAAGCTCTCTCAAAGGAAATTAAGAAAGATTCAGGACAATTCCATTTCCTATACTGAGGACATTTCTTTAGGTCGATTTTTGAGAGATTTCCCTCACTAGAATTGTTGTTGTTATTATTATTTTGAGCAGCTAATTCCAGTTTCTTCATCTTTATTTGTAATTGCATTTCTCTTTGCCTGTTTTCTAGCTCAAATTCCCTTTGTCTGGCCACAGCTTTCTCTCTCTCCTTAATCTCTAATTCCTTGAGCTCTAGTTTCTTAGCTTTCTCTTCAGCTCTGGCTTTAATTTCTAGTTCCCTTGTCGTTTCTTTAATTTCTAGTTCCCTGAGTTTGTATTCTTGTTCCAACTTCCATTTTTCAAAATCTTGGGAGCTTTGAATATTTTCTCCCTCTGAGGCAATCACCACAGTTCCCTCAGTTTCTTCCTCGATCTGAATTTGAGGGCTTCCATTCCCCTCAGCTTCCTGAGTTTCAATTTCCTCCATAGCTGATTTCTTTGTTCGTTTGTGTGGCATGTTAAAGTTAAAGTGTACTTTATTATACTATTTTTAAAAGGACGTCTCTTTCAGCTGTTTTTCCCTCAGTAATTTTGTTGCACTATACCTGGCAGCTCTCCTGGGCTGCTCTCCAGCTCACAACTTAAGCCATTAAGTTTCTGTGTCTGAGCAATTTCCGCCTCCAAACACCAGAACAATTTTCTTTTTAGCTTTTTATTTCCCTATCACCTCAGATCTGTTCTGACTCTGGCTTCCACTCTTATCCACCACTACTCCTTTTCTCTCAGGGCCTTAGATTTCGATCTAGCCCACTGGGTCTCTCAAATCCTGAGATAAAAGAAGTTTTCTTTAAAGTTGGTTCTTCAGTTCCCCAGACCTGGTTTCAGAAGTCCCCTACTAAGCCTTTCCACAAAAGCTCTAGCAGTTCACCCAATTCTTCACCACAGATCTCTAACTAAAAAGGTACCCACAACTCCAGAAAATTCACTTTTAAACTTTGGCTTCCCTGGATTATTTCGTATCCCACTGCTGGACACCAATTGTGAACATTTTCTGCATGGCCCCTGCTTGTTTCACGAATCCAAGGGCTCACACTACGTATTCCAGTGCTACCACCAATTGTAACATTTACCACGTAGTACCTGGTTGTTTCACTAGCCTGAGGTTCACAACATGTTCTCTTCTTTCTGCTGCAACCAGTTGACCTCTGTCAACACCCTTACATTAGAAAGACTGAGGTCCAAGCTGAATATAAAGTTGAATAACACAAGTTTATTGATTAGTTTGCATAAATAGGTTCTTCACAAGCTTTAATGTATACATTAGATTATTAATATCTTGTTTCACTCTTAACTCATTTGTTGTTGTTTAGTCATTAAGTCATGCCCGACTCTTTGTGACCCCATGGACCAAAGCACGCCAGGCCCTCCTGTCTTCTACTGCCTCTCGGACTTTGCTAAAATTCATGTTGGTAGCTACGGTGACACTGTCCAACCATCTCGTCCTCTGTGGTCCCCTTCTCCTCTTGCCTTCACACTTTCCCAACATCAGGGTCTTTTCCAGGAAGTCTTTTCTTCTCATGAGATGGCCAAAGTATTGGAGCCTCAGCTTCAGGATCTGTCCTTCCAGTGAGCACTCAGAGTTGATTCCCTTCCGAATGGATATGTTTGTTCTCCTTGCAGTCCAGGGGACTCTCAAGAGTCTCCTCCAGCACCACAGTTCAAAAGCATCAATTCTTTTGTGGCCAGCCTTCTTTATAGTCCAGCTCTCACTTCTATACATCACTATTGGAAAAACCATAGCTTTGACTATGCGGACCTTTGTCGGCAATGTGATGTCTCTGCTTTTTAAGATGCTGTCTAGGTTTGTCATCACTTTCCTTCCAAGAAGCAGGTGTCTTTTAATTTCGTGGCTGCTATCACCATCTGCAGTGATCATGGAGCCCAAGAAAATAAAATCAGTCACTGCCTCCATATCTTCCCCTTCTATTTGGCAGGAGGGAATGGGACCAGTGGCCATGATCTTGGGGGGTTTTTATGTTGAGCTTCAGACCATTTTTTGCACTCTCCTCTTTCACCCTCATTACAAGGTTCTTTACTTCCTTCTCCATTTCTACCATCAGTGTGGTATTGTCTGCATAGCTGAGGTTGTTGATATTTCTTCCAGCAATCTTAATTCTGGCTTTGGATTCCTCCAGTCCAGCCTTTTGCATGATGTATTTTGCATATAAGTTAAATAAGCTGGGAGACAATATACAGTCTTGTCATACTCCTTTCCCAATTTTGAACCAGTCAGTTGTTCCATATCCACTTCTAACTGTTGCTTCCTGTCCCACATATAGATTTCTCAGGAGATAGATAAGGTGGTGAAGCACTCCCAATAATAGAGTTAAGACCCCAGTTTAGTATCTGGTATTGAGATCTGCTTGTTAGTGTTTTGAATGACTGCAGTGTTATACCTGAAGTGCCAAAATACGCATTTCCACATAGGCAGACATGCATGATTGCATCTGTAATCTATTTGTGAAGTGAAAGAGTAGGAAGGAAAGAATGAGCAGCTCTTCTGCTGAAACAGTGTTAAAGCTATTTTGCCCCTGAGACAGGGTAGTTAGTCTTTGCTTTCACAAATGACTCAGTACTTCCTGATCACATGAAGCACAAGAGCCAATGGGGCCTGCACTTAGTGCCATCGTTCTCCAGCTCAGTCAACCCAGGTGCTGAGCAGCATCATTTTATAGATGGCCTTTCTAAATTATTGATAATAGTTATTTATTATTGAAGACTGCTCTGTCCTACATAATTATTTCTCGCACATGTAATAACTGATAATTTATTAGTAATTTATGTTGTTGAAAAACCAAGTTCTAAATTTCTAAATTAAGGCTTCTATCCACTTGATGTGTACCCATTTTGCACATATTTTCATTTTCTTTTAGGGATTTTATAAAACTGTATCTCGAAATGTAACTCTTTTTCACAAATTAGGCCACTTTCCTTCCCTCTTCCCCTTGTTCACAGAAGCTATACTTACAGAGTACTGGGATTTACCCTTTCATCTCTGGACCTTCCATACTCCATGAATAGAAGTCATGAATATTTTTCATACATCCATACCCACAGCTTTATCAGGTTCATGACATGCTGAAGGAAAGAAAAAAAGATAGCTAAAAGGAGGAGGAGGAAGAAGAGGAGGAGGAAAGAATTTTGTAACCCTCATGCTGATTCTCCTGGGTCTAGACGGATGTGACTGATAATAGGCCTTCAGGGACTTTCAAATGGGAAGCTGAATAGAGCTATACAGCTCTTCTCTTAGATGACAGTGACAATAATGCTTTAGTTGCAGTGGCTCTCAGTGTCTATGTACTGCTGCAAATTAAGCGCCCCCTCAGGACTGGGTTGTAAGAGAACAGGAGTGTTGCCGGTTGTCTAGACTAAGTGCCAATAACTCTATTCAAGTATACACGCCTGTGTGTCCTCCTAACCTCAGAATCACACACACTTGCGAGCTCATTAGTGCTTTTTTTTTGCACTGAAACTTATTAGATATTTGAAATTTATCTGGAATTTGTTACGTTGGATCTAATGTCCCTATTCTTGAAGGCTTTCACAGCCGGGATCTGATGGTTGTTGTGGGTTTTTCAGGCTCTTTGGCTATATTCTAAAGGTTGTTCTTCCTAACGTTTCGCCAGTCTCTGTGGCCAGCATCTTCAGAGGACAAGAGTCAGAACTCTATCTGTGCTCTGGTGCAGTTTGTTTGGATAGTTGAGTATTTATAGCTGTGGGATCAGCTTTTGTCCTTTTCAGGAGATGGATGATTGTGGTGATCAGTGTGTTTTTTGTTGTTGTTGTGGGCGTATTGTTGTGATAAGAGGGAGAGATTATCTGTCACTGTGATTTATGGGTGTCGTTAGCTAGTCTTTTGTGTGCAGTCATCATCGGTCCTTGTAGCTGGGTAGAGTTTGTTGACCTTTTGCAGGGTGTATTTTTCAGTGCTGGGAGCCAGGCTTTGCTGAGTTTTAGACTTTCTTCTTTTTTGTTGAAGCTCTGCTGGTGTTTGTGGATTTCAATGACTCCCCTGTGCAGTCTAACATGATTGCTGGTATTGTCCAGTACTTTATTTATTTATTTATTTATTTATTTATTTATTTATTTATTTATTTATTTATTTATTTATTTATTTATTTATTTATTTATTTTATTTATATCCCGCCTATCTAGTCGATAGACCACTCTAGGCGGCTTACAACATAGAATACCACAATAAAAACAACAGAATTACGTAAAAGAAAACTTCCAACAATTGGGTTAAAACATTAGGAAAGAAAGAGAAGGGGATCAGGAATTAACTAGGAGGGAAGGCCTGCCGAAACATCAATGTTTTTAATTGCTTTTTGAAAATACCGAGCGAGGGGGCCGCGCGAATATCAGGGGGAAGGTTGTTCCAGAGGTGAGGAGCCACCACCGAGAAGGCCCGATTTCTTGTCTTTTCCTTCCGGGCCTCCCTCGGCGTTAGGCTCCTCAGCCTCACCTCCTGGCTCGCGCGAGTGACAGGGGTAGATCTTGGTGGTAGAAGGCATTCCGCCAAGTATCGAGGCCTTAAACCATTTAGGGCTTTGTACGTAAGTGTCAACACTTTGAAGTCGATGTGGAATCTGATGGGCAGCCAATGCAATGCGGCCAGAGTGGGTGAGATGTGTTGGAATTTTTTCACCCCACTGAGGAGTCTGGCCGCCGCATTCTGCACCACCTGAAGTTTCCGCAACAGCCTCAAAGGCAGCCCCACGTAGAGCGCATTACAGTAGTCTAATCTTGAGATTACGAGCGCATGCACCAAAGTGGTGAGCGCCCCAACATCGAGATAGGGCTGCAGCTGGGCTACCCGCCTAAGATGGTAGAAGGCGGTTCGGACCACCGACGCCACCTGGGATTCCATAGTGAGCGCCGGGTCCAGATGGATCCCCAAGCTGCGGACACCATCCTTAGCAGGAAGGGTCACCCCCCCCAAAAGAGAGGGAGTTTCCCAAGCTCCCGACTGTGGGGGCGCCCACCCTTAGTACCTCCGTCTTGTCCGGGTTCAGCCTCAGCCCGTTCTCCCTCATCCATTGCAGTACGGTCCCCAGGCAGCGCTGGAGGGACAGAACGGCATCTCCTGCGGAAGGTGGAAATGAGATGTAGAGCTGAGTATCATCAGCATACTGATGACACCGAGCTCCACCCCCCCGATGACCCCACCCAGCGGCCTCATATAGATGTTAAACAGCATTGGGGAGATGATCGACCCCTGTGGAACCCCGCAATTGAGATTCCACTGGGCTGAGACGCTCTCCCCAAGCTGGACTCTCTGGGGACGGTCCTCCAAGAAGGAGCGGAGCCAGGCCAGTGCAAGGCCCCCAATTCCCAACTCGGAGAGCCTCCCCAGGAGGATACCGTGGTCAATGGTGTCAAAGGCCACTGAGATGTCGAGGAGGACCAGCAGGGACACGTTGCCCCTGTCGGCCTCTCTCAGTGGGTCATCACACAGGGCGACCAATGCCGTTTCTGTGCCGTGGTGCGGCCTGAAGCCCGACTGAAACGGATCCAGGGCATCTGTTTCGTCCAGGTGCGCCTGAAGTTGGTCGGCCACCACCCTCTCCACCACCTTACTTAGGAAAGAAACATTGGCGACGGGCCTATAATTGCCAATTTCGTCTGCCGCCAAACTTGGTTTCTTCCTGATGGGCCTAATGAGTGTTTCCTTGAGAGCAGATGGAAATCTGCCCTCAAGGAAAAACCCATTAATTATTGCAGTGGCCCATTCCGTTGTTGTAGGCCTGGCTACTTTGATTAGCCAGGCCGGACAGGGGTCAAGGGAGGAGGTGGTGGCGTGACAGCGATCAAGCACCCTGGTGACAGTATCAGGCGTGACAGGCTGAAATGTGTCAAAAATTACCGGGCAAGATGGAGCGCTGGACATCTCAGCTCGACTCACTGTATTCAAAAAAGGAGACAGGTCCCGGCGGATGGCCTCCACTTTAGATTTTAAAAATGCTGCAAATTGGTCCGGTGTAAGACTAGGGGGAGGCCCATCACCCGGGCCAATTCCGGATAGGTTGCGCACTATACGGAATAATTCCGCCTGCTGGTTGGACGCTTCGCTTATCCGGTTAGCGAAGTATGCTCGACTGGCAGCCTTTACCTTAGCCAGGTAAAGGTTAGTGGCGACCTTAACAGCTATCCAATTGTAATCTGTTGGGTCCTTTCTCCATTTGCGCTCTAGCCGTCTCCTAATCCGCTTCAATGCCCGGAGGTCCTGGTTAAACCATGGCGCCGGGCGAGCCCTGCGTTGGAGAGGGCGTTTAGGTGCGATCATGTCTACAGCCCTGACCGCAGCGGCGAACCAGCTGTCCGTCAGAGCATCGACAGGAGCGCCAGCCAGGTCTGCCATAGCACCTCTCATGGCATCCTGGAATCCAATCGGATCCAGTAGCCTTCAAGGGTGGACCATAACAATAGGTCCCTGCTCCCTGCGAGGGGGGAGGGCCATGTTGAGGTTACATTTTATTAGGTGATGATCCGACCATGGCAGAGGGACATAGGATTTCATGTCCAGCTTGTTTTAGGGCATGTTCAGCTACTGCAGATTTTTTCCGGTTGTTTTAGTCTGCAGTGTCTCTCATGTTATTTGATTCTGGTGTGGATGCTGTGTTTTGTGGTTCCAATATCTACCTGTCCACAACTGCAAGGTATCCGGTATACTCCTGCAGTGGTGAGGGGGTCTCATTTGTCCTTTGCTGATCATAACATTTATTGCATTTTTATGGTGGGGTTGAATACTGTTTGTAGGTTGTATTTTTCAAAAGTTTTCCCCTGCGGTCCATGACCCCTTTGATGTATGGCAGAAATACTTTATTTGTGGGTGGCTGTTTTTCCTCTTCAGTTTGGTGTTGTTTTCTTGGTTTGATGGCTCTTGTGATTTCATTTTTGGAGTAGCCATTTGCCTGTAGGGCCCAATTCACCGAACTCAACCATCTGAATTGGACACTGAAAAATGCAGCCTGCAAAAGGTCAACAAACTCTACCCAGCTACAAGGACCGGTGATCACTGCTCACAAAAGGCCAGCTAATAACACCCATAAATCACAGTGACAGATAAACTCTCCCTCTTATCACAACAATGCACCCACAACAAAAAAAAACACACTGATCACCACAATCGCCCATCTCCTGAAAAGAACAAAAGCTGATCCCACAGTTATAAATATTCAACTATCCAAACATACTGCACCAGAGCACAGAGAGTTCTGACTCCTGTCCTCTGAAGATGCCGGCCACAGAGACTGGTGAAATGTTAGGAAGAACAACCTTCAGAACATGGCCAAAGAGCCTGAAAGACCCACAGCAGCCATCAGATCTAATATCCATATTCTCCCATACTGAACTATTTAGGCCTGAGTTTGCTCACTGGACTGAGGTTACTGAGCTCAGATTTTAATAAGATTTTGTGAATGTGGGAACCCTTGTGCTACAAAACCCAATAGACATCTCTATCAGGCAGTAGCTGCTGCTCTGCTACTGCCTGATAGCGCCCTCTCCCCAATAAGCCTTTAATGCCTCTCCCCTAAGCTTGTCTTGGCTCTTTCTAATGTAATTGCTGTGTTTGTATTGTGCTGGGGCATTAGGCGAGTGGCAGAGCATAAGTTTTACATGCAGTAGACATATTATTTGGACCACCATGAGAATAATCACACAGCTAGTGTGGTCATTTGTGCTACTAAGGTCTTTTTGGAGACAAGGGGAAGGCATTCATGATTGACTTTCTTCCCCCAATAGGATACTGGCCAAAGTTCAGTGAATTTAGTTTCATGAAAAAAATCATCAAAAAATCAATTATTCAAATACATTTTAAATGACTGGGACCCTGTCATTACTCATATGACCAAAAAAATTCATTTTCTAAATAGAGATCTGAAATATGCAAATTCACTATTTAAATCTGATTAAATGCATTGCTGTATGATAGGATGCCTTTGATCTTTAAGGTTTGAATTTGTGGTCAGAATATGATGAGCAGTTTAAATAAATCAGGTAAACTAACTTTCAGGTTATTCACAGAGTGTCCAGGAGACTGAAATGTACGGAAACAGGTTTTTGTGTGTTGGCACTTCTGATGTCAAATTATGTTCATTAATTATCTTACATAGAGATTGTCCTAGTTGTCCTATGTGGAGTGCAGAAGGGCATTGCTGGTAAAGGACAGCATAGATCATGTTAGTAGACAAATAAACAAATGAGATTGTGGGTGATATTGTTAGAGCCTGTGATTATGCTGCCAGAGGATGGTGACAGCTGGCATCTGGGTTTGTAGCAGAAACTAGTTCATTTCTCTGCATCAGTGCAGTGCAGGCTGTTGTGTGTCATTTGTGACTGGCAAATTGTGTATGAGCAAGTACAGGCTTGGAAGTGGGGTCTAGAATGGTTTGTAGATCATTAATGATCTATGTGAGTGGTCTCAGTTGTGAGCTGAAGGTGACAAGTAATGGTGTTTAGTCATTTGCTCTTCTGGGGTGTCTTTAGATCGTTATATCTAGATATTTATTTTGACCTGCTAATTTGTTCTTCTTTAACCATGTTAGGTGGATATTGCAGTCTGAGGCACCTCCCTTATGAGGAAAGGCTGCAGCGTTTGGGGCTCTTTAGAGAAAAGGCACCTGAGGGGGGACATGACTGAGATGTATAAAATGATGCAGGGGATGGATCAAGTAGATAGAGGGAAGCTCCTTTCCCTCTCATGCAATACCAGAACCAGGGGACATCTACTCCAATTGAGACAAAAGAAAATATTTCTTGACCCAGTGTGTTGTTAGTCTGTGGAACTGCTTGCCACAGGATGTGGTGATGGCATCTGGTCTAGAAGCCATTAAAAGGGCATTGGACAGATTCCTGGAGGAAAAGTCCATTGCAAGTTAGGAGCCATGATGGGGATGTACAATCTTCAGGTTTAGAAGGAAGGTACCACCAAATGCCAGAAACATGGGAGGGGTATCCAGAGACAGGTATCTAGTTGTCTTGTGTGCTTCTAGAGGGATCTTGTGGAGCCAATGTGAGATACAGGGAGCTGGACTGGGCGGGCCTTTGGCCTGATCCAGCACGGTTCTTATGTTCTTATGTTTTTTGAGAAATACCTTTTGTAGATCCATATTTGGAGTCTCTATCTTGTGGATCTGAGCAGATGGATTTCATCATCATCCCCTCCATGGGCGCAGGCCTTGTTAAGGCAGAGGGGCTTGCATGCTTCAGTGGGCTGAGAGCTATGCTGAAGGGTCTCCCAAGCCAGACAGGTCTCACCTGAGAAACCAGACCAATGGTGCCTACCAACCATCAATTATGATGAAAGGAAATAAACAGAAATCCATACCAGATTGGTCATTGCCCAGGTCAACAAGCATCAGATGCTATAACCCCTGGGCCTCTGATGACAAATGGATTACAGGGCTCAGCAGACCCTGTTGAGGAACAAGGACAGGGTGCTGCAAAGCTACTGGAACACTGCAAATGCAAAACTTGGACTCTCGCTTCAAATCAAAAAATTATGAAAAATTATTATGAGGCAAACCCAATAGCCTGGGGTTTTCAAAAAAGAATGATAGAAAATGTGAAAAGGAAACACTCAAACAGTGACATAAATGAACAACAATTAATGGACCAGAGAAGGTTTATCATCCAGAGTAAAGTGTTTTCAGAACTGGAATTGCAAGAACTAGAAAAGGTGGAAAAAGAAAAATCAACAAAGAACAATGACCATAGCATGCAAGACAAATGGAGGGTACAGGTAGACACAATAGTGGAAGAAAATGTATCAATAGAGGAACAACATATGGAACAACCCAGAAATTATGAGTTGACAGAACAGTAAACATCACCGAGGGAAGAAATACAGAAACACAAGGGCTCCCAAATTAGTGCCACTTACAAAGTAAACCAGTAAAGGATCTACTGATTGATGGAAATGTAGTTATCAAAACAATCCCAAACAACATGCTTAAAGCAAACAAACCAGCTCATGTATAGTACAGCTACCATAATAATGATGAAATTTGGTTACAAGCTACAAAAAACCACAAACCAAAACAAAAAAACCCAGAAAACTTCTGGCACTACAAAATGGAAAATTTGGCTGGAAAGAAAAATAAACAAATTACGTGCGGACATTAGCAACTTAAAACACTTGAAGGGTTCAGAATGTAAAATGTAAAAAGTAAAAGCCAGACTATGTAAAATATATGATCTAGAAAGGAAAACAATTGTTGAAACTATGGAAGAATTAAGAGATGGATGCTTGAAACAATACAGTATAGAGAAAACACACAATTTCAAAATAACCAGTGATTGTTCTATGCATTACTAGGAGAAAATGCAGTGCAAAAGAAATTAGACTGATGTAAAAATGATGCTCTAAAATTTTGGAAAGAAATGTGGGAAAGATGAACCAGACACAACAAAGATGCCTCATGGATTAAAGACATTTGGAAATAGTCTTAAGGAAAAGAAATGGGTGATATTGTAATAACAACTGAAATGATTAAGAGGCAAGTAATGGCTGTGAAAAATTGGAGTGCACCTGGTCAAGATGAGCTGCACGGATTTTTGTTAAAGAATCTAAGAAGTCTCCATCAACATATAGCAGTATAATTTAATCACTTACATCCACAATTGAAGATTGGATAACAACAGGCTGCACATTTCTGATAATAAAAGATAATCAAAAGGCAATGAACCCAGTAATTATTGACCAATTACATGCCTTCCAACAATGTTCAAGCTCCTCACAAGAGAATTGGCAAGATCAATATATAATTACTTAACTGAAAACTCTCTATACCCAACTGAACAGAAAGGGAACTTTAAAAAAATCAAGAGTCATGGAAGATCAGCTGCTTCTTGATAAAATGATACTGAAAAATGCAAAAAGATGAAAAACAAACTATAACATGGCCTGGATAGACTATAAAAAGGCATTTGACCCATTGCCACACAGCTGGATTAACACCTGCCTAAAAATGTTTGGGATTAGTAAAACATTCAGACGTTCTTCAAGAAAAACATGGAAAAATGGGAAACTGTCTTAATGGCCCATGGTGAAGAAATTGGGGAAGTTAGCATCAAAAGAGGAATATTTCAAGGGGATTCATTGCCACCACTGCTGTTTAACATCTCATTAATTCCCATTTCACTAATCCTAATTAAAACTGGATTGGGCTACCATATTTCAAAACAAGCAGGAAAAATAAATCATATCTTATACATGGATGATCTAATATTAAATGCAAAAAGTTCCACAGAGATAGAATCACTGCTAAACACAGTGAAAATATTTAGTGAAGATATCCAAAGGAAATTTGGGATTGGCAAATGTGCAGCTCTGTCTATACCCTGTGGCAAGTTCCAAAAACTAGAGGGAATAGAGTTAAAAAATGACAATATTGTAAAATTACTATCAAGTGATGAAAATTCCGAATACTTTGGAATACTAGAAACAGATAACATTGTGTGTGATGAAGTGTATTTTTCTAATTAGAGATGGGTTATGTAGTCATGTCTTAAACATAGAGGAATCCATTTTGAGTCTGACACAGGCTAAGTTCTGGAAAATTACTAGTAGTTATTTTCAGCTTTATGTCGCTAACCTTATCGCTGCAGCTGGAGAGAAAGACATGGCAGAGTCAAAATATGTCTAACCTGAATTATAAACAATTCTTTGGTGTTGGTGGGAAAGTAGGGCGTACCCTATGCTAATTTTTTCCTTCTTGATTGGTCGAATATGTCAGGAAGGGGCAGGTTGGAGAAATTTACAAGAGGTTGGGAAAGAGGAACTGGGAGGGAGAGAGAGAAGGATGAAGAGAGTTTTGGGTATCTGGAAACATGGTGAAGGAACCTGATTTAACAATATGGACTGCGTAAGAATATTGTTTGTTTACCTTAGTTTATAGTTTAGATTTTGTTTTGTTTAATAGTTAATTTTTATAGAAGGTGCTGAAACGTTATGCTATTGCTTAGAAATGAAACTGTAGAGAAATGTTTTCTTTCTTCACTTAAATAAACTCATGTTGTTTAATAATTGGCCTTTCTAGTCCTTTGAACAGAACAGTTTCCCTATAGATAATAAATTTGGCTTACGTTACCAAAATTGAGTCATTGAACAGTAAAGATACGGTATTAAGTGGTTTCTTTTTAGTAAAATCAAAACAGCCTTAAATGCAGGTTTGCCAAGAGTTCATGTCCCGGAAACTGTGTTGACTCAAGCAGTTAACTTAAATCGGGAGTGAAGGAAGCCTGGATTTACCTGTTTCGTGGTTTTTGATCTCATTTATGGGACCAATAACTCACATTGTGAACACAAAAGTTAAAGAACAGACAGAAAGGGAATATATCAAAAGACTGTGGAAAATCTTAAAAGCAGAATTAAATGGTGGAAATACAATAAAAGCCACAAACACTTGGGCAGCTCCAGTAATTAGATACCCAGCTGGAATAATAGATTGGACTCAAAACAAATTAGAATTGGATTGGAAAACACAGAAAGTAATGAACCTGCATCACACATAGCATAGGCATCCTTCAGTCTTGAGAGACTATGGTAACATGTTCTGAATCGAGGAGTGTCCTCTCCAGAGCAAGAAGCCTGGGTAAAGTAATATGGAGTATAGGCTGTTACCCAGACAGCAGATCCCCCCTCTTCACGTTGCTGAAATGGTCCAATGGAAAGGCAAGAGCCAATACAACTGGTTCCAGCAACGTCACAGGAGTTGGCAGAAGGACACAAACTGCCTTAGGGACTCCAGCTCCAGATTTTGCCTCTAGGTTAACTCCTGAAGCCTTTTCCATGAGTGGATATAGCCATAAGGCAGTGGAGGTTTTAAATCGGAGTTTTCTTTCTTCTAGATGGGCTGCCTTCCATGGCTGACGAGCCCCACCTACCCGGCCTGCTCTTTAATAGTGCGGAAGTATGATCCGACCCTTAAAATTTTCCTGCCTCCCAGGTGTATGCAAATCTAATAGGCATTCCCATTTACCATATTAGGGGCAGAGATAGAATCAGAGAATTTTGTGCCCCGTTAGGTGCGCGGTCCTGGGACACACTCATTTAAAATAGAGAGCCCCATCTCCTAGGCCCCACCCCCAGGCCATGTGGTGGGGGAGACAAAAAGAAAGCCCAGGAAAAAAAACTCCTCAGCAAAATGCCCATGCAAACATACCTGGCCTTCAGGCTCAGCCCATATAAGAAACAAATAAACAGGACATGGCGGCATTGCGGGCTAAACCGTAGAAGCCTCTGCACTGCAGGATCAGAAGACCAGCAGTCGTAAGATCGAATCCACGCAACGGAGTGAGCTCCCGTCACTTTGTCCCAGCTCCTTGCCAACCTAGCAGTTCGAAAGCATGCAAATGCGAGTAGATAAATAGGTACCACCTTGGTGGGAAGGTAAAATGGCATTCCCTAGTCATGCTGGCCATGGGACAATGGAAAATGTCTTCGAACAAGCGCTGCATCACACACTACATCCAAAAAGTGATGTGGACAGATTACATTTTACCACAAAAAAAGGAGGCTGTGGATTACTGCAAATTTCTGAATCATCATCATCATCATCATCATCATCATCATCATCATCATCATCATCATCATCATCATCATCATCATCATCATCATCATCATCAGTTGAAAATAAAGAATTGGAAAGAGTCCTGGCAACCAAAATATCTCACTGGTGGATGAAACACACTTCAGTGGTCCCCATAGTCATTGGGGCTTTGGGAACAATATCAAGAAATTACACACAGTATTATAAGCAGTTGCAGATCTCAGAAATAACACCATCAGAGCTACAGAAAACAGCAGTACAGTGGTGCCCCGCTATACGCTGACCCCGCATGACATCAAAATCCACTTAACGACGACTTTTTTGCAATCACTATTGCGATTGCAAAACGATGGTTCTAATGGGGTTTTTTTGCTTCACATTGATCAGGAACCTGTTTGTTCGCTTAACGACGATTTTTCTGGGTCCACAAAATGGCTTCCCTTCTCAAAATGGTTGTTTCTGGAGGGAAGCTTCGCATCACAGCGATTCTAAACAGCTGATCGACAGTTCTCTATGGGTAATCTTCGCTAGACTATGAGGTATTTCCCTATTGGAACTCATTGACCGGTTTTCGATGTATTCCAATAGGGGTTTTTTTCACTTGATGATGATATCGCTTAACAGTGATTTTCCTGGAACGGATTATCATCATCAAGCGGGGCACCACTGTATTAGAAACAGCAGACATACTGCGCCAATATTTGTTAAAACTTGTATCTGTTAAACAATACCAGTCAGTGTTCTTATAATCTTGATTGACTGTGCTTAATGTTTTTGAATCATAATCATAATGATAATCACAATCATCATCTAAGGGATTGGCTATAGATTTCTGTGATATGTTCAAGATATGACGCTGGAAGATGGGCCCTTCAGGTCGAAAGCCATCCAACATGCTGCTGAGGAAGAGCGGAGGACAAGTACAAGTAGCTCCAGAGCTAATGAAGTGGTTGGGCCAAAGCCTAAAGGACGCTCAGCTGTGGACGTGCCTGGAAGTGAAAGGAAAGTCTGAAGCTGCAAAGAAAAATACTGCATAGGAACCTGGAATGTAAGATCTATGAACCTTTTGTCAAGAGAACAAGCTGATCATCACAAACACTCTTTTCCAACAACACAAGAGGTGACTCTATACATGGAAATAGCCAGATGGGCAATACCGAAATCAGATTGATTATTGTAGCAACCCCAGACCTACTGGAGCATCCCACCCTGTAGTTATGCTGCCACCAACCATTCGCTCTCCCAAGTCACCCAGACCAGGAATGGATTTTAATAAACAAGAGAACAAGGTTTATTGAAAAAACAAACAGGGTAAATAAAAGGATCAGGTAAATAGGATACTGGAACTTGGGATAGTCCCAATCATACACATACAACAGATTGGTTCCCACGGAACACTTTAAGGTAACGCACAGACCCTGAACTTATCCGTTCTGGCTACCTAGATAGAAACCTGAACCTATCAGGTATGTACTATCTGACGAACAGTTGTACTCAGTCTGACCCACAGACTCCAACTCCACTTCTCCACGTCAGCTCTCTTACGAAGGACTTCCCCCAAATATATACAGTACAGCTCCTCCCCCCTGATGTCCCGCCTTCCACTCCCCATAGGATGGAACTTTCCCTCCAAACCCATGACAGACAGGTACCATCAGTGCTGTATGTGACACCTCCCCCCTTTATAAGTTGTTTTGCGGGGGAAAAGCTAAAGTGCTTTTCTCCAAAAAATCAACCAGGATCAAAACACATAAACAGTTATACATTCTAATACAATCCCATAACCCATACTTACTCACTCTAGGTCAACCATATCACTTATGCATTTATACATTAATATTTGCAATACATTAAGTTACCTTTATTAATACAAACCAAGCCTGTTCAATAAACAGGTACATTTAACTTTTGGTCACCAATATACACAGTCCATGGTTTCTTCGCCGTCCTCACTCGTCGGGTCTTCTTGACAAGGCGTCAGCAACACAGTTCATTGTCCCTCTGACCACCTTCACTTCAAAGTCAAAATCTTGCAGGTTTAAAGCCCACCTCATAAGTTTACTATTATGTGTTTTCATTGTCTTTAACCACTGCAGTGGTGAGTGGTCAGTGCACAGAACAAAATGTCTTCCCCACATGTAAGGTTTGGCCTTCTGAATCGCGTATACTATGGCCAGGCACTCCTTTTCCACGGTTGCCAAATGTCTCTCACCTTTCTGGAGTTTCCTACTCAGGTAGGACACTGGATGCTGGTCACCATTTTCATCCTCCTGGCAAAGAACTGCTCCTACCCCGCTGTTAGACGCATCGGTGTAGATGATGAACTCCCGGTCGAAGTCGGGAGCACGTAGCACTGGATAATGGATGAGCGCCTCCTTCAACCTCTGGAACGCCTCCTCACAGTCGCTGGTCCACGGGATGCGGTCATCAGTCTTCTTCCGCGTCAGATCGGTCAGCGGAGTCGCCATCTCGCTAAATCTCGGGATGAACTTTCTGTAGTAGCCCACCAACCCAAGAAATGATTTGACTTTTTTCTTGGTGTTGGGTCTGGGCCAATCACGAACGGCTTCTAACTTGGCCTCTAGGGGTTTGATCACTCCTCCCCCTACTATGTGACCCAAGTATTTTATTTCTGGGCTACCCAGCTGACACTTGCTTGCCTTTACTGTTAGCCCTGCTGCACTTAACCTCTGCAGCACTATCTCCAGGTGTTTCAGGTGATCTTCCCAGGTATTGCTGAAGATCCCTATATCGTCAATGTAGGCCACAGTAAAGTCACTGAGCCCTGCTAAGGTCTGATCCATCAGCCTTTGGAATGTGGCTGGTGCATTTCTGAGACCAAAACTAAGGACTCTAAACTCATATAGACCGAAAGGGCTGCAAAATGCGGTCTTTTCTTGATCCCTGGGATCAATCCTTAATTGCCAGTATCCCTTTACTAGGTCCAATGATGAAATGAACCGACAACCCCCTATGGTTTCAATCAGGTTGTCTAGCCTGGGCATTGGGTAGGCATCAGGAGTGGTTACGCGGTTTAATTTCCTGTAATCTACACAAAACCTAATGCTCCCATCAGGCTTGTCTACCAGGACTATCGGAGAGGACCAAGGACTAGAAGAGGGGACGATTATGTTCTCCCTAAGCATCTCGTCCAGCTCCTTCCGCACCTTGTCCCTATAGGGTCCCGTTACTCGGTATGGGGATACTGCTTGTGGGGGTGCATCCCCTGTGTGGATCCGATGCATCACTCCCTTCACTATCCCCGGCTTATTTGAAAACACCTTTTGATATTTGGTGAGCAGCACTTTTAGTTCTTGCTGCTGGTCTTGGGTGAGTGCAGGACTGATCTTTACCTCATCTGGGTTGTATTTTACTTCCCCTCTACCCTCCCAGAAGGGTAATTCAGCTTCCTCACTCTCAGCTGCTTTTATTGCAAATAAAACCCTCTGTTCCCCTCTGTAGTAGGGTTTTAGGGCATTCACATGTACCACCCTCCTTGCTTGGTGTTCCTCCTGCTCTATAAGGTAGTTCAGATCCGACATCTTGGAAATGACCCTGTATGGTCCTGCCCATTTGAGCTGCAGTTTGTTCTCCTTGCAGGGCCTAAGCCAAAGCACTTCCTCCCCTGGGTTAAAGTGCCTCTCCCTGGCTTTCTGGTCATACCAGGTTTTCTGTCTAACCTTCTGAGCTTGCAGGTTCTCTGCTGCTAGCTCTAGGTTTCTCTTTAGGTCATTCATTAAAGAGTCTATATATGTCACAACATCTTGTGGGTCATCGTGGGTGATCTGTTCCCAATTTTGCTTGATTAAATCTAGTGGACCTTTCACCCTTCTCCCAAACAAAAGTTCAAACGGACTGAACCCGGTACTGGCTTGGGGCACTGATCGGTAAGCAAACAAAAGGGATTGTAGCTTCTGGTCCCAATTGTTTGGATTCTCTGCCAAGTAAGCCCTAATCATGCGCATCAGAGTCCCATTGAACTTCTCTGTTAACCCATTACTTTTGGGGTGATAGGCAGTGGTTTCCTTGTGTTTAATTCCACAGATTTGCCATAACCGTTTCATGAGCTTTGATGTAAACGATGTGCCCAAATCTGTGATTATTTCTGAGGCAAATCCCATCCTGGACATATACCCCACCAAGGCATCTGCCACTGTGTTATTTTCGATGTTAGTCAAGGGAATGGCTTCGGGGTACCTCGTGGCATGGTCCACAATGGTGAGAATGAACCGGTTCCCCCTCTTTGTGGCCTTGGGCAAAGGTCCCACAATATCCACTCCTATACATTTGAACGGGGTGTCAATCACAGGCAAAGGGCACAACTTCGCTTTGGTCCTGTCACGGTTATTCCCCTGCCTCTGACACACATCACATTGTTTACAGAACTCCTTGATCTGCTTCCCTATTTCAGGCCAGTAAAAATTTTGTGTGATTCTCTGCTGTGTTTTGTTCACCCCCAAGTGCGCAGCAAACATGTCAGAGTGCCCCCTTTGTAAGATCATGGGGCGATACTTTTCAGGTACCACTAGCTGACTTCTGATCCCATCTCCCCCTTTTGAGACATTCATCAGGGTCTCTCTATATAAAATTCCCTTTTTCTCGTGAAATCTCGCTGGGGTTTCAAGTGTTAGCTGGGTGTCTGTCACCTTTTCAAAACACTTTCGGAGAGTGGCATCTGCCTTTTGCTCTTGGCCAAATTTGCTGTCTGTGGTTAAGGTTTCTGCCACAGCTTCGGGACTACCCTCATCTGCTTCAGCCTCGGGCTCTTCAGTACCCCCCTGAACTGTCCCCGTGGTAGCTTGTGAGCGTGTAATCACTAGCACCCGTTTCACATGTTCAGCCAGGTCATTTCCCACGAGCACGGCTGCTGGCAGAGTCGATGAAATCGCTAGACGCCAAACTCCCCTCCAGCCTTGAAAGCTCACAGGTACCTCAGCTACTGGCAGTGAGATCACCTGCCTCTCAATCCCTGCCACCTTCAGGCTCTCATTTGGGATTATATGCTTCCTAGGAATAATGTCTGGATGGCACAGGGTCACCTGGGAACAAGTATCCCTTAGCCCCCTATACTGATGGTCAAGTATTCCTACGTCTACCCCAGCAGTCTCAAACAATTGCGAATCTGTCCTAACTAGTAAGCAGCGCTTGACCTCCACAAGAGGACCATTTTCCCCAGCCTGATCAGCAGATGTAACTGGTCCAGAGTGAGTCGCCATGGCAACAGGCTCCCTCAGTGGCAAGGAGCTTTGCTCTGTCTGGACACAGAACACAGCTTTTGGCTTGGTTCCACTCAAATCATGAGGCAAATTTCCCTTTAGCTGCTTTAATTTCTCACACTCTGAGATTAGATGGCCCTTTCCTTGACAGAAATAACATTTTCTGCTGTACTTGGAGTCTTTCTCATCTGTTTTTGGTTTTCCCTCCAAAATCTGAGGTCTTGGTGGTTTCATGTCAGAGGGCTTCCCTTCAACATGGGCCCCTCCCCCTTGCTGGTTTTTCCCTGGTCCCTGAGAGTACCTGCTGTAGGTTTCTTTGGGCTTACCCACAGTTTTCCCCTCAGCACCTAAGGGCTTCCTTATTTGGGAAATAAAATTTGCGATCTCCGCCGCTTCTGTCACAGTTTTCGGTTTCCTCTCTCTCACATGGAACTTTAGTTCCCCATGCAGGACCGAATAAAATTGCTCCAGCGCTATCAGGTCTTTGAGCTGCTGGAAGGTCTCTGTCCCCTCCTGAGAAAGCCATTTCTCTAGCAACCTCACCAGTTGGGCCCCCACTTGGGTAAAAGTCTGCTCTGGTTTTTTTGTGAGTGACCTGAATTTTTGCCTCAGCTGTTCAGCATTTATCCCATGCCAGGCAAACACCAGTTTTTTAAACTCAGCGAAGTCTTTCAGCAGTTCCACTGGCATCTCTGCATAGACTTCTGCCAGGCTGCCACTGATTAAAGATCGCATAATGGTCATCTTCTCAGTTTCCCTTACTGAGAAGTCCACAAACGCTCTTTCCATGAGGGAAAAGAACACCTCAGGGCAATCTCCCTTGTTGTACACAGGGAATTTCTTCAAGTCAGTTTTAGACAGGCTGCCTTCCCCATTCCCTGGGTTCCCCTCATTATTATTGTTATTCCTATTTCTACTCATTATTTCCAGCTTCTTCAGCTCAAACGCCATTCTTTCTAACTCCAACTGTCTCTGTTTCTCTTCCCTTTCCATTTCAAATTGTCTTTGTTTCTCCCTTTCCCTTTCCTCCATTTCCCTCACCCTCAGTTCATGCTGTTGGGCTAGGAGCATTTTTCTGAGTTCTGAGGCCAGTTCTCCCGTGCTCTCATCCTGCACTGAGCCAAATTCCTCCTCAGAACCTTGGTCTCCCTGTGGTTCTCTCACTTCCCCCATTTCTGCCATTTGGCTTCGAGTCAAGGGCATAATCCCCCCAGACCAGGCTGCCTTCAAAAGTCACGCCTCAAAATAAAACGACAACTTTTTTTCCTTTTGCCTCAGAAACAGCCTTCTATAGACTGCTGCTGTCCCTCCAGCACCAACTTGCAACTGTTGCCAGACAGAATTCACCCCCTCTGCTAGGCCTCTCAGCAGACAGGCTAGATCACTGTTACTTCACGCAGCTTTGCCTCAGCCCTTTCCCGCCAAAACGGGTTGCCTCAGAGCTCCCTAATCTAGTCCCCCAATCTGAGTTTGCACGTTCTTCCACTAGCCTACCTCCCCGTGAGGTAAGCCTAGAAGATTACCTACGCGCCCTCAGATTTTCCCTGACTAGACCCCCCTTGCTCTGGGCACACTAGCCAAGGCTTTGCTGGACCACTGGGCAACTGGACCAGTCGGATCCCACCCGCTGGACACCAATAAATGTAGCAACCCCAGACCTACTGGAGCATCCCACCCTGTAGTTATGCTGCCACCAACCATTCGCTCTCCCAAGTCACCCAGACCAGGAATGGATTTTAATAAACAAGAGAACAAGGTTTATTGAAAAAACAAACAGGGTAAATAAAAGGATCAGGTAAATAGGATACTGGAACTTGGGATAGTCCCAATCATACACATACAACAGATTGGTTCCCACGGAACACTTTAAGGTAACGCACAGACCCTGAACTTATCCGTTCTGGCTACCTAGATAGAAACCTGAACCTATCAGGTATGTACTATCTGATGAACAGTTGTACTCAGTCTGACCCACAGACTCCAACTCCACTTCTCCACGTCAGCTCTCTTACGAAGGACTTCCCCCAAATATATACAGTACAGCTCCTCCCCCCTGATGTCCCGCCTTCCACTCCCCATAGGATGGAACTTTCCCTCCAAACCCATGACAGACAGGTACCATCAGTGCTGTATGTGACAATTATATTCTCTGAAGCCAAAGATGGAGAAGCTATATACAGTCAGCAAAAACAGGACCTGGAGCTGACTGTGGCTGTGATCATCAGCTCCTTGTAGCAAAACTCAAACTTAAACTGAAGAAATTAGGAAAAACCACTGGGCTAGTCAGATACAATTTAAACCAAATCCCTTACGAATACACAGTGGAAGTGAAGAACAGAATTAAGGAACTCGATTTGGTGGACAGAGTGCCTGAAGAACTATGGATGGAGGCTCGTAACATTTTACAGGAGGCAGCAACAAAAACCATCCCAAAGAAAAGGAAATGCATGAAAGCAAAGTGGCTGTCCAACGAGGCCTTACAAATAGCAGAGAAGAGAAGGGAAACAAAATGCAAGGAAGATAGGAAAAGTACAGAAAATGGAATGCAGGCTTCCAAAGAATAGCAAGGAGAGAAAAGAGGGCCTTCTTAAATGAACAGTGCAAAGAAATAGAGGAAAATAATAGTAAGGGAAAAACCAGAGACCTGTTCAAGAAAATAGGAGATATTAGAGGAACGTTTTGTGCAAAGATGGACATGATAAAGGACAAAAATGAGAGGGACCTAACAGAAGCAGAAGACATCAAGAAGAGGTGACAAGAATACACAGAGGAATTATATCAGAAAGATTTGGATATCCCAGACAACCCAGATAATGTGGTTGCTGACCTAGAGCCAGACATCCTGGAGAGTGAAGTCAAGTGGGCCTTAGAAAGCCTGGCTAACAACAAGGCCAGTGGAAGTGATGGCATTCCAGTTGAACTATTTAAAATCTTAAAAGATGACGCCATTAAGGTGCTACATTCAATATGCCAGCAAGTTTGGAAAACTCAACAGTGGCCAGAGGACTGGAAAAGATCAGTCTACATCCCAATCCCAAAGAAAGGGAGTGCCAAAGAATGCTCCAACTACCGTTCAATTGCACTCATTTCCCACACTAGCAAGGTTATGCTCAAAATCCTGCAAGGTAGGCTTCAGCAATATGTGCACCAACAACTGCCAGAAGTACAAGCTGGATTCTGAAGGGGCAGAGGAACTAGAGACCAAATTGCTAACATGCGCTGGATTATGGAGAAAGCCAGAGAGTTCCAGAAAAATATCTACTTCTGCTTCATTGACTATGCAAAAGTCTTTGACTGTGTGGACCACAGCAAACTATGGCAAGTCCTCAAAGAAATGGGAGTGCCTGACCACCTTATCTATCTCCTGATAAACCTATACGTGGGACAGGGAGCAACAGTTAGAACTGGACATGGAACAACTAATTGGTTCAAAATGGGGAAAGGAATATGACAAGGCTGAATATTGTCCCATGGCTTATTTAACTTATATGCAGAATACTTCAAGCGAAAGGCTGGACTGGAGGAATCCCAAACTGGAATTAAGATTGCCGGAAGAAATATCAACAACCTCCGATATGCAGATGATACCACTCTGATGGCAGAAGGTGAGAGGAATTAAGGAACCTTGTAATGAGGAAAGTGCAAAAAACGGTCTGAAGCTCAACACCAAAAAAAACTACGACCATGGCCACTGGTCCCATCACCTCCTGGCAAATAGAAATGGAAGATATGGTGGCAGTGACAGATTTCACTTTCTTGGGCTCCATGATCACTGCAGATGGAGACAGCAGCCCCGAAATTAAAAGACACCTGCTTCTTAGGAGGAAAGCAATGACAAACATTGACAGCATCTTAAAAAGCAGAGACATCACCTTGCCAACAAAAGTCCGAATAGTCAAAGCTATGGTTTTCCCTATAGTGATGTATGGAAGTGAGAGCTGGACCATAAAGAAAGCTGACCGCCGAAGAATTGATGCCTTTGAAATGTGGTGCTGGAGGGGGATCTTGACAGTCCCCTGGACTGCAAGGAGAACAAACCTATCAATTCTAAAGGAAATCAAGTCTGAGTGCTCACTGGAAGGACAGATCCTGAAGCTGAGGCTCCAAGACTTTGGCCATCTCATGAGATGAGAAGACTCCCTGGAAAAGATGCTGATGCTGGGAAAGTGTGAAGGCAAGAGGAGAAGGGGACGACAGAGGATGAGATGGTTGGACAGTGTCATCGAAGCAACCAACATGAATTTGACACAACTCCGGGAGGTAGTGGGAGATAGGAGGGCCTGGTGCACTCTGGTCCATGGGATCACGAGTAAATGACTAAACAACAACAACAACAATGTGTTCAGAATGGAAGCTGGAGACATGTAAACATGTATGGTGCTTAGATGTCCGTGTTGTAGCTTCACAATGGTGTCCACAAAGTGTACTTATTATGTAGATTGGTCCAGGCAGAGGTTAACATTATAATGAAAGTAATTGAAGTTCTGGTGAAATTTCTCCTGTGCTTCTTTCCCATTGTTCCAGATAATTAAGAAATCATATAGAGGAGTAGCTTTTGAGTTAGGGTTAGGGTTAAGAAAACATTGTGCCAGGTCAGCTATGAATATATTTGCACATTGTGGTGCCATTTGTGGGTCCGTGACAACTCATTTAATCTATAGATGGTTGTTGTCAGAGGTGAAGCAGCTGTACAAATACCACTGTTCAGCCCTGGGTGCAGAACCACCACAACAGATTATTCATATCCCATTTGGTATTCATGGAGTTTTTAAAAATGGGCAACAACATGAAATGGGGAAAGAGAAAATTGAAAATGATCCAATAGACGGAATTGAAGGTGCAGAGGAAAATTTAAATTACGTTAATTACCACAATTTCCCTAAATACACCACTATTCTTACAGCTCTTCTGCTTGTCCTTTCCTAGGGCTGTTGGCAAAGAGAAAGAGTAGCATTGTGGTTTAGGAACTCCTACAGTAGGACTTCTATATCTATGGGATTGGTATCCATGGTTTGATTTATCCGCAGTATGAACATGTTAAAAATATTACTACATTACTTGTAACTGGTTACTTCCAAGCACTTCATGCCACTGGTTCCCAGATTGGGAGAGCATGACTCCCTGGGAGGGTATGAAGAAATTCTGGGGTGAAGTGGTGGTGAGTAAAACTGGTTTGCATTTAAAAAAATCAGCCCAAACAAGTTTCTACATCATTAGAATTTATGGTTTCTCAAACGCAACATTTTGTGCTTATTTTTAATTTGAAGTAAGATTTTTAAGGTTTAAAAATTAAATTCATAAATTACAAATGAAATTCTGTGATGGTATACAGGAGGTGAAGAGGTATGCGGGTTCCTCAAAAATCAGAAGTTGATCCTCCCCGGCTTTGCTCTGATGGGTGACCCTGCTGAGAGCAGTGAAAAAAGTGTCCACTAGGAATCGAGCTTTCTCCTGTTGTGGCTTGATCCTTGTGGAATGGGCTCCTATTAGAGATTCGTTAGGTCTGCTCCCTCCTAATCTTTAAAAAGATGCTGAAGATTGAACTTTAAAAAGAAGCATTTAAAGACATTCTCCCCTTGTTGTAGTTATGGATTTGCGCTACTTGGGCCTATTGTGGGGTGTGCAGTTGGGGAGGATTGATTTCCTTATATACAGTGTCAACCACCCAGAGCAGTGTTTGTCTCTAAGTCAAATGGTATAAAATAACTTGTAGTCAGTCAGTCAGTCAGTCAGTCAATCAATCAATCTGTGTTGGCACAATGCTGAAAGTTTTGGGAGCTACTGCCTTATGCTTAGTGTTTTTGGATGCTGAGAGGATAGACAATGCAACCTATTTGATTATCTGGTATAAACACTTTCTCTTCTTCTCTTAACTTCAGTCCTGTAGAGGAGCTGTAATCTGAAAGAGAAATAATGTATCCTGAGCCAAGCAGGAATTTTAGTGTTACTATAATTTTGTTAATGTTTTAATATTTACTCTATTTAACAATGTTGATGTGGTGGCACTGTGGGCTAAACCGCAGAAGCCTCTGTGCTGCAGGGTCAGAAGACCAGAAGTCATAAGACGGAGTGAGCTCCTGTCACTTTGTCCCAGCTCCTCGCCAACCTAGCAGTTCGAAAGCATGCAAATGTGAGTAGATAAATAGGTACCACCTCGGTGGGAAGGTAAAACGGTGTTCCCTAGTCACGCTGGCCACATGACAACGGAAACTCTTCGAACAAGTGCTGGCTCTATGGATTGAAAATGGGACACAACTGGACTAAAAAAGTCAAGGGGAACCTTTACCTATGGTTGTAATAAGAATAAAGTAATGAAATCTACTCAGTCTCATCTGCTCAATAGCTGTAATCTGAAAGATCTAAATCATAGTCTCAGGGCTTGTGGCAATAGTAGTCATGAAATTTAGCTAATACATCACAGCCAGATCAATTAAATGGCTGTGGAAATAAACCTTAGTGGCATGTGGACACAGTGTATAAGTATCTGCTGGCTGAAGATGGATGCTCACACTGGACAGCCTGTGGAGAGAAGCAGCCCCATCTCCTCTGGTGGAACCTCAGTTGTGTAAACCTCACATCTTGTGTACCCCAGCCAAAGAGTTGGGTCCCTTTCCATGTGGGCTGCTATGCCATAAGCATATCTGGTGGAGTTGCCTCTTCTCTCCTGTCTGGCCAGCCACGTCCACTTGACATTTGGGTGGTTGGTGCTGTCTCTTCCTCGGGCAGTGAGGTCAGGACAGCTCAAATGCCTGTTTCCTTCCTCATCTACTTTCACTCCCGCCAGCCCCAAAGTAGGCAGGCTCTTCCTCCTCATCTCCCTTTGTTGCATCTGCAGCCTGTATGAAGCTTGCCTGTTTGGTCATGCCCACTGCTTGATGTTGCTGGGCAACTGGCTCCAACCATGACACCTGGCAGTAACAGATTACTCACTGCTGCAGCCCAGCTGTGACTCAGAGTATTGTCAGAGGTACAGGATGGCTGCAGAGAGCTGTATCACTGCATTGCTTCAACCCCCTTTGGGCAATTTGTGAGATTTACATTCAAAGTTTCTACACCTCTAAAGACATTGTTCAGCAATAATGCTGTAAAAAGATATAGTTAAAATCAGTAAATAAATGTTCAAAAATGAGAATAAATCATAGTTTTAATAAAAGAAAATTAAGTTCATCTGTTTTTATTTCAATTTGGAGGCATTATGGTATGAAAAATTTCTTCATTGGAAACTGTGTACTTGAGAATTTTACTCTCCCTATAACTGTTAAAGAACTACACAAAGTGCAAAATCAATTTTCTACCAGAAGGCAACATAAGTGTAGCAGAACTATATGTCTGACTACTGTTTCAAAAGTAATGGAGCTATCTGAAAACTTTTCAAGAGGGCAGTGCAACTTTTGACTGAATGCTGGATGTCAGGTACCACAAAGATGCTTGCCTCAGAGTTATGTTTTCTAAAATATCAATGTGATTTAATAGTGCTATAAATATAACAGTAACAATTTGTTCCAGATTATGAACTATTGTGTAGCATTAACTGTGGTTTTGCATAGTTAATCATCTTTTTTCCATTAACATTATGCCTTTTGTGAAAAGGTCTCACCCTCTCTGAGCATATAGGTATGAACTTTCACCCTTTGGTTTGGCATTTGAATTCTTTGTCAATTAGGATCACATTTCTATTTTCCCATTGTGCTCTATTGATTTCAAGGAATATGTTCAATCAATTCCCAGCTTGGAGCTTCTGTTCTATATCTAACATGATAGTTTTTCCTCCTCTACACATGCTCCCCCCACGATAATGTTGAAATAGTAATCACAACTATTTCAACTCTGAAATTTAGCTAAGCAACAATTGCTATGTAAAAAAAAATTGTATGTTTAAAAAAAAGGGGGTGGGTGGGAAGGGACATCCAAACCTGGCAAAAACAGATTATGCCTCAGTTGCAGGGAATTTCTTGTATCAAAAACAGTAATCAGATTTCAAGAAATGCATTCAGTTTTAAAGGTTATAACCAAGAGCTTAGTTATCTAAAGAAATTATGAACAATAACAGAAATTAATGAAAAAGAGACAACACCATGCAAATCTCATTGGCTTAAATAAGGAAATAATGTTTTTCGCAGGCTTCATGTTCTTATCTTTTGTACAGATAGGCATCAAGATTGTCTCTATCTTTCAAACAACAATTTGTTGTTCTTTTCACAAACCAATAGTTCTGACCTCTCTGTGTTGCTTGAAGAGGTGATACTGAATGAGTTATTTCCTCTAACAAATATTTAGCTCTCACAGTTATCCATCACCAGAACATAACTGGCTATCAATATGCCTTGGACAAACTCAGCTAGTGCCTCACTTGATGGCCCTACTCACAGAAATCTGATACACGATCTATAACATTTTAGCTATTTACTGAATGATTTAATGACCATTTATGACCCCAAATGATCCATGGGGCATCTCCAAAACTATCCATCTGCAGCCTGCGTCTTAATGCAAAAGTGGCCCTGTCAGTTCCACAACCATGGATGGAACCCACTATGGATCACTGATGCAATTTTGAGTTGCCACTGGTCCTGCTGAAGAAAGGTGTATATGTTCCTGAATGTCAAAACAGAGGACTGAACTTTATTAAACATTCCAGCAAGGTCCAAATAGCTATAATTTAGTCCATGGGTTCTTAACCTGTGGTCCATGGACCCCTGGGTGTCCATGATGTCCTCGCAGGAGGTCCAGGAAAGCTTGAAGAAATATGATCTTTCGTAGTTAAAATAGGTAGGTAGGTGGGTGGGTGGGTAGGAAGGAAGGAAACAAAACAAAACAAAACGTAGAACAACATCTTAATTTCCCTTGCCTCTTTGTGTAACACTTGGCTTTTCTAACCTACTGCCTCCATTAAAAATAAACAAAAATAAAAAATATTTATGAAAATAAATATTTGATAGCAAAAAGCTGTTTGATATTTATGCACATGGTGAGAACATGCAAATGAATGATGCTGAGTAGCTGAGAGACAGCACCTGACATTTCTTGCAGACAGAAGCCGCAGGAATAGAGAGCTGGAATCAGTCAGTATCAATGTGAGTGAGTGTTCAGATGGACTTTGTGACTGTTTCTTCTTCTATTTCTACTAATAAAAACATTTATTGTTGGGTAAAATGACTTGTCAATATTATGGCAGTGAATTTCCTAATAATACATTTTGGCTGACCCTCAGTTTCTCAGCTAATAACAAAACTCAGAAAACTACACACAATAACTGAAATTTACCATATTTTTCCATGTATAAGACAACCCCCACCTTTCTAACCCCAAATTAAGAAATTTTACCTTTGAGTATTCAGCCTCTGGGCTCAGAATGCTTGGACATTACGAGTCCCTGTTGCATCTGAGCCTACCGGCTCCACTTCCAACAAGGTGTGTTCCAATTGGTTTGTACAGCATCAGCTGACATCAATTCCATAGGTGATTGGATAAAGCTAAGTCTCCTCACTGTAGGAAGGTAAGCTTCATAGTTGAAGTAAGCCTATTTACAGGTACGGGCAGTTTTGTTCTCTCCTCAGCTTACTTCCATGTATAAGGTCTTTATCAATGGAGGGGGTGATGATGGTGATTGACATGATGATAAACCACCCAGGGTGCCCTTGGCTGCCAGACAGGTGGTATAAAAGTCAAATCAAATAAATAAATAAATAGTTTGTCAGTGTGATGGACAGGCCAGAAGCCACACCTGTCCATCACAATGGAACACTGATTTAGTAGCCAATGGTTGTGCAGGAAGGCGGAACCAAGGAATAAAGGAAGAGAATAGAGAACAGTTAGAGTTTCAGTTGGACAGGAGTTAGGGTTTTCAGTTAGTGAATGATATAGGACAGTTAGGAGTTAGGGAAAGAGTTAGGTAGTTGGAAGAATTGCTTTGGAAAGAAACGTATAAGAGAACTGAATGCAATCAAAACTATAAGAAATAAATAAATTGTTTTAAAGTGATTGAAACTAAATACAAAGTAACCAGCATATTTCCAAGTTAAATGAAGTTTAATGAATATCAAATACAATAACATCTGTGATTTCCTTGAGTCTTAAATATGTTAATCTGTTAATAAACAACATTATATTTGACACGACTGATTCTGTGGTCCTAATTGGTAATTGAGGAAGGATTTCCTCTGGTGGCAGTGGAAGTGGAGACAAGAGAAATTGTCATGCCCGAAGGCAAATCTGTTTGTTAGGGAGAACATATAGAGGAGCTGGGTGTGTGTGACAGTCAGCCAATATCTAGGAACAATTATTAGAAAGAATTTGCATGCCCCCCACTTTTCACTACAACTGGAGAAAAGCACAGACGTAACAAACACAGAGACCTTACTGTGCTATGTTATACATGAGCACAAGATAAATGTTTTTAAAAGAAATACAATTCATCTCCTTGTTGGTATTTAACAACTGAAACGAGTTTATAACATCTCATGATATGGTGGAAATGCCTTGGAAGTAGCACAGATGGGGCACAGGAAATGTCTGGAAAGCTTACTGGACTTGTAGCATGGATTAAAGAAATCATACAATCAGTGACTTGGTACCACTGTTGCATTTATAGGCAAGATAAGATCTTCCTAAGAAGAGACTGGAAAAACTAAAGCAGATCTTAAATTAATCAGTCGAAATTGTCAATTTTATAAAAAGCAAATCACTGAATTCAAGACTTTTTGGACAGCTTTGCAAAGATGTGGACAGTGAACACCACCAACCTTTGCTACACTGTGAAGATCATTGACTATCATGAGGTAAAGTTTTGTCTCATTGTTGGGAATTGAGAGATGAGAAGAGATTATACCTCATGGTGAAGTAATGTCATCTCAGCAATCATTTGACAGATTTTTCCTTGCTAGTCAAATGAGCATATTTGCCAGATCTCTTCACCCCTTTAAATATGCTCAACTTAAATTTTCAAGGAGAAAAGGTTACAGTTTTTCAAGTTGAAGACAATATCAAAGCAATGATCACAAAGTTGGAATTGTGTCATCATTGCCTATCAAACTAAAACTATGGGACATTTCCTATCTTCGCTAATTTTCTGGGTTCCTCCAATGAAGAGTTGTCGGATGAAGACACATCACTTATTGCACAACATTTGGAACATTGTCAGCATAATTTCTGTGAATATTTTCCTGTTTCTGCTACAAGCAAAAGTCATGCCACTATTTGGGTTTTCCTTTTTCCAAATTTTCATCAGTGTTTTTTGAAAACCATGGGCTGTTGGGTTTGTCTTGTAATTCTTGTTGTTGTTTAGTCATTTAGTTGTGTCCGACTCTTCGTGACCCCATGGACCAGAGCACTCCAGGTCCTGCTGTCTTCCACTGCCTCACGGAGTTGGGTAAAATTCATGTTTGTTTGTTTGTTTGTTTGTTTGTTTGTTTGTTTGTTTGTTTGTTTATTTATTTATTTATTTATTTATTTATTTATTTATTTATTTATTTATTTGTATGCCGCCCACACTACCCAAAGGTCTCTGGGTGGCTTACAAAATTTAAAATACAATAAAAATTCAAACCAATTAAAATACAATTAAAATATACATAAAAATTGCCATTGGACCCACAGCTAATATTATTTCAATTAAAAGCCTTCTGAAACAGGAAGGTTTTGACCTGGCGCCAAAATGTCATCAGTTGGTTGCTTCAATGACAATGTCCAACCATCTTGCCCTTTGTCGTCCCCTTCTCCTCTTGCCTTCACACTTTCCCAACATCATGGTCTTTTCCAGGGAGTCTTCTCATGAGATGGCCAAAGTATTGGAGCCTCAGCTTCAGGATCTGTCCTTCCAGTGAGCACTCAGGGTTGATTTCCTTCAGAATGGATGGGTTTGTTCTCCTTGCAGTCCAGGGGACTCTCAAGAGTCTCCTCCAGCACCACAATTCAAAAGCATAAGTTCTTCAGCGGTCAGCTTTCTTTATGGTCCAGCTCTCACTTCCATACATTGCTCCTGGAAAAACTATAGCTTTGACTATTTGGACTTTTGTTGGCAAGGTGATGTCTCTGCTTTTTACGATGCTTGTCTTGTAATAGCATTTCATAATTTCTTGATTTTTGGTGAAAGTCCACGTTTTGTCCTTATATTGTTCCAGTAGCTTTGCAGTAGCCTGTTCTGGTTCCTCAATAGGGTGTGCTGAGCCCTGTGGCCATTTGTCACCAGATGTTCATGGGCTATAGCATGTGGTGTGGTCCTGGTTGACCTGGGTGATGATCAATTTGGTATGGATTTTTGTTTATTTCCTCTTTGAATTGGTGATTGGTAGACACAGTTGGTCTGGCTTTGCAGCTGAGACCTGTCTGGCTTGTGAAACCCTCAGGTAGCAGCCCATGACCAATGCAAAAGCAAAGGGTGCTGCTTATATACCGCCCCATAGCGCTTCAAGCACTCTCTGGGCGGTTTACAAGTTAATTATGCAGGCTACACATTGCCCAACCCCAGGAAGCTGGGTACTCATTTTACTGACCTCAGAAGGATAGAAGGCTGAGTCAACCTTGAGCCGCTACCTGGGATTGAACCCCAAGTCATGAGCACAGTTTTGGCTGCAGTACAGCAGGTTAACCACTGCGCCACGAGGCGAAAACTCTTTGGGTGGTTTGAGATAATTCCTAGTGCTCCCAGTCAAAAGAAGCAGGAGAAATCTATCTTCTCCTCCTTAAAATTTTCTTTGGTAAGAAATTATAAAAGAAGCAGTGAGAAGCCATGGGAGGGTTACAAAAGCAAAATGACAACATCTGGACACAAAGGCCCCATGGAATTCTATGGATGAGGCAGGGCAAAAGCCTTATCTTTGGTGTGCAGAGATGACAATAGAAAGGTGGCATGTTAGGACTATTCATCAAGAGTAGTTTCAAATTCCTCAGTATTTTCTTTTGCAAATATTTGATGCATTATTTACTTTGATTTATTCAATCTCATTATCTATTCCCAACACAACAGCTTCTGAACTAGCAGCATGAAAAGGAACATTAATGAAAGTCCCTCCCAGTCATGGAAACTACAGACAGAAAGGTTGCAAATAAAACTCCAACAGTAGGAACAGACCTTCAGGTGTTGGTCCAATCTTTTGTCTAAGACAAGCAACACACCTGTGCCATTTCTGCAGAATTCAGGCACCTGGTTTATGTAGGGCCTTGCCCATAAAATAATGGAATAATTGAATAGGCAATTAGTCACCATATGAGACCACAGAGGATGATGATGATGATGATAGGCAATGGGTAAAACTTTTAAGTGTTGAAAACACTTCACATGTGAATTGCATGCTGGGAGTCATAGTTAGAGGCACAAAAAGGAGCCATGAGGTGAAGGAAGGTGGCTGGGAATGGCAGGGTGACTGTGTTAGTTTTCATGTTAATTCTTTTGTGAGTGCCTGGAACAAAGCTTGAAGCATTTGCCCCTGGCAATTTGGGATATATAGCACAGCAGTTCATTAGCTGCTGTAATCCCTACAACAATCCTGTAAATTAAGTTGGTATTATTATGGCAGGACAAGATTTGAACAGGGTTGGGGGGGTGGGAGTGGATGTCCTAATCCATAGCTCCATCAGCCACTCCTGTGAACCCTGTTTTAATGGAGTCCATAGGAATCAAGGGTTAATGGGAGCATTTAGTGTAAGGAAGTATGTTGAACACAGAATAATTAATTCCAATTCTGTGATAGAACTGCTGCCTATTGATTTACAACCCCTTCTGGTCAGAAGCCCTTTGGTGGAAACTTGATTCTTAATTACTGTCACAGGAATCCTTGGCTTGTCAGGAAGTGATTTCCATCAAACTGATTAGCCCTTTCACTGCTTGGAGCATTTTTCCTGCTGTATTGAGCAGCTGCTTCATTGCTCATTACCTTTTTCATTAAGCTGGGTATTCTTGCACCACCCAGAGGAGAAGCAGACACTTAACTACCATCTAATAAGGAATGTGACAATACTATTTCTCTTAGGCTAATGAGAATTAAACATACAGAGTAGCTGTTAGAATAGCAAAAGTGGATATAAAGAGTTGACCACCCATGATAAAAATGATAAAATAGTTTCCTTAAATATTTTGACACTCTGCTTCATCTTGTTGCTAAAACTAATATTACTTGATGAATTTACATTGTTTATATCACTTTCAAATTCAGGATTTTTTTTAAAGCTTAGTTTGTCTTTTTAAAGTTTAGTCTATTCCTCAGACCATTAGAAAGTGTTCTCTCCCTGGGCTCAAATGTGGGGTGGCAAAAACTACCAACCTCCCAGCACTACAGAGATGCTCCTTCTGCCTGCATCCTCCTGATCTTAGAGTTGACTTTTCACACACCCCAGTTCCTGGCCTGCAAACTGTGGTCAGAGAGTTGACATTCCCACCTGGAACCCAGAATCATTTGCTGACCTAAATGCAGTTGAATGTCTTCCATATCTGGAGGACTTTTGTATTTTATCAAGAATGTAGGAGCAATAGAAACGTAGAGGGTAGGCAGAGTGCAAATGGCTACAGAACCTTTCGGACGGAGCTCTTGTGAAAACTCACCAAGGCTTGTTCAGTAGTAGGCACTGTGCTAAAGAACAAATAGGGCTGTGCATTTGTGTATCACTGTCTACTGTATCTGTTCCAGGCAGTGGGAAGCCTCCTACATGTTGGATCTTGGAGGAAGCTGGAACCCTCAAACCTTGCTCTGTCTGGTTTGCAGGGCCAGACACTTTTCAGTGATGGTCATCCACATCCTTTTACTTGCCAAATCCTGGGTGTCCCTCTGGCTCCTGTTTGTCAATTTCATGGATTTTTTTTAGACTCTGCGACCTGAGGACACATGAAAGACAACTGGGAAGATGCGGCACACCCATGCACTTTTGCCGCATATTTGTCCTGGCTCAGCTGCAGAAGAGACAGCTGGCTGGCCAGATTGCAGAGGTGATGAAACACCTCTTTCAAGAAGTGGTCCCCACAGTTCTTAAATTCTTAAAGAGAATACTGTGATGACCATTTTCAAATTTTGTCTTCCCTGCTCCAGGCTTACTGCAGCAGGCAAGAGTTGGAGCATGTAGGAGCAACGGAGCTCTATGAGGAGATCTTAGATGAACTAATTATCTAGATGCTTTCCAGTTAGTGGAAGTCTTGAACCTTTTCTGGCACCCTCCCTCTGAATTTCAAAGAGCTGAATCCTCAGGTTATTATTATTTTTTATTATGTTTTATTTATATGCTGCATTTCTCCCAACAAGGGACCCAAAGTTAGCATTGTCCTTGTTTAGTCTTCAGCCTGCTGAACAGTGATCACCACCGCCAGCTCTCTTCCTGTAGCTCTCTCTCTCTCTCTCTCTCTGTATTTGTGCTTTTTTTTTTTTAAAAAAAAAAATCTACCTGTGTCCTTTTCTGGGAGAGGTTAGTCCTGATTTTAACCATTCTTTCAGTTCCAAAATATATTATGCCAATGTGCAGTGTAGGAAACTTCCTTTGAAGATTTAAATAGTACAACTTCTAGGATGATTATCAGCTCTCTAAAGAGTTAAATGGCATGGGAGTCTCTCACCAAAATGAGGTAAAGTCTGGACCAAGCAACTACAGAATTCACACTCTGAAGGCTTCTTCCCTCACTTGATCTGAATAACTGCTCTTAAAATCTGGAAATCCATGCATCTTTAGACCATAAACTGACCATAACAATCACATAACAGTCATGTATAATATCAACCATATATTTGTTTTTCTAGTTAGTATAGTTACAACCATTTATTTTCTCCCAGTTGTCCCAGAGCTTGTTTGCAAGTGAGCTGCAGCAATCCAGATGGTAGCTCATCACCCTTTAACTAGTAGGTCAGTCAATCTGCAGCGTGGTTGAGAGCACAGCCTAGGGTTGCAATCTGTAGCTTTGAGTCCTTGCAGCCTTCTCTCCTGTAGTTTAGCAAAGGGCTGCTCCATATTCTGCTTTTGTTGTCATCTCTCTTTAGTAGGGCTGCCATTATTCTGGGAACCTAATTTGCATAATATGCCCCCCCCAATTCTGCAAATTAAGTCCATTATCAGTTGCATTTTTCATTCTATTTTTGTCTTTCATCCTTGGCACTGTTCATGTAGTAAGTACAGATGGGGGTATTTGTATATAAATATGAATATCCCCACACAGGTGCAAATAATGAGGGTCCAGCCCATTGGGGCCGGACTGTCCACTCATGATTTCGCTGCTGACGCGAGCTCATCGGACCTTCCTATTGCACCGTTGTTTGCAATCAGTTACCTAGTCCTAGCAGGAGGTGGGATGACAAGCCTTTCTGCTAGGTTGGAGAGTGGCTAATCCACTGTGGAGAACAGCGCGATACGAAGCCTCTGCGGAGCCGGCGGCAGCAGTGAAATCGTGAGCAGACAGTCTGGCCCCAATGGGCCAGACCCTCATTATTTCCACCTGTGCAGGGATATTCGTATACAAGTACCTCCATCTCTAGTAGTAGGCAATGATCTGAGAGAGCCAGTTTAGTGCAAGCATCATAGAGGCTGGATGTGGGAATGTTGAAGTTCAAATCTCTCCTCAATCACAAAAATTACTTGGCCCAAGAAAGAAAGAGGGGGGGGGGAGGATCTGAACAATCCAATGTCCGAATATGAAAGAGAGACAAATATCTCAGGATATGTTTAAAACTGCCCAGTGTGTTTTGGCCTGAATAGTTTGTGGCCTTCTTCAGTGGCTTTGCAAAGGAAACACAAAGGGGCAATGTGTTGAGTGGGCATTACGAGAGGCACATTCAGATCTTCTATATCATTTTTGTATTTTTACATGACATTGCATTCAACCATCTAAAACTTTTATATCACAATTAACCTATGTTATCTGTTAATTGTATTTGTGACATACAAATAATGTGTCATGTCTAATGAATATCTCTTTGGTGTTTTTTACAGTGCCACTAAACTGCTGATAGCATAATGGAAGGAAGGTCCCATATTTGCTGCAGTTGTTGTTCAGGGTCATTCTGATGACTCCAGAAGAGGGAGTGAACTCTATTTCTTCATTCAGGCCTTGAGGAGCCAATGTCCTCAGTCACAGTATCCAATCAGTTAACCTTTTAAACAGAGTCTTATTGTTGCTTGTGTGGAGGGCATTTATAGACCAAATCTGTAGATCTTTCAAATATTGGTTGTGTTTTTTGAAACTAATGCCCAGAGGGCTCCCTGATCTTTTATTCCCAATATATCCAAGATGCCCCCTTATACATACTTTAAGGGCACTGGATATTTTTCCTATATAAAGTTGTTGCAGTGACATTTGATGGACTATAGCACACAGTTAGTGTTATATGCAGCAATTTTTCTCAATTATTATAGTAGTGATCTACCATGTCAGGGTGCAATCAGATGGACATTTTTCCATCAGTTTGGTCCAGGTTGGGAATGGGTTGGTAGACTCCTTTTCCTGGCAACCACATAGGTATGTGCCCTCGTTGATGCTTATGCACATCTTTTTGGCTCTGGGTCGGGCTATATTTTTGGTGCAAGTAAGATCACTGTGTTTTGGTTTGGTTCTAGCATGTGTGGTCACTGGGATGTAACCAAAGCAGCTGTCTTAAACTAACATGATTTGTACCTTGCTTCTCATGTTTTTTTAACAAGATCATTATATGCAGAATGAGGGGCCTTGGCAAAGCTGGGTTTTTTAAAATAATATGTTCAATATAACCCTCACCTCTAAAAGTGTTCATTAGCTTTATTTTCCTGAAATAAATTCTTCTCTCTAGTACAGTTTCTCTCCATTCATAGAAACTGATCACATGGAACCCTGCATCTCAATGATCTGGGATAAGAGCTATCAAATCTAAGGTATGCATTGAAATCGTGGTTTCCTGTAAAGTGTTGTGTGTAACTACATCCTTCTTTTTTCACAATTGGATTTAAACAGTGTATTTCTTTCTGACGATACTGGGTATCAAATGGGACATTGACATCTATGGAGTTTATCCACCTGGAAAAACGTATCAGATCCCCTCCATATTACAAACACATCATCTACAAATCTAAACTAAAACAAATAACACAAATTGTAAAGAAAATGCTAGCTTTTGTCCCATACAGGTCTTTATCAGGCTAAGCACCACAGCTCTGTGTGTCTCGTACAAAAACAAAACAAGACAAAAATAAACAAACAAAAGAAACGTAAGACTTCCAAATATCATGGCCATCTGTGGAGGCCCAGAATTTCTTTTGATTCCCCCTCTGCTCTTTGGAAAGTTTACTTGGTTTCTGTTGGCTGCTTTTAACCAAATGTCTTTACAGGGTTCTGTGCAGAAAAACTGAGAGACAGAAACTATATAAATGTGCCATATATATTGCGGACACATGGAAGGAAACAAATAATGAAATGTTGTAGTGTGTTGAGGCTTCTGGTGGTATTCTCCTAAGATCACTGTCATTCTTTGCTATCAATTTGTATTGATGGCAGAAAAGCCCCACTGATCCATGAGGATACCACAGGAATCCCACACAAGTAACACATAGCTATCTTATTTGCATAACGAAAAAGAGGGGGAAGTGTGGTCAAAATGCAGGAATCAGAAGGAAACATATAAGACATGATTGCCTCCAAACATATGGATCAAATATTTTATTATTATCAGAAATTAGAAAATGTGCAATATGACTTTTCATTACCATGTGTTTATCAGCTCATGTATGGTCGGACATCTGTGCTACCGCTCAACTACTATTTATCAATAATGATGGCATTTTAGATAATTCAAAGTTTGTACTTTTTGGAGTTCTATGCCACTGGTTAATCTTCCTAAACAAACATGCATATACAATGCTTCATATTTCCAATGGAAGTGGGCTGCGGTCCAGGAAAGTATAGAGTGAATAAAATGTGCCTGTTTTCCAGTTGCCACGAGAAGCAATGATGCTTTTGCTGCAGCAAACTAACACAACAATGTGCCTGAAAACAGTGAAAGAAGTTTCTCTGTGTAAGAAATAGGTACTGTTTCAAAGTCAGTGATAATCCAATATGGCAGAAGTGCCCCCCCTTAAAAACGCCCTTCCATGTTTTGCTTCCACTTTTCCTACATATAAATTGTATTTACACTCCCACACTCAACAGCTGCTATTTTGTTTCTCTGCTATGGGCTATATATACTGTAACATTCACTGAGATGCACAAGAATACATGGGAAAATTATTTCTGAAAGACCACAACATCCAGAATATCCTAAGCAGCATAGCCATGGGAGTTTTAATCACAGAAAGTAATTCCCATCATCATTTCTGATTTATAATAAATACAACTATATCATTCTAGGTAGATATATTTTGGTGTAAGACTCACTTAATTTAGTAAGACCTACCTCTGGGTAAGCAATTCAAAGGAACACTATACTTCCAAGGCAAATAGAAATACAACCAGTGCCTCTGGAAGAGGCACTTCCTTTCATTTTTAGTCTTTCATCACCTTCGGACCAAGAGCCTCTAAAATACAAACAATTAGGGATTCCAAAAGAGAGGGTTCCAAAATTATTAGATTTTATTTGTATTTCCTAATTCATATTGCCTCCATTTGAATCTTGCCTACAAAACCTCCTCATTAATATTCCAGCATCCTTTCTTGTGTCTAAAAGGTTACTTGATGCTTTGGTGATTGATGATGGTGGTGGTGGTGATGTGATAAAATAAAGGGGTGCCATTCTACATAGGTCCAGGGAATGGTGATGAATCATTGATGATGATGATCTGATGATCTCTCTTTCTCACTTGTATTGTTTTCTGATGCTGTTGATTTTAATTGATATAATACTGCTGAGGATGTGATGTGAATGTTGATGACTGTAGTAAGGTACTAGGTGCATAGTCGTAACAAAGATTTGGATGATAAAGTTGTCAGCCAGTCATGTCAGGAACCTTGCTGCAGAGCTGGTTTCCCAGTTGATATCCATGCAGTTAAAGTCCCCCATTGATACAGTGATGTGTTTCCTACACATCTCAGCTAATTGATTTACAAAATGTTCATCTATTTCCTCTGCTTGATTAGGTGGCCTGTAGTACATGCGTACAGCTATGTTATTCGTTTTCCCCCTAATATTCACCCAAAGAGCTTCAGGAAGGCTTTCATCCTTGGTCTCCTGTATTACAGTACAGGAGTAGTAATTCTTTACATACAGTGCAACGCTGCCTCCTCTTTTGTTGGGTCTCTTTCTTTTGAACAAATTGTAGCAGCATACTCCAATCATGGGTTTCATCCCACCAAGTTTCGGTAATGGCAACAATGTCATACCTGTCCTCATGTACTAGGACTTCGAGTTCTCCCTGTTTGTTCCCCATACTTTGAGCATTAGTGTAAACACATCTGAGCCCTTTATGGCTGACCTTTTGTTTACTTGCTGTGTCTTGTGTTTTATACAGTGGGGTCTTGACTTAAGAACGGCTTGAGTTAAGAACATTTTGACTTAAGAACCACTCTCATAGGAAAATATTGACTTAAGTACTTAGATTTGAGTTAAGAACTGAAAAAAAACCACGTGGGAGGCAGGGAAATTGCAAAATTTGAACTTTCAGTTAACTGTTGGCCAGTGAAAAGGGTGCCTGTCTGCTTCCTCACTCCTCCCAGTGTTTAGAGAGTGGATTGGGAGACAGTCTTCGGACTGCCTGGTACTGTACTGCCTGGATTGTATTTTTCCTGCCTTCCCTGAACCTTTCTTGACCTAAGAAAAAAAAGAAACAAAATATCCCCCTCTAGTGGCAGAAGGCGGAATAGCAGCTTCCCATTAGTTTCTATGGACGGAAAAGAGCAGATATGGATCAAATGGTTTTCAATGCATTCCTATGGGAAATGCAGATTTGACTTGAGAACTTTTTGACTTGAGAACCGCCTTCCAATACGGATTAAGTTCTCAAGTCAAGACCCCACTGTACTTGAGTGTCCCTTCCTTCTCACATCTTCCTCCCTCATTGTCAAGTTCAGTGTCTAGGGGTTTGTGCTTTGGGTTTGGTCTTAGAGATTGTCCTCCTTCCCCCTGCAGATTTAGTTTAAAGCCCTTTGAATGAGTTGAGCAAGATGTCTACCAAACATGTTCTTCCCAGTCCTTGCGAGGTGCAGCCCATCTCTTGCCAGGACCCCTTCATGTAGGTAGTGTAGCCCATGGCCCAGAAATCCAAAGTTTTTTCTCTCGCTCTCTTTTTCCTTTCTTTTTTCTCCCCATCTATCTCCCCTCCTCATTCCTTTGATACCGGTCGCCGGAGGGAGACCGGGGCCACATGGCTGGAGCTTTTTCCCGGTCAACAGAGGAGGTGGGTGAGCGCTGGAAGGGAGCGGAGGTGGTCATTGGAGGGGAGAAGATCTGCAGACCGGCACCTGACACCCCCCCTACCTGGAGAGCGAGTCCCGACCTGTGTGTGGGTGAGTGCTGAGGGGAGCTGGTGGTGGCCATCGGGAGGGGAGAAGACCTGCAGACCGGTGCCTGACGCCCCCCTCCCTGGAGAGCAAGTCCCAACCCGTGTATGTGAGCACTGAGGGGAGTGGGTCTGGGACCCAGTCCGAGCTGGTGGTGGCCATCGGGAGGGGAGAAGACCTGCAGATTGGCGTCTTGTTGCCCTCCCCCTCCCCCTCCCTGGAGAGTGAGTCCCGACTGCGTATTTGATCCTGGTGCCTGGGGCCCTGTCTGCCTGGTTTCCTGGGCTGGAGGTGGTGGCTGTGAGGCCCGGGAGCCCTGAGAGCCTGGGTCCTAGGTGAGGTGGAGTGGTCCTAGGTGGAGGGAAGATCCTGGGTGGTTGTAAAGAAGAGAGTGCTATCTGCTGTGGTCTTCGGTTGGGGGATCGTCATGTTGGATTCCCCAGCAGCGGCCCCCCTCCTAGGATCATACTGTTTAGCCTGCTCTTCCTGGACTAATTACAGACTTGCCTTACCTCCCCTCCAAGGAAGGGAAGGTGGAATGCCAAGGACTGAGTCTCTCTTAACCCAGTCCTTATTTCTCTGGACGCTCCCTATACATATTATTAAGATCCGCATGCTATCCCCTGGGATTAACATATTCACTCTGACACTTTTATTGCTGCTAACACCAGTTTTATTAAGCCCAAAAGTAACATCAAAATTAGCAAAAGCCAGAAGGACAAGGTTACGAGGCAGAGGTGGACAGATGGAGACTTTATGTGGGGGCTAGCTCTTGGGTGTTTCATATTCTTTTACTATTATTAATTTTATTTATCTATTTTTAATCTAATTTTTGGATGGGATATTGTAATTGGGATTTTCTTATTTTATAATATGGTATTTTGTGTATGTACTTTTTCTTTTAGAAGTTTGATATTATTTATTGTACTCTTCATTTTTTTCTCTTTTTCCTTTTTTCTCATTCCTTTTCCTTTATTTTTCTCTTTAATTTGACATGGAGTGGAAGGCCTGCCTGCCCAGCGAGGGGCCCCTGAACATCCCAGTGATCATGGGTAGAGGGAGATATGGCGTTGGCACAGTCCCTACTCGTATCAGAAGAATGATGAACAGATGTTTGATGGCTGTTCATTGTTCTGAGACTGTGTCCAACCCCCAGTATTGAGGTAGCCAGCCCAGCCAGCCTTCCACTCCATCCTTGTTGTTGTTGAATGCCAGGTCTGTGTCCAATAAGTCCCAGGTAATTCACGACCTTATCCTGGAGGAGGATGCAGACCTGGCATGCATAACCAAGACATGGATTACTGGAGAGGCTGGTCCTCCCTTGTCACTTGTCTGTCTGCTTGGTTATGCCGTCCAACACCAGGGTAGACTGGAGGGGCGGGGGGAGTAGCCATTGTTTACAGGTTACTAGGCGCTCCTTGGTGGTAAAGCCAGGTCTAGAGGCACTTCACGTGTCAATTGGGGCCAGGGATGGTATTGGGATTTTGCTGGGTTACCGTGCTCCCTGCAACCCAGCCACTTCCCTTCCAGAGCTGGCCGACTTTGTCTCCGTGGCATTGTTGGGATCCCCGAGGCTATTGGTCTTGGACGATTTCAACATGCATGCGGGGGCAGAGGCTACTGGGCCAGCTCTTGAGTTCCTGGAAACCATGGCTTCCTTGAACATGTCTCAACATGTCAATGGTCCCACCCATGTGGGTGGCCACACATTGGACCTTGTTTTTTCCACCAGTCAGAGTGAGTGTGGTCTGATGGTGACTGACCTCGTGTCAGTCCCCTTGTCATGGTCAGATCACCACCTGATAAAATGTAACCTCATAGTGGCTCTCCCCCCTCGCAGGGAGCAGGGACCTATTTCTATGGTCCGCCCTTGAAGCATCCTTCATTGTTTGTAGGACCCCATTTCTACATTCAGCTACCCCATTCTGAAAGGGTGAATATGGGCTTGTCTTTCTATGAAATATGCCTGCATTTCTCAACCAATTCTGAAACCTTTCTGACATGAATTCTGCCCCTCTGTCCATTCGAATTTGTGACACATGCTTGTCAAAGCGTTTTTCTATATAAGCCAACCAATTTCTGAAATGTCTGTACATTTCTGACTTATTTTTCATTACATAGCAGTAACCATACTTGGTAAAGTCATCGACAATTGTCAAAACATATTGTGATCCACCCATAGATGGCGGCAGAGGACCAATTCCATCAGCATGTACTAGCTGAAATGGTCTCTGTGTTTGTTTAGTCCTTTGTTTAGGAATCGGACTAATCTTTGATTTTGCCAATTTACAAACATGACAATCTAGGTAATTCTTACATGATTTGCCCCCTTTGCAAGGCTTTCCATTTTTTGTATTACCTTAAAATTTGCATGCCCCAGCCTTCTATGTAACAGATGTGCACACTGGTCATGATCTGGCACATTCCTTACTACATTTGCCTCTTTGTTTTCTTTCAGTACATATAGATTATTTTCTTGTTTTACTGTGGCAATACACCTTACTCCCTCTCTTTATTGTACACATGTTATTTTCAAAAATTACTGTATATCCTTCTTTATCTAACCTGGAAATGCTGAATATGCTATATTCAAGATTGGGCACAAACAATACATTTTTAAACTCTTTTCTCAAACCTGGTACATAAATTTTTCCTTCTCCAGCCACTGGAGAACATTCTCCTTTTGCCATGTTAACGAAGCTATGTTCCGAAGCACCTAGAAAAGAAAACAATCTCTTATCGTTAGTAATGTGATTAATCGCTCCGCTGTCCAGGATCCAGCTTGTTGTGGCCTTCCTTTTATCTCTTTCTGCCTGCACAAGAAAAGTACTCCCTTTTCTGTCAGTTTTATTTCTCCAGCTGTTTGCTTTTAAGCAGTCCCGTTTTAAATGCTTCTCCGAGTTACAGAAGAAACAGCGTTTCACTGCAAATGCCTTGCTTGCTTGTTCTTCTCTCTTGAAATCAGTTTTCCTTCGCTGTGGGCTGTGCCTCCTTCTCTCTGGACTGTCATTTCTCTTTCGTTGTGGGCTGGATCTTCTTGCTTTATTTTCTAATCTTTCATCTCTCTTTCTCACTTCCTCCAAAAGCCTTGCTGTAATGTACTGTAAATTCAATTCTCTCTCTGACATAGTCTCTAAACTAATCACTAAATTATCGTAGCTTTCTGGCAAACTGCTCAAAATTATATATACTTTATGAGCCTCTGTAAAGTCCATATTTCTTTGCTGCAACTCATCAAACAAGTTTTTCATTTTCTGCAGTGATGAGACATGCTTTCATTATCTTCTAACTTAGCTTGATAAAGCTTTCTGGTTAAGGATACTTTTGTTCCTGCTGTGTCCCTAACATATATACATTTCAGTGTGTCCCAGCATTCTTTTGCTGAAGTCAGTCCCCTCACATGTATCAGCTGGCTGTCTTCCAAACAAAGTATAATCGTAGACAAAGCTTTCTCATTTTTCTTTTCTTCCTCCTCATCTACAGCAGCAGGGGGATTTGACACTATCTCCCATAACTCATCTCTGAAACATCTCAGCCTTCACTGACCACGTCTGGTAATTATTTTCATTTAGTCTGGTGACTGGAAAACCTCCCAGACTCCCAAACGCCTGCATCTTGCTGCTTTTCTCCTTGTCCTCCATTTTTCCTCCCCTCCTGGGCTCTAAACGGCAGAACTCTTCCTTCCCTGGACTCTATCTTGCCTCTCAGGTACCCATTGGTACTCACCGCCTTCCTTTACGTATCGCAGGTTGCGCAGGGCGTAGCGCTGGGCCCATAACCTTCTTGTCAGGTTTTCCTCAGCGGAAATCATGGAATTAGCAGAGTAATGGTGGTTCAGGCAGTCCAGCAATAAATCACATGCAGTCTGGCAGCATTTCTTTCAGCATAGTGTATTTATATCAGTATATACAGTAGTCTGGCAGCATGGCAGGCAGATGTGATCTTCAAGCAGGTGAAGATATTACTAACTGTACAGCTCTACATATATACATTAACACAACCAATCAGGTTACAGATTATATCATACCATTACTTCATCTTCTAGGTTGCATCAGCCTGGGTTACATCATCCTTGCTGAGTCACCCTGACTCAGTTTCAACACACCTGACAGTTATGGCTTCTCATTACAACACTTTATTCTGGTCAGGCCTATAATTTTCCTTGACAAATTGGATAGCTGTCAGGGTTGCAACTAACCTTTACCTGTCTAGAGTAAAGGCTGCTTGTCGAACTTACTTCACTAACTGGATAAGCGAAGCATCCAACCAGCAGGCGGAGTTATTCCGTATAGTGCACGACCTATCCGGAACTGGTCTAGGTGATAGGCCTCCCCCTAGTTTTTCATCTGACCAGTTTGCAGCTTTTTAAAAATCTAAAGTAGAGGCCATCCGCCGGGACATCTCTCCTTTTTTGAATACAGTGAGTTGAGCAGAGATGTCCAGCGCTCCGTCTTGCCCGGCAACTCTTTATTCCTTTCAGCCTGTCACGCCTGATTCTTTGGCCAGGGTGCTTGATCGCTGTCGAGCCACCACCTCCTCTTTGGACCCTTGCCTGGCCTGGCTAATCAAAGCAGCCAGGCCGATAACAACAGAGTGGGCCACTGCAATAAGAAATAGGTCTTTCCTTGAGGGCAGGTTTCCTTCTGCCCTCAAGGAGACACTCATTAGGCCCATAAGAAAGAAACCTAGTTTGGCAGCGGACGAAATTGGCAATTATAGGCCGGTCGCCAACGTTTCTTTCATGAGCAAAGTGGTCGAGAGGGTGGTGGCTGACCAGCTTCAGGCACATTTGGATGAAACAGATGCCCTGGATCCATTTCAGTCGGGCTTCAGGCTGTGCCATGGTACAGAGACAGCATTGGTCGCCCTGTACAATGACTTATTGAGGGAGGCCGACAGGGGTAAAACATCTCTGTTTGTCCTCCTCAACATCTCGGCAGCCTTCGACACCGTCGACCACGGTATCCTCCTAGGGAGGCTCTCCAAGTTGGGTAACGGTGGCTTGGCTCTGACCTGGTTCCGCTCCTTCTTGGAGGACCGCCCCAAAGAATGCAGCTTGGGGAGAGTGTCTCGGCCCCGTGGAGCCTCAAATGTGGGGTTCCACAGGGGTCGACTATCTCCCCAGTGCTGTTTAACATCTATATGAGGCCGTTGGGCGGGGTCATCAAGGGGTGTGGAGCATCGTGTCATCAATATGCTGATGACACCCAGCTCTACATCTCCTTTGCACCAACTGCAGGTGATGCCGTCCTGTCCCTCCAGTGCTGCCTGGAGGCCGTACTGCAATGGATGTAGGAGAACGGGCTGTGGCTGAACCTGGACAAGATGGAAGTTTTGAGGGTGGGTGCTCCTGTTGCTGGTGGCTTGGGTGGCTCTCTCTCGTTTGGGTGGGTGACCCTGACTGCGAAGAGTGGGGTCTGAAGCCTGGGGGTACACCAGGACTCGACACTCACCATGGAAACGCAGGTGGCGTCAGTTGTCCGCACTGCCTTTTTCCACCTTTGGCGGATTGCCTGGCTGCGTCCTTACCTAGACACGGGGGCACTCACTACCTTAGTACATGCGCTCGTAATCTCTAGATTAGACCACTGTAACGCGCTCCACGTGGGGCTCCCTTTGAAGCTGACACAGAAATTTCAGGTGGTGCAGAATGTGGCGGCCAGACTCCTCACTGGAGTGAGAAAATACCAACATATCTTTCCTACTCTGGCCATGCTGCATTGGCTGCCCATCCGTTTCCGCATTGACTTCAAAGTGTTAATGCTTACATATAAGGCCCTAAATGGTTTAGGACCTCGATACTTGACGGAACGCCTGCTTCCACCTAGATCTACTCAGATCACCCGTATGAGCCAGGAGGTGAGGCTGAGGAGCCTAACGCCGAGGGAGGCCCAGAAGGAAAGGACACGAAATCGGGCCTTCTTGGTGGTGGTTCCTCGCCTCTGGAATAACCTTCCTCCGGTGATTCGTGCGGTCCCTACGCTGGGCACTTTCAAGAGTCAACTAAAACATGGTTATATGTTCAGCCCTTCCCTCCTGTCAATATTTAATTCTTTCTTTATTTTTTCTTTTATTCAATATTCGTTTTATTATTGTATGTGTTTGGACTTATGTTTTATTGTATACACCTTTTTGGAAGCCGCCCAGAGTGGTTGACCAGACCAGATGGGCGGGATGTAAATAAATAAATAAATAAATAAATAAATAAATTAAATAAATAAATAAATAAATAAATTAATTAATTAATTAATTAATTAATTAATTAATTAATTAATTAATTAATTAATTAATTAATTAATTAATTGATGGCACCATCCCTCTGCAATCCTCCATTCCCTCATTGGAGGTTGACCCTCTGTCGGAAGTAGAGATGAAAATACCACCTGAGCTCCCAGTTCTTTTGCCTTCCTACCTAGTTTCTCATAGCTCCTTGATAGGAGGAGCTCTTCTTTGTTGTATAGTTGGTCCCAGTGTGAAAGAGAAGGAGGGGATAATAATCAACAGGCTTGATAAAGCTTCTTTGTAACATCCTGGGAGACAACATACTTCCCGTGAAAGCTTGTCTGGTCTGCACATTGCTGATTCTGTTCCTCTAAGAAGTGAGTCACCAATTACCCCCACACATCATTTCTTCTTCGGGGTATCTGGCAGGCTCCTCTCCCCTGTAGCAATCTGAGGTGCTTTTCATTCTGTCACTGGAACACTTGATGAAGACTCGTCTTTGGATGTCTGCACATCTTCTTCCAGGGGGAGAGCATGAAATCGGTTGTTCAGTTCTAGCGGCAGGGATATTCTTATTTCCTTTGTCCACAGAGTGAGGATAGGGCAATGGTAATGCAAGCAGGTCAGCATATCAAGGCTTGTGCATCATATCACATTCTCTATCAATTTGCCTAGCACTTAATATCAGCATTTGTAGACTTTAAGGCCCAGGGTCATAGCATTCAGAAGAAAGTAAGGATTACTGTACAGGTAGGAACAGAAGACAATAAAAATTATCTTAAAAGAATTGGTCTTGTTGAACCACTGGACCCACAAGCAGATGGGAAACTCCAGATGGAGAGGGTGGGCTTCTGTCCTCCAGGGCAGAAATTATTATGAACTAATATTGTTCCAGGTGGTTCTTCTCAGCTGTGGGCAATGGGGAAGGGGTGGGAATCTGACCCAAACACAAAACTAAGCAAAACATAAAAGTACAAAAAATACCTCTCTCAAGTCTGATTTTTGCCATCTTTTGCAACTCCTGATGCTCAGTTGCATTGTTTAAGGTGCTTAATTTCAGCATGGACATTTGGATTTCTCCCTACGCCTCCCATGTATTTTAAGGGCAGCATGAAATGTGTGATTGCTGCCACTTCTTTTCTGAAATATCTGAATATACACCTGAATATAATAGAGTAAAAAGGTATCAGAGGATTGTCTGGATATCCAACAGGCTTGCTTGTTTGCACTTTGCTGAGCATTAATAGAGCATGATTTATATGTAGAGATGGGTACAAACCACCAAAATGGGAGTTCATTTTGATTCACAGAGGTCCACAGATCATGCACCGTGAATTTACATTTTTTTCCAAAATGAGCCACACACTGAGTCTCATTTTTTTTTGGGGGGGGAATGTTTTTTAAGACAGCTCCATGGCTGTCTAAACTCCAGGCCCAGCTGCTTCTCTGCTCCCTTCCCACTGCCCCCATTGCCTCTCTACCTTTTCCTGCTGCTGCCCCCTCCTCTTCTGCTGCTGCCACCATCTTGAGATGCTCCTGCAGGCTGGTAGCTTCTGCACATGTCCCCGCCTCTCATCTGAGAGGCAAGGACAGGTGCAGAGGCTTCCTGGTGGCCTGATAGGCTGGCTGCTAAAAAGAAAAGAAAAGAAAAAGAAATTTTTTAAAAATTATTTTTTAGGCAGCCAACCATTGAGAGCCTCTGTGTATGTCTCCACCTCTCAGCTGAGAGGCAAGGAGATGTGCAGAGGCCCCCTGGTGGCATGATAGGCCAGTTGTGAAAAAAAGGGGGGCTTCTACTATGTTTCCTCCTCTTAGCTGAGAGGTGGGTACGTGTATTTGGTGGCCTGATAGTCTGGCTGCTAATTATTATTTTTTAAAATTACATTAATTTTGTTTAGACCGCCAGCCACCAGTGTTGGCTCTGTGCCTATCCCTGCCTCTCAGCTGAGAGGTGAAGACATGCATCTCGCAGCTGAGAAGTGAGGTTAGGAGCAGAGGCCCTCATGGCCTGATAGGTCAGCTGTTATTATTCTTTAATTTTAAAAATATTTTTGAAAGGCAGCTGGCCACTGGGGAGACCTCTGTGCACGTCCCTGCCTCTTAGCCGAGACGCAGGCGCATGTGCAGTTGCAGAGACCAGCAAGCCCGGCTCCGGGAAGGGAAGCCTGGCTGCTGTCTCTCTAGATGGCAGCAGCAGCAGCAGCAGCAGCAGTGGTGCCAGGAAAAGGTAGGGGGGCAGTGGGGGCAGTGGGAAGGGGGAAGGGGACAGACTGTTGTGGGAGGCGGGGGAATGAACCAGGAAGTTCATTAAATCAGAAAATGAACCAGGAAGTTTGTTAAATCAGAAGTTCATTAAAAGTTCATTGGTTCAGGAAACTTTGAATCCTCTGGTTTGGAACAACCCAAATCAACAAGGTGTGACTTGAAGGAGGATGGGGAAATGTTACCTCCCCAAGTGGGAGATGGGGAAGGGAACAAGAAGCGAGACCAGTGGGAGGAAGCCTGCTGCAATGTGTGGCTGCTGCCCCAAGTTGGTAGAATTAGTAGTAGAAGGCCACAAGTTGCCATTGTTGTGATATATTTGGCTTAGTCTCCAATATACACAATCTTCAGATGTGTGCTAAGTATTAAGCTCTTTCCTGTTTAATTTAAATTGTTTAAATTTATTTGCTTTCTTTTCAATACTATGTTATTATTATTTTCAGATTTAGTTATTGCTTGCAGTTATTTTAATGTTGATGATTTGTTATTTTTTATGTTGTTAGATGCTTTAGGCACTATTAATGGAAAAGCAAGATACAGGATGATAGTGATGATGACTACAATGATGACCTGTTTTGGCAAGGTCCTTTCATTTCATTTCATTTTGTTTCATTTCATTTTGTTTAGTTTCATTTTTCATTTTTGCATAATATGATAAAACAAGGTGAGTCCTCTAAAAGTCAAAAGGCCATCTTGCAGAGGAATCTTTTGGTATTTTTGTTTTTCTGTCTTCATAAGTTTACCCCAATCTGATGGGTATCTCTGTTTTAGGTTTCTGGCTCTCTCATTATTACCAGTAGTGACTGCTACTGACTCTGCTGAGCAAAAAGCCACATTATACATTGTTCAGAATTAGCCTCAGACTTTCCTTTCAGACTTATTCATGCGCAGACCACTTAAAATGTACATAAATTAAGTGCAAAGCAACAACAGTTCATTAACTAGCACTTGACTAATGCTGAATTACAATGACACTCATGGAACTGCATCATAAATTTATTATGATGTGGGTAATTACAGAAAAGGGAAACATGAACTGAAAGGGAGCATCCAAAACCTACAATATTGTTCACTCCCAGATTACAAAAGCTGCCAGGGGAAATAGGAGATACCAGGATATTCACAGTTAGGAACTGGAAACAGCAAACCATTGTGGCTAGCAATTCACACATTGAAAAACACAGTTAACATAATGACTGTTACTGGTGACATCATGCTCCAAACCTGTGGATGATACTTCCCAGGTTCCATATCTGTGGCTGGCTTAATTGGGTTTAATGTATTCCTATGGCTAAAAAACTCACAGTTCTGCAAAAATCCTCCATGCAGCCGCCATTTTCACTGCCCGGTAAGCGAGGAATCTGGGCACAGCGGGCAGCCATTTTATTTACCTGATGGCCATTTTGGAACCGCCGATCAGCTGTTCTTAAAACATCGCTATGCGATCATCACAAAGCGATGTTTTACCATTTAAAACATCACAATGCGATCGCAAAAGCGATCGCAAAAAACACATTGCTATGTGGATTCGTCATTAAATGAAGCGCTCGTTGTGCGGGGCACCACTGTACCTATTTTAAGCCTCCACAGACATTTTTTATATTATTCTTCAGGGCTGTACATGACATTCCTTTCCATCTCTGTGTAATGAGAATAATACTCCCAGCCCTCTTCTTTTGGAAGGACTGGCACAAAAGAACATGGCTTAGCTACCCTGCCTTGCTATGGCAGTGCAGTCAGCAGATGGCATGGCTCCATTTATTTAAGGTAGGCACACCATTCATGAGGTCAGTTTTGGCCCACAGTAACAGGGGAGGAGCTGGTTGTCAAGGCTGATGGTGAACATCTTTGGGGTTGGCCCAGAAGCACTGTTGCAATGAAGGGATTGCAGTTCAGTTGGACCAGCAGGATTGACAGGCTGATGCCCACCCAGTACTTGACTGTACAGTGCTTATTGTAGCATCACAGGAACATTATCATTCTGGGCAAGCAAAGCAGTGCTGGTTATAACATCCCACTATGTGGGCAGATGTGGTCAGTTTACTTTTTCTCACAATTTAAGAGTAGCTTGGGGGATGTTCCAATTGTATTCTATGGTTTATAAGTATATGGTGGGCATTTATACTACTTTTCCACTCTTTGACAAATTTGGGGGGGGAGAAGGTTATTAGTACCTAATAGTCAGAACAGAATTATCTAGTTGTAAATATACAACATCTGCAGAACAGTTTCTCCAGATATCATATGGTTACAGTCGTGCCCCACTTAACGATTACCCCGTATAATGACGAATCCGCTTCACGACAATGTTTTTGAGATCGCAAAATAATGTTTTGGTTTTTTCCGCTTTGCAGTGATCGGTTCCCTGCTTCGGGAACCGATTCTTCGCATTACAACGATCAAAACAGCTGATCGTCGGGTTTTCAAAATGGCTGCTGGCTGTTCAAAATGGCTCCCCACTGTTTTCAGGAGGCATTTTTCACTTAACAGGCACCCGAAAATGGCCGCTGTATGGAGGATCTTCGCTGGACGAGCAGGTATTCAGCCCATTGGAACGCATTGAATGGTTTTCAATGCATTTCAATGGGCTTTTTTATTTCACTTGAAGACGTTTTTGCTCTACAGCGATTTCGCTGGAGCGAACTGACGTCGTCAAGTGAGGCACCACTGTATTTAAAACAGCAACAGGGCAACAAACAAACAGAGGTCTTGAAACATGCACAAGCCACCAATAACTGGTTCCCTGAGAGGTCATCTGGGCATTTGTACAACCCACTCTTCATTTCTGCTGCAGCAATTCTGTTTTATCTTGATATAAGACCACTATGTTGGCCAGGTTGTTTAACTAGGCAGTAACATTGCTTGTGATTTCTGGAGGAGAGGTGAATCTCCTGAAAAATATTCCTAACTCTAGAAAGTGCTGATGTAGGGTGTTGGACAAGCATAATATCCATATGTGTGAAGGTACCAGTGACCACTGAAAGAACCACATTTTGAGGTGAACAGAATCACAGAATTTTAAACTTGGTAGGAACTACAAGGGTAAAATCTAAGATCCTGTCAATTTTTTCCTCAAGAGGATCCAATGTGGCTGACAATATTAAATAATACTAAAAGCTAAAACATTTATTAGAATATTTAAAATAATTAAACACACATCATATTAAAACTAGTATTGATTTTATTACTGTTTTAAAAATGTAGTACTTGTTTAATTCTTTTAAAATATTTGTATACCTACTGTTTTTAGCTTTTAAAAATTGCCTTTTTAATGATGTAAGGTGCCTTGGTTTCCTTTTAAGGACAAAGGTGGGATAAAATAAAATAAAATAAAATAAAATAAATAAATAAATAAATAAAGAGTAGATTAAAACAGTTTTAAAACACATTGAAAATAACAAAACAGAGCAGTCCCATTTTTTTAAAAAAAGCACCCTTAAGCAGTCAGTTACTGGGGATAAAAAACCTGCATGAAGAAGGCCAGCAAAGAGAGGACCAGCCTGACTTCCCATGGGAGGGAGTTTCACAGCTTGGGAGCAGTGACAGAGAAGTTTCTCTCTTGTGTCCTCACCAAATGCCCTTGTGAAGGTGGTGGAATGAAGAGAAAGGCCTCATTTGGTGATTTTAAAACCCAGGCAGGCTCATAAAGGGAGACACAGTCTTTGAGAAAGCGTGGACCCAAGTCATTAAGGCTTTAGTCAAAACAGACTAGAGCTGATTTGAACAATGTGGCTGCAGCAAAGAAAGCATTATTTTCTGCCGTCATTGCTGTGATGAACTTGCTTATGAAAGTTAAATAGATTTACTTTATAGTGACAAAGTTAGTCTAGAAATCCATTTTATTTCTGTGTGTAAGTTAGAGAGATGTCCAAGGTCAGTTTGCAAAACCAGTTTGCAGACCAAGGTGACCTTTATCTCGTCGCTAAGCAACTATCATCGCCCAGACGGAGCAAGGACATCATTCCTTATTTAAGATTTATGGGACGAGAGAAGAAAGAAGAGCAGGAGGGAAGACAGAAGAGACTTTCCAGCACGGAAGGATGATCGTCAGAAGAAAGACTCAGAAACTTTATTTTTGGAATGGACAGTAAGATTAAACTCTACCTAATAGAATCTACAGTTTTGTTGAAAATGTAGTCAGTAGTTTGTTATTTTCATTTTTTTAAGAGGAATTATATCTTTTGGTGATGGCTGGGGTTTGGAAATGATTGATTATGTAAAGATGTCTTGTTTTGCTTGTTTAAACTAATTTCTCTCTAAATTCTATTTTTCTAATAAAATAAGAAAATGCTAAATGTCTGGAAGTTGGCTTCTTGGATAGACCATAAGCTACAATAGTTAATTGGCTACTTTAAATTGATGTGATTAATCAGGCCATGTTCATGCTACCAATTTGGGGTCCTACATATTAAAGAGTACTAGGATGATTAGATCTCCTAGAACTCCTGTAAGTGTTTTGTTCTTTGTTATATCGGATCAGACTTGGGAGAAAGAATGATTCAGCTGCCCTAGGGTAAAATTAAAGGACCCAGTTTTGCCTACTAAGGAGCTGACCTTTCCGGACCCCTCTCTGTTCCGTGGAAAAGCAGTTTCTTCGGAAGCTTGCCTTTTCTGACAATTGCATTCTTTCTCCCAAGTCTGATCCGATTTAACAAAGAACAAAACACAAATCATCTAGTGGAATTGTTTCAAATGGTCAGGGACCTAATACCTGCTTCACCAAAAGAACAAGATGCTGGCCATTTGCACAATACTTTGCAGGCAAAGTTGTTGGATCTGTTCTGACATGAATGCTGTAGTTACTTCAGGTCCTAAGGTTGTAAGTTTGTCCCCTGCATGTCCCATTGTAATAGATATGTTTCAACAGGTGCAGCCTGGGGATGTGGACAGGATTCTCGGAGTGGTGAATGCCACCACATATGTGCTAGACTCTTGCCCTTGCTTATAAAAGTGGTAAGAGGGAGAATGGCTGAGTGGGTAAGAGGAGTGATTAATGGCTCCTTGTAGCAAGGCAGGATATCAATATGCTTATAGAAGGAAGTCATAAGACCATAATTTAAAAAGCCCTAATTGAATCCCACTTTAGTGGACAACTATTTCATTCGTTTAGTCGTTTAGTCGTGTCCGACTCTTCGTGACCCCATGGACCAGAGCACGCCAGGCCCTCCTATCCTCCACTGCCTCCCAGAGTTGGGTCAGATTCATGTTGGTTGCTTCGGTGACACTGTCCAACCATCTCATCCTCTGTCGTCCCCTTCTCCTCTTGCCTTCACACTTTCCCAACATTGAGGTCTTTTCCAGGGAGTCCTCTCTTCTCATGAGATGGCCAAAGTATTGGAGCCTCAGCTTCAGGATCTGTCCTTCCAGTGAGCACTTCAGTTTCTGGTCAAGGTACTAGAGCATGTTCTGGTTTCTTATCTCCATGAATTCCTGGATGCAGCCGATTATCTAGACCAGTGATTTCCAACCTTGGTATCTCAGATGTTCTTGGACTAAAACTCCCAGAAGCCTTCACCACTAGCTGTGCTGGCCAGGAATTCTGAGAGTTGTAGTCCAAGAACATCTGGGGACTCAAAGTTAGGAACCACTGGACTACAGTGATACATGCCTTTGTTCGATTCTGCTTGGATATTGTAATGCATTCTGCGCCAGGCAGCTTTTGAAGATGGTTCAATTGTAGTTGCCATACTGCTGACTGGGACCAGTTAGAGTCTGTTTCCAGACCCAATTCAAGGTGCTGGTTATGACCTATAAAGCTCTATATGGTTTGGGTCCGGGCTGTTAGGATTACTGAATCTCACCATATGAGTCCTCCTGACCCTCAAGATCTTCAGAAGAGATCCTTCTCTTGGTCCCATTGCTGTTGTAGGAACACCTGATGGGAAGACTCCTGGATTATGGAATTCTCTCTCTTAGGAGGTTAAGTTGCCCCCCCCTTTATCCTTCCATCAACAGTTGAAGCTACACCTTTCCTGTCACAGCCTGAGTAAAAAATGTGATTTTGAAAAAAGAATATCACTTTCCTTGCATTAGTGAAAGTATTTTTTTTAAACTTGCTTCACCCAGAACTAGAAGTTTTGAAAACAATTCCACTACTACTATTCTCAGCAGAAACCTTCAATGTAAACAATTGATGTTTTGAGGAAGATCAAATACCTATATGCAGTCCGGATCATGGAAATAAAGTTATGGGTCCCTGAATTGAGTAAGGTCATTCTTCTATTCATATTCCTTTGTTCCTTTCCCAAATGTGGCAGATAATGAGGGTCTGAATAGTTTACATTTGTACCTCTTTACTTTTTTTTGTTAAATGCTTTCAGCCTCATGCCTCAGTGTTGCATTCAGCAGATTTATTACTACTGGAGTGAATACTTTTGAATGAGGGTCCCAGATGTCTAGAAAATTGTCATAAGTTAAAAAGGGAAGGCACCAATCACTTCGCATTATCACCTTTATATAAATTTCATCTGAAATGGTCAAATTGCTTGGGACCTATTAACAGACACAGTGTATAAAGCTACATCTCTTTGATGTGGACATGCATTTGTACATGAGAAGAGAGTTCATTCTTCTAGTAGGATATGCTGCACAAATTATTTTGGATTACTCTGTTGGAAGAAAAAGAGATTCTCCCCATATCCAACAAGTACAGGTTGATATAAAGTGAATACTTTTTAACTCACAGGTTGCAAATACAGTACTAACAAAATGAAACCATGTTTGAGCTCTTGAACCATGCATTTTAAAACTGGGAAATAATTAATGCTGAAGTTTTATTAGCAGGCTTGCTTATCCTCTGTTTCTAAAACCATCATGATGCATCCTTAAAATGGTATTTCTCCTGCATTTTACATGACTTCAGGGCTTGCTGTTCTCGCCTGTCAGGTCTTTTCAAATCACTTAACATTTACTGGAACAATTCTGCACTGCAGGATTTGCTGTTCATCCAGCGTGGTGTTTGGATCACAGCTGCTATGCTCTTGTCATCATCTCAGCAAGAGAAAACATTTTGTACCACTTCATCCGGATAGAGCTGTTCTTTATTTTCTGAATTAAGATTCACACACTCAACTAAGCGGGCCTATCATTCACATAAGAATTATTCAAAATAAAACTGGGATGCGATAGCACAATCTGAACATTAGTTTCAGAGGACATTTGATCACTGGGACACATATAAGAATAGTATGTAAGAGTTATAAATATTTTAGGAAAAGATGCTTAGTGCTAGTAACAGTTTCTTGAGAGAAAACTAACTACAGAGTCTACAGTCCTGTGCTCTCATCTCAGAGTAAACTCACATCCAGAATAGGCACACCTTATATTGCACTCCATTGATGCCACCTCAGCACCGGCTCCCAACACAGTTTAGGGTATGATTACACAGTGAGGAAAGCGCAAATTCACTCACATGCAGTCACTGTGAAGTTGCACTGTGGGATTTGGTCTACACAGGTAGACAGAAAAAGCCTTGTTACTTCAACTACTGTATATTGAAACTCTTGTAGGTGGCACAGTTCAAAGGAATTGCCTTAAAATAGCTTTCTTTCCTCAACTACGCTCCTCATCATATCCTTTTTTATTAAAAAATCTCTCTTGCCCTCCAAGAGACGCTCCATATATGTTCGTTATTGTGATGTGCAGCCTCACTCAACATCAGCAAGGAAAAGTTACAATTACAACTCTCCAGCTGGGTTAAGGTAAAATAAAAATGAGTCTGAGACAAAAGTTAACAATCAGAGGGCTGAAGGGTGATCCTTCTCACTTTCAGTATTGCTGAGCCAGGGTATCCCCAATCTTGTAACTGTGTGTTTGGTTTCTTTTTCCTAGGTGCAGTACATTGCACTTATCCCTGTTGAATTTCATGCTGTCGTTTTCAGCACAGTGTTCTAACATATCCAGATCATTTTGAATTTTATTTCTATTTTCCAGTGTGTTAGCTATTCCACCGAATTTTGTGTCATCCACAAATTTGATTAGCATTCCCTGCACTCCCGTTCCAGGTCATTACAGTGGACCCTCGACTTACAGACTGCTCAACTTACAGACTTTTCGAGTTACAGACTTCACTGGCCACAAAATTTAGTTTAGACTTGCAGCCAGCAAATCGACCTACAGACCAGAAAAAAACCAAAATGGAACAAAAATGGAACAAAAACAGATGGTTACAGGATTAATCGGTTTTCAATGCATTGTAGGTCAATGGAGCCTCGACCTACAGACTTTTCGACCTGCAGCCACCATTCTGATACGGATGAATTCCATAAGTAGAGGGTCCATTGTAATAAAAATGTTGAAGGACACAGGGCCCAGGACTGAGCCTTTGGTACCCCACTTGTTATTTATTTATTTATTTATTTATTTATTTATTTATTTATTTATTTATTTATTTATTTATTTATTTATTTATTTATTTATTTATTTATTTAACTTATATGCCACCCACTCTACCCAGAGGTCTCTGGGTGGCTTACAACCACTGCCACAGTTCTATAATCTAACCAAAGATTATAAACTAAAGTAACAGCTATTCTTTTGTAAAATTGCTCTTTTTTCGTTAACTTTCATGGACAATGCAGCCAATGGGGGACTAAAAAGAATAGTCTATCCCAGGGCAGTGTATTGGTTTCTGTTTTGTTTGACATTTACAACAACAACCAACCACTTCCTCAAAGCAACAAAAGTTTTATTTATGCTGATGATCTCACATTTGCTGATCAGCATTCAGATGATAGAACATCTAACAGATTTTTAAAGAAAAACATGCTATATATTATGATAGAAATTAGCTTAAACTAACCCTACTAACCCTCAAATACATGCCTTCAATCTAAAAAACAAGCTGGCTACTTGGAAACTTCAGATTAAATGGAAGGACCTCTAAATAGATCATTGTTTTGCTCTCAAATACCTAAGAGTTACTTTGGATTGTATGCCAATTTATTAAAAACACTGCAAAAATATAAAGCAAAAGATCTCTGTATGAAACAATATTTTTCTAAGAACAATATTCTACTTGGAGAAGCCTTTGGGGAGAATTTCCCAAAATAGTTAAGACATTTGAGGAAGGACTCCCTCCTTAGTAGCTTGCTAATCAAAAAGTGAGATTAGATTAGTCTGGCAGCATTTGTTCTTGGAAAATCTGTATTTGTTTCTAGTTATTACTGTCCCCCCCCTCCCAAATGCTTCCATAAAAAGGTAAAGGTTGACATTTAGTCCAGTCATGTCCGACTCTAGGGCACGGTGCTCATCCCCGTCTCCAAGCCACAGAGCCAGCGTTTGTCCGAAGATAGTTTCCATGGTCACGTAGCCTGTGCGACTAGACATGGGAGGCCGCTACCTTCCCACCATGGTGGTACCTATTTATCTACTCACTTTTGCATGCTTTTGAACTGCTAGGTTGGAGTGCTTCCATAGTGACCACTTAATAACATGTTCCAGAACTTTCCCTAGGATTGTGTCAAGCTGACTGATCTGTTGTTCCTAGGTTCTTCCTTTTCTCACTTTTTGTACATAGTGACAACATTAGCCCTCCTCCTATCATCCGGCACCTCACCAATTTCCCATGATTTTAAGAAAATAATGGATATTGGTTCTGGGGATTCATCAGCCTGTTCCTTCAATACTCTTGGATGCATTTCATCCAGCCCTGGAAATTTAAACTTGTTCAAGGTAGTGAGGTATTTCTTGACTGTTTATCCACAACTTCTCCTTGATGAGTCAGTCAGTAGTAGGCCCCAGCTTCCCTGTTCCTTTTGTTTTTCGCCCCAACTACATTGACTCAGATGCTCTCAATGGGACATCCAATCTCCTCCTCCTGTATTTCTGTGCAAAAAATGTGTGTTTTTGGCACATACTGCAACTCCACCTCCCTTTCTATTCTTGCTGTTCTTGTTGAACAATTTATATCTTTCAGTTGCTGTATTTCAATCATGGGAGCTGTCCCACAAAGTTTCAGATATTTCTATCAAGTCATATTTACCCTCCTGAACTAAAATTTCCAGTTCTTCTTGTTTGTTTCCCAAACTCCTGGCATTTGTATATAGATACAGGAGATTGTGTAATATGGTGCCTGCTTTTCTTTGTACATTTTTATGACTATTATTATTAATGTTCTTGACCGCCATTAGAAGTGTTCTGTCCATTCCTCTTATTGCGTATAAGGCTTCATCTATCTTTACCTCTGTGATTGTATCTCCTTCCCCCTTCCAGTTCAGTTTAAAGCCCTCTTGATAAAGTTCTTTTATTAAAAAAAAACACATGTTATTAGTTTTTCAATCTATCTACATTCAATTCGTGTTTGTTAAACATTGTGTTACATGGTGTGCTTATAATTATTTGTTTTTTGTGTCTTGGTGTCTTCTTAGTTGTCTCTTCAAAATCTGGTTCCAAATCTATATAATTTTGAGGTGATTTAACTGATGAACTTTGTATTTTATACCAATAATAACTGAGTAGGTTTCTAACACATAATAGATGTTATAAAGTTTTTAATACAGTGGGGGCTCGGTTTACAATCATCCCTACTTATGAAAATTTTGACTTACAAAAAGCTCCGGCCCCAAAATTTTGCTTCTACTTGCAGCCGGAGCTTCCACTTACGAAAAGAAAAAGGCAGGGGGAAAGGGTGGGAAATTCAAACTGTTGGTGGTGAAGAGGCTGCTTCTTTGCCCCAACAGTTAGGAAAAGGGAGGCTCAGCCTCCTGGGCTTCCAACACCGCCCAGATCACCATGCCGGGTGCCGGTGCTTTGGAAGCCTGGGAAGCTGGCACCCAGTGCGGCGGTTGGGGTGGCTTTGGAAGCCTAGGAAGCTGACACCCAGGTGCCAGCTTCCCGGGCTTCCAAACCCACCCCGACTGCCACGCTGGGTGCCAGCTTCCCGGGCTTCCAAAGCCGCCCTGACCACCGTGCTCAGTGCCAGCTTTCTGGGCTTCCTAAGCCGCCCCAACCACCTTGCTGGGTGCTGGTGCTTTGGAAGCCCGGGAAGCCTCCACAGCACATTTTTGGATTTGTTTTGGTTTTTTGCAGCCCCAGGTGCTTGCAGTGTTTTATTTATTTTTTGTGATTTTTTTTTCCTTTGGCCGGAACGGATTAATTGGTTTTCAATGCATTCCTATGGGAAATGCTGCTTCGACTTATGAATTCAAGTTATGACCACCATTCCAATATAGATTAATTTCGTAAGTGGAGGCACCACTGTACAGATTTTCTTTATATAATTGCTTAGCCGTTTCTATCTCCACATTTTCTATCATGTCTATATCAATATAATATCTAATGTATATTCATTAAGTAATATTTGTTTTGCCCCATCCTTATATCCAGCTTCAATTTCCCTTATTTTAGTTTACTTCCCTTTTTTAATATATTAGATATGGCCCTTACAGTTCCAGAAGTTAGGTATATATATGCTTTCATGTTGAGGGCCACCTTAATATTTTTCCCTTTTTCATCTTTCTAAGTAACTCCTTCTCTTATTTGTCTTTTCCCAGTTCTTGTTTCTATCTCTCTAAACAGTCTGCTGTCCCTTGTGTCATCTGAAAATATTTTATACACTTGATCTATCGTCAATAGATTTTTATGCACTTGATCTATCTCCCATAGATCTTCCAGGGTATTTTAAATTAATTCTGCTGATTTTCTCTCCTTATCTTCCCTTAACACAGCAAAAATTATCCTTGGCTTTAGGGTTAGAATTATGTCGTACTAACCAAAGATTGTTCAGGAGGAAGAATATCAATATGGTTCAAGCTGTTGTGTGCAAGTTAGAAGTTATATATTAGTTATGACAGCCAAAAGCAAACAGAGAGGACTCTGGGCTGATTTGCATTTCCCTTTGCACCATGTGATCAACAGAAAAAAAAATCTGGATCAGTCCATCCCAAGCTCATAGTATTTCCAGATTTTTTTTTTTTTTTGCTAATGTAGTCAACCCTGCCCCAGTACTGTTCAATTCCAGATCTTAACACTAACAAAGAAATATGCCAGTAGATACTTAGGATCAAATAACCTATTTTTCTCTGCATAAGATACCCCCATGTAGAAGACATCCCACTTTTCTAATCCAAAATTAAGAAATCAATATTTTAAACATAAAACAGAACACATTTTTATTTAGTAATTAGATAATATTTACATACCCGTAGTATCATCACACGCAGCTTTCAGCATATCACTTTATTCAGCCTCTGGACTCGTAATGCTAGGACATTACTAGTCCCTGTTGCATCTGAGCACTGTCTACCTGCTCCACCTCCAAGGAGGTGTGTTCCAATTGGTTGTTCAGCATCAGCTGATGTTAGTTACATAAGACTCATGATTGGAGGCAGCTAAGCCTTGTGACTTTAGGAAGCTAAGCCTCATGATTGAAGGAAGCCTGTTTGCAGAGGCAAGGTATGGGCCGTTTTTCAATCACATGGTTTTCTTCTCAGCTTACTTCCATGTATAAGAAGACCCTCAATTTTTAGTCTAAAGATTTTAGACAAAAGTATTGTCTTATACATGGAAAAATATGGTAGTTGGTATTTTTAGAATATAAGTGGTGTTCCCTGAAGTGGTAAATAGATCTGTATGTTGTAGCATGTATTTTTTAAATCACTCCCTCTCTTACATGTCGTGTGCTTTTTACCCCTCACTGATTGCTGCTAAGTAAACAGAGGCTTATTATTTCTTAGGCATATATCCCTGAGAAAATCATGTTGTGGAAGGAAAAGACGACTAGGGACAAATAATATATGTTTCCTTTAACGTTTAGTTTGATCTTATTTAGCACAGTACTGGACTTCAGATTAACATTCTTATTCCTGTCACCAATAGTCAGACTGTGCAGTTAAATGCAGTACTGTCTTTCTTTGAGTCTGAAACTGAAATCCAGCTGCTGTGGAAAAAAAATCTATATGATTCCACCATCCAACTTGCAGTCTCTATTACATACCTGAAAATTCAAAGAAATATTTCTGAAATATCTATGAAAAATTAACGAACTGTTACCAGCTGTGAATATATAGGGGGAAAATGAATTTATGGAGTGCAGAGGTATTGCCCTAAAAATGAAAAATACTTTTAAAAAGTGCCTCAAAGATTGCTGAGACATGAAAGTACAATTTAAAAAGTTTTTTGTGAAGAGATAGTTTACAATATTTATAACTACTGTATTTTATAAATAATTCTGCCACTTACCAAAACACTTTGTTTGTTTTGGAACATAAAAAAACATAACTAATTCATTTAATGTTCCAGTTTTCATGAGAAAATGTAATCAATTCAATGATCTAATATAAATACAGAACAAAAGGAAAAACTGAAGTGCATTTTAAATTGCTTATGTTGTTTTTTACCTATAATATTAATTAATAAAGAGATACTGTAAAATACATGTGGATAATTATATTAGATAAATGAGTAAAAATTTAGTGTACAACAGAAGCTCTTGCAGAATATTGTAAAAGGACAAAAATATATATGTTTTAAGCTGTTCGTTTAGTGACATATGGATAGAGAAAAGAAAAAAGTGTCATTTGTTTTATGAGGCTTTAGCCATACCCTGTAATAATAAATTGTTTCGAAAAGGGATATGGGATTTTAGTGGGTGGGGAGTGTTTGGGGATATTTTTTATGTGTGTGCATGTGGATCTGGTCTCTGGGTGTCTGTGTGAATTTTGTTGTATGTGTATACTATGTATAGACTTACAATGACAATATATTTGTGTTTGTATTTGTAATACCATATATCGGCATCAATATGTCCTACACCTCCTTGCATTGATAGCCAGCTGTAGGTATAGGTGAACACAAAAGTACTGGTAAGTTGTTTACTGGAACACTCCCACAGGGATAAGCTCCCTGAGCCGGATAAGAGACCTTTTGTTTAGACTTCAGCCATGACATTAGAATATAAATGCAGGATAAAAGTAAACAAAGTGTTGTTGGAGACATACTGTATCTTATCCAGCAAGGAAGACCAAGCGTGAGACAGAGAAGGGAAATTATGCCAGGCAAATATCCTTAGAGCAGCATAGAGAGATAATAATACTGTACCAAACTAAGAACTTCACACAGGCATAGATTTTTACTGGCCAAGCTGGGTGAGCAATAGCTTGTACAAGTGTATTATTTTTATGTGTTTGTTAATAATATCATTAGAGGCTTAGAAACATTTTTCATTTTATGTTTTCTTAATATAAGAACTCTGACGTTCTTCCATGTATTTTAAAGAAAGCTTTTAAAGCTTTTGGAGTTATCAGATCAGATCTGAAAGAGCTAGTTGTTATAATGGTTATGGTAGTAAGATTAATATTTGCAACGAATTGGAAAAGCGACAAACAAATCAATCTTGAAGATCAGTATAAAGAAATGTGGAGCTTAGCAATTAATGATAAGTTAGCATGTGAAATGAAAATAAGAAGAGGAAAGGTAAGGTCTAATGACTTCAAAGATGTATGGAATTTATACTTGGAGTATGTCTTTTTGAAGGGCAAATGCTATATGCCAGCAGAAGAATCAATGTATTTTTGGAGAAGAATGGGGTGAAACTGATATTATTGGTTACCTAGTCCCAAGGGTCCATGTGTGCATGCGGGGGATGCATGCATGCCTGCAGGGTGCATGTCTACGTGCATCTGGGGTGTGTGTGCGTGTGTGTCTGCATATGTGCCTGCATGCATGGGTGTGGGCATACATTCCTGTTCCTCCAGGCCTCTAAGATCTTGAAAGTATCCAATTTGACCCTCAGGGTAAAATGTTTGGAGACCCTGGTCTAAAGTGTAAGTTTAGGTTTCATAGATTTCTAAGCATATGTGCCCACAGTTTCCCCTCAAAACTGTAAGATTGTTCTAAATATATTTTTGGACTTCCTCATTTTATATTAGGGAATTTAGAAGCTACTTAGAAAAATAAAACTTGTAGAACTGGAGAAGATTGGATTCATGTGGAATTATTGCAACAAAGAAAAGACTTATAATGAGATACCCAGATGTGTTTGGAAATGCTTGTCAATGATTGTCTGATTTCATACTAGGATTAACCCTTTACTGGGATAATGTCAGCTATAATGAACCATAAGCTTCTGCTCTTTGTCTAGGAGATATATAAATCTGTTCAGGACTCTTGGGGGAGTCATGCATCCTTATCAAGATCTGACACAGCATTCATGGATGACATCTTCCTCTTCCTTCCCCACTAATTTTTTTATTGTAATTATTGTAGCTGCTATTTTTAAGACACACTTAAAAAGACATTACACAAATATGTCTTTCTGTGAGTCCATCAGCCTTTTAAAATGAGATATCTAACTACTTTACTGTTTTTATCTTATTCCTCCAGTGAGAGACCATGGCCTTACTTCAGTTTGTGTGTGTTTGTCTGCACAGGTAGTGTATGTATGTAATATATCCCTTCCCTCCCTCCCTTCTTGTATTTTTATACCATGTTTCATAAGCCCCGGAAGTGGAGGTGGTCATGCCCATAGAAATGTATTGTATGTGGCTTTCTTAATTTTAATGGTACTTTATCCCCCAATGACATGTTACTGCTGTTGGACTAAAAGCTGCCCTTCTATCTTCCCCTCTATTTCCCCCTTGCTCTAGTTTCATATCTCCTGCATCTTTTGTTAAGTTTTTGATGATGTGTTTTTTACCAACATGATTTTAAACCAGACCACATTTTTCAGCAACCACTATATCACAAAATTGTGACACAAATGTAGCTAATAATCTCCTTCCTTCCTTCCTTCCTTCCTTCCTTCCTTCCTTCCTTCCTTCCTTCCTTCCTTCCTTCCTTCCTTCCTTCCTTCCTTCCTTCCTTCAACTGGGAATCAAAGTGGCTTATATTCTGGCCATCCTCATAAGAGCTCAGGTGGCTAATGATCTGCAACCTATTGTGTAGTGTGCTGTGTATGAGCTTTTGGGTTTGGATGAGTAGACATTCTAAGCCACATCTTGCTCAGTGAAGATTCAAATACAGTGGTGCCTCGACTTATGATCATAATCCGTTACAGAAGATGAATGTAACTTGGAATGGTTGTAAGTCAAAGCACCATTTCCCATAGGAATGCATTGAAATGCAATTAATCCATTCCAACCAAAGAAAAAAATCACACACACACATACAAATCACTGCAAGACTCATTGGAAACACAATTAATCCCTTCCGGCCAAAGGGGGTGGAAAGAAAAGCAATCAAGCGTGCAAGACTCATTGCAAATGCACATAAAACAAACGGAGCAGATTGGAAATGCACAGAGAACAAAGGGACAAGGTCAGAAATGCTCAGAAAACAAAGGAAAAAGCAAGGGAAGCATGCAGGACCCATTGCAAATGCAGAGAAAACAAGCGGATCAGAGTGGAAATGCACAGAGAACAAAGGGACAAGGTCAGAATTGCTCAGAAAACAAAGGAAAAAGCAAGGGAAGCATGCAGGACCCATCAGAAATGGGAAAAAACCCCAAAAGCAACCAACCCCCCCAAGACCCATCGGAAATGGGGGAACAAAAAAAACAAACCCCCAAGACCCATCACAGCACAGAAACATAACCCCCAGCCTAAAATCATGCTGCAAAAACAACCAGAACAGTTTTTAAAAAGCAGAAAACAGCACCTTACCTTGCCTAACAGGCAATCCCAAGCCTCCCTGCAAACACACACACACTCACTGAGAAGCAGAAGCCAGGCAGTCCCTCCTCAATCGCATTCACTCTAACCATCATAGTGAAAGAGCTACAAAGAAGCAGCCTCTTTCGCAACCTACAGTTAGCAATTTGAATTTCCCGCCTTTTTCCCCTGCCTTTTTCTGCTCGTAAGTGGAAGCTCCGGTTGCAAGTAGAAGCAACATTTTACGACTGGAGCTGTTCATAAGTTGAAGTGTTCATAAGTAGAGATGGTCGTAAGTCGAGGCACTATACTTGGATCACATACAAACAAACCCACAATATGCCAAGTGTCACATTATCTCCCACCATTTAAGAAGTCTACAGCAGAGATTGAAATACTAATATTTTCTCACTGGATATTCTTAGACACTTAGTGTGTCTGCTCCTCTTGCTTTCTATCCTTCTCAATATGGGCTTCACAATTCTGTGTGAGTAAGAATGAAAAGATTGCTTGCAGGAGTCAGGAGACTTGAGTGGCAGAATCCCTGCAGACCCACTATGGAAACTATGTGGGGGTGGGGGGAGAAAGAAATGGGAAAAAAAAGGAAGGGCAATAAAGCCAGAGTTCTTTGGAAATCAGCCTAGCACTTGTCTCATGGGACTGATAATTATCAGCACTGTTGACTCTGAACGGGAATCACAGCAAGAACCACAGTTCACTGTAAATGCTTCCATCTTCTTCCTTGATTCAAAAAGACTTCTGCATACACAAATGTTACAAATTACAAATGTAGAATAAATAACATAGCATATATGAATATGTGGAATACATAGACATATCCAACCTGCTTTTGTAAAGTTGATAGTGAACTGTTGCAATGCAGTGCAATGTAGTGGGTAAAGTGATAGACTAGGACACAGGAGACTTTGGTTCAAAACTCTGCTTAGCTATAGAAACTCAATGGGAGGTGACAAATGATCAAACCACTCCTTAACTGTCTCATGTACCTTGAAGGCCCTGTTAGGGTAGCTCTAAGGAGGATGCATATAATGAACTACAGCAGCAAGCAGTTTTCTACTTGTTATAGTAGATTAACTTTCTATATAAGTTGGGTTAAATGGATGAAAATATTAGTGTGAAAAGCAATATTGTTTGAGGCCCAGACTTCTTTCAAAAATTAGCTCTCAATTTTATGTGTTATTCTAATTATACATATTTTTTGTAATTGCAAATGAATTTAGATGTTTAATATACAATGGTGCCTCGACTTACGAATGTCCCAACTTATTACCATTTCGAGTTACGACCAGCTCCAGACGCAAAATTTTGCTTTGACTTGTGGCCGGGCCTTCCAGTTATGAACACAAAAAGGCAGGGAGAAAAGGCAGGAAATTCAAATTGCTAACTGTTGGTAGCAAAGAGGCTGCTTCTTTGTAGCTCTTTCGCCACAGCTAGTTAGAGTCTGTGCAATCGGAGGAGGCTTCGGACTGCCTGGCTTCTGCTTCTGAGTAAGAGTGTGTGTGTTTTCAGGGAGGCTTCGGACTGCCTGGTAAGATATGGTGCTGCTTTCTGCTTTTTAAAAACTGTCTTGTCAGGGTGGGTTTTGGGGGGGTTATGTTTCTGTGCTGTGTTCTTGTTTTGGTTTTTGGTGATTTTTTAAATTGCAGCCCCAGCGCCTTCCGATGGGGCTTGCTCCGTTGTTTTTTCTGGTTTTTTTAAAGCCCCAGTGCCTTCAGGGCTTGCTCTTTGGTTTATTTTTGGTTCTTTTGTTGTTGTTTTGCAGCCCCGGCGCATTCCTATGGGGCTTTCTCTGTTGTTTGTTTGTTTGTTTGTTTGTTTGTTTGTTTGTTTGTTTGTTTGTTTAAATCCCCAATGCCCTTGGGGCTTGCTCCGTGATTTATATTTGGTGGGTTTGTTTGTTTGTTTGTTTATTTATTTATTTTGCAGCCCCAGCACATTGCTATGGGGCTTGCAGTGTTTTATTTTTGTGGGGTTTTTTTGGGGGGGGTATTTTTTCTCTCTTCTGGAATGGATTAATCGCATTCCAATGCATTCCTATGGGAAATGATTCTTTGACATACTACTATTTCGAGTTACGTCCATCTTCTGGAACGGATTATGGTCGTAAGTCAAGGCACCACTGTATAGCTCAAACTACTGAGATGTTCACAGCTAAAATTCATTAAGCATCACAAATGTATTGTGAGCACATAATTTATGTGTACATTAAATGCAATCAAAATGTTGGCCCAAGACACATATACTCACTTTTATGATAATTTCTGCCCATTTTCCAGTTGATGCTTTTTAGTGAGGTAATTTTCCTTTAAATAGATATGACTATTATTTTCAGCCGATGTGAAAAAATTGTTCAGAGTTAATTAATCTGGCTTTTTAGCTCATGGAAAAAAATAGCTCACTAAACCACTCCCAGTTGCAGCCTTTAGACTAGATTATGTGAATTACTGTCTATTGCTATTGTTTATTAATAAGAGTCTACCACTATCCTATACATGACTACCTGAAAGTAAGTATCATTGAGCTCTGTGGAACCTACTGACAATTGGTGAACTGCCAGTGCTATTATGTGAAGAAGAAGAACGACGACAACAACAACAACAAATGTTGGAACTGTAGGGCTGGACGGGACCCTATAGATCATGAAATCCAGCCTATATCAAGGAGACACAGTGGGAAATCAAACTCCCAACCTCTGGCTTTATCCAGATTACTGAGCTATCCGGCATTTCAATTAGTAGTAGTAGAGAGGGAGGAGACATTTCAAGAAAGTTTGGGGGAAGTGATAAATAATAAAGATAGTTACTTTATCAAGCAAGAAAGTAAAAAGAGATAGAGCAGGGATTATAAGAGCTCTTACAAACTAGCTACAAACAAAAGCAGTAACAGTCATGTTGACACAAATTCCAAACTTCATATTGAAGTGGTATCTTTATAGACCAACCATGAATGTACAAACAGAGGATTCAAAAATGCCCATGTTTTGGAAATGCTTTTCCTTCATCGGGTGTGGTATTAAAAGGAAGAAGTAGTGGGGCTAGAGAAAGGGACTAGAAGGGGAGGAAGATTAATGTTAAATTCTTCTCATTGGAAGGCCTATTGTATGGCAATGCTGGCAGAAAATAATTTTCTTTGTTTCATTTTTTTCCACACTTTTCTCCTCAGAAAAGGACCCAAGGCAGCTTACATCATTAGAAGACAATATTAAAATGAACAAAACAATAGGCTCAAACAAAAGGATCAAATATTTTAAATATATTAAAAATATAAGTAACACCGAAAACAAGTTCAAAGCAGTAAGGAACAATAATCCATCAAAAACCCTATTCAGGCAGCTGATCAATTAAGGGAAAGCTTGCCTGAAGAGAAAGGTCTTCACCTGCTTGTGGAAGGGCAGTAAAGAGGGGTCCAAACTAGCCTCCCGTGGGATGGAGTTCCAAAGTCTGGGAATAGCAACAGAGAAGGCCCTTTCCCATCTACACAGCAAACACACTTGAGAAAGTGGTGGGACTGAGAGAAAGGCCACCACTGGACACTGAACATTGTCCAACACAGTTGTTTTGAGTCACCAAGGGGCCTATTATACTTTGACCCACAGGAGGAAAATGTAGACTGCTGAACAACCTGTTGTGAATTATTTGCATGGCACTTTGCATATTCAATTGCTTGAATCCATCTTGGAGTCCATTATGACTAAACCTAACATTTAAAGCTTCAGACTACTAAATTTATTAAAAACATTTGTATAGAAAAATATCACTGGAAGATACATAACAGGCTAAGAGTACAGAATGTCAAAAATTTGAACGGTATTTTTGGGAAACACATTATAATGTGTTGTAACAGATATATCTGTTATAACACATATATCACAGAGGGGTGATATGATGACACTTTTCAAATACAGTGGTGCCTCGTTTAACGAGTGCACCGTATAGTGATGTTTCCGTATAGCGATCCCTTTTTCGGGATCGCTATACGGAAACATACCCGATCTTCGCAATGGGGAAAACCCACATTGCGAAGATCGGGTATTGCGGCGGCCATTTTGGAGCCGCTGAACAGCTGATCGGCGGTTCCAAAATGGCCGCCGGAAGCCCGGAAATGGCTGCCGGCAGCCGTTTTCGTGCCCTGCCCTCGCTTAGCGAAGGCGTGAAAATGGCTGCCGGCACCTGGAATCCTCGCTGAACGGGTAAGTAACAAAGGTATTGGAACGCATTAAACGAAGTTTAATGCATTTCAATACGTTTCCCCTACCCGCTTAGCGATGATTCCGTATAGCGAGGGTTAATCCGGAACGGATTAACCTCGCTATACGGGGCACCACTGTACTCGAAACACATGTTATACAAAGGAGGGGCAGGAACTGTTTTCAATCACCCCAGAGTGCAGGACAATGGGCTCAAGTTACAGGAAATCAGATTTCGGTTGAATATCAGGAAAAACTTGATAAATCCCTGATATTCATCCAAGCAGTAAGTCAGTGGAAGTAATTACCTCAATGGGTGGTGAGTGCTCCAACACTGGAGGCATTTAAGAGAAATTTAGACAACCACCTGGCAGATATCCTTTGATTTGTATTCCTGCACTGAATGGGTGTGTGTGGATTTGATGGCCTCATAGGCCATAGTGAGATAATCACTTCCTATGCACCTGTTACTCTTCCCCATTACTTCCAAGTAATACTTGCAGGAATCACCTCTGGTCACAGATGGTTTCAAAGTAGAGATGGCACAAACCACCAAACCTCACCTAGAATGCTGTCCAATTTGAGGCATTACCATTATAGAAAGGATCAAACAAAGCTGATATGTGTCCCAGGAAAGGTGAACAATATGTACAGCTTGATCACCCTTCTAGTTGAGGAAACTAGATATGTTTAGGCTAAAGAAGAGGAGATTGAAATGTGGGCTGATAGCCATCTTCAAATATTTGAAGGGATGTTACATGGAAATGGGCAAGCATGCCTTTTTTGCCCCATGCCAAAATAATAAATTCAAATATCAAGAAAGGAGATTTTGACTCAACAATATGAAAAACAGCTTGGCAGTTAACATCTGTGGGGCAATAGAATAGTCTAACTGAAATGATGATACTCTCCCTCATTGGACGTTTTAGACCAAAGTTGGGTGACTTTCTTTTGGGGATTCTTTAGCTGTGGATTTCCTGCTTTGAAGGGATTTGGACCCCATCTCAGAGCCTCTTCCAATGTTACAGTTCTACAATTATTGATTTCCAGCTTCTTTGTGACCTCACAAAATAGTCTATGTTTTATCCAAACTTTGAAACCAAGTTGAGAGGCCTCAGTTCCAGACCATTGGATGAGGATGGCATCTGCTTGGAGATTCTAATATATGAAGCAGTGATCGCTATTAGGTGCACACAATGATGCCTACATATTGGAAGGAGATCTCCTCTCAAGCTGATTCAACATTTTTATCATGTAAACCACAATTTTCTGTTTCTTGCCCTTAATTTGCAAACAGATAAATCACAGAAAATCAAGTGCATCATATCCAGAATGTTCTTTCTTTGTTCTCTTTGAAATTTTGGGTGGAGGGGGCCTGCGGTCAGATGAAAGGCAGGAGTCTGGGGTGGAGGCAGTGGCCAGGGGTCCAATGATTACCCATGAACAGAATTCAAAAAGGGTGCTGGTAATGTTTAGACTTTTATCAATGATCAAAGTACAGGAGGTGCTGTCTAGACAGCCTAGGTGTGGACTAACAAGTGGCTTTCATTATGCTCTGGTGCCATTCCATTGTTTTGGAGCTGCTTGGAGCTCTGCTCTTCTTCACGCCAATCTGTGATTGATTTCAAGAGAGGTGCCCAAGTGCCTGTGGCCATGGTATAAAGCTTTCAGAACTTTGCTTGTTCTGACAGGGCAGAGTAGCTGCCTATCACATGAGCACCAAGTGCCACATTCATTTACTTTCACCCTTCTTTGAAACAAATACTTTCAGCCACAGCAATTGCCCCTTGCAGCTTAAGTTCTTAATTTAAATTCCTCTATTCCAAAGAGCAAAACCTTCTGAAATTGTCTGTAGTAACATTCCAGTCATAGTCTTATTTTTCCTGATGGTAGTTTGAATTTAGTTTTAAAGTAAAGCAATGAAATAACAAGGCCAGCCCTTATTTGTTGATTGTACTTTGGGTGATACAATATCTATAGAATAAAACAGCAGTTTGACATTTAACCCATAAAATTGCCTAAAGCACTGACCGTGTGCTTTGTTCTATCTTTATAAAATTTAGATGACATTCATAAATTCACATAGTAAATGATAGCAGTGGGTAACGTGCCAATTTGTTGTTCTGATCTCAATGTATCTTCTGCTATCAAAAATACTGTATGTTAGATTTAAGATAAGAGTTAGAGCACTCTACAGTACTGTGTTTCATCATGCCATATAAGCAGCAAGCACTTAATGCAGTTCCTATCTTATGCTGAGTATTTTGTGATGAATATCATAAGCTCTCATAGTTATAAGACTGCTTCGTCATATTTATGTTGATTGTACTTATCTCATGTTGATTACACTCATGGTGAAGTGGGCTGCAGTCCATGAACATTTATACCAAATTAATTTTTTTCGTTTGACATAGGTTTTCATACATTAATAAGTCTTCAAAATGCCACTAGAGATTTTGCTGTTGCTGTCATGTCTCCTGTTGCCTGTATCACAGAATCACAGAATCATAGAATAGTGAAGTTGGAAGGGGCCTATAAGGCCTTAAATCCAACCCCCTGCTCGATGCAGGAATACAAATCAAAGGATATCTACCAGGTGGCTGTCTAGGTTTCTCATGAATGCCTCCAGTGTTGGAGCACTGACAACTTCTTGAGACAGTTGGTTTCACTGTCGTACAGTTATGAAGTTTTTCCTGATATTCTACCAAAATCTGGCTTCCTGTAACTTGAGCCCATAGTTGCGTGTCCTGCACTCTGGGATGATTGAGAACAGCTCCTACCCCTACTCTGTTTGACAGCATTTCAAGTATTTGAAAAGTGCTATCATATATCCACTCAGTCTTCTTTTCTCAAAGCTAAACATGCCCAATTTTTGTCTTTTCCTCATAAGGTTTGGTTTCCTGCCCCCAGATCACCTTTGTTGCCAACCTCTGAACTTGTTCCAATTTGTTGGCATCCCTAGAATCATAGAATAGTGAAGTTGGAAGGGGCCTATAAGGCCTTAATTCCAACCCTCTGCTCAATGCAGGAATACAAATCAAAGGATATCTACCAGGTGTCTAAGTTTCTCTTGAATGCATCTCCACTTCTCTGGACACCTTCTTGAAGTTCACTGTCCAGAACTGGATACCATACTCAAGATGAGGCTTAACCAATGCCAAACACAGGGGAACTAGTACCTTGTGAGATTTGAAGACTATACTTCTGTTAATGTGGCCTAAAATAGCATTTGCCTTTTTCATAGCCACATCACACTGTTGGCTCATATTCAGCTTGTAATCTACAACAACTCCAAAATCCTTCTTGTGTGTTATATTAGTGTTCACGAGCCCATCTTGTAACTGTGCATTTGGTTTCTTTTTCCGAGGTGCATTACTTTGCACTTCTCCCTATTGAATTTCATACTGTTGTTTTCGGCCTATCTAGATAATTTTGAATTTTGCTTCTGTCTTCCAGCTTATTAGCTATTCTTCCCTAATTTGTGTCATCTGAAAATTAGATTAGCATTTTCTGCACCCGTGATCCAGGTCATTGATAAAAATGTTGAAAACCCCACTTGTTAGCTCCTTCCAGTTTGAAAAGGTCCCATTAATCATCACCCTCTGAGTAGGATTCTATTGCCAACTGTATATCCACTTGACACTTGTTCTATCCAGCCCGCACCTAGTTAGCTTGATAATCAGGATATCATGGGGCACTTTGTCAAAAGCTTTGCTGAAGTCAAGATATACAATATCTATAGCATTCCCCCTGTCTATCAGGGAGGTTACCCAATCACAAAATGAGATCAGATTTGTCTGGCCTGATTTATTCTTTACAAATCCATGTTGGCTTCCAGTTCTTTTCTCATAAGACAGACTATGAACTTCCAAACAAATTGGAAGTGCAAGTGGGGGGGGGGAAGAGACAGGATTGCAGCTGGAGATTGGTAAACAAGGAATTCCAACTTGAATAAGTTTAAATCTCCAGTGCCAGATGAACTGTATCCAAGAGTACTGAAGGAACTGGCTGAAGAACTCTCAGAACCACTATCCATTTTTTTCTTGAAATCATGGGAAATGGGGGTGTATGTGCCAGAGTATTGGAGGAGGGCCAATGTTGTCCCTATCTTCAAAAAGGTCAAAAAGGAGGAATCTGAGATCTACAGGTCAGTCAGCCTTACATCAATCCCAGGGAACATTCTGGAACAGATCATAAAGTGGTCATTGTGCAGGCACCTAGAAAACAATGCACTAATAACTAGAAGCCAACACAGATTTGTCATGAACGAACCCTGCCAAACTAATTTGATCTTATTTTTTGATCAGGTCACCTCCCTGATAGATAGAGGAAATGCTGTAGACGTAATATATCTTCGGCGAAGCTTTTGACAAAATTCCCAATGATATATTGATTAGCAAGATAACTAGGTGTGGGTTAGATAGGTCACGTGTCAGGTGGATACACAATTGGCTACAGAATTGTATTCAGAGGGTGATGATTAATGGGTCCTTCTCTAGCTGGGAGGAGGTAACTAGTGGGGTACCCCAAGACTCAGTCCTGGGCCCAGTGCTCTTCAGTATTTTTATTAATGACTTGGATGAGGGAGTACAGGGAATGCTTGTCAAATTTGTAGATGATAACAAATTGGCCGGATTTGCTAATACCCTAGAACAGCAGTCCCCAGCCTTTTTGGGACCACGGACTGGTTGGAGTGTGTGCGCTCCATGCATAGGGGGGCAGGGGCACTCCCGCACTCCCTGGTGGGTGTGTCGTGCTTGCATGTGGGTGTGTCGCGCTCATGGAGGGGTGTGTCGTGCTCACACACATGCCCTTCCGCGAGCACGACATGCCCCCTCTGTGAGCATGACACACCCACTGCGGGTGGGGAGGCAGAGATCTGCCTCTGCAGCCCAGTTCCAGGAAGCTCATGGACTGTCACCGGGCCACAGACTGGGGTTTGGGGACCTCTGCCCTAGAAGACAGAAACTAAATTCAAAATGATCTTGATAGGATGGAGCACTGGGCCAAAAGCAACAGAATGAAATTTAACAGGGAGAAGTGCAAAGCACTGCGCCTCACAAAAAAGAAACCAATTGCACAATTACAAGATGGGGGATACCTGGCTCAGCAAAACAATGAGCGAGAAGGATCTTGGAATTGTCATAGATCACAAGCTAAACATGAGCCAACAGTGTGCTATTTCAGGCTGCATCAATAGAAATATAGTTTCCAAATCCGGCGTGGTGCTAATTCCCCTCTATTCAGCACAGGTTAGGCCTCACCTTGCAGATTGTGTCCAATTCTGGACACCACAGTTCAAGAAGGATGCTAACAAATTGGAAGAAGTTCAGAGGAGGGCAACAAGGATGATCAGGGGGCTGGAAACCAAGGCCTATGAGGAAAGGCTGAAGGAATTGGGCATGTTTAGCCTTGAGAAAAGAAGACTGAGCAATGATATGATAGGTAAAGGTAAAGGTTCCCCTTGACAATTTTTGTCCAGTCGTGTCCGACTCTAGGGGGCGGCGCTCATCCCGCTCTTCAAGCCATAGAGCCAGCGTTTTGCCCGAAGACAATCTTTCCGTGGTCACATGGCCAGTGTGATTTAGACACGGAACGCTGTTTACCTTCCCACCGAGATGGTACCTATTTATCTACTCGCATTTGCATGCTTTCGAACCGCTAGGTTGGCGGGAGCTGGGACAAGCAATGGGCGCTCACTCTGTCACGTGGATTCGATCTTACGACTGCTTGGTCTTCTGACCCTGCAGCACAGGCTTCTGTGGTTCAGCCCACAGCGCCACCACTTCTCAAATATTTGAAAGGCTTTTATACAGAGGAGACACAGCATTTGTTCTCGATCATCCTAGAGTGCAGGACATGCAACAATGGGTTCAAGTTAAAGGAAACAAGATATTGGTTGAATATCAGGAAAAACGTCCTAACTGTTGGAGCAGTACAACAATGGAACCAGTTACCTTGGGAGTTGGTGAGTGCTCCAAAACTGGAGGCATTCAATAAAAACTTCGATAATCACCTGGCAGATCTGCTTTGATTGTATTCCTGCATTGAGCAGGGTGTTGGACTTGATGGCCTTGTAGGCCCCTTCCAACTTCACTTTTCCATGATTCTATGATTCTTATTGCTTTGTTTTATAGGTGTTCACATAGTGACTGCTTTATAATCTGTTCCAGACTTTTCCCTGGATTGATGTCAAGCTGACTGGTCTGTTGTTTCTAGGTTTCTCCTTTTTGCCCTTTTTAAAGACAGCCAGTTCCTTCAATACTCTTGGATGCAGTCCATCTGGTCCTGGAGATTTGAACTCATTCAGGTTAATAAAGTATTCCTCAACTATTTGTTTATCAATCTCCAGTTGCAGTCCTGTCCCCCTAGACTGAGCTAAAATTAGAATTGAGCACTTCTGTTTTTGTCTCCTGTTATCATTTTTCCATCTTCTCGCTGAGCCACTGTTTCTTTTCTTTGTCTTTTGCTACTCACATAACTGAAGAATGCTTATTTTGTTGCTTTTAGTGTCTCTAGCTAATCTCAGCTCATTCTCAGCTTTTGCACTCCTCTTGCCATTCCTGCATTTCCTTGTTACATGTCTGTATTCTTCCTTTATGGCCTGGTCTTTCTTCCACTTTCTATATGTATCTTTTGTTTTGTTTTGTTTTCAGGTCCTCTCTGAGATTTTTGTGAGTTGTGAATTTAGAATTTCCTTTTTTAGATGCGATGCTCCCACCCTTCTTGGACTCCTTTTATTGTTAGGATCTCCTGCTATGGGACATAACTTATCCTTGTTTTGAATCCATAAAATTGACTTCTTAAAAATCCAGCATTTATGAGTGGCCACACACTGCTTTTATTTTCTTTGAAATTAATAATTCTAGTAGAACATGGTCACTCTCTCTCAGAGTTCCCCTTATTGCCATTTCTTCCACCAAGAATCGAGTCAAGGTTAGAATCGAGTCAAGGGTAATTTTATTTTATTTTATTTATTTATTTCATTTATATCCCGCCTATCTAGTCAGTTGTGACCACTCTAGGCAGCTTACAACACACACTAAAAACTTAAACATATAACATATCACATAACATCATAATTTGCATAATTAAAAGATAGAATAAAATTTTTTCCCAAAGATGGCGAGAAACAGGATATATTATAACAGAAAGAAAAAGAATAATTAGGTATTAGCTGGAAAGGGGGAAGGCCTGCCTGAACATCCATGTTTTCAGTTGTTTCTTAAAAATACCCAGCGAGGGAGCTGCGCGAATGTCAGGAGGTAAGTTGTTCCAGAGGCGAGGAGCCACCGCCGAGACGGCCCGGTTTCTTGTTTTTTCCTTCTGGGCCTCCCTCGGCGTCAGGCTCCTCAGCCTCACCTCCTGACTCACCCGGGTGACACGGGTAGAACTGGGTGGGAGTAAGCGTTCCGCCAAGTATCAAGGCCCTAAACCGTGGTTTAGCTAGATTGTTTAATGTGGTTTAGCTAGATTTAATGTGGTTTAGCTAGATTGTTGGATGAAAAAGTGGGATAATAGCAGCAAATGCTGGGAACAAGTTAGAAATCATCAAGCTCTTAGGTGTTATGGGAAGCAGGTATGTCAAGAAACACATATGGATTTTTAAAAAAAAAAATTATCTGGGACAATAAAATTTTTATAAATTGATTTGGAGATTGCATAATCTTTAATTTCACAAGCATCAAATGCTATCAAAATTCAAATTATGTTGGAGATGTGGATGGTACAGTATACAGTACTTTTTTTCCATACGTAGTGGGAGTGTAATGTACATTATGGCAACCCTAAAGAGACTTTTGAGGCATGCCTTATGTTGAAAGAGTGGTTTACTCCTACCAATGTGTTCCCAGAGCTGAACGGGGACTTGAACCCACATCTCTCAAGCTCCATTCCAACCCTCTACCCAAAGCTACAAAAATTCATTTTATGGTATTCCCAGTTGCTGTGTAAAGATGTGAAAAGTGGAAAACAAGGAAAGCAAATGGGGAAGGAATTAACTAGTTCTCGTAGTTTCTTTCTCTACTTTTTGTAGAGCCACACAAGCCAGGATTTTTTTTTTTGAAGGGCTACACTTCACAGAATTTGCCTGCCAACAGATACCAAGCTAATTGAAATCTCCCACCATGTCTTTTTGAAATCCTTGCAATTAGTTTCTACAAAGTTTCATTTGCATCCTCTCCTTGATTGGGCCATCAGTAGAAAACACTATCTACCATAGTCCGTTTGTTTTTCGCCCAACTAGATTGATTCAGATTCTCTCAATGGAACGTCCAATCTCCTCCTCCTGTATTTCTGTGCAACAATGTGTATTTTTGACATACTGCAACTCCAACTCTTTTTCTATTCCTCCTGTTCTTTTTGAACAAATTATCTTTCAATTGCTGTATTTCAATCATGGGAGTTGTCCCACAAAGTTTCAGATATTTCAAAGCACAGGAAGAATCTCTCTTTATGGCACAACTGTCAGAAGGGGGCCAGAAATATGGTGCTAAATAGTAAAAAACAGAAGATTAATTTATTTGAAAGAAAATATACTGGTGGACAATAGAGGTAACTGAACTTTCTACACTAATATTAAGGCACCTGTTATTTACTGGAACTATTTGGCGAAATCTACTCAGGAGAGGCTCATTTCACACGCTAGCAAGGTTTTGCTCAAAATTGTATAAGGTAGGCTTCAGCAGTATGTGGACTGAGAACTCCCAGAAATACAAGCTGGATTTTGAAGGCGAGACGAACTAGAGACCAAATTGCTAACATGTGCTGGAGAGTTCCAGAAAAACATCTGCTTCATTGACTACAGAAAAGCATTGGACTGTGTGGACCACAGCAAACTATAGCAAGTCCTTAAAGAAATGGGAGTGCTTGACCACCTTATCTATCACCTGAGAAACCTATACATGGGACATGAAGCAACAGTTAGAACTGGATATGGAAACACTGATTAGTTCAAAACTGTGAAAGGAATATGACAAGGCTGTATATTGTGCCCCAGCTTATTTAACTTATATGCAGAATACATCATGCAAAAGGCTGGACTGGAGGAATCCCAAGACGGAATTAAGATTGCCAGAAGAACGATCAACAACCTCAGACATGTAGATGATACCACTTTGATGGCAGAAAGTGAGGAGGAATTAAGGAACCTTGTAATGAGGGTGAAAGAGGAGAGTGCAAAAAAAATGGTCTGAAGCTCAACATTAAAAAAACACTAAGATCATGGCCACTGGTCCCATCACCTCCTGGCAAATAGAAGGGAAACATATGGAGGTAGTGACAGATTTTACTTTCTTGGGCTCCATGATCACTGCAGATGGTGACAGCAGCCACGAAATTAAAAGACACCTGCTTCTTGGGAGGAAAGTGATGACACTTAAAAAGCAGAGACATCACCTTGCCAAAAAAAGAGTCTGTATAGTCAAAGCTATGGCTTTTCCTGTAGTGATGTACAGAAGTGAGAGATGGACCATAAAGAAAGCTGACCGCCAAAGAATTGATGCTTTTGAATTATGGTGCTGAAGGAGACTCTTGAGAGTCCCCTGGACTGCAAGGAGAACAAACCTATCCATTTTGAAGGACATCAACCCTGAGTGCTCACTGGAAGGACAGATCCTGAAGCTGAGGCTTCAATACTTTGGCCATCTCATGAGAAGGGAAGACTCCCTGGAAAAGACGCTGATGTTGGGAAAGGCAAGAGAAGGGAATGACAGAGGACAAGATGGCTGGACAGTGTCATTGAAGCAACCAACGTGAATTTGACCCAAATCTGGGAGGCAGTGGAATACAGGAGGGCCTGGTGTGCTCTGGTCCATGGGGTCACAAAGAGTGAGACAGGACTAAACAACTAAACAACAACAAATAAACTTGATCTCTGAAAAGATCTGCTTGGAAAAATACTACAATTATGGTTGTTTGGATGAACTGTGAACTTTGATCAGCTGGAAATTGCCTCAGTGACGAACTATGATCTGAGTGTTGCTTAGGCATTAGATGGTTTGTGTGTATATGTATATGTATTTTGGCTGTGTCTTTCATATATGGATTTGACGTAAACTGATTGGTTGGCTCTACCTTAGCCACACCCAGGTAGGTTAGAAAAATATTATTTGTTACACTTTAATATTATTAGCTCCCTTAAGATGACTTCTAAGGGCAGAGGAGGGAGTGGACGCTCATCCCATGCCCCAGATTCTGGCAAATTACATTGCAAAATGCCATGCAGAAAATGATTGAAAAAATGATGACCGAACAGAACATTTTCTTTCAGCAGCAGAATATTCAGACAAAGGAAATGAAAAGAAGTGTAGAGGCACTGACACAACAAACAAGAGATTCCTACACAACTAGTCCTGATGAAAAGAGTGGTGGATGATAAAAAAGAGGTACACGGCAATCAAAACATCTCAAAGAGCTGAGCAAAAAGCAGATGAAGTCAAGCAGACTTTAGAACAAAGTGAAAGATCTAGACAACAAGATGAAGCAGACCTGATACAGATGCAATAAGCTAACCATATTGAGGATTTACCCAAAGACTTCAAAATATCCCTGAGAAACAATCTGAGGATTTACCAAAGTCACCAGCGAACTCCTGTCAACACAGTCTAGAACTGGAAAAGAAGATACCCAAAGGCTAGAGACTATACTTTCTTCTCAAGTAGACATCAATCCTGATCCAGAATCAATGCTTTATGGATTCCGAAAACATGGATAAAGAATTTAGTGGAGACAGAAACAATTCCTAGAACAATATCAGACCACTGTATAATAACATTAGAGCTGGAGACATCTAAATGACCACTACAGTGGCAACTGAATACAAATTTAGTTAGAGATGAAGAAATTACTAAGACAGTAAAGGAAGAAATGAAGGACAATTTTCAGAGGAATTCTACGAAAGGAATGCCCATGCAGATGATATAGGAAGCTGGTAAGGTGGTACTTAGAGGCATTTTGATAAGACTTGGAGCAAAAAGAAGGAAGTCAAAAGTGGCTAGATATAAGACTTTGGAGAAAGAATTGGCAAATTTAGAAAAAACAAATGAAAAAATCCATCAGCAGCACAAATAAAATAGAAAATTCAAATAGTACAACATAAACTACTCTTCTGACAGAAGATATCACAACCAAACTGGAATTTGTTAAATAAAATTATTTTGAGAAAACCAGCAAAGCATGAAGATGACTTGCATACAAATTGAAGAGAGAAAGGTCCAAAAATTACATTCAAAGTCTTATGAATAAAGCAGGGGAGAACTTTACAAATTTTAAATACTTTTTTTAAAATAGTGGAAACATTCTATACAACACTCTACATGGAGAAGGGACTGCTACCCCAAGATCAAAAAAGATATTTACAGGGAAAAAATCCTCTTGAAATTATCCAAACAACAGGAAATTTTAAATCAATCATACTCAATGAATGAAATTTCAACTGCTTTCTCTAAACAAAAACATATGAAATCCCCAGGAAGTGATGGGATTAGTGCAGAGTATTATAGAAAGTTCGAGGAAATATTGATTTTACCTTTTAAGAAACTACTCGATGAAATTCAACAGGAGAAAAGGATAGCGAATACATGGAAAGAAGCTATAATCACAATAATTCATAAAGAAGACACTGATCCTGAAGAGATTCAAGACCAATATCTCTTCTTAATGTTGACTATAAAATATATAGAACTATTTTAGCTACAAGATTGAAGAAGGTATTGATCAATATAATTCATGAAGATTAAGCAGGATTTCTGCCAAAAAGATATTTAAGATAAAATGTGATGAATCTCATAAACTTCCTGGGATACTATGAGGCACATTCAGAAAAATAAGCAACATTGTTTTGTTTTTTATTAACAATTTAGGATAAGGTAGGGGATACAGAAGGTAAAGAGGGGTATGGGGGGAAGTAGGAGGAGGAGAACACAAAATGTACTGCCTTCCAATCTATTCATGTTGCCATATCAACTCGACTTTCCGCTATTCTACTATGTGATTGCCCTCCAGGTTATAACATACATTTACATCCTAGTTTTAATCTAGTTATTCCAGTACTATCTGGTGACTCAAGCCATTTATATAAAACATCCCATCGTTCAGTTGCCTTTTGTATTGGACAGTCTTTCCGCACTTCTGATAAGATATCCATTTCTGCTGCTTCCCGTATTTTCTCTATAAGTTCCTTTTGTTCCGGTATCACCAATTTCTTCCAATTCTTGGCATAAAGAATTCTGGCTGCAGTGACTATATATATAACTAAGTAGTTCTTTGTCTTCTCTATATTATCTGGTATAATACTCAATAGAAACAGTCCTGGGGTTAGTGGAACCTTACAAAGCAATATTTTTTGTAACAGAGTATGTATACCTATCCAAAATTGCTTCACTACTCTACAAGTCCACCACATATGACAAAAACTTCCCTCATGTGCTCCATACTTCCAACAAACATTTGATACATCTGTATAAATCTTTGATAGTTTTTGCAGAGTCATATGCCACCTATAAAACATATATATTCTCCTTGAAATTAACCGATTTTGTGAGCTTTATATTATTTTTCCATATTTGCAACCATTAATCAATATCAATATTATGTCCTATATTTTTGCCCACTTAATCATACACTCTTTGACTATCTCATCTTGCATTCTAATTTCTAACAAATAATCATATATTTTCTTAATTACTTTATCTTTTGAGCCCAGCAGAAGTTTGTCAAATATCCTTTGTTCTGGGTAAAAACCTTCTATTTTATCTTTTCTATACCTAGATTCCACTTGTGCTCTTGACCACCGGTCTATATATATATGTATGATAAGGTGGGCACAAAATATTGGGCACAATATAAGTTTGGATCAGTGGGAACAAATATGGAAAAACAATATAAAACTTACTAAGTCAGTAGTATTTAAAGAAAATAGGTATAAAATGTTTTTAGATGGTATATGCCATATTTTTTTCATGTATAAGACCACCACCCACTTTTCTAACCCCAAATTTCTTTCTCTGCAAAAAAGAGGAGGGGAAGACAGGGATAAAAGCACTTTGACCCCTATTTCCCCCCCTCCACTTTCTTGCAAAGAATGTGAGAGGAATGCACTTTCCTTGCGAGAAAGTGAAGGGTGCTTTCCTCCTCCACTTTCTTTGCAAAAAGTCGAGGGGGAAAGCACTTCCCTTGCAAGAAAGTGGAGGGGAAGTGCTTTCCCCCTTGACTTTTTGCAAAGAAAGTGGAGGGGGAAAGCAGCTTTTGCAAAGAAAGTGGGATGGGAAAGCACTTTCCTTGCTAGAAAGTAAAGGGGGAAAGCAGGATTCAAAGTGCTTTGATCCCTCTCCGCTTCCTTTCTTCCGTGCATAAAATGACTCTCAATTTTTTTCTTGAATTGTTTTAGGAAAAGTGTCATTTTATACATGGAAAAATACAGTAACTCCCACAAAATTAGCCAAAATAGATGTTAGGAAAGACAAATGATGAAAATTAGTCCCTATGTTTCTAATAGATAGACCTTTCAATAAGATTGTGTTGGACCTAGTGGGACCTCTCCTAAATTGGCTGGGGGACATAAACACATCCTGATTTTAGTAGATTATGCCACCCATTACCCAGAAGCCCTTCCCCTCTGGTCTTCTACCACTAAGGTGTTAACTAGAGAACTCCTCCAGGTGTTCTCAAGGTTGGGTTTCCCGAGGGAAGTATTGACTGATCAAGGGACTAATTTTATGAGCCAGATTTCCCATGAGATATGGCACCTCTTAGATGTCAGACCAGTACACACAGCAGTGTATCACCCTCAGACCAATGGCCTTGTAGAAAAATTCAACAAGCTGATGAAAGAGATGTTAAGGAAATTGGTCACAGAAGAAAACAGGAAGGCAGCACTTACTGATAGCCCCTCTAATGTTTGGCATATGAGAGGTGCCACAAGGCTCTACAGGATTCTTCCCATTCAAGATGATGTATGGCTGGAACCCCCAGGGACTACCGGATTTCATAAAGAAGTGGGAAAGTGGGAAAGATGAAACACAGATAGTGGCGAAGCAAGTGATAGAAATGAGAGACCATCTCACGAGAGTGGCTGAGATGGCCAAAAATAACCTGGTCAAAAGGTCCTCTTGCTTCTCCCTTCAGATACTGCTAAACTCTTTGCGAAGTGGCAGGATCCTTATTAGGTGGTAAAGCAGTTGAGGCCTGTAGACTATGAGGTAGCCCTAGATGACAAGACAAAAAATTAGGCACTTTCCATGGGAACCTGTTAATGGAGTGGAGAGAGGGGCATTTTGAGGAGAGGTGGAAGAAGAGGATTTGAGACCTCAGGCTTTATATTGGATGAAGTCTCCTAAGGAGATAGGGTTGAATACACAGTTAGAGATAAGACAAATACAACAATAGGGCTTTAAAGAGGAAGTTCTCTGATGTGTTTTCAACTAATCCAGGTGTCACTCCCTGTCAAGGTAAATTTACAGGCCTGAGCAGCAATAATGAACAGGTGTGTAGAAATGCTGAGTCATAATGACTCATGAGGCTGACTCATGTATGATGCAATGTTTAATGTGATTGGACACAGATAGATGTGCATAAGTATATATGTGTACTCTGTACAGTAGATGTACTCCCTCCTGTTCTAATGAGTGTTATACTGTTATGTTGCCGGATTGCACTGCTGTATATAGCCTGTAAATACACACTGGTGTTGGTGAAGCTGCCTGTGTGTGCGTGATTCTTTTGGACTGGCTGGAATGGACTTTATTCTACTAACTGCTGAATTTTCCGCATTCTTGTGCTAACACTCCCCTAATGGAACATCATATTAATACATATCATATCAGACAGTAGTGAGGTCAGGTGGGGGAAGTAGCCTCATCATCTCAAAGGCACTATAGAAGATGAAGTAAGAGAGAAGATGGCCCTAGGAGTGGTAGAGCCTTCACACAATCCTTGGAGAAGCTACCAAGTAGTTGTTCCAAAACCTGATGGGACTGTTCACTTTCATATTGATTTCAGGTGTCTGAATGCCATATCTAAATTTGATGCTTACCCTGTGCCTAAGGTTGAAATTTTACTGGAGTGGTTGGGCAAAGCCAAATTCTGTCCTCACGAGATTTGACTAAGGGATATTGGCAAATTCCCTTGAAGGCTGAGGACAAAGAGAAAACCATGTTTGTCACAGCCAAAGTCCTATTCCAATTCATTTGCATGCCCTTCAGGTTACATGGCGCAGCAGCTACTTTCCAAAGATTAATGGACAAGGTGTTAGAACCTGTTCAAGAGTATGCAGTGGTCTACATTGATGACATTCTGGCTTACAGTGACAGCTGGGAGGATCACCTCAGGCTTCTAAGATGGGTGTTGGGAAAGTTGAGGAAAGCTCAGTTAAGAATAAATCTATCCAAGCTCAAAAAGAAGTGAAGTTTTTAAGGGTTCCAAAATTTTATTTTTATTTATTTTCATTTTATTAGACTTCTACCCCACCTATCTAGACCAAAGGTCTACTCTAGGTGACATTACAATTGTTAAAAGCAATAAAAGCAAAAACCCAATAAACATATACCGTAAATCCAAGATGGCAAAAATGACAAAATTTAAAATACGGCAGGAGGGAAGGCCTGCCTAAATAGTCAGGTTACTCCTGAAAACACCCAGAAAAGGAGCCAGGCAGATCTCCATGGGCAAGTTAGATGTCCCTCATCTGAAGAATCGCAAGACAAACATATTTTGATATTTGGTGGTGAGTGGGAAGATGGAGGCAGCCCTGGATCTGCTACATTTGAAGCCCTTTCAGCTGTCAGAGAAGATACAGAACAGCATTTTTGTTTGATGCCAGCCTTGAAATGGAACAGCTATGGTCATTGGAGCCAAAAGGAGGACATCTTCTATCAGAATTTTGGAGGATTTTCTCTGTCTGGCATGGTCTTTTAGGGCTTTGCAAATGGTGTATGTTGGAGATGATTTGCACATGCCTCATCCCATTTAGGACTGTAGTGTTATATATGGACTCAGAATCAAGAAAATTAGTCTAAATACATCTGGGGAAGAGTTGGAAAAATGTGAAAAATTTTGGAATTCAAAACAAAATACTAATGAAATCATTCCTTTGACTTTACAGCTATATTCTCGGCATGGACCTGTTTATAGGACATTGTAATGTGTTCCTCCCTCTTTTGTGAATTTGTGAAATTTTCTGTTTCTCTCAGAAATGACAATATCAGTTAGTTTTAAAAGACACAATCTATTAATCCATTTTTTGAGATCAGCAGTCAGAGTGACTGATCTTCTCCTATGCCCACTCAGTTTCTAATTATAATACAGGGTCTGTGTCATTGAAATCGGTACATCCAGTACAGTATAGTGAACAGAGTAATAGACTAGTACCCAGCGGGCCTGGGTTTGAAACCCTGCTCAACCATGGAAACTCACTGAGGGTGTAGAACTGGAAAAACTACACCTTGAATATCTTGTTTACCTTGAAAGCCCTGTCAGATTCACTATAAGTCAGTTCTGGATTGAAAGCACACAACTGGCACACAACTGTTGTGTTTGCTTTACCAGATTCATGCATTATAAAGCAAAATTTTATGTGTCTAATAAATAATAATTACATTTCCCATAGATCAGTATCAGTGGGCTATAATTCATCAGTCACATCTTAACTGTATCTTCTTTATTTCTCTTAAATGAAAACCAGGAGGTTGTGCAACTTTCGGGATTGCTTTCTGAAAAGCAGCAAAGGGAAAGATTGGCCACATTTCCCCAACTATAGCCTGGAGAAACTATTAATTTTAATCACTGAAAGGCCAAATGCTTTGAAGGGCAAATGTGTTTCCTAAGGCAGTGGCACTGATGAATGCAAGTTTTTTTTAAACATGTCATCAGTAATTGAGGATAAATTAATATTTACTAAGCAGAGATTCATGGAAAAGCTTGTGCATGAGAAATTGAGGTGAAAGAATGCCACAGGAAAAAGGCATGGAGTCTTCGAGTACTTTGAAGTCAATGGCTGCAATTAGAAGAAAGCTGGTGGGAAAGAAATCCAAGTTAAGCATATCCAGAAATCATCGCCAGTTACAGTATTTCTTTGCAAGGCACTTGCAGGACTGCAGATAGTGTGGTTTTCTCTCCCAGAAGCAGCTAGGAGAGCAATTAGTTACCAATGTGGCTCCATATGACCACTAAAATAGTGCAATGTGCTCCTTAGGATCACTCAGTCCTTGTCCACATTGCAAAATCAAAACTGGATCAAGAATCCCATCTATCCTCACAGCAAAATCCTAAGGATTTATCTTGCTTATTCAAGACCATACATTACCACTGTATCCTAAAATGCTCCACCAGGCATCTTCTTTGTTGAGAGAAAATTTGTAGAATTAGTGTTTTCTGATGTGGTTGCAGTTGTTATATACTGTTGAGGCACTTCTGATTTATGGTCCAAAGGCAGGATTAGGTGATACCTCTATTTAATCTTGACAAATTTTAAATGCTTTTTATAATATTGTTTTGTATGGCACTTTTAGCATGTATTATTGTATTTTAATTGTTGTGAGTCCACCAGTGGGACCAACCACAATTTTCAGCAACTGATTTTCAGTCATTGTAGAAGAGGTAGCCGTGTTAGTCTGTGCAAGCATTATAGGTAACAACAAAATAAACATAAAGAGTAAAAAAAGAAAAATATGTGGTGGCACTTTAAAGGGTTTTGTTCCCATCTCGGTGTCAGTGTTGCGTTGTCCATTGTGTGTCAGTAGTTGTTTGAAACTGGAGGGTTGCAAGTATAGGTCTGCCACCAAGGACTTGGAGGAGTGAAGTCTTCTCATCTAGAATGTGTTGGAGATCACTTATGATGTGTGTGAATGGTCTCAGTTGTGGCCTGAAAGTGTCAACTAGTTGTGTTCAATTATTATTTTTGAGGGGTATCCTATATAGTCCTAGAATGAGCCAGAATTTTTAGCATTCATACATTACTGAAACAGTGATGTCTACATTGGCTTGGGCATGTCGTGAGCATGGCTGGCATTTAGATTCCAAAAGATCTCCTGTATGGAGATTTAGTGCAGGGAAAGTGCCTCAGAGGGGAGGCCACAGCTGCGATACAAGGATATCTGCAAGTGGGATCTAAAGGCCTTAGGAATGGACCTCAACAGATGGGAAACTTTGACATCTGAGCATTCAGGCAGGCGATACAGTATGGCCTCTCCCAATTTGAAGAGACACTTGTACAGCAGGCTGAGGTAAAGAGGCAGTCCCCAAACCAGCAAAATCAGGGAGCTGGACAGGGGATAAATTGTATTTGTCTTCAGTGTGGAAGGGATTGTCGCTCTCAAATAGGCCTTCTCAGCCGCACTAGATGCTGTTCCATTCAGAGCACATTACCACAGTCTCTCGAGACTGAAGGATGCCTACAAATAAATAAATAAATAAATAAATAAATAAATAAATAAATAAATAAATAAATAAATAAATAAATAAATAAAATAAAATAAACAAATCCTATAGTAGGTTGCTTCTGGGTGTCCATCTTGCTTTATTAATGTGTTCCTTAATCATATTGGGTAGGTATTGTAGTCTTTACAAGGATTTAGTCTCTGTCTTGTGGGTCTGAGCAGATGCAATTGACTGTTAAAAATTGGATTTTCTGGTGTGTTCAGGATGTAAGCTGGAAGTATGCAAATAGGTATATCAATCAGTGGATTTCTCGGTACAGCATGATGATGAGATATCCAGTGTGGTGATGAGATGTTTTATAGTGGTGTCTAGAAAATGCACGTGTTGTGTAGATTGTTCCAGGGTAAGATTGATGTTTAGGTGAAAGTTACTGAATCTTTGTGATATTTTTCTAGAGATTCTTTCCATGGGTCCAGATTAGAAAAACATGATCAATGTACTTCAAATAGAGGAGTGTTTTGGGGTAGAGCAATTAAGAAAGTGTTTTTCTAGGTCAGCCATAAATATGTTTGTGTATTGTGGGGCCATGCATGTGCCAATCACAGTTTCATTGATCTGGAGGTAGGTTTTATTTTCAATGGTGAAATAGTTGTGAGTACAAGTTCACAGTGGATAGTGATTGTGTGGGCTTCTTTCTTATTTTGAATGGTGTTTGTGGCAGTCTGTAATCTGTGTGGGATGTTGGTGTAGAGTGCTTCTACATCCATTGTAGCTAGGATGGTGTTGTCTAGGAGGTTGTGTGCACATAGAAGTTTGCTTAGAAAGACTGTTGTATCTCTTACATAGCTAGGTACATTGGTGGGTAAAATAGATTCTACTCTGTGGTCATCCATTCTCTGGAATAATTCACACACTTTACAACTAATTATGAAGAAAAGCTTGTAGGAGGAAAAGTTCATCTACAACTGTAAATAGCCCATGTGATTAACATCATTGTTACTCTACCATTGTTATCTTGTCAATGTTATTTTACCACTGTTAAGTTATGACAGAGGTTCTCACATTCTTTACAGCTTCTACTAAAGACCTGCATATCAAAGACGCTACCATCACAATGTTTAACACCCACTGACTTTCTTACCAACCAATCACAGCCTTGATTCCATTTATAAATATTTGCCATGTTATATCTTCTTTTATTATGTCTGATGAAGTGGACTTGTCCACGAAAACTCATATTAAAAGAATATATAAGTTAGTCTTTAAAGTGCCATCATGTTTTTCTTTTTAAAAATTCTTTATTTTTATTTTGTTTTCACTTTCTTTGGAAAGTGGCAGAACCCTCATACATAGAGCTCTTCTCCACCTTTGCTTCATTTTTTAACAGGTGGACAGTTATACTTTAGTTTGGATTCCTGCATTGACCAGAAGCTTGGACTCGGTCTTATAGGACCCTTCCAAATCCCACCAGTTGAATCAATTGAACAGCTTCTATCAAAAGAGGGCCTTTTTACTGGCTGCTCCCAGGCTTTGGAATGCATGGCCCCAAGAAGCCAGATTGGCCCTTTGCTTTCAGGCAGGATTTTAAGTGATGTCTCTAGGGAATGCACTATTTTTTGAAATTTTGAAATGTTAGAAAATGTTTTAAAAATTGTTTTCAATCCCAAACAATGGTTAATTGCTTTTTAATATGTAGCTTTTATTTATTGCATTTTAAACTAGTTATTGTTTTATTATTGTTCTATTATTGTGAGCTGCCTTGGGTCCTGTATGGGGAGAAAGTCAGTATAAACAAACAAACAAACAAACAAACAAACAAACAAACAAACAAACAAACAAACAAACAAACAAACAAACAAACAAACAAACATGTCCTCCTGGACTGCTTGTTACTTCCTTTACTTTACAAGCCAGTAAATGTGCAAATATACAGGGAAAATACATTTGGATTCAGTATGATCCGCATTCTTTCAAATAGGATTTCTACAGGTGAAATCACTGTAGACATTGAGGCATCTAACAGTTTGCAGGAATCAGATTTAACAGAGGCAGAGAGCTGTGTTTGGAAGCTGAACTGCCGTTGACAAGGTGCTAATTGTCAATTTCCATTTTTTAAAAAAATCACTTTTTCTAAAGTGATACAATATTCCTTCTTTTAAAAAATTACTCTGCAGATGAAAAGCGTTTGTTTGAGGGGAACATACACCATGGGGACCACTTTCGGGTGATCACACTAGACAGAAAGCAGGCAAAAGTGACCTCAACCCAACTGGAGTGTATTTAAACCACCTCTGCTGACTGAACAACGACAATAAAAAAGACGATTTCCAGATTTCTAAAGTGCTTTAAACTAGATATTATTTCCCATAATCATTTCTTAATTTTGTTTCTGTCTACTTTTTAATTATTTTGATTCTTCATTACAATTCTTTGCTCTTTTCTGAACTGTTTTCCTCTGTCTAATTGAATTGTTTTTCTTTGATGTGATCCAGTTGTGATGCATCTATTTCTTAGTATCTTGTTCTGTTAGTAACTGTTACACTGCAGGGAAGTTTTATTCATTCATCTTCTTGCCAGACCTGCACTTTTTCTTATTTTTCTGTTTTTGATACTTCTAATCCATAATCCACATATCTCTCCTATTAAAATATATATCTTGCTGGTAATTTTCCTTTCCTAGAGCCATTTTCTTGGTGTGTTTTTTCAGGTCCTAATTCTTAATTATCTGTTTTCTTGAACTGAATTTCTTATTAATTGGGTAGGTACACAGTGACTTACCCCCCCCCCCCACATAGCCAGCATTGGGAAGTTCCATCTAATTTTAATTTTTAATTTTCATCTCAGATGAGAGGCAGGGATCTGCACAGAGGTCCCCTCATGCTAAGAAAATAATAATTATTATTTTTTTAAAAAATTTAAAATGTGATTTTTTAGCAGTGGGCCTATCAGCCCACCAGGTGGCCTCCATGCAAGTCTCTGTCTCCCAGCGAGAAGTGGGGACATCAGCAGAGGCCCCCTGGTGGGCTGACAAACCAGCTAACAATATAATAATAATACAGTATATAATTTTATGCAGCTAGCTGGCTCCCAGCTGACTGCCTGTTCACATGTGTCCATCTCCCAGCTAAGAGGTGGGTGCCTGCATATATACAGAAATAGCAGGCCAGACTCCCAGAAGGTGGTGGATGAGGTGGCAGGACAAGGTAGGGAGGTAATGGGGGGCAGTGGGAAGAGGGCGGGAGCAGGCTGTGGGCAGAGGAATGAACAAGGAAGTTTGTCAAATTGGGGAAAAGTCATTGGTTCAGGAAAGCTCAGGTTCTCTGGACGAACCCAAACCAACCAAATCAAAAAATCAGTGATTTTTGATGAATTTCCTGGTTCGTTTTGATATTTGTGCTTGTATGGAATGGAACAGAGTGTTAATAGAATTTTAAAGTCAGAGTAGGACTGATAAAAATATAAGTGATTAGCAACCTGTGATTTACCTATTGAATAGTAAGCATATGTTAACTTCCCTGATATAATAAATTGAGTTAAGTTTTAAAAGCACACACGTCTCCTTGATTGAATGGTAGCAATACCTGGTGGCAGCGAAGAAATAAGAAGAGCGAGAACCTCGTGAAGGCCTGGGGGAATAGGGGCTTCAGAGGAGATCACCACAGTGCTCATCTCTACTTCTTACTCTTTTTGTTTTGTCATTTACATACATATTGCTGTGTGCACAGTTCATAACTGAATTCTGGTAAAATAGGGAAATCCTTCTACAGCACTGTTCTGTACAAATGACTTAATCCAGCTGAAAATATATTTTCATGCTTTGTCCATATTACCTCCTGTGAGTTCAACCAATAGTTCTGATGAAAGGTTAAAAAGAACTTTCCAATCAACTGTAAAGGATGTGATTGTAGAAGCAGGCAAACAATTGGAAGTAGAGCAATCCTTCCTGTAGAGAATCCTCTGGGAAATTCAAGGATGAATTTGCACATTCTTGTGCTTTTACTGTTTCCTTTGTCAAAACTGTTTCATTCAGAAAGCAACCTCTGCTTTGTGTGATGGCTCACACAATTCTGATAGCTTCTGCCAGAACTGGCATCTCAGCCACAAACTATTCTGGTGAGAGCTGCAGCATTCAAACCATCCAGTCACAAGAGAATGGGAATTGTCTCTGTGGTCTATGAGAGCCACCTAATACCTAGCTATTTGGTAGGTTCTTGTGCCTGTGCCCTGTAGTCTTTGAATTTGGGGACAGTACCTTGTTTTATTTCAAGGAAGCTGTGAAGGAATTGAGAAACTGGGGAGCATCAGACATGTAATTTATTTGTTGGAAGCTTCAGGGCTTCTTTGTGGGTGCCTTGGAAACTGGTCAAGAAAGCAGAGGTCAGTACCAGCTATGAACAAAAGGACAATTCACACCTTCAATTGAGTCCTGTTAAAGAAGTCTTCAAAAGGCACTTCTAAGCAGCACCAAAAGGGATCTAACACTTCCATTTTAACTCTTGACTTTAAAAGCCAACTCACTTCCTTCCCAGGAGTAATACAAATTGCAGCTGTGGGAATGGAAGAACCATAAAAAGATTTTTTGTTTGTTTTTGTTTTGAGGGAATATGAAACAGGATTAAGATGTTGATTATAACAGGTGTGGAACAGCTAATTTATTGTATTAATGGGATTAGGAAAACTAGTTAGACAGCCTAGCCTCTCTCTAAGGAGAAAGTGCTTTTGCCCACCTGCTGTTCATTTGCCATCCTACTGTATGAAGCTATGCTGGGAAATGATGCACTCTATAATTGTTCCAGAAGTATACTACAACTCTGCTAAAGTATGAATATTGGGTAGTATAGCTTAGCATGTTTTTCCCTCATGTGTTTTTGTTGAATGGACTTAAGCCCCTCTCTGTATTTCCCTCAGTGTTTGGGGGAACTTTTTTGTAACTTTGAATTTTTACCTCTTGTCCTTTTAACCTCCCCCATTTTTAATAAAATACAAAAATCCTTTCAAGGAGCTTTCTGGATTTTTGGTATAGATGGTTTGTGGTACTAAAACCAGGTCTTGCCTTGACCAAGGAACCAAGATTTTTGGTGTTTGTGGTGCCAGCTTTATCCTTGCAAGGGAGGCATCTTGCTTCAAAGTGTCTAGCTTTGTGGATTTTGTTTAACTCCCCGGAAACATGACTGAGTTGGAGTGGAAAGCCGTGTTTGAGAGAAATACAGTATCAGTCAGTCTCCATAGTTTCCTCCCCAACTAGCTCTTCTCTGAGCTCACCATCTCAGGATAAGAGGGCAGTGTGGCTGAGTGATTGGGGGGGGAGTTGACTGGGTAACTATTGTAGAAGCAATATAAATTGTGGTTGTTTCTGTATGGCTTATTGTCACATCCCAACTTTCAATGTTGGCTTTTTCCTGCCTTGTTTTCCTTAGTTGCCTCTTCTGATAGAAGAGCCCATTGAAGTGGCAGGATAGAATCAAACTGGAAATGTGAAAGACCAGCATGGTTTGTCTGCTAGGCAATTTGTTGCTTGAACTAAAAGAAAAATGGTTAATATGCTTATCATTCATCAATACATCTGTCAGACTGTTATCAATGAATCAATTATACAAGGATTCTTCCTTTATATCCCTTTCAATATTGAAGTTCCAACATATTCAGTGTTGCCTAAAATTAAAAAAACACAGCACTGAAAGAAAATGCCCATGAGTTCAATGGGGTTCACTCACACTTTATTGTTTGAAAGACTGAAACCCTAGTTTTTCAACTATATCACTTAGTTTGAAGCTGCCAAAGCAATAGCCATTTCTCTTTGGGGACTGGTTCCTTGAAGAAAAGTCTCTTCAACTTTAAAGGTATTATAAAGCTGGAATACAGGGTTAACAGTAGAAATTTGCTAGAACTGTTAACAAAATGTGTTCTACTACAAAAGCTACATGTTAATTCTAGATGGATGTATTTTCTTATGTAATTTCTTGCTGGGTGTATGGCTACACCTGCTTTCAACATTGTGTGTGTGTGTGTGTGTGTGTGTGTGTGTGTGTGTGTGTGTGTGTGTGTGTGTGTGTGTGTGTGTGTGTGTTTGTTTGTTTGTCTGTGTGTGTGTGTGTGTGTGTGTGTCTGTGTGTCTGTGTGTACAAGCATGCATGTGCATATACTCATTAAAACCCTTTGGAAGAACAGAGGAGAAATATTACAGGGGGAATTCAGTAAACATCTAATAATATCCACATGCACAGTGAGTTTCTAGCACCTCAGGCATATTTATTTTCTTTTGAATTGGTGCAGAAAAATTGATCCAAGGTGGAGAATTTGTAATCCTTCATGACTGATGGAGTAAAGGCAATGGTATGTCAGATACACATTAAGTGAACAAATATGCTTTCATTTATATGTAGCAATCATGAAACCATAGACCTGGAACAGAAACTATCAAAACTTTGTGTGAACTAAAACAAAATATTTTAGTTTAGTTAACTTTTTGAAAAAAGAATTAAAGGATTGCATTTCCTCACAGGATTAATGAAACCAAATGTTTAAACCATCCACTAGAAGCCATAAACACGAGGAAAGGCAGAGAGCAGGTTAAGAAAAACTACTTCGATAATAATAAATCATGATCTTGAAATTAATGTTTAAATCTATGCAAATAATCTTTCTCACTAAAACTTGTTTTTCTGTTAGAAGAAGGAAACTTTTGTGTGCTAATTGCGTACTAATGCTTGCACCTGGAGATGATAACAAAATAAATCTGGAACATTTATTATTAGTTGTTATTATCTTGAATTACTCTTCAATCTTTAAAAAAACCTCCGGTTTATGTATGTGAGATATTTTGCTTCTGTATCCATGATTCAAAGCACTGGAGAAAGGCCTAACATTGCTGTGCAATATCATGCCTGTGTAGCCAACAGGAAAAAAAGGATGCCGAACTTGACATAGCAAAGGTCAGCCTGAATGTTGATGACACTAATGTCAGCAGTCAAGATGGTTTACAGAATCCCCTCTTGTGCTCAACACCATTCATAAAGACACATCAAGCAAGGGAAAATTTCAGGACCTGACTCCTCTTTTCATCAGTTAACTACTTCTCACTCAAACACAAAGCAATTGTCATGTATGTAGCCAGTCAGTTAATTAAATAATGAAGTTAACCAATTAAGATCTCACACTATGTAACGATTTAACATTTTGTTTGATACTCTGATACATATGAAGATTTGTGATAAAAAAGAAGCCTTTTTTTATTCGTTCACAACACTAGAGTCTCTGACAACCACCTTTAGCAGCAATAACTTGAACTGATTTTCTGTGTGACTTTATTGATCTCTCACATCTCTGTGGAGGAATTTTGTCTTACTCTTCTTTACAACATTGCTTTAGTTAATTGAGGTTTGTGGGCATTTGTTTATACACAGCACTCTGAAGGTCCCACCACAGCAATTCATTTGAGTTGGACTTTGACTGGGCCATTGTAACACCTTGATTCTTAACTTTTTGTTTTAGATTTGCTGGAGTGCTTGGAATCATTGTTCTGTCGCATGACCCAATTTTGGCCAAGCTTTAGCTGTCAGACAGACTGTGACGTTTGCCCCTCGTGCCCCTGTTTGTCTTCCAAATCCAGAGCACATGAAGGCAAACTAAACACTTTTTCACACGCTGCCACCAGTTGATCACTAAATCAATGTACTTTACTTAGGAAAGACAAAGGTCCATTCATCATTGAATAAAACAGGTTTATTGATTACAGATGTTTCTATAATAATTCATAAGTATCTTCTTCAGGTTCATCAAGCATCAATAACAATCTCCTATATTATCCTACAGGTTACTATTCACTCCTCAGACTACTCACTCCTCAAATTCCCAAACTAACTCTCCCTCCCTCCTTTCAAACTCAGATCCAGACTGTAAACTAAACTCCTCTCTGGCTCCACCTTTTAACATCTCTAGTGACCCCACCTCTCAACCATATCAGCATAAAACATGAATAATGCATGACTTATTTAACATAATAAGGGTGAACGCCACACAGATGTTCCCACATTTGACTCTAGAATACTTTGGTATACAGAGGAGTTCATGACTGCAAGGTGCCCCAGGTCCTGTGGCTGCAAAACAAGCCTAAATCATCACCCCTCCACCACTGTGCTTGACAGTTACTATGAAGTGTTTGTGCTGATAGTTTTCTTTGGTTTTCACCAATCATGGCACTGTGAATTATGGCCAAATGTTTCCACTTTGGTCTTATCTGTCCAAATGACATTGTTTCAGAAATCTTTTAGTTTGTTCAGATGCAACTTAACAAACATAAACTGTGCTGCCAAGTTCTTTTTAGAGAGCAGGGGCTTTCTCCTGATAACCTTTCCAAACAAACCATACTTGTTAATTCTTTTTCTAATTGTACTGTCATGAGCTTTAATATTTTAGATGCTATTGAGGCCTGTAGATTCTGAGATGTAACTCTTGGTTTTTTTGTTTGTTTCTTTTTTAAAATATTATTTAGTTAGTTAGTTTTGCAATTTCTCTGAGCATTGCACAGTCTGACGTTGGGATGAATTTGCTTGGACTTCCACTCCTGGGAAGACTGGCAACCGTCTTGAGTGTTTTCCACTTGTGAATAATCTTCTTCACTGTAAAATGATAGATTTTGAATTGTTTGGAAATTGCCTTATGACTCTTCCCAGATTGATGTGCAGCAATAATCTTTGCAATCATTGCTGATGTGCTTCCTCCTCGGTATTGTGTTAAAACGCACCTGAATGCTCCAGACTGGCAAACTGCTAAAACTTTGGCTTCTATAGAGGTGGTCACACTTGCTGATGATCAATTACTGAAGAGCATTTAGTTAGCAGCACCTAGCTGCTACTTAGTCTCTTTATTCCTATGGAAGCAATACGGTTGTACTTAGTTTTTCACGAACGGCTTCTCCATTTTGGCTTTATTTTTCTTAAATAAATCATGGCACAGTGGAATATGTCATGTGTTGTTGTTCATTTGAGGTTGCATTTACCTAATTTTCAGACCTGCTAAGGACCAGATGAGTTTTATTATGTCCCGAAACATAAAACCATAGACTTCAAAGAGGGTGTATTTCCTTTTTCACCTGACTGTGTATCTCCTTGCCATACCCTTTAAAGAGCTGTTATTTTGTATTAATCATCCATTAACACCTTATTACACATTATCCCTTTCCTATTTTTATTACCTTCCTACTTCTCCCTTTATGTCAATAATTTCTTCAAATTTAATCATCACTTTCTACACTCTCCTTTCTTTTTCCATTCCTTAGTCCAATTTTCTAACTGCATTACATTCAACCATGTAAATCTTTCTTATTCCAGAATTTATTTTATTTACTCTGCATTATCCATCTTCCTTATCCAATTTTTTTATTTTTTATAATTTCCTGTTCTATCAGAACCTTATTTAACTTTTCCTTAAGATTTTATGGGAAATTTCTTAATCCCACCACTTGACTCAATGGAGAAATCTTTGGACTCAATATTTTCTTGTACGGTGGTGCCTCGCATAGCAAGGTTAATCCGTTCTGGTATGTGAAAACATTGCTGTACAGAATGGGGAAAGCCATTGGAACGCATTAAACTTAGTTTAATGCGTTCCAATAGGTGCCAAAACTCACTGTTCAGCGAAGTTTTCCCATAGCCGGCAGCCATTTTCGCGCCCTCGGTAAGCGAGGGGAGGGCGCGAAAACGCTGCGGGCGGCCATTTCGGGGCTTCCGGTGGCCATTTTGGAGCCATGGAACAGCTGATCGTCGGGCGTCGCCCATAGGGGCCATCGGTATGCGATCGCATTTGCAATCGCAAAACCCTAATCACTATGCGATTTCATCGTTATACGGTGCACTCGTTAAGCGAGGCACCACTGTAGTTCTTCTAACTCTGCAATACTTAATATGTATTTTTATATTTTCCTTTAAAATGTTCTCTATAATCTCTTCCTATTGTAAAACTTCATGTCACTCCATATTGAATTTTTACTGTTTACTAAAATCTCTGGAATGTGCCTCAGTTTATTTGTTAAATATATAGTATACTTTTATATTTGGCATACCCAAACCTTCTCTTTGAGGCATATGCCACAAGTTTTTAATTATTTTTGCTCTTTTATATGCATTACAAAACATATAAAACATTAACAGAAATATAGTCTCCAAATCCTATGAAGTACTTGTCCCCATCTATTTAGCACTGAGTACTTTGTCCAGTTCTGGACACCACACTTGGAGCAAAATGCCAACAAACTGGAACAAGTTCAGAATGCTGACAAATTTGAACAAGGATGATCAAGCCCTGTGAAGAATGACTGAAAGAACTGGGCACATTACAATGGGCTCAAGCGGCAGGAAGCCAGATTTAGGCTGAATATTAGGAAAATTATCTTAACTGTTAGAGCAGTATAGTAATGGAACTAATTGCCATGGGAGGTGATCAATGTTCCAATACTGTAGGCATTCAAGAGAAAATTGAGCAATCATTTGTATTCCTGTATTGAATAGGGGGTTGGGTCTGATGGCTTTATAGGACCTTTACAACTCAATTATTCTGATTGCATGAGTCTATATTGTCAGTTGAGGTAAAACTGAGTAACAATAAGGGGAGATTTGAACTCATTCAAGGTGGTCATTGGAGACTAAGGCAAATATAATCCACACTATAATATTCCTGATTATTATGTACATACAGTATATGAAGATTGGACAGTGAAGAAACCTGACAGGAAGAAAAAAAATAGATTTAAACATGGTCTTAGAGGAGAGCTTTACCATGGACCACCAAAAAATTAAGTAAGTAGGTGGTGGACCAGATCAAGCCTGAATTCATTCTTAAAGCATTTAGGCACATTGTAAGAAGACAGGAGTTACTGAGGAAAAAACAGTAATGCTTGGGAAAGCTAAAGGCAGAAAAAAAGGGGATGGTCAAACATGAGATGCATTAATTAAATAAAGGAAAGCCACAGCTTTGAGTTTACAAGAGATGAGCTGGCTGTTAATGACAGGACTTTTTGGGGTTGGATCATCAATCCATTTGATCATCATAACTTGGAAGCAACTTGATAACACATAACATCAACAACTATAGGGATGGAAGCCTTGGAGGATGAAGTTTCCTATCTCTGTGTACGAAGCTAGGCACATAAAAGTGGCTCCCTTCAGAATGCTGACATTTGTACATTGCTGATGGTGTGGCCAGTATAGGTGTCAGAACTAAGGGGTAATGTTGGTTCTAGCCTTACGTATTTCTTTGTGGGTCCTGCAGGCCTGCATAGGGCTACGATAGTATCAAAATATTCATCACCATTCTACAACGGATGAGGAATATTATCACAATGCATATGTGTTTTTCTCTTTTTTTATATGAATGGCATACATTGTATTTGTTATTTTCATATGAATGGCATATTTTCTTCCGCCATCTCTCTTTTTCCCTCTCTCTCTTTCCTTTTGATGTGTTAGTTATGTATCCTAGGAGCTTTTTGCTTTTTCACCTTACTGAACAAATGAAGCTACTGACCCACACTAGTGTAGTTCATCATTCAGATGTATGCATTATGTGTGTGTTAAGTTACTCAACTCCCATAGAAACCTCACCATTTGTCTTAACATCATTACTATATCTTTATGACTGGGGCATCTCCCAGATTATTTTCTGCACTTGAAATACAACGTCTTTAGAAACAGAACTGTCATTCAAGCAGGTAAGTATTCGTATTTAATAGCTTTCACAAGAGACAAATTAACTTGGCAATGACATATGCATAAAAGAGGATCAACTAGCTCATCAGAAATTACAGTGAATGTAGTGTATAATAAATTCTGACTATCATTTTGTTAAGACACCTTACCATCCACCCAGTGGGAATTTAGCATGGCAAGCATCTTTTAGGAATAAAAGAGTCCATTGTTCAACACAGCTAAGGCATGCCATGATATTGTTGTGGCAGGGTATTGATTGAGTAGGCAATCAATTTTCCACCAGCTTCAGACTGTTTCAAAGGCTTGGCAGGCATAGAGTTGAGTTAGTTGTCAGGATGAGAAAAGACATCAGATAGGAATCTGGATCTGGACGATTCAAGAGAACCCAATGGAAACATAATTGCAATTCAGTGGGAGATAATTTGCAGATAATTTTACAATATCAAACTTGAGTGAATGCAGAGAAGTTGCAGTTCCTCTTATTGACTTTCTGAAAAAATCTCTTGGGGCAGGAGAGTTCCCTATGGGAATGCGCTTTTATCCTACTGCCTGCAACCATTTAGTGCAGCTCTGTAGACAAAATAATGGAGCCATTTTCTCACTTGAAATGCCTTTGAAGAACTGCAGCCAAGAAGGCTGCTGCCGGAGGGAAAGAGTCTCTCACCTGGAATCTTCTTTCCATGTAGACTTTTGCCCTCCCTCCCAGCAGTAATTTCCTGTTGAAGCCCTGTTGCCCTCAAGATCTTCTTTTTCTGTGACACACCTTCTTGGAATGCAAGGTAATGCAAGGGGCCTACACTTCTCTGCCCTTGCTGTTCTTTCTGTCTCAGCCCTTCCTCTTCCTCTTCCTGAAATAAGGGCTGCTGCAGCCGCAAGACTTTTCTTGTTGATTTAATTGGTAACTTTGCCCTGGAAAAAGTAAGGAAGTTAGTTTACAAAGGTAAGTATTGCCTTTCACCTTCTTTATTTTTTGTTTCTGTTTCCCATTTCTAATGACAATGTTTGTGTATGTTTGTGAAAGTTTACACGTAGCTGATTAAGTGTGAGTACAAAAAAAACCCAGACAGAGCATGAGTAACATTCTCCCTTGATATACAGTGGTGCCTTGAGTTGTGAACTTAATTCATTCAAGAATGATGGTCATAACTCAAATTGGTCGTAACTCAAAACACCCTTTCCCATAGGAATACAGTGGTGCCCCACATAGCGACGTTAATCCATTTCGGATTAATCATCGCTATGCAAAAACATTGCTAAATGGATCGAAAAACCCCATAGGAACGCATTAAACTTAGTTTAATGCGTTCCTATGGGGCCCAAACTCACCGTTCAGCTAAGTTCCTCTATAGCGCTGCCATTTTTGCGCCCTCGCTAAGCGAGGGCAGGGCGCAAAAACACTTGCGGTGGCCATTTTGGGCACTCGGCGGCCATTTTGGAACCGCCGATCAGCTGTTGTAAAAACATCGCAATGCGAAGATCGGTAAGCGAAACGCTTACCGATCATCGCAATGTGAGTTTTTGCCTATCTAAATGTTGCAATGCGATCGCAAAAGTGACATCGCTATGCGGATTCATCATTAAACGGTACGCAAGCGAGGCACCACTGTACATTGAAATGCAATTAATCCGTTCCGGTCATTTCTTGGTTGTATCTCAAGGCACTGCTTGTATCTCAAAGCATTAGTTCCCATAGGAACTAATGCAAAAGTGGTTAATCCATCCACTGGGGGGGACTTTTTTTAACCTAAGATGACCTCTAAGATTAAAAAGGGGCAAGAAAAGAGGGAGGGAGGGAACAATGGGGAAAAGAGGAAAGAAAGAAGGTCATCACTGGGGTAGACAGACCCCTCAGAGAAAGGTTTATGCTTTTAGGCATAAAAAGAGAGAGGACAGAAAGAGGGAAGACAATTGGGGGGAAGAGTTTGGAGTATAAAACACATTTTAAACAAAACACATTTTAAAACAAAAGAGAGATAGCTTTTGGTGTCTTTTGGGAGCCACAGAATAAAAAAAACTGATTCCAACAGGGACTTAAAATGCTACAGCTACACACTGCAAGACCCATCAGAGCACAGAAACAGCCACCTCCAGCCCAAACCCATGCTGAAAAACCCTGTACAGTATTCACCCAGAACAGGCAGTCTCTTTGTTTTAAAAAAGAAAGTCAAAAAGCAAAAATCCAAAAAGCAAAAATTTTAAAAAGCAAGAAGCAGTACCAGGCAGTCCGAAGTCTCTCTCCAAAACCACACTCTCTAACCGCTGGGGCAAAGGAGCTACAGAGAAGCAACCTCTTTGCTGACCAATGGTTAACTGAAGGAGAAAAGTTGGGAAAGCAGCTCAAATTCCCCGCCTTTTTTCTGGTCATATCTCAAAGCGCTGGTCACAAGTCAAAGCAAAATGTTGAGTCTGGAGCTGGTCGTATCTTGAATTGGTCACAAGTCAAGATGTTCATAAGTCGAGGCACCACTGTACTTATGTGTGTACCAGCAGCTAAAAGAATAATCAAAGCACTTTAAGAATGTTTACTGAAAAACATGCTGAAGAATAAACTAACAGGACTTGAACATTTGACTTGGCATAGATTTGGTGTGTGTTTGACAGTCATCTTATACCAGACACTTATCAGATGGTACAAACATCTTCTTTAATATCATACTAACAACAGACATCTAGCAACAGAGAATCCTAACTGAACACCAAAGAGAAACCTCATATTAACTGCCATTTTTCTTATACCTGACAGTTAACTATTTAAGCACCTATTGGCTAACATTGGACACAATCCAATTGGTCACACATCTTTTCTTATGCAAACAATCAATCTCAATAATTTGTATATACCATATCCCTGGGTTGCATTATTATATAATCAATAATATTATATAATATTATTGATTATATAATTATATAATCAAAAACTGGAATTAACATGAAAGATTTATGGGGTTGTTGCTGTGTCCCATGTGTGAGAAAAAAACTCTCTGCCTTCCCCAATGGTTACATAGAAAACCAGAGCCATAGCTTACAATTGGGTGCCCAGGGCAACAGCCTGCCCTCATCCTACTCTGGCTTGTGGCTCTTCCACCTCTTTTTTGTGGGGACAAGGTCGCCTCACGGTGCTGTCACTGCCATAATCTTCCCCTTCTTGGGCAGGAGATGCAGGGCATGTGCACCACAGTTGTGCAGACCCTTATCTTTGTTTGGTAGGGAAGGTGTCCTGTTTTCTTTTTCCCAAGATACAAACTTTCTCTTTGTAGCCAGGCAGGTCAGGACGCTACTGTGGAATCATGATGGGCGGTGATGGCAGCGTTTTGCTTCCTTCCTCAAGAGTTGAAAGAGCTCAAGCCACCTTAGTAAAGAGCTGTCCTGAATTTATTTTCCTGATATTCTCCAGTCTATTCACCACTAAATTTGGCACTATATAAATTTTGTCACCTTCAGGCAAAGCTCCAGTTGCCCTCCCCTAGTTATAGCTCTGATGGAAACATAAATATTCCATGATTCAGCCTGTTTTTGAACCTTTTCAGAATGCTGTGCACAGTCCTAATGTTAAGTCTTTTGTTCTTTTTACTATTATTCTTTACTACTTCAGAACTCCTGTTTCTTCTCACAGGATCAAAATAGATATTAAGAGGAAATTATTTCTGATTAATCTGTTTTTCCTCCTCCAGTGAGACTGCCTTAGCAATATATGTCATAGAATCATAGAAAAATGAAGTTGGAAAGGTCCTACAAGGCCATCAAGCCCAATCCCCTGCTCAGTGTAGGAATACAAATCAAGGAATATCTGCCAGGTGATTATATAAGTTCTTCTTGAATGCCTCCAGTGTTGGAGCACTCCCCAACTCCTGAGGTAGCTGGTTGCACTGTCGTACTGCTCTAACACTTAAGAAGTCTTTCCTGATATTCACCCAAAGTCAGGATTCCTGTAACTAGAGCCCACTGTTGCGTGTCTTGCACTCTGGGGTGATTGAGAACAGATCCTGCCTCTCCTCTGTATGACAACCTTTCAAATATTTGAAAAGTGCTATCATATCCAGGGTATCTTGGCAACCAGACTTGCAAATTAAACCCACACTTTCAATCCAGTGACCAAAACAAAGCACACTACATATAAGATTTAGGAGAGAAGAAACTCGTGTGGCTTGACATACATATGTCTTTCAATACCTGAAAGAGCACTTTTTCTGAAGACATGCTAAGAGGGCCCTCTAGCCTGAATCTAAGGATTTCTGCCCCTCTATTGGACCATGTAAAAAGCTTGAATTTATTGTAAGATACCTTGTGTCTTTTTTAAAAAGTTGACCAAGAATTGATGCTCACACAAATACCATCATGTGTAGGCTGTTTTCGAAGCCCAGTTCAAATTCTATCTCCTGCATGAATTTACTGGAATGGTCACTATGTTAAGCAATTGTTTGCATAACTACTTCCACCTTTCTTTCTTGCTGAAATATTTACACCCAAATCCCAGAACCAATAATGCTTTATTGAAACTAATAATTAAGAGATCTGCAACATTGTGGATTTACTCTGTTTAACTAATTCTCACCTCCAGGATGGCTATTACCTTTGAAATGAGATGATAAAGTATTTCTGGGCAAGTCACTTGATTCAGTGCTCATGAACAGCTGCACCCTCCCACTCAAATCTTCTCACAGCCCGCATACCCAAAGATGTGCTGAGGAATATCTGGCCACTTACTTTACTTTTATTGAACTTATACCCCACTGCTCTAGACAAAGTCTACTCGGGGCAGCTTACATGAGTAATAAAATACAATAAAATGGCATACATTAAAACCTGCTAACTAATATCTATATACATTCGCAAGACGGGATAGTTAAGAGATAGAAAATGAGATAATTGACTGGAGGGAAGGCCTGCCTAAAGAGCCAGGTTTTTAAATGGCTTTTAAAAATGGCCAGTGAGGGAGTCAGATGGATTTCCATTGGGAGCGTTTTCCACAGCCGAGGGGCCACCGCCAAGAAGGCCCGGTTTCTTGTTTTTTCCTTCCGGGCCTCTCTTGGCATAAGGCCCCTCAGCCTTCCCTGCTGGCTTTGCTGAGTGATTCGGGTAGACCTGGGTGGGAGAAGGCAATCTGCCAGGTATTGAGGTCCCAAACCATTTAGGGCTTTATACGTGATCATTAGCACTTTGAAATCAATGTGGAAACGAATGGGCAACCAGTGCAAAGCAGCCAGGGTGGGGGAGATATGCTGATATTTTCTCACCCCACTAATAAGCCTGGCTGCCGCATTTTGCACCATTTGAAGTTTCCGCATCAATCTCAAAGGCAGCCCCATGGTAGAGTGCGTTACAATGGTCTAACCTCGAGATTACGAGGTTTTGATAGCTGAGTTAGGGAGGTCACAGATGTAGTACATGCATTTTACCAGTAGTGGATATTAGTTTCCCACAAGAGTGAAAAACTGCCAAGATCCTATAGTAGCTTGTCCTGATGCTGGCTGTATGGCTCCCTGAACTACCAAAGGCTTCACAGTGTTGCTAACATGTCTTCTGGCTCTGTCCCAGTATCAGGAACTCCAGGTAGGTAGGAGGGAGGGCACTCACAACTTTGCTTCACAAGTAAAGAACACAGCAAACCACCAAAGGTATGGAGCAGCACAGTTCTCGTCCCAGCTATACCACCTCATAAGTGCTGTTGGTTTGTGGGGGGGAGTTTGGAACATAGCAATGGAGAGATTTTTTTAAAAGCACCTGCTAGTTCTCCACCTGAACGTCAAGTGTCCAAGGTCTTATTTGCACAGGGGCACTGCCATGCTTTGAGGTCCCGTCTATGCAAACTATTCTCTGCCAAACTTGTGGACAGGACTCATACAGTGGTCACCTCCATTTATTCATGTATATACATATCAGCCTCTTTGATCATGGCACCCTGGACATGGTGGAGGTCCTCTTCCTTCATGCCTGCATGGTTAAAATGAACATCTGCACCTTTTTCTTAAGTGAAACTGACATCCCAAAGAACAATTTCAATGTTGGCTTCCCGTTCTAATACACCCTGACATTCATTTGCCTTGACTGAAGTCGATAATGAGATTTCTGTTTATTCTTAGTAGCATTCAGTAACTGCTTTCACTAGTACCAATCATTCACACACTTATTGTTTCAGATATTGCTAATGTCAACCGTACATGAATAATTAGAAGGAAAGAGGATGAAACTGCCATAAGATAACACTATTTTAAAATGCAGTTCTCCTATTATTGATTATAGCTCTTAGCATTTCCATCCTAGCATTTATTTGGTTAATAAATTCACCCATTCATGCAATGTGTGCTGTTCAGAAATTAAGTTTCATGTCACATTTGCTACATTAATCTGCTTGCCATTGTTAGTATAGTCTCAGAGCTGCACGTGCTTTGAATTTCTTTGGCAACAGTGATTCAAACAAAAATCATGCCAAATACAATACAATTTAAATTTTACATCTATCTTGCTTATTGCTAATGCATAACATTGTTCTAATAAGTGCCTATTGAATGTAGTTCTCTTATGCTCCAGGGAATGTAGTTATGTTTGTAAAAGAATATTAAAATGATTTTTAAGAATAATTTAATAATTTTAGCTAATAAAACAGTTGGCTTGCCTGCATGAATATATCCAACCGTAAGAGAATGTTCTCAATGAAAACAAATTATTTGTTAAGAAGTTGTGTACATACGTAGTTGCTTACATGGCTCATTGCTTGAATCACATAAAATAAGTGATAATCCCAGTGAGGTTGGGCAGGCAGACTTGGCGCACCTTCCCCACCAATCCCCAGCCAGTCGCCTGTCATGGGAATGATCAGCTGCATATTCTATGCATGCTTGCACTTTCCTGCCTCAAAGCAGAATGCAGTAATGCGTGCGGCTCAGATTTTGCATCCTTAGTTGCCTAATTGGAAAAGAGCGGCATCTCCTTTCAGACTGCTCTCAGTTATAAATATTAGAGGATTTTTACCCAGCTACATTGTATTCAGAGATAAAGTGGCCATTAGTGACTTTAGCTATAAATCCATAGCAAATTTAGTGTGGGGTGGTTAAAAACATATTTGGTCTTAAAAGATTGCCAGCTCTCTTCAGTAATTAGAAATCAATTTCTCTTAAGCTTCCAGATTCTACAGGTCTTTAGAGAAAGAATTTTCTATAATTTCAGTAAGAAGCTGGTGCCTTTTGCCTAATTTCATGTATGGTGGAGAGAGAGCAAGAATATGTATGAGAGCTATATAATTTCGGCTTTGGTCCACAGCCGGCTCTGACTTTTCAGCAGTGGCTGCAGCTCCCAGTTGCTTAGGAGAAAGCTTTCCCACTTCTATTCTATATAAAATAGTTGTATCTCACATTTAGAGAACAAAGGTGTTGCGGATACAACTTTATCTACAGAATCCATAGTGATACCAAGTGAGGTGCATTGTGCAAAGTCTTGGAGGGAAAATTAGATCTCAGTATGCAAGGCTCCCCATATTACACTTGGCAACATTTTCTTCACCAGCAAAATCATTGTTCAAGATGGAACAACTGTTGTATAAACACACCATTGTAAGCATAGGTTCACTGTATTATTTCTGAGAGGGTACATGGGTGATGGAGCACAGGTCAAAATCCAATAGTTTACTTCTTCTGCATTTCATTGTTTCCACCATGACAAAAAACTTCATCTTCTCTCTGTAGCCCCTATACATCTGAAACATCTGCCAGGGAGGACTTGGGACCACAGTGGAGCAGGGTTTTGGCATCAGGTGGGGTTGCAACAGGACGGAAGGGGAAGGAAGACCACCAGCTTTGGATCCTAAAGTACACCATTAGATCTTAGCCATTAATGTAAAGACAACCTCCCCTTAAAAACTTTAAAACCAGAAGATTCTTGTATTCCCTCAGTCTCATGCTTCCTTGGTTTCTGATGTTGTTGGTTGTGGTTTTCATAGTTATCTTTTCTGTTTATATTTAGTTCTGATTTCCTCTCTTGATCTGTTTTATTCCTATTGCTGGGAGTGCCTTTATAACAGCTGTCCTAGGATCCCACAGCTGCAGTTTCTTCTCCTCAATCAGATGTCCAGGTGTCAATGAGCACGGTAACAGTAGGAGAGTGGTTTACTCTGAGTCTTTGGTAACCATATGCTCAGTGTTATCTTTCACTTTTCCTCTTTTCCCAAAATAAATTTATTTTAAAATTAGAACTCGTCATTTTTCTCCCCCTTTCAAAGAAAAAGTCTAAATCCATACATGTCTTTCCATACAGTATCTGCTAATAAAATACCTGTTCAACTCGAAATCATTTCCCTAACCTTGGGTATTGTGTGGTTTGCTTTCCAAGCTTCTCTTCTCTCATTTCTGTCTTTTACAGGGTTGAATCCACTGATAGGAATTGTGCATATAATCTGTAGAGTGCCAGGAGAAAAAATAATAATAATAACCTGCACATTTTCTCTGTGCAAGGTATATTTTGGATTTTACTTTACAAAAGGAACAAAAAATAAAAATAAAAAACACAGTATTGTGGCACTTTGGAGACTAGCAGATTTATTTCAGTGAAAGCTTTTGTAGATTGCAGTCCTAAGTCCTCATCCACCTACTCATGTTACCCAAGAGGCTACATCTTTGAGAACTGGTACTTTGGATACTATTGGACACTTTTCTCAATAATAGGTGAAGCAACTTTGGAATCTTTCCAGAATTTTGTACCTCACATTATTTTGTTCTGTATCACTTTTAATGCCAGGCTGGGATATAAGAAAGGCAAGTTCAACTGCATTTATGCCCCCATTCTCCCATCCCAGGCACTGCACACTTGTGTAGTCAATTCACAAGCAAGACATGAACACTATGGATATGCACATACACTACAGGTGACACACCTCAGCCTAAGCTATATCAAGACATAGAGCAAGGAATGGTGGGCTTGCCTTTTAAGTAGTCCAAACATCAGAGAAATCCCACAATATCAGGTAAGAAAACAAGGTGATCTATGAACAGACAATGTTGAATACTGATGCTGAGTATCACAAAGTTTAAAAAGCACTGCAGCTGCTTGGTCCAGACTTGTGTGCACGCAGTTAGACAAAGAATGCCCAGAGTAGTGCCAGCAAGGGCAGCATATTGATAAAACCCAGAATTCCAGAAGGAAAATTTCTAGTTTGAGGTGGCACTGCTAGCAGAGAGAGAGAGATCAGTGTGATATAAATTAGTATTAGTGATAACAAAATAAAAAAATAAATAAAAATAAAGGAGGGGGATTTAATAAATTTCAGAAATAAAGCAGACTTATGGCTTGTTAATGACTCCATATTCTAGATACGAGTAGATTCCCCCAGTCCTTCTGTGCCATTATTTTTTTCTGTTCCATTATTCCTTGGACTATTATGTCTGTTTTTTGTAGAACGTGAATAATAATGTATACATGTGTCTGCATGCTGTAAACGCATACACACAGAGAGATGGGGGGAGGGGGAGAGAGAGAAACGCATAACCCATTTCCCCAAAGCAAAGAATAAAACGTAACTGATTAAAAAGATTCATCCTGCAGAGTACAATTGTGATCCTATGGTGGGGGGAAAAGTCTTGATTATTGGCATTTTTAATTTAACAGGACACTTTGAAAATGATGATTTAGGAGTGCAATATAAAATATCCTTCCCCCTGAAAACAGCTATCTCCTTTAAAAGTATTCCTTCTGTTGCAGTGTAACAGAACAGGGGAAAATATTTTTTTAATCTATTCTTTATCAGCAAGCAAACTGTTCAGTGACATTAAAAAAATAATAATTTGCAATTGGGTGTTCTGATACTGATTAGTTCCACTCCTGTAAGTATATCCAGTGAGGCAGAGCCCACAGTATCTAGCAAGGAATTCAGTAAAGGTAGTTTTTGTAAATATTCCTAATTCTAAGTGAAAATCAGATCTCACGATCCATTAATGCCAAGCATCTTAAAGCATGCCTTATCAGCAGTGTGTGAACATGTACACGGATCAGACTGTTTGGTTGTGCCAGACTGAATACTTCTGGATTTTTTCCCACTAACATTCATTTTTCAGTTTGCCTCCTGAAAGCAATTTCTAGGAGACGGTTCATAGCACAATAATAGTGGAGGTGAGTGGGTTCTTTTTTTACAAGGCTAAGCTAGATACCCTCAGTTTCATTGTTTTTCTTTTATTATTAGCTCCCCCTGCCCCCGCTTTGTCATTTTAGTGCATCTGAATGATCTTCAATTAATCAAACAGAACAAGAACAAGAGAGCTTAGGCTGCTCATGAGGTCACTTCTTGCAGGGACTGGATTACAGCACCAAAAGCTGCCTGAAAAGCATATATTGATCTGTTCTGACAGTTGCTGCCACATTAAGCCTCACCACAGCTGTGATATAAAGGTGCTTTGAGCTGTTATCATAAATACCATTCACTATCTTTAAAGATCATCAAAACAGCTTCACATTCTATAAGAGTGATTGTCATGTATTTTGTCCAATACATTTTAGCAACATAAATTGGTTTAACATTTTAATAGTAGCTTAAAGGTCAAATGCAAATCATTTAAGCTAGCACTTATCCCATGAAAGTTATCATGTAAGCTCAATTTATGGAATAGATGGAATTTTAAAAATAAAGCAAATAAGTGATCTTTTAAAAACACTTATCTCTATTTAACTACTATTGAGTATTTTGAAATGATCAGCTGATTTCACCTCACAGAAAATTGGTATGATGTAATTAAAAGTACCCAATTATCTCTGCAGATGACAACAGGAAATCCTATAAAAGTATAACAGATCGCCTCAGGAAATGAACTATTGACATATAGCAGTTTAGTTTAAAGTATTTATTATGCTTAAAAACCCATAGACAATTTGAAAAGCTGTTGATATTTGCAGAAACTTGATGCATAAATAAATTTCTTTTCAAGCTTTAAGAGTTTAGGAAAAGTACCCTCCCAATGTCTCCCATAAAAAAAGCTATCTTATAGCATCTTAAAGACTTAAAATACAAACTTCAAAGGACTGTACTTTAAAGAATATTCCTCCTTAAGAAATCTGTTCATCTTTAAGGCACCATAAAACGTGTTGCTCTTTTTGCTGCAACAGACTAACATGGCTACCCCACAGTCCATGGAGTGTACTGAGTTCTTCAAAAACAACAAGCAAGCAAGCAAACAAAGAAAGCCACAACTCAAACATTCTATGAATGTGGGATATGGTGCTTTTGTACTGATGAGTCAATAAGCCAGGAAATGGCCCAGTATTGCTGCACTATATCATGCCCTCATGGCCAGTAGGAAAAAGGATGCTAAATTTTATATAGCAAAGGGCATCCTGAATGTTGACAACACCAATGGCAGCAGTCAAGATGGTCTACAAGATAATCTTTTCTGCTCAGCAGCATTCGCAAAGACATACCACACAAGGCAAAATACCAGAAGCTGACTCCTTTTTTCATCAGCTAACCCTTGCTCACCGAAACACAAAGCAAATTGTCAAGGGTTATTTTTCAGCAAGTATGAATGTAGCTTATCCTACTATGCACATATAATGGAAATATAGAAGTCACAAGAACAGACTATATTACTGGAAAAGGTGGGGTGGAGCAGTAGGAAAAGAGGAAGATCTAACATCAGATGAGTTGACTCAATAGAGGAAGACATAGCTGTTAGTTTCCAAGATCTGAGCACAACTTATTGGAAATGACAATATTGCTAGGAAGTGGGGGGGGGGCAGTAGGAAAAGAGAACAAACTAATATGTGGTTGTTGGTTTTCATTTGAGCAGAAATGAGTTATATGTGAGTTACTGACTTCCAAAATGCCCTGTCATATATAGAACCCTGCTGGTACTCTGGCACAAAAGAAAAGACCTCATGCAGTTGTGTTTCTACTTAGAATGACCCATTCTTTCCCTTAAAGAGCTGTCCCACACCAAACTGGCACAGGGCTAGGACATGCAATCTATTTGACACAATTTACTGAGATGCAAAATAGGTTTTTGTTTAGTTTTTAGAGACGGGTACTTTTGCCAAAATGGCACTATGGGTGGCGTTATCTGAGCAAATAACCCTCTGATGTATTAGGTGGCTTATAGTATTGAAACAGAGGTTGGAGAAAGCCTCTCCTCTATTTTCATATTCTTTTATTTTATTTAAATATTTTAATATTAATGCAGTGAATTCTAAAACCATGCCAGGTTAATGTATTGCCATTTCAACATGCCACTTACTTTTTAAACAAACAAACAAACAAACAAAAAAGGAAAGTCACCCCTGTCCCCTGAATGAAGTCTGAGAGAAAAGGCAGGGAAGGGGGCTATGATGACTCCATGATTTTCACCCACACGGGGCAGCGCAGCCCCAGCAGAGCCCTGGCTGAGGAGAAAGCCAGGAAAAAGGGGGGCTACCTTCCTTTTGTCTCCTCAACCTGCACCCTAATGTTCTTCCTTCATGCTGCAGCTGTCTCCTTATTCGCAAGTAAACTGCCTTTAAACATTAAACTTGCTTTGAATGGATCCGTAGCACTAGAGAAGAGGACTCACTTTCCCTGTCCCTCTGGAGAGGATCAGGGAAAGCCATGATTGATAGCTGATTGGGCTACAATGAATCACTTGCTGCGGGGATGAGAGGAGCCTGACAAATAACACGTCACTCTTCTCCCCACCACCACCACACACACTTCAAAAGGTCCTTTGCAGCCCAATTCACCTTGCATTGATTATACCGTGGACCAGCGCATAGTCACTACACATCAGAAGTGACTTGATGTTACATAGCATCTTCAGATTTTTTTTCTTAATTATTAAACAATTGTATAGTGACAACATGGGTGGGATTGGTATCCAAGCTCCGCTAACATCAGGGTAAATCTCTCCAGCCACCAAGCAAAAAACAGTAATTTCACAGCTTAAATGAATGAGCTTCTGAAAATTTATTCTCTATTTTAAAATATTTTTGTACCAGACATAGAAACTCTTTTTAATGTTTGTTCTCCTGAGAGTCATTTAATTTGGTCCTGACTAGCAGGGTCAAAAGTTCAGCTTTCCTCCCCACCTCAAGCTTGCAGTAATGTTTACATTTAGAATATGCATGCTGATAAGGAGACCAGAAACTCAGAAGTTTTTTGCCTTTAAATTATTTATTTCAAAATCAGTATCACCCCCATGCCTGTATTCCTTCCAATTTTTTTTAAAAGGGGGGGGGGCTAATCATTCTCTCATGGTAAGCAAGTTTCATATTTTCAATGTATTTGATCTCCTTTAAATCAGACATAGAAAATCACTGATGTCTGCATGGGGGAGGGGAACAGCTTTAATTTTAAAAAATAATAACTTGAAATCTGTTTGCCCAAACATCCCTATAGAGCAAGAACAGACTGTCTACTACAGGCTTGTCCAACCTGCGGTCCACGGTCCGCATGCGGCCCAGGTCGGCTCGTAATGCAGCTCAGTGCAAGTCTCGACCATCCTCCGTCAAGAGGGAAAGATGCAGAAGAAACACACAGGATTATGCCGAGAAAGATGTGAGCACACAGCTACGCTGTTGATGGCGATGGGAGGCCACAGACGAAAACACATCCTCAGAAAGGCTGCGGAGAAGCAAAACCTGATACGCAACCGCTGTTCGCTCCTCCCGCCGCATAACAACGTTCCCTTTACTCCAGTGGAGGCATTGATCCTGCCACCCCTATTGGTGCCTTAGAAAGCACATGACACAAAATAGGGGTGAGCAGGAAGTGAACTTGCGCGGACTAGTGGCGGTGGGTTTGGTTTTGAGTTACAGTACAGTGGGGTCTCTACTTAAGAACGTCCCTACTTAAAAACAATCCAACTTAAGAACAGCTCCATTTGCTAAATTTTGCTTCTACTTGAGAACAGAAATCCAAGATAAGAACAGGAAAAAAAACCTTTCCTGCTCTTTTTTTAACCTTAGGTCATCTTAGGTTAAAAAAAAATTCTCCCCCTAGTGGTAGAGTACATATTAACCAGCTTTGCATTAGTTCCTATGGGAACTAATGCTTCAATGTACCAACGCACCTCTACGTAACAAAAAAACAGCCAGAACGGATTAATTGGTTTTCAGTCCATTCCTATGGGAAATTTTGCTTCAACTTAAGAATGTTTCAACTTAAGAACACCATTCCAAAACGGATTAAGTTCTTAAGTAGAGGTTCCACTGTAGTTTCTATGGACGGAAAAGAGCAAATACGGATTAAATGGTTTTCAATGCATTCCTATGGGAAATGCAGATTCAACATAAGAACTTTTCAACTTGAGAACCACCTTCCAATACGGATTAAGTTCTTCAGTAGAGACCCCACTGTAGTTTCTGCCACTGCTGGAGGGAGGCGGGTTGTGGGGTTTCCATGGCGACTCGAAGGGCGGAAGACAGAGCTTGAGGGGCGGCAGGATTCCTCTCTGACATGAGCAGCCACACCCGGGCTTGGCTGCCACTGCCCTCATTGCTGCTGCTGTCAAAGGGATAAGAGCAGGATGTGGGGAAAGGCCGGGCAGACTGGGCAGAGGCGGTAGGAGCAGGTAAGCTCCCGAAGGGCAGCGGCGGACTGAAACTAGCAGCGACGCGGGGCCTAAGAAGAACGACTGAGCGACCGAGGTGGCCCCTCCATTCCTCTGGGTGGCCCAGGCAGGGGCAGCTGCACTTCTGCCACACTTTCTACTCTGGGCTCCCCTCCTCCCATTGCTGTTGCCCTGCCAGCCATTTCTCTCCTCCCCCCCAACCCCCAGCACCCAGTGTTGTTTCCAGGCTGCGCTTCCTGGACCCACGCACACCACTGCCCTTTTCTCTCGCGGTCTCCCCTACCTGGAAGCCATCTTTGCCTGCCCCAAGCGAGGGTGTGCCCCATGCCCTTCACCCCCTCCCTGCTCTCCTGGTTTCATCTTGGCGTGGCTGCATGTTGTTTCTGTATGGCTCTGGCGGGAGAGTGGTAAGGTCTAATCCTGCCATCTCTTCTGGGAGGTCCTCTTTCCTTCTTTTTAAACTCATTCCCTCTGTGATGGAGGTTCTGCACCTATTCTGTGGATAGGCAATAGCTTCAGACAATAGATACCTTTGCTCGGCATTGTTCTGGGAGGCAGGCAGGGCCAGACTGGCCATCTGGCAGTTCTGGCAAATGCCAGAACGGCCGATGGTCAGAACGGCCGGTTCCTGCCTCAGCGCAGAGGCGCTGCATACATCCCTCTATGAAATCATTTCACCCTTCCCTGCAAGCTGGCGAGCAAGTGAGCGAGCGAGCGGGGGGGCCGCTGGAGAACCACAAAGGCCCCACCGCCCCCCATGGCAGCCTTCCTTCTCACCAGGTGGAAAACGGGCGCCTGCAGGAGGTAGTCCCCGGTGGGGTCTGGGTCCCAGTCCGGGTCGGCGGAGGGCCTCATCCTGCCCGCCCTCCGGGCCTTGCTCCCCCGCTGGAGTTTCCAAGTTTAAATTGGAGACGGTCGATCACATGACCCTCCACCCTCCCCTTCCCCTTCCCCCCCGCTCGCTGGCTCGCTCGCAGCTGGGAAGCTGCTTGCAGGGAGGCGGCCCCATGCGGGGAAAGTTGCTCGCGGGCACTACAAAGCCCAGCATCCCCCAAGAGCCACTTAAACTCCCCCCCCAGCCCAGGGAGCGCTGGATCCAAACGGAGGGACCCGCCGAGGAAAGGTATAGGGTTGTGGTGTGTGGGGGGGTAATGGGTCAAACTGCCCCCTCGAGGCCCGACCCTGATCTCAGCGGCGGTGGTGGTGGTGGTGGGGAGGGGGGAGGAAGCAGGAGCCGCCTGTGGAAAAGTTTCTTTGGGGGGGAAGGAATGGCCACTCCCAGGGCTCAGGGGTTTGGAAGGGTACCCCCACCACCACCACCAGCCTGCCCCCCTTCCCAGGAGGGAGCACACCCACACCTGCCTGCCCAGGTGCGACGCAGGAGGGGGGTCTCCCACCCCCCTAGAGCAGGTAGTCTTGGGGGGGATGGGGACAGGGGCAGCCTCTCCTCCCCCTCCTCCCCCCGAAGGCGGCTTTAGATCCTGAGTCTGTGCCTGGCCAGCCTGGGGGGGAGACTGGGCGGGGAATTCCCTGTACCACCTCGCAGAGTTGTCTGGAGGATGAGGAGGAAGGCCCTGGGATGCAGCGCCGGACTCGGGGGTGCAGGTCAAGCCCCCCATCCCGGCACCCTCAGAGGAGCCCCCCTCCTTCTCTTTGTGGCTCGGTCTGGCCTCCCTCGCAGGGTTCATGTCAAGCCAAGACAGGGCCGGACTGGCCATCTGGCCATTCTGGCAAATGCCAGAACGGCCGATGGTCAGAACAGCCGGTTCCTGCCTCAGCGCAGAGGCGCTGCATACATCCCTCTATGATGCGGGTGCGGCCAGCAGTCAGACTCCTCTCGCTGGGCCGCGGCTGCAGGTTGAATATCAGGGGCCAGGCTGAGTCAGCCACGCTCACAGCGCCGCTCTGTGAGCGCATATCACAGCCTGCAGACGCCGCGGCCCAGGAGTCAGCAGGGCACGCACCTCATGGGCGGCCACGTGATGACGCGGCTTCCTGTCACTGTGAGAGTGTGCAGCTACTGAAGACGGTGGTGGCGAGCTGGTGGCCTGTGTATGCGCTGTCCATCAGTTCAGTGCAGGTAAATACAGTCCGGCCCTGCTGTGAATGACTGCGCTTAGGGGCTCATCTTGTGTTTCTGGATGCAGACTCTGTATCCCAGGGCTAGCCAAGGCTCCTCTCTGCCACCTGCTTCACGCCCCCCCCGGCTGGACCACGCATCTCTTCTCCACCTCCCCTGCACCTCTCTTCTCCTCCTTTACCCCTCTGTTCTCCCCCCTCCTCTCTTCTCCACCTCTGCTGCCCCTCTCTTCTCTCCCCGCTCCTTTCCTCTCTGCCTCCCCCACTCCTCTATGTCACTCGCCCGCTCCTCTCCTCTCTGCCTCCCCCACTCCTCTCTGCCTCCCCCCTCCAAACCTTTGTTTGGAAAAAAAACATGGACACCAAACCAAAACAAAAAGGTGGTGCAGAAACAATCAGGGAGAAGAAAAGGAAGAATCTTGAAGCTGATGCCAAAAAATGTGTTAAAATAACTCTTATGTTTAGTCGCCATCAACAAGGTCACGATATTCCTGAGAATCCATCCTGGGAAGATGATGTTTTAGAAATTAATCAAGCAAGTGGAACACAGTTATGTATTCCGGATTCTGCCAGCACCAGTCAGCAGAAGGAACAGACCACTGTATCTGTGTGTGGGCATGACATTGCAGAACTAACAGATATAATGCCCAGAGAAGAAGTCAGTGTTAGGACAGAATTCTTGCCAGAACAGGAGTATGAAGAAATGCCAAATTTAAATGAAACAAGTAGCTCTATGTGTATCCAGAGTTTAGAAGACCACTCTGGATTCAATTGCTTTGTTCGGCCAAAAACAAGTCAGCTAGCCTTATTTTTTAATTGTCACCCAAAACAAAACATCAGTGACCCTGTCATAAAGAAAGCTGTCCTCTGCAAAGATGGATCAAATCGCAAGTGGCTGACCTACTGTGAAGACCAACATGCTGTATTTTGCTCTGTTCGTCTGGCTTTTTCAAACAGTTCATTAACAAATCCATTCATTGAAGGAATGACAGACAGGAGACATATTCATCAAAGAATTGAAGAACATGAAAAAAGTGCAATGCACAGAGCAAGTGCTGAAGCTTATTTTTTGAATGCCAGCAGTGCAGATATCAATCACTTACTTCATAGTAATCAAATGTCTGTACACAGAGAACAAGTCAGAAAAAGACGTCAGATATTGGAGCGTGTCATAGACATTGTGAAAGTGATTGGGAAACGTGGACTTAGCTATCGAGGCAAAAAATTTGAGGCTGCATACACATTGGAGGACCATTCACTTGATCATGGAAATTTTTTAGAGTTGGTCTTACTTCTTAGCAAGTATGATGTCTGCCTTAAAGAACATGTCAACAATTGCATAGCAAAAAGCAAGAAGTCACATTCAAGTGGAAAGGGCAGAGGATCATTAGTACTGTAACTTTGCTCTCCAAAACAACAATAAATACAGTTGTGAAAACAATACGACAGTTAATTCAAGAGGCAGTGGCAAGCAGTGTTAGAGAAGCTGGGATGTTCTCAGTGCAAATTGTCACAACTCAGGATATTACTTCAAGAGACCAATGCTCAGTAATTGTTCATTATGTGACAGACTGTATTCATGAGAAGCTCCTGGCAGTGGTCGATTGTGAGTCTTCATCAGGTGAATACTTTCTTACCTTACTAAGGCAAGTTCTGCAGTCATGTAAAATTGACATTAAAAATTGCACTGGTAGTTCTACCGATGGAGCAGCTAACATGCAAGGACAGTATAGAGGCTTCTCTACATGGTTGTCCAGAGAATCTCCAGGCCAAATTCATGTTTGGTGTTATGCACATGTACTCAATTTAGTACTGGCTGACACCACAAAGGTTGTAATTCCAAGTGCATCGTTATTTAATCTAATACAGTAAATGATGTTGGAGTTTTTATTTGTGAGTCTTATCAACGAATGACTGTATGGCTAAATGTCAGTCAGGACCCACACCATCGAAGACTCTCTGTGATTGGGGAAACACGCTGGTGGTCCAAAGATGCAGCACTTAGAAAAATATTTGGATCATTTTCCCAACCTGATTCGGCTTTATATGTTGACCTTATTGTAACATTGGCAAAGATCGAAGAAAACTCAAGATCTAAGCCAGAAGTACGAATAAAGGCAAAAACTTATATAGAATCACTGCTTAAATATGAGACCGTTCTCACAGCACATATATTTCTTCGGATTTTTGAGCTAACATCCCCGTTGTCAAAATATCTACAAACAAGTGGCTTAGATGTATTACAAGCTCATCACATGGTCACAGGGACACAGGAAAATCTCAAAAAGCTTGCCAGAGATTTTGAAGGGGTCAAGAACAGTGCAGATGATTTTATAAGATGGGCAAATGACAAACTACAAGAACTTGAAGATTGTGAACTTGAAGTACAGGCCACCTTGCCTCATAAAAGGTTAAGAAAGAAGAAAAGCATGGCTGGTGAATGTTCTCAAGATGAAGTAATATCTGATGCCATCATGGCATATAAGATACAAGTACACAATGTGATCCTTGATGTAATCACGGAGAGCATAACTCGGCGTTTTCTTGCTAGTGAAACACTGTATGCCGACTATGCATTCCTAGACCCTCGGAACTTTTCAAACATAAGAGAACAAGGGCTTCATATATCTGCAATGGAAGATTTAAGTAAAGTCTTGATCAAATTTAATGAGAATGCCACAGCTGAAAATTTGCGGTGTGAATTAACTAGTCTAGCTTTGCATTGGGACAAATTGAAGACATCAGCGCTAGAAGAATACACTGTAAGGGTGTCAAGAGAAACGCCCATGGAAGATCTAAGTCAACAATTTGATGAAATGGAGCTGTTAAATAAGCCATGTGCAACATGTAAGAAATGTGCCATTTGTTGCTATCAAATTCTACGGCGCTACAATTTATTAACAGATGCCTATAATGTGATAGGTCTAGCCTACAAATTCCTACTGACTCTATCATTTACTCAAGTTGCTTGTGAGAGAAGCTTCTCCACCTTGAGGTTCATCAAGAATCGACTGAGGAATACTGTATCCCAGGACATTTGGATTCATTCATGTTAATGGCTACAGAAAAAGAAATCCTCATGAGTCTTGATGTGGATGCCATCATCAACAGAGTTGCAGAGAGTAGTGAAGCCCTGCAAAGTCTTCTTATTCCTTGATAATGTATCATTCCTAAGTCTTTCCAGTATTAGTAGGGTTCAAATTTAAAATGTTCAAATCATAAACGAGGTGGAAAGTTCTTTTGTTCCTGGTGGAAGTGTTGATGTAGGAGGATCTGCTACTTATGGCTTGTTCACATTGAACGTTTTGTTGCAGTTATGTTTAATGATCCAATGTTTCAATACATTAAAATAGCTATAAGATCTCACATTGTACTGTTGGTGTTTTTTGTTTAGAGAGCACTAGCATTGACAAATTTAAACATTAAATTTTAATTACACTTTTTGTTAAACGTGATGATTTTATAGGTTTAGATTTCCTGATGCTCCTTGTTATTTATACAACCAGGGCAATGATTGGGATAGGGAGAACTCGTAAGCATGTACCAATACCACTATACCAGCAACACCCTTTCAGCGCGCCACAATATCATGAATGGAGCCCACAACAGGTGGGCCTGTGTCCCCACAGCCGGTGGGCCTGTGTGCTCTAAATGCCAGGGCCGATTTTTGGTCCCAGTCCGGCCCTGGAGGCAGGGGTGATGGGGTGTTCTCATCTGGCAACATAGGGAGCAGGTAGTAACTTGTGTGTGTGTGTGTGTGTGTGTGTGTGTGTGTGTGTGTGTGTGTGTGTGTGTGTGTGTTAAAAATAACCCCTGGCCAAGGGACCCGGCTGTGGGGGGCTGTTTTATTTTATAGTCATGTCATCTTCTGGTTGCTGCACAATGCAATAATCACATTGATTATTAAACCAAGCTTTCTAAAAGTCCTTTTTTTTACATTCCAGCATGGCTTCTGAAATGTCAAAAAATAAAAACAAACACACAAAAAAGAAAATGTCAAACATCTCACTAACTTGATTTCCAAGTAAGTTTAATATGTTAACTATGTTTTATATGGTTTTTTGGGATGATCAGGTATCATTACTGTTATTTTATTTTATGTGTGGCCCAAACCAAATTTTCATCTTCTAATGTGGCCCAGGGAAGGTGTAAGGTTGGACACCCCCCCCCCCCGGTCTACTACATCTGTGCCACATTTGGTGCTGATCTGAAGCCTAATTTGAAAGTTGTAATTTTTTGTTTGGGGCACTCTTATTTTTTGAGTTGCTTTATGGAATGCTGATTTGGGCTTTCACATAATATTATTGCCTGTGCAGCTATAACAACATTGCAAGAAAGGTTTCCTGCACAACAAGGTAGGAACATGCTCAAAACTTAGCATTCAACACACACATAAAACATTTGGTGAACAGACTAAAGAGAAAAACTATGTTTAGGATCATGGAGGCACTGACACCCGCAGGAGATGGGTAGGAGAAGAGCCTTCTGAGAATATGCTGACCTGAGAAAGTCTACAGTTTATCTCCTGAGGATTTCTCTATTTTTCACAAAGTCCAAATTTAGACTGTTCTTTTGTGCCTTTCTTGGAACTAATCTTCCTAACAATGCATTTTTTTTCATCTATGATTGTTCAGTAATGACAACTACAGGCCACCAGATGATATTCATTGAGAAGCTGAAAATGGAGTGAAATTAAGGGTGCAGCTATATTACGATTTATTCCCCATTTTGGAGTGCTAATGGCACAATGTCTGATGCATTTCCTGGTGACTACATTACATGTAGCTAATTGCAAATCAGCCTGGCCATTTTACATGGTCAGTCAAACCTTTTTGGTTCACTGAAGGAGCTACTGTTTTTTTGGAAATTATTGGGATCACATAATTTAATTGTGGTTTCTGTCATGTACAATTTCCTCTATTGTTCCAAATCAGCAGTTGTGGGTGTATCCTGGGGCAATGCTGATGGTGACATATTCAGTGGGGTATGGCATGGCAGAATACAGCTCATCCCTTCAGATATGATGGCTGTGCGAACCTGAGAGTGCTTTCTTAAGAAGTGCTCTACTGGGAGCCCACTACAGATCATGTTGTTTCCCCTTTCTCTTTCCCAATCTGGACAAATTAACTGTTATTCCAGACTACAGTATGACATGCAGCACTGGGTCAGGACAAATCACTACTCCTTGTCCTCTCTCTCTTATCTTTTCTCTTCTCCACAGCAAGAACAGCCAAGCCTCTTGGACTAACAAATGTCTTTGCCTCTCTCATCCCAGCACCCAAGCCAGTCTGTCCCTCCCTTGCTCCTTCTTTCCCTGCTGCTTCCAAGGGAGTGCTGGAGTAGCCCAGTGCATGCCTCCCTGCGGGTGGAGACATGTGAATATGTGCTTGGGGATTTGCACCTGGCCCTGGACCACCTCTTTCGAGAGGGACAACAGCAGTGAGGGGAAAGTGCAGGTGAAGTCCCAAGTTGCTCTTGCAGTTTTGTAGTTCTTTTAAGGGGATGAAAGAAAGGGCAAGGAAGAGGCAGGGGAAAGGATGGTATAAATGACAGGGGAGGGCATGAATTACAGCAGCTTGAGATGTTTGTGCTCTTTTGCTCTGAAACTACCCAGATACAGTGAATGTTTCCACATGGACAGAAAAATCAGTCTCAATCTTATTTGAATGGCTCCATCACCCCAACTGACCATGAACCAACCTGGGACAGCTTCCGTGTTTGGTCACTCCCTTAGTCTGTTTTGGGGAATAGTCTCAGAGAGAGCTTTTTAGAGCAGGCTCCCCAACTCCCAGTCCATGGCCCAATGCCAGTCTGTGGGCTTCTTGGAACTGGGCCACAGAGACGGATCTCCACCCTCCCCGCACACATGCACAAGGGGTGTGTTGCACTTGTGAAGGGGCATGTCATGCTTGTGTGCATGAGCACGGGTGCAACAAGCACACCCACGAGTGCAGGGGTGCCCCCACCCCCCACCCCCAAGCATGGAGCCCACACTCCCCAACCGGTCCACAGTCCCCCAAAAGTTTGGGACCACAGTTTTATAGTGTCTGTCTTGAGTTAGTGAGGAGAAAGGAGTTATGAAAATTCTATTTTATGTGGAGTCTGTACAAATGGCTGATTATATAGTTTACGTTTAATTAAAAAGTGCAGGAAGAAACCAGAGGAGTAGCTGTCCTCGACTTGATCCTAACTAAAAGAGATGATGTGGTGGAAGAAGTGGCAGCAAGAGGAACTCTGGGGGAAAGTGATCATGTTCTATTTGAGTTCATGGTTTCAAAAGAAACAAAAGCGGCCTGTAGCTGCACATGTATGTGGAACTTTAGGAAAGCCAATTTGAAAACACTCAGAACAATAATAGGTAAGGTCCCATGGCAGGTAAACCTGACAAGATAAAGAGTCCAAAATGGGTGGTTGTTGGAGTGGATGGAAACTCTAAAGGCACAACTACAAACAATCCCAATAAGAAAAAAAAGATGGAAGACAGCAAAACCAGCCAATGTGGCTTCACAAAAAGCTCAGAGAGGACCTGAAAAAAAAGGATGCCTCTTGTCTTTGGAGCAATCTCCTGCCACAGATTTGCCTGGCCTCCTCAAAGGGAAGCTTCAAGTGATCATTGAAAACATGATTTTTCAAGCAGGCTTTCTTGGAAGATTCAACAGCTTAACTCAGTGGTTGGTAGTTTCAGTGTTTTATACTACCTGTTCCATCATCTTGCCTTTAAACTGTCCTATTATTTTTAGTTTTTACTTTGCTGTTAGTGTATATTCAGTTGATGTTTTTATTGTTATTTTATTTACTGTCTTCTATTATTGTTTATCTATTTTTAGTTGTAAACTACCCAGAATGGCCCTGGCAGCCAGAGAGATGGTATAAAAGTCAAATAAATACCCTCTTACCCTGAAAACAAGAGCTAACCTGAAAATAAGCCCTAATATGATTTTTCAGGATGCTGGTAATAAAGGTTCTACCTGAAAAATAAGCCCCAGTTAAGTGAAATCCCACCCCGCACCATTGTGCAGCAACCAGAAGAAGATGACATGACTGTATTTGAATAAATATAGATTGTTGTATATGAAAAAAATAAAACATCCCCTGAAAATAAGCCCTAGTGCATTTTTGGTGCAAATGTTAATATTAGACCCTGTCTTATTTTCGGGGGAACATGATAGATAGATAGATAGATAGATAGATAGATAGATAGATAGATAGATAGATAGATAGATAGATAGATAGATAGATAGATAGAGAGACGGACGGACGGACGGACGGACGGACGGACGGACGGACGGACGGACGGACGGACGGACGGATGGGTGTGTTCTTGAGGTTTTATTCCTAATGTTTCGCCAGTCTGTGTGGCTGGCATCTTCAGAGGACAGGAAACAGAACACAGACAGAGTTCTACAGTAACTCCTGTCCTCTGAAGATGCTATCCACAGAGACTGGAGAAACATTAGGAAGAAAAACCTCAAGAACACAGCCAAACAGCCCAAAAAATCTACAACCACCAAATCAATCAATCAATCAATCAATCAATCAATCAATCAATCAATCAATCAATCAATCAAGGAAGGAAGGAAGGTAGGAAGGAAGGAAGGAAGGAAGGAAGGAAGGAAGGAAGGAAGGAAGGAAGGAAGTGGAAGGAAGGCCAGGCTACAAGAAGAATACAGACAAATAGCAAAGAGTTGTGGGGATTGCATTAGGAAACCAAAACCTGAGCTGAGGGTTAGCAAGAGATGCTAAAAACAACAACAAAAGTATTTTTCAGATACATCTGTAGCCAAAGATTACAGATGACTCAGTGACTCAGCTACTCAATAGGGGATGGGAAAATGATAACAGATGACAAAGAAAATACAGAAGTACTCAATTCCTACTTCAGCTCAGTCTTCTCCCAAAAGACAGTCTATACTTCGCTGGACAAATGTGAAGTACAGGGAGAGGATAGAGGATTGTAATTTGAGATTATTATTATTATTTTTTAAAAAGTCAAGGAGTACCTTAATACTTTAAATTAGTTCAGATCCCCAGGGTCAAATGAACTGTATCCAAGGATGTTGAAGGAACTGACTGAAAAGTTTGCAGAAACACTGTCTATTATTTTCTTGAAATCATGGACAATGAGTGAAGTACCATATGACTGGAGGAGAGCTGACATTGTCTCAATCTTCAAAAAGGGCAAAAGAGAAGAACCAGGGAACTACAGACCTGTCAGTGTGACATCAATCCCTTGGAAAATTCTGAAGCAGATTATAAAGCAGTCACTCTGCAAGCATCTTGAAAACAATGCAGTAACAACTAGAAGCCAACATGGTTTTGTCAAGAATAAATCATGCCAGAATAATCTGATATCATTTTTTATCGGTAACCTCCTGGAGAGGGGAAGTCCTCTAGTCGTAGTATAACTACTTCAGCACAGCTTTTGACAAATTGCCCCATGATATTCTGATTAGCAAGCTAACCAGGTGTGAGTTGGATAGAACAAGTGTCAGGTGGATGTACACTTGGTTATAGAATCATATTCAGAGAGTGCTTATCAATGGCTCCTTCTCCAACTGAGTGAAGGCAACAAGTGGAGTACCCCAAGGCTTAGTCCTGGGCCCTGTACTCTTCAATGTTTTTATTAATGACTTGGAGGAGGGAGTACAGGGAATACATGTTGTCATAAAAGCGAGCTTCCTAAGAATCTCCTTTTACACGGAACAGAGAGGTGTCCTGAATGATCAGTTCCTTATCAGGTAAAACTGGGTCCTTTAATTTTACCCTAGACAACTGTTTCACCCCTTCTCCCAAGTCTGATCCGATTTTTAAATAAAGAATTTCCTCTCTTATAGTTAGGACCCAAAATTGGTAGCATAAATGTGGCCTGAATAAACAAATCAGTAGCTAAAGAACTATAGTAACTAATGGTCTATTGCAAGAAGCCAACGTTCAGACAATCAGCCTTTTTATATTTTATTAGAAAAATAGAGATTAGCTATAAATGAATTTAAATGAGCAAAATATGACATCTTTACATAAACAATCATTTCCAAAATACCCCAGCCATCACCACCAGGCATTTTCCTCTATAAAAAACCAAAATAATAAAATAGCTTACTACATTTTAGAACAGAGATCTGTCTTACTGTCAGTTCCAAAAATAAAGTTCATTTGGAGTTTTTCTCTAGCGTTCATTCCTCTGGGCAGGAATTCTCTTGCTGCGTTCGGGCAGACGTCCAGGCTGTCTCTCCGTCCATCTTCTCCTCTCTCTGCTTTTCACCCATCTTTCTTAAATTAACCAGTTATGTCCTTGTCCGATGGAGTTTAGATAAGATAAGGTTCATCTTGTTCTTCTTGACTTTTTTTTTCTTCTGCTGAAGAAAAACTGACCTTGTACAATTTTTTCTCTCTAATTAGCACCTGGACACAAGCGGATTTCTAGCTTTTTCGTTGCTGCTCTGAAATAAATCCTATGATATACATCTCAATTCTATTTTCATAATCAAATTCATGACACATGTCAGATTTGTAGATGACATAATTGGGTGGAAAAGCTAATAACTTGAAAAACAGAATCAAAATTCAAAAAGATCTGGATAGGCTTGAGCACTAGGCTGAAAACAACAGAATGACATTTATCAGTGGTAAGTGCAAAGTTCTACACCTGGAGGGGAAAAAACCAAATGCACAATTCCCCTCTGTACTTCACAGGATGAGGGATATTTGTCTCATTAATACTATGAGTGAGAAGGATCTTGGAACTGTGGTAGACCACAAGCTGAATATGAGCCAACAGTGTGATGTTGCTGCAAAAAAGGGAAATGCTATTTTTGGATGCATAAGCAGAAGTATAGTCTCCAAACTCTGTGAGGTACTAGTTCCCCTCTATTCAGCACTGGTTAGGCCTCATCTTGAGTACTCTGTCCAGTTCTGGATACCACACTTTAAGAAGGATGCCAACAAACTGGAGCAAGTTCAGTGGAGGGCAACAAAAAATATAAGGGGGTAGGAAATCAAGCCCTATGAGGAAAGACTGAAAGAACTGGTCATGTTTAGAAAAGAAGACTGAGGGGAAATCTGACAGCACTTTTCAAATACTTGAAATGGAGTCATACAGAGGAGGGGCAGGATCTGTTCTCGATCATCCCAGAGTGCAGGACACATTACAAGGGGCTCAAGCTACAGGAAGCCAGATTTAGGCTGAACATCAGGAATACATGTAACAAGTGTAAACTTGTGGCACGGTTAGAAGAGAAAGTCAGAGACCTGGAGCAGCAAATAGCCACACTCAAAGTTATAAGGAAAGATGAAGATAGAATTCTTGAGCAGCAGCGGCTGTCAGAGGGGGCACTGTTGATGGAAGAAAACCAAAACATTGCAGTGGAGGAAAATGCTGTAGAGGCTACAAACACAGTGGAGGAACCACCATGGAAAAGAATCACAGTTAGGAGCAAAAGAAGAAGACACTCTTCCCCGGTGGAACTACAAAACCGCTTTCAGTTACTTGAAGAAGAGTCTGTTGAACAGGACGCAGAGGAGACCCCACAGGAGGACATGAGTAGGGCTGAAGTGCAGCAGAATGCAGTCGATGAACCTACACCCTACAAAAAGAAGAAGGGGAGAGTAGTTGTAGTAGGGGACTCCCTACTACATGGAATTGAGACCAAAATATGCCGGGAGGATCCATGGACTCACCAGGTATGCTGTGTCCCTGGAGGACAGATAAGGGATCTGATGGAAGGATTGCCATCACTCATAAAACCTACAGATATATATCCCTTTCTTCTTGTCCATGTGGGAAAAAACGGCACAGCCAAGAGGTGCTATGAGAAATCACATCTGACTTTGAAGCTCTGGGAAATTCAAGGACTTGGGGCACAGATAGCTTTTTTTCTTCCATCCTACCGGTGCTCGGAAGAGGCATCAAAAGAAAAAGGAAGATTGGGTGAATGACTGGTCACGAAGGTGGTGTCAACAAGAGAGATTTGTTTTTGGAGACTATGGGCTAATCTTCCTGGAAGAAGGACTGCCAGCAAGAGATGGCTTGAACCTAACAAGGACTGGGAAGAATGTGTTTGCCCATAGCATGAAGAACTTCATCAGGAGGGCTTTAAACTGAATTGGAAAGGGGAGGGAGGTGCAAGCACAGAGTTAAGGCTAGATGAAGCCTTACACACAATAAGAGGAATGGATCAAACTGATCAAAAGGGCAACAATAATAACATGAACAATAATAATCACAATAATAAACATAACAACAATAACAATAATCATAATAATATTCATAAAATGTACAAAGACAAACAGGCCACAAATCACACACACTCGGTGTCTGTATACAAATGCCAGGAGTACGGAAAACAAACAAGAACTGGAAATTTTAATTCAGGAGGATAAATATGACTTGATCAGAATAAATGAAACTTGGTGGGATCACTCCCAAGATTGGAATAGAGCAATTTGGGAATATAAATTGATCAAAAACAACGAAGAGAACAAAAAGGGAGATGGAGTTGCAGTATACGTATAAAATATGCATTCCTGCACAGAAATAAAGGAGGAGGAGAGTGGCGGTCCCATTGAGACCATCTGGATCAATCTAGTTGGGGCAAAAAACAAAAAGAACTTGGTAGATGGAATCTACTACCGAATGCCCAATCAAAGAGAGGAAGTGGACAAAACTTTTAAATAACAAATTGCAGAGTTTTCAAAGAAACACAACATAGAAGTGATGGGAGATTTCAGTTATCCAGATATATGTTGGGAGGCAAATCCTGTCAAGTATGGCCCTTCCAAGAAATTCCTAAGTTGTGTGGTTGATAATTTTCGCCTGCAAAAAGGGGAGAAGGAATCTAGAGGATTTGCTATCCTTGACTTGATTCTGAGCAACAGAGATGACTTTGTGGAGGAAGTGGCAGTAAGGGAAACTCTAGGCGAGAGTAACCATGTCCTTCTAGAATTCTTGATTTCAAAGGAAACAAAAGCAGAGTGTAGCCACACAGGTCTGCTGGATTTTTAAAAAGCCAATTTTAATAATCTCAGAACAAGGATAAATAAGGTCCCATGGCAGGAGATCCTAACAAGAAAAGGAGTTCAAGAAGGGTGGGAGCTTCTAAAAAAAAATCTAAAGGCACAACTACAAACAATTCCAACAAGAAAAAAAGGGGGAGGCGGCAAAAAAGACCAGTGTGGCTTCACAAAAAGCTCAGGGAGGACCTAAAAACAAAAAAAGACGTGTATACAGGAAGTGAAAAGAAGGCCAGGCCACCAAGGATGAATATGGACAAGTAGCAAGGAAATGCAGGGATGGCATTAGGAGGATAAAAGCTGAGAATGAGCTGAGGTTAGCTAGAGACACTAAAAGCAATAAAAAGCATTCTTCAGGTATGTGAGTAGCAAAAGACAAACAAAAAACATAGTGGCACAGCTCCATATTGGAAATGGAAAAATGATAACAGAGGACAAAGAAAAGGCAGAGGTGCTCAGTTCCTATTTTAGTTCAGTCTTTTCCCATAAGACAGACTATGAACTTCCAAACAAATGGGAGGTATGGGGGGGGGGACAGGATTGCAGCTGGAGCTAGATAAACAAACAGCCAAGGAATACAGTACCTTACCACCTTGAACAAGGTCAAAACTCCAGGGCCGGATTAACTGCATCCAAGAATACTGAAGGAACTGGCTGAAGAACTCTTGGAACTGCTATCCATTATTTTCTTGAAATCATGGGAAACGGGTGAAGTGCCAGAGGATGAGAGGAGGGCCAATGTTGTCCTATCTTCAAAAAGGTCAAAAAAGAGGAACCTGAGATCTACAGGCCAGTCAGCCTGACATCAATCCCAGGCAAAATTCTGGAACAGATCATAAAGTGGTCATTGTGCAGAGACCTAGAAAACAATGAATTAATAACTAGATGCCAACACAGATTTGTCAAGAACAAATCCTGCCAAACTAATTTAACCCCTTTCTTTTGATCAGGTCACCTCCCTGTTAGACAGAGGGAATGCTGTAGATGTAGTATATCTTGACTTCAGCAAAGCTTTTGACAAAGTGCCTCATGATATCTTGATTACCAAGCTAGCTAGGTGTTGGCTGGATAGATCAAGAGTCTGGTGGAAACACAGTTGGCTACAGAATCGTACTCAGAGGGTGATGACTAATGGGTCCTTCTCTAACTGTGAGGAGGTAACATTAAAAATGGGGTACCCCAAGGCTCAGTCCTGGGCCCAGTACTCTTCAATATTTTTATTAATGACTTGGATGGGGAAGTACAGGGAATGCCTGTCAAATTTGTAGATGTTATCAAAGTGGGCGGAATAGCTAATACCCTAGAAGACAGAAACAAAAATTCAAAATGATCTTGATAGGATGGAGCACTGGGCTGAAAGCAACAGAAAGAAATTCAATAGGGAGAAGTACAAAGTACTGCACCTCGGAAAAAGAAACCAATTGCACAGTTACAAGATGGGGGATACCTGGCTCAGCAAAGGCTGAATGAATTGGGCATGCTTAGCCTGGAGAAAAGAAGACAGAGGGGTGATATGATAGTACTTTTCAAATATTTGAACGGTTGTCATACAGAGGAGGGGCAAGATCTGTTCTCAATCATCCCAGAGTGCAGGACACACAACAATGGGCTCAAGTTAAAAGAAGCCAGATATTGGTTGTATATTAGGAAAAACATCCTAAATGTTAGAGCAGTACAACAGTGGAACCAGTTACCTTGGGAGTTGGTGAGTCCTCCAACACTGGAGGCATTCAAGAAAAACTTCGATAATCACCTGGCAGATATGCTTTGATTGTATTCCTGCATTGTGCATGGGATTGGACTTGATGGCATTGTAGGCCCAACTTCACTTTTCTATGATTCTATAATTCTGTGTCTCCATATTCTGTTAGTCATCAATCAAGTGCTGAGGCAGACCCATTTCTTTTAGAACAACCCATAGAATAAGAGAGAAAAAATTCAAATTGGGTTTAAGATGGCATTTAACACCAACAAAATTGAATAAAATCAACACTAGTTATCTGGATGTCTGTTGGAAATGTGAGAAGGAAATTGGTACATACTTTCATATGTGGTGGGAATCTGAAAAAGTACAAAGTTTTTGGAAACTAATCTTTAAAGAACTGAATGACATGTGAAAAAGATATAGAATTTTATCCTGATATAGCTCTGTTATCAATATTTGAGAATGTGGAATATGATAAGATGACTAGAGAATTGATCACCAATTTGTTAACAGCAGCCAGATTAATAATAGCTAGGAATTGGAAATCAAAGTCTGAATTTCAAATGGAAGAATGGTATAATGAAATATGGAACATTTATTTATTTTTATTTTATTTATTTATGGACTTATATACCGCCCCATAGCGCTACAAGCACTCTCCGGGCGGTTTACAATTTCATTATACAGGCTACACATTGCCCCCCCCCCAGCAAGCTGGGTACTCATTTTACCGACCTCGGAAGGATGGAAGGCTGAGTCAACCTTGAGCCAGCTACCTGGGATTTGAACCCCAGGTCGTGAGCACAGTTTGTGTTTTTTTTTAAGCTGCAGTACAGCGTTTTAACCACTGCACCACGAGGCTCTTGTTACATTGCTACAAATGATAAGTTAACTTGTAACTTAAAGGTTAAGAAAGGCGAGATGAAAAAGAATGATTTCTATGATACATGGGGCAGATTTCTTGAATATGTGCTATCAGGAGGAAAAGGGAAATCTCCAAATCAAGAATCAATGCAGTTCTGGAGAAGAGGACAATAAAGGAAGGAAAACAATGAAGATAAGGGGAAGAAGAGGATTACTGCAAGAGGTCCCAACTATGGTTGTGGGGAACACAGTCGATTTGTATTTTGGTTTATGTGTTTTATGTTTATGTTTATGTTATTGTCTAAGAATTTTTTTAAAAATAGAACATTATCTGCACAGTCAAAGGCTTTATTGTACTCTATAAAGCATAGACAGATCTTCTTCTAAAACACTTTAGTACATTCCAGTATCCAGCAGATATTTGCAGTATGAACTCAAGTGTATCTTTCTCTTTCAAAGTCCAGCTTGAATGTCAGGCACTTATTGGTCCATGTGAGGTAAAAGTCTTTGTTGCAACACCTTGCGTATAACTTTGCTTGCACGGGAAATTAAAGTAGTAGTCCTGTTGTTACTGCAGTCCTTGGCATCTCCTTTCTTCAGGATTGGAATGTATAGTCAAGACAGACAAATTTAATGAAAATAATATTTTCACATTATGCTTGAAATGAAATAATGCAAGAAAGAAAAGGAGAAAATGCCTGCAAGTAGAGGTCAAACCACAAACAGGACAAGGATACTAAGAGTGAATGAATGACAGCTGACAAAATGACAGTAAAACGAAATATCCCCCCAGCGATAGATAATTTTTTTATCAAATTTGTCTATCTTGTAACTCAGTGTTTTTCTAGGTCTCTATCAATCCCCATCCCCCTTTGCACTGGACAGTTCTACATGGAAATGCAATGGCTTGGAGGAAAAAAAATGTAAAAAACCCAACAACATCCTTAAGGAAAAATCCTATAAAATAAAACAGAGGGTTTCCACCAGTGGTGGGATTCAAATAAATTAACAACCGGTTCTATGTCCTAATGATTGATTGATTGATAAATAAATAAATAAATAAATAAATAAATAAATAAATAAATAAATAAACAAACAAATAAATAAATAAATAAATAAATAAATGCCCAGGACAGTGGGATCTGATGAGGGTTTCTTCCATAGTGGTCTCCCTACTGCCTATTATCACAACTACCTCTCACATGATTAAGACATCTGGATAACTGTACTGTATCTCTTTGGGCATACCACTGCTGTTACCCTCACCATGGGCTTGTGCCAAAAACGCACACACAAACACACACACACCTCACAGTGAGTGCTTATGACCAAGTTTGACAGAGAACTGACACATCTTTCCTTTACCTCCAATTTCGCCCTATAGCTCACCAGTAAAAATTGCTTCCCTCCCCTTTCCTGCTCCTGAAATGACTGATAGCTCAGTTTGTTGTTAACTGAAGGCCAGCTTTGCACACCTGCAGAAGTTGTTGCTGACAAATCCATTAAAGCTGTTAATCAAATTTCTATTCCAAAGAACTCGACCTCTCCATTTCTCCCCATATCAAAAATCAAGGAACTGTCATACCCTAGTGACGAACCCTGTCACATCTGCTCTGTGGATCTCTGTACTTCTACTGCAACACACAAAGAAATTTGACCAGAAATTTAAAACTTCAGAAGATTCCTGGTGAAAAGAATGTGAACAACTGCTCTTCCAGGTGTAGGGATTTACTTTTATTTTATTTATTTATTTATTTATTTATTCAATTTCTACCCCGCCCCTCTAGACAACGTCTACTCGGGGCGGCTTACAAACATTACCTTACAAAATATCTACAGGGCCCTTTGGCATTACTGAGCATGCGCGCGCACACACACACACACACAAAATAACTCTTTTTGAAAACCAGAATTAGAATTCTAGCCACTTTGGGAAGAAGAAGGAGGTGGACTTTGCAACTTACAGACTTTGCGGCAAAAATTGAGACCAGGGGCAACAGACGTTGCTCACCCCTGCTGTACATAGATATTATATTTAAATTATTCAAGAGAATTATGCTTCTCATAAGTTTCCTTAAACTGCTGTTGTGCTACACAAAACTTTAATTTGCTAAAACCCAGTCTGTGTCTAAAATATAGAAAATTAGACACATTTTTCTCCCCATATTTGCACACATGGGAAAACAGTAAAACCGCATAAGAACCTAAGAGGAGCCCTGCTGGATTAGGCCAAGGGCCCATCTCAGTCCAGCATCCTGGATCTCTCAGTGGCCCCATCAGATGCCTCTGGGAGCAAAGAGACAACTAGACGGCTGTCTCCTGATCCCCCTTCCCTGCATCTGGAATTTGAAGGGACCTTCCTTTTAAGCCTGGAGACCTCAGCAACCACTGCCTCAGGGTCAAGCCTGTAGTTATGCAGAGTGTGACAACTACCTCATGTCATGAAATGGCAGGAAATTATTAGTAACTTAGGGTTACTTGTTGTATTTTTACTGACAGGATTGGGGAGAGGTGCTTGCAGGATTTTCTGCTTCACACTACTTCACGAATTGTCTTTGGGTGGCCCTGAATGATTTCACATACCTTCATCAGTACATTATTATCTACTACAGCACTATCTAGTTATGGAAATATACAGATTGAACAAGGAACAAGACAGGGATGTAAAAACATGTTGACTCAGCAGTAGGCTGCCAGACACTTCCTCCCCCCGCCCCCCACCCCCCAATTCACCAACAATGTGGTTGTCGAAGTTCCTCTGGCTTTTGTTCTCTTAACTGCAGTTTAACATTATCAATGACTTGTTTCCATAAATGTTTACTGGAAGCTACCTCTAGACTGCTCCTATTTCATGCCCCAAAGCTACCACATTTGTAACGAAATTGTAGGCTGGTAGTATTAATGATGACAGTGAAGTAGAATTCTCTCCAGAGAAATTTTTCAAGAGAAATCAAATTTTTCACAGAGACAAAATAGGACATGCTTATATGCTTGCAAATAATAACATCCTGCCTTTCACAACAACCCTTAACATTAAGTAATGCAATTCAGAGAGGGACAGACTGGGACTCCAGAGTCCTGCATTCGAATTCCCATTCAGGCGTGGAAACTCACTGAGGGCGTGGAACTGGTAAAACGTAAAGCCACTCCTTAGATATCTCAAATATCTTTAAATATCTCACTTGCCTTGAAAGGCCCATTAGGGTCATCTTGAATGGCACATAACACACATGTAAAGCAAAGATGAACTTGAGAATAACTCTCAAATTCTCTGACCCCTTCTGAAGAAAAAGTTCTCACCACAAAGCAACAGTAACAAAGCTTTTTCTGTAGCACAAGCAAGAGAGGGCTGCCACCCTGAGATTTGGAACTGGTCTCTGAACAACGTCACAATCATTTAATCCCTCCCCATTCCAGGTTCTGCAGAAAAGCTGGAGGCAACAGGAAAAGAGGAAAACCAAATGTGAGATGGATTGACACCATCAGAGAACCCACAGGGTTGAGTTTGCAGTAGCTGTGCAGGGCTGTTGAGGACAGCACAAAGGGGCAATGTTGATAGCATGTAACAACAACAGAAGCTTAAAACAGCTTGCTGACACACAGAGGACTGTCCCAATTAACAAAATTATGATCATCTTTGCAGACACCCTTGGCCTGATCAGATCGTATGGCAGATACTCTGGACTGCCAAAAAAGATGAGTAAGTGGGTTCTCGATCCAATTAAGCCTAAATTATCTCCAGAGGCAAAAAGAAAAAAAACACAAACAAACAAACCTGAGGCTGTCCTACTTCGGGCACATCATGAGAAGGCAGGCATAGATTGGAAAAGACCATAATATTTGGAAAGGTGGAAGGCAGCAGGAAAAGAGGAAGGCTAAATGCAAGATAGACCTACTCCCTAAGGAAACCACAAGCTTGAGTTTGCAACAGATGGGCAGGGCTGTTGAGGCCAGGCCATGTTGGAGATTGCTCATTCCTGGGGTCACCCTAAGTAGAAACCACAGGCTTTGTATGGATTCCCTGCATCTAACTGCCAATTCCAAAAAAGTTGAAAGGTTATTCCCTTAATTGGTTGTTGTGAGTTTTTCGGGCTCTTTGGCCATGTTCTGAAGGTTGCTCTTCCCGAAAAACCCACAACAACCATCAGATCCCGGCCATGAAAGCCTTTGCAAATAAATGCCCTTACCAGCTTTTAAATTTTTTAATCATCATCATAATAAAATATAATACCATCCCCTCCTCCTGACCAAGCCTGGTTCCCCATTAGTTTTTCCATAGATCCTAAATACTAGATTTCTGCATACCAATGAAAAAATTGGCATGTTATGCCCTCCCTCCCTGAAAATCTAAACATAGTGGCCTATATCATAAATGTTCATTTTCCCTTGAAAGGACATCACTGGAGGGAGGCAAATTAACTTCATGTTAAAAAGCATTAACTCATGGTGGCAAAATGTGGTTATGTTTCTTGGGGCACCTGATGAACACAATTAAACTTAAGCATGTGTTAATCACAAATACAGGAATAGTCTGGCATATTAGGACTCTGGAGACCAGGGTTCAAATCCTCACTCAGCCATGGAAATTCACTAGGAGTGGAAATTGTAAAATCACTCTTTAAAAACATATACTTTCTTTGAAAACCTAGTTGCTGTAAGTTAATTTTGCATAACTAATTAATCACCAACAGGCTTCTGACCTTTTTTCTCCAAAGTTCAGGTATTTATTTATTTCAAAAAATAGAAGTATCAAATTTTCTAAACTCAAACACAATAACAATTACATAAATGCTAAAAGGTCCTAAAGGGAATCCTGTTGAAATAATTTTCAAAATATATTTTACATGATAAAATATCATTTCATTTTCCTCCTTCCATTTCTCAAGACTGCATGGCAAACAGCTAAGGCAGGGAAATATTTAATAAAAAGCGGCTTTTTGCTCAGACATAGTCTGCTTTATGTATTATACTTACCTACTTACTTGAATAATCTTAAAAATGAAAGCTTGTGAAAGCCAGTTTGAACAGTCCACTGAAGATGCTGGTCACAGAGACAAATGCAGCATGCATGCTTGAATTAACATGCTCTGTGTGCCCTTTCCTCCTCCTCTTCCTCTCAGTCCCTCCAGCCCCCACCCCCACCCCCAGCCTGAAGGTCTGGATAGTTTCCCTTTGATATGTTGATCTGCTCTGCTTTAACCCTGGCCTGGTGGTAAATCTTACTAGTGTTAAAAAGCTGATAGCTGTCTTCCTGTTTTTGAGTGAACGATCAATGTGTGCCATTTGTCTCCACAAATTGTCAGAGCAACAGCCTTAGTTACGTTTAACTTGGGAAAAAACACATAGCCCCCCTCCCCCCCCCGCTCCTCGCTGGTCACCTGGCCTTTAGGAAACGGTTCGGCGAACTATTATCAGATTTAGGAAACGGTTCCATGGAACCGGTGCGAACCTGCTGGATCCCACCTCTGGTTTCCACTTTACTTTAAAATTACCCCTCCCCCTGCCCAATCTGATGAGTTTGAAATATCGACTTTATGGATCAAGAGCCAGAAGAATCACAATAAATAATCCATGGTAAATCTGTACATTTAGAGAGTAATTAAGCAATCGGACTCTTTAGCAAAACCCATCTCTTTCATCATCCATCTTTTGATGGTGGGATCTTAAAGATTCAGGAAGTGGACTTGATCCATGAAAGCCCACATTAAAATACAGCAGCTAGTCTTTAAGGTGCCAGAACATTCCTATCTCCTTTATTTTTTAAAATTTTTCTTCTTGTTTTGTTTTGTTGTCTGATATGCTTGCACAAACTAAAACAGTTACCACTTCAAAAACTACTGTTATGAGGAAGTCAAGTGAATCACATCTCACTATTACGACAAAAAACTGGGTCTGTGTACAGTGGGTTTATTTATTTATTTATTTATTTATTTATTTATTTATTTATTTATTAGATTTTTACCCCTCTCCCCCCCAGACAGTGTATACTCGGGGCAGCTTACATGGATAAAAACACAACAATATGACTTGCATAAAATTGTCAAAGACATAGTTAAAGCAATTAATTCCAAACAACATATTACCAAGATTGCATGATTCAAGGAAGAAGAGCCAGGTTTTTAAATGGCTTTTGAAAACACTCAGCAAGGGTGCCAGCTGAATTTCAGTTGGGAGAGTGTTCCATAGCTGAGGGGCCACCACTGAGAAGGCCCGGTTTCTTGTTTTTTTCCTTCCAAGCCTCTCTCGTCGTCAGGCCCCTCAGCCGTCCCTGCTGGCTATGTCGTGTGATTCGGGTAGATCTAGGTGGAAGAAGACGATCTGCCAAATATTGAGGTCCCAAACTGTTTAGGGCTTTGAAATCAATGCAGAAATGGATGGGTAATCAGTGCAAGGCAGCCAGAGTGGGGGAGATATGCTGATATTTTCTCACTCCACTAAGGAGCCTGGCTGCCGCATTCTGGACCACCTGAGGTTTCTGCATCAACCTCAAAGGCAGCCCTACGTAGAGTGCATTGCAATGGTCTAATATCAAGATTACAAGCGCGTGGACTAGAGTAGTGAGGGGCCCCCCATCAAGATATGGTTGCAGCTGAGCAATCCACCATAGATGAAAATAGGCGGAACGGACCACAGACGCCACCTGGGTTTCCATGGTAAGCGCTGGGTCCAGATGTATCCCCAAGCTGTGAACCTCACTCTTTGCAGTAAGGGTCATCCCACAAAAGAAAGGGAGTCACCTAAACCGCTAATGGAAGGGCCACCCACCCTCAAGACCTCCGTCTTGTCTGGGTTCAGCCTCAACCCATTCAGCTGCATCTATTGCAGTACAGTCTCCAGGCAGTGCTGAAGGGACAGAACGGCATCCACTGAAGTAGGTGAAAAGGAGATGTAGAGCTGCATGTCATCAGCATATTGATGGCATGATGCCCCACACCCCCTAATGACCTCACCCAGAGGCCTCATATAGATATTAAACAGCATTGGAGAGATGATCGACCCCTGCGGAACCCCACAATTGAGACTGCATGGGGCCGAGATACTCTCCCCAAGCTGTACTCTCTGGGGATGGTCCTCCAAGAAGGAATGGAGCCAGGCAAGCACCAGGCCACCGATTCCCAACTCAGAGAGCCTCCCCAGGATGATACCGTGGTCGACGGTATCAAAGGCGGCTGAGATATCAAGGAGGACCAACAAGGACATATTGCCCCCATCAGCCTCCCTCAACAGGTCATCCAACAGTGCGAGCAGTGCCGTCTCTGTACTGTAGCACGGCCTGAAGCCTGACTGAAATGGGTCCAGAGCGTTGGTTTCATCCAAAAGCGCCTGAAGCTGGTCTGTCACCACCCTCTCGACCACTTTGCTGAGGAAGGAAACATTGGCGATGGGCCTATAATTGCCAATGTCGTCCGCCGCCAAATTTGGTTTCTTCCTAATGGCCCTAATGAGTGCCCTCCTGAAGAGATCCATTAATTATTGCAGTGGCCCATTCAGTTGTTACAGGCCTGGCTGCTTTGATTAGCCAGGCCAGGCAAGTGTCATGAGAGGAGGTGGTGGCCCAACAGCGCTCAAGCACTTTGTCCACCAAATCTGGCATCACAGGCTGAAAAAATTCAAATCTCACCGGGCAAGGCGGAGTGCTGGACATCTCTGCTCGACTCACTGTATTTAAAAAAGGAGAGAGCTCCTGGTGGATGGCCTCCACTTTAGATTTAAAAAACGCTGCAAATTGGTCAGATGAGATACTAGTGGGAGGCCCTTCACCCAGACCAATTCTGGATAGATCGCGAGCTATACAGAAGAGTTCCGCCTGCTGATTGGAAGCTTTGCTTATCTGGTCAGCGAAGTGAGATTGTCTAGAAGCCTTTACCTTAGCCAGGTAACGGTTAGTTGCAATCCTGATAGCTATCTTATTATAACTTGTTGGTTCCTTTCTCCAAATGCACTCTACCGTCTCCTGATTCACTTCATTGGTCGTAGATCCCAATTATACCAGGATCCTGGCTGAGCTCTGTTCCTGAGAGGGCGTTTGGGAGCGATTGTGTCTACAGCCCTAGTGGCGGCGGAAAGCATATGGCCGCACATGTGTGTGGGACTGTTAACATGTTGGGACAAATTCAAGGAAGCCATGGTTTCCAAGAACTCAAGAGCTGGACTGGGTACCTCTGCCTCCACGTGGATATTGAAGTCACCCAGGACCAAAAGTCTTGGGGAGTCCAACAGTGCCATGGAGACGAAGTCCGCCAGCTCTGGTAGGGAAGTGGCTGGGTTGCAGGGAGTGCGGTAACCCAGCAAAATCCCAATACCATCCCTGGCCCCAATCCACACATGAAGGGCCTCCAAGCCTGGCTTCACCACCGAGGAGCGCCTTGTAACCTCCAAGGATTTTCTATAAACAATGGCAACTCCCCCCCACCCCTCCAGTCTACCCTGGTGCTGGACTACATAACAGGAGGGCAGAAAAGGGTCAGAGGAATCCCTCCTTCCCCACCCATCCAGGTCTCAGTTATGCATGCCAGGTCTGCATCCTCCTCCTGAATAAGATCTTGTATGAGCTGGGATTATTGGATACAGACCTGGCATTCAACAGCACCAGCTTTAGAGTGGAGGGCCAGCTGGTCTGCCTACCTCGATTTTGGCAGTTGGTCAGTAAAGTTCTTTTGCTTTACTTAGAAAATGTCTTAATTATCTGTTCTGAAACTGTTTAAGAGCAGTAGTGATATGGATATAAAGGCTGCTGTATGGAGTATGAGGAGAGATTCTGTGAGTGAGAGACAGTGTGAAACTTAAAAGTGAACTTAGAGTGAGTTCGAGGTCTGTAAGAACACTGAATGGAACAGAGAGTTGACAGAGTTTTAAAGATAAAATAGAATTGACTTAGATACAAGTGATTAGCAACCTGTGATTTACCTATTGAGTAATAATCCTATATGAACTTCCCCGATCTAATAAATAAGTTTTAAAAGCACACGTCTCCTTAATCAAATGGTATTAAATTAGTAATACCTGGTGGCAGCGAAGAAAGAAGAAAAGCGAGAACCTCGTGAAGGCCTGGGGGAATAGGGGCTTCAGAGGAGATCGCCACATAAGCAACCTGTGATTTACCTATCGAATAATAATCCTATATGAACTTCCCTGATCTAATAAATAACTAAAGTTTTAAAAGCACACATGTCTCCTTGATTGAATTATATTGAAGCAGCAATACCTGGTGGCAGCGAAGAAAGAAGAAGAGCGAGAACCTCGTGAAGACCCGAGGGAATAGGGGCTTCGGAGGGGATCGCCACATAATCACAAGTTGCTGAATTTGCTGAATTTGAGGTAGAAAGGAAAAATAATTCATTTTGATATTGGACTCTTATATTTCACAATGGAATTTTTGTCAACATTTGTTTGAAGTTTAATAACTGAAGGTTGTAAGAATTTTGTCAGGTTAGTTTGGAATAACAGGCTACAAATAATGAAGCTTTAGAACACTGTAACTGTGGCAGGGTATTGAACTACATAAGCTTCAATTAGCTGGCCACCATATAATGAAATTCTTGATTATATAGGCATTTCATCTGCATAAAGTTGTGTTCAGCTTTTCATCTTGGGTGGGATACTGTTGGTTGCCAGTTGGATACTGGTGAAATAGAATGGTGATGTTTGTCATTTGGGTATTGATAATGTGGAATAGCACTTCTAGTTGCAAGAATTCCAGTACACAGGTAAATTTGATATTTGCCTCTGCCTCTTTGCCACTGATAGCCATCAGATTCCAAGGCTCAAGAGGCAAAGCTGGAACTAAACATGCTCAAGTCCATCTTTCCCAAATAATACCCTCTGTAGCTCTTAAGAATGTTGATTTCTTGGCACTAGGAGCTTGAATATGAAGCCTTCTAACTATTCATTTAACACAAAGTTTAGCAGAAGGTGAACCAAAATATTTTTTGTTAACAGAATTCTATTATGTCTCCTTGTCATAATAATTGTACTTAGGCCCTTGAGGGACAACATCTGCCATTTTCCAATCACTAGATTTATGTCATTTTTCTTCCCTCAACATTATCCTTGACCACAGTGATGTGGATATTTTTATGCATTTTTAAAGATTTCTTTTTCTTCAGGGTTCTGAACATTAATATGTATAAATAAAAAGATATCAGAACTATAAAATTTAAGATTGTATCATAAGAGGACAGAGACGAAAATTAATTCATGATAAGCAACGGCAGTAATATTTTTTTGTCTATGGCTATCTTATTTATTTACTTAACAAATGTATATACTACATTCTCTGCTATTGTTCACATATCAGATAAAGACAGTTTTTTTTTTTTAATGGAACTTGAAGTATCTTAGAATAGCACCTTTTCAATACAATCAATGGAATAAGAAAATCTCTGCCCACCACCTCATGATATAAAAGACAAAAACAAAAGTTAAAATGGGGTGAAGGAGGACAAGATGGAAAAAGCAATCTTGGGCACCAGTTCTTGATGGAACAGAAGCAGTTCAAGGGAGAGGAGGAGACTGATGGAGCTGATCTCTTACTACAACCTCTCTAATGGTCCTGTATTCCTATCTCCTTCTCTGTACATGTAACGAATTACAACAATGAAAATGCAAAGAGCTAAATTTCTTTGAAAAATGAAATACCAAACGAGTTAAGGTGTTCCTCACACTTCAAAATGTAAGGTATCAGTCCATCACTCTGTGCAAGAGTTCCCAACTGCTCTAGACAAGGAACAAAAGCCTTGCTCCTTTGGGCCACAGGCAGCATCCGGCCATCCACAGAGGAAACTGGAACTGAACAAGGACCCAGCATATATTTTCAAATTACAGGTAAGGGGCTGTAGTGAACAGCCCTGCCCTCGCCTGTCCATCACAGCTGAACAGTGGAGTTGGAGCCAATGAGAGGATGGAAGGTGGAGCCAAAGGGGGAGGGGGCTGAATATAAAGGCTGGTATATGGAGTATGAGGAGAGATTCTGTGAGAGACAGTGTGAAACTTAAAAGTGTACTAAAAGTGAGTTAGAGATCTGTAAGAACGCTGACTGGAACAGAGAGTTGACAGATCTTTAAAGTTAAAGTAGAATTGATTCTAATACAAGTGATTAGCAACCTGTGATTTACCTACTGTATATTAATCAGATGTTAACCTCCCTGATCAAATAAATGAGTTAAGTTTCAAAAGTACACATGTCTCCTTGTCTGAATGGTATTGAGACAGCAATACCTGGTGGCAGTGAAGAAAGAAGAGCGAGAACCTCGTGAAGGCCTGAGGGAATAGGGGCTTCAGAGGAGATCGCCACAGGGGCTTGGAGAGAAGAGCCCCCAAATGGTGAGATCAACTGTACAACTGAATGAACAATCAACTTGTTTTGTTTAAGACCAAGGCCTGACACATCAATGCCTCCCAATTCAATCTTTCATGTCAGTAAAACAGACAGCAAGCCTGACAGAAACTTTGTAACAAACCTTTTTCCCGAGCACCTGAGCCACCACCGAGCGATGCCTGAGAGTGGAGCTCGCTCCTGGCCCGTCCTCGAAGAGCGCCTCCAACAGCAGCTGCCGCCACCCCCGCCTCTTCCAGGGAAGTGGCTCTCTGGCTTTCTTTATCTCTTGGCACCCCCAGCACCAGCCTCACCAGTGGCTGCCTCAGCACCCGGTGTGATGATCTGTGTTTTTATGAGATGCTAGAATGGGTTTTGTAGTCATAATATTGTCTTGACAGCATCCATCTTGATTTAAAGTCTGCTCTGTGATGAGATGGGTTTTTGAGTTAAAATCTTTTAAGACATATGGGTTTTCTAATTATGAAATGAGCCAGAGAGGTTCCATCTTGTTTCTTTGTATAAAGTATCTTTGCTATGCTGACAAGTTGTTTTCTAGGCGAGCCGAGAGAATGTTATTCTGAGAGCCTGAGAAAGGACTCTGTTTGATTAGATAGATGGGAATTGTTGTGACTCTTTGATAAACCACCGTAACCCAAATAACATCTGGTGCGTATGAGAAAGAAGTCATGTGGTGCAACAGGACTGTTTGCCTAGTAACGAACTCTGATTGGATGACATTGTGGGAAGGTGCGAAGAGCCCTTGCCAGTTACTCTTGAAAAAGGAACTTTTTCACTATGGACATTGTCTTTCCAAGACCGACCTTTCAGTCATTCGTGACCTACTCTTCAGCCATTTAGGACTCACCCTAATGTCTTTCGAGACGGACTGGTGGCCTACCTACATGGACTGGTTCCTATGCTTTGCTGGATTACTTTTGGACTTATGGGATTTTTCCTAAGGACTATGCATGGACTATTTTCTATGGACTGTTACCTATGGAATATCCTTTAAGAACTTCTTTTCTTGGAATACTCCATATGGACTATGCTCTTGTAATTTTGTAAGGACTATGGTATATTTACTGGATGTTTCTTTTCTAAGGACTATGGGACATATAATGGATTTTTACTTTTGTTAAGGGATTTTTATTCTACAGTATCACTGAGGACTATAGCCTTTTTATAACCTACTTGGATTATTTTGTTTTTAATAATGATTTCCTGGACTGGAACTGTTTTTATTCTTTTTAATGGCTTTTTGTGTTTTTGTAAGGTTTTTGAACACTTTTCTATTTTTCATGTTTTCTTTGCCTCACTACATCTTTGTAACTTACCAGCACAGTGCTAGTTTATTTGTTTTGGTTTAATTTGGCTTTGATACTTAGTAACATGCTTATTCTTTAATAAAATAAAGATTATAAAACTCAATTGGTTTTCTGAACAGTACACTTGTCATAGGGTCATCTGAGAGTGCTGCCTCGGCCTAGCTTACTTAGAGTCCTGTCAGTGGTGCAAGTTAAGTCTAAGGACTACAAAGCCCACTTGACCTTTTCACAATAATATCTGAGAGTGTCAGGGTGTTCTTATGTGGGCAGACCTGTGAGATGGAGTGTTGTATCATGGCTAGCTGAATTTGGACTCATTCAGCCCATTTTAGCATGTGCAAACTCCTGATTGCTCTCTGTCCAGGCTTACACGTGTTTTTGGACCCGTGTTAGCTCGCATGGTGGCAGCTGCACGATGGACCACGTGCTGGGTTTTGTAGTACCTCAGGATGACCAATCTTTGTTCTATCTAGCAGCTTGAGTGACTCTGATCCACAAGCTAAGTTTTGATTGCAGTGGGACACTGAGGCTTCAAGGAGCTAAGTGCTTCCCTGAGTGTGAACAGTAGCTTCCTAGGAAACGCTGTTTGCCAGCAATTAGGCTGTGGTGAGAGGTGTTAAATCTTCAGGCTGTGGTAATGTGTGTTAGAATCTGGGGTGCTCTTATAAGAAAGAGATTCCCAGTGGGACAAGCAAACTGTTAGGAAACAATTGGATTTAATCTGTAGGCATGTGCAGGTTGTTACAACGTTGTAGTGAAAAAATTCTAAGAGGCATGTCCTTTATTTTTGGAGTGCTTGCATTCTGTAATAGCACCCAAGTTGAGCAGGTCATTTCACAATCTTAGGATTGCATAAATGACTCTGGCTACATTGTTCTGGGACTTGCATTCAGCTTGTTTTGGCCGAAGCGTATATAACGACTCTTATTTACTTCATTCAGTTCCTAAGAAGCTGTAATAAAGTAATTAGAGAAGCACAAGTAGGGATTTGATAAACAAACAAAGCAATCCCCTCTCTCTGCTGTCCGTCAGCCCAAATACAAACAGTTAGGAGCTTTACTCTTGTCTGTTTCAAAAAGCCCACTTGATTTTAAATAACACAACACAGACATATAAGATTTTAATTGGTTGGGCTGAATCATCAATTAATTAGGTAGCGTAAATTCAGTACTCAAAATGCATTCGGTTTGGTCAGGAAAGAACATAATTTTAAACTGTCAAATAGACAGAAGTATTTATTAAAGAATTAAATCAACATAACTCTAATATAATATAAATAGATATTTGTACAATTTTTTACTCTAAGCAGTTTCCCTCCCCTTCATTGCATTTCTCTAGAAAAATAATTAAACACATTCTCTAAATAAAAAAAAAATTATTATCTCACGTCCTTGAATACAGCTGGTAAAGCACAGAAGTTTTTTAGTTGTAGGGATATTTCAGCAACGACTATAAAATCAATCATGTAAATGTTTCTTCAGTCCATCATAAATCTCCATCTTGTCTTCTTCCTCCCAGCAGCAAAAACGAACTCTCTCCTTGCTGTTTTTTAAACTGTCTTTTTATCTAGGGAAACTCCCACTCCCTTCGGCCAGCTATATTTTTTTTCCCAGTTACCAGATAAGCAATGTGCAGAAAAAACTAGGTGAAAGTTCTTGCTGCCTAACTTAATTCCTCACAGCGTACTCCTATAATCTTAGGATTTACCGGAGGACCTGGCCGTGTTCCAGTCTAGATCTGGGTCTCCCACTACGATCTTAGGATCTGTCAGGAGTACCTAGCTGCATCTGGCTTGGCCTAGCGTCATGCCCTATGATCTCAGCATCTGTCGGGATGACCTGGCCTTAGAGGTATCTATCTGCACCCAGCTCAGTCATTGATCATCTCTGTAACTTTAGGGTTCACAGAGTGGTCACAGTTTTCTTTTCTCTTCCTTTTGGATTTTTCAGTATTTTGGTTTGGCAGCTGTTTGTCCTCTCGCCTATCTTAGGATAGCAGAGTGACAGCAGTTGGTCAAAGGTGCAGAGAAGATTTTTAATTTTATTTTGGTTTGGCAGCTGTTTGTCCTCTCGCCTATCTTAGGATAGCAGAGTGACAGCAGTTGGTCAAAGGTGCAGAGAAGATTTTTAATTTTATTTTGGTTTTGGCAGCTGTCTGTCCCCTCGCCTATCTTAGGATAGCAGAGTGACAGCAGTTGGTCAAAGGTGCAGAGGAGATTTTTAATTTTTTTTTCTTTCTTGGAGTTTTGTTTGTTTTTATTGCTGACCTAGCCAAGGCTAGATTGCCAGCATAAGATGGGGGAGCAAAAACAGTCGGCAACTGTGGACAGAATCTTGGAAGTGGCTTCGGGATTTTTCGAGCAAGCCAAGCAGAAAATTAGGGAAAGAAATTCCCTTATAGAACATCTGTACCAGGAAAACCTACTTCTAAAACGTTTTTCAAGCACAGAACCTGGCTTGATGCAAAGGTTTTTCCAAGCTCAGCAGGGTTCCTTTGGGGATTGCTGCAATGAGACGCTCCAAACAATTGGGAGCGATCCTGAGATGCAAGATGCTTGTGTGGAAAGAGTTAACGAGGCCCAGTGGAATTCTAATGAGCATTCCAGAGAAGACAGCGATTTATCGCCCGTCCAAACAAAGGATTCACAGGCCCTGGAGCCGCGCGCAGAGAAAGGAATGCAGGAGAAAGTTTGCCGAGAAGCTGTTTCCGTGGAGGAATTAGCATCGGACGACGCAAGGGAAAACTGCAGTGCTCCAGAGAATTTCAGTGCATTGGGATTCAGCTCAGCACCACCCTCAGCTCTTTTTCAGAGCACAGGACAGGTGAGAAGCTCTGAAATAATTCGGGATGAGACTATGGGTTTGCCAGAAGAGGGAGAGCAAGGGATTTTCCAAAGCAATCAAGCAATTGCTGGGACTGAGAGCCCTCACATCAGCTTAGGAGCAACAGCAGTTCCAGGGGGAGTAAGATACCAGCAGGATTATGATATGGGGACTCTGCTTAATTCTTCGCTAGGACTTGTGTCAGCAGATCTTGATGCATGTCAGATCTGAAACAACCCCCCTTCTCTTAGCCCCGAGGGAACAGCGAAATCAGACACTGTTAGGTTGACAGGGACCCCGTGTACTTCATGGCAGTTTGGAAGTAATGAGATTTACCAGGGGGGTGGCCTACTCAGTGTACCGGAGCAGTCAGCTGAGAAGGCTGGAGGAGTGAAGGTTTTCTCAGAGTCATCTCCAAGTGCCATAGTAGTTGATAGTGGAGCGGTTTTGCAGCATGGACTTTCACATTGTTTCAATAGTACAAGTGAATGTGGAGCTAATCCTGTAAGCTTGCTTAAAGATAGAAAGCTGCATTTGAACCTGTCAGATTGTGAGACTGTTTCTAACACAACCAATGTAGGGGGAAGCGCTAACTTTTTGGGATTACAAAGTACTGATGTTTCTCCAGAGACTGAAATCATATCTGGAAACTTTGGCCCAGTACCACAGATAAACTTCTCAGAAAGATCTTTAGAAAGAAAAGCAGAGGTTGGGGACCATACTTATTTTCAACAGCCTATTTTCCAAGGAAGTGGTGAGAATGCTGATACTGTTTCTGAAGCTATGCAGAGTACTCCCGAGGGAACTTTGATGCAACAGCGGCCTCTTGTGACCAAACCTGATAGCACAGCTAATTCAGCAATACAGGTATTCAGAGGTGAAGGCATTGATCAATTTAGCCCAGGACAGATATTGGAGTCTGTGTTAGCTAATCACCAAAACGTCTTCTCGAATTCACTGGGAGAAACTAATGTGGTGAAACATTTTATTACAGTCAATGATGGTTTGACTTCTGTTTCTGTTCCTATGGACCTAGAAGGGACTAAGGGCAATTTAGTGTCTGGAACTGTTGAAAGTCTTATTTCACAAGGAGTGATTGAACCATGTAGAACAGTTGTATTCAATACTATTTCAGTGTGTCAAGGCAAACAGGATGGTCTCAAAGTAGAATTAGATTTTAGCCAGTTAAATAAGTTCACTGAGACTGAGACAATCCCTACAATCAATGTTGAGACGTTGGTGGAAATTGTTGCAAACGCTGAATACATTTCTGTGATTGGAATAAAAGGAGGGCTTTATCAGATTTTAATTAAAGAGGAACATCGCCCTTATACATCATTTACTTGCCCTCAGGGAATTTACCAACTCAGAAAACTAGCACCTGGAATGAGAAATACCTATGTTACTTTTCAGAAATTGGTTGATGAATTGTTTGGTGATTTATATTACGTGATTGGCTATGTAGACAATCTTGTAATTTACAGCCCTGATCCAATTCAAGCAGACAAAAATGCTTTGACATTCTTAGAGAAGCAGAGACATCAAAGCCCAAGATTAATGCAGTGGTATTTCAGATTGCAAAAGTATGATTTTGATGTTGAATATGTACCTGGAAAGGAGGCCTTGATTGCTCATTGTTTATCTAGAATATTCAGTGCAGATGCAAGGGGAGAAAATGGCTAGAATTGTTAAAGCTCTGATGTTTAATTTTCTTGATATTCTGTATGACTATGTTCCTGAGCATACATAGAGTGTTTTCACTATTATTACTACATATCAGTATATTAGTTTGTCAAGTTATTATGATGTTAACCCTGGTTTCACTATTTTACTGTTGGATGACTAGAGTATTATCTGAGCATATGCAGAGTGATGTATTTGATTAATTATACTAACTTGTTTATTCTTCTGTTTTTCAGACTAGTAGAAGTGTCTAACGCAATTTTCTCTCATGTATGGTAAATACTGTAATTATAATAGTTCTCATGTATCAATTGTTTTGCTATTTTAGAATCATATTTGAAATGTATTACTTTATGCTCAAGTTAATATCTTTCTCTATTTTGTTAATGCTTAATTATGACATCTCATCTTATTCAGTTATCAAAATTAAACTTAAATTGTTTGAGAATTTTGTTAATCTTCCGGGGGCTTGTGATGAGATGGGTTTTTGAGTTAAAATCTTTTAAGACATATGGGTTTTCTAATTATGAAATGAGCCAGAGAGGTTCCATCTTGTTTCTTTGTATAAAGTATCTTTGCTATGCTGACAAGTTGTTTTCTAGGCGAGCCGAGAGAATGTTATTCTGAGAGCCTGAGAAAGGACTCTGTTTGATTAGATAGATGGGAATTGTTGTGACTCTTTGATAAACCACCGTAACCCAAATAACATCTGGTGCGTATGAGAAAGAAGTCATGTGGTGCAACAGGACTGTTTGCCTAGTAACGAACTCTGATTGGATGACATCGTGGGAAGGTGCGAAGAGCCCTTGCCAGTTACTCTTGAAAAAGGAACTTTTTCACTATGGACATTGTCTTTCCAAGACCGACCTTTCAGTCATTCGTGACCTACTCTTCAGCCATTTAGGACTCACCCTAATGTCTTTCGAGACGGACTGGTGGCCTACCTACATGGACTGGTTCCTATGCTTTGCTGGATTACTTTTGGACTTATGGGATTTTTCCTAAGGACTATGCATGGACTATTTTCTATGGACTGTTACCTATGGAATATCCTTTAAGAACTTCTTTTCTTGGAATACTCCATATGGACTATGCTCTTGTAATTTTGTAAGGACTATGGTATATTTACTGGATGTTTCTTTTCTAAGGACTATGGGACATATAATGGATTTTTACTTTTGTTAAGGGATTTTTATTCTACAGTATCACTGAGGACTATAGCCTTTTTATAACCTACTTGGATTATTTTGTTTTTAATAATGATTTCCTGGACTGGAACTGTTTTTATTCTTTTTAATGGCTTTTTGTGTTTTTATAAGGTTTTTGAACACTTTTCTATTTTTCATGTTTTCTTTGCCTCACTACATCTTTGTAACTTACCAGCACAGTGCTAGTTTATTTGTTTTGGTTTAATTTGGCTTTGATACTTAGTAACATGCTTATTCTTTAATAAAATAAAGATTATAAAACTCAATTGGTTTTCTGAACAGTACACTTGTCATAGGGTCATCTGAGAGTGCTGCCTCGGCCTAGCTTACTTAGAGTCCTGTCAGTGGTGCAAGTTAAGTCTAAGGACTACAAAGCCCACTTGACCTTTTCACAATAATATCTGAGAGTGTCAGGGTGTTCTTATGTGGGCAGACCTGTGAGATGGAGTGTTGTATCATGGCTAGCTGAATTTGGACTCATTCAGCCCATTTTAGCATGTGCAAACTCCTGATTGCTCTCTGTCCAGGCTTACACGTGTTTTTGGACCCGTGTTAGCTCGCATGCTCTGTAGTAGGAAAGTTTTTCATGCTATTTTAGAGAAGCTTCACTCTCTGGTTATCTCGTTGCTAAGATGAGTAGAGAGCAGAGACATTCGTAGTCAAAATAATTCTGCCACAAAACATGAAAACAACTCTCAAGCTCCCATGAGAAAGTTAGGCGGGACAACAAGACCCAGGAGGGGGTGTTCCTTATGAAGCATCCTGGGAAGGAGAAGGAAGTTGGTAGAAGTTGGAAAAAGATGGAGTTTGACTGAGAAAGGACAGACACGTGTTTTCCCCCAAAATGGATTATAACTGGTATCTAACTTTTCCTGGTGGATCATGGACTATGGAATCACAGGAACATAAGAATGACTATGCTTATGCATTATTCTAGTTTTTTATTTTAATTATTTTAATGCTTTTAATTATTTTATTTTTCCAACTGGAGTGGTGGGAGTGATCTGACTGCCTTGTTATGAAAATGTTTCTAACTGAATTACTTTGCAATAATCTGAATTCTTTTCTGAACCATCCTTTTTAAATAAAACAGTAATGATTTAGAATTGCATGCATTGGTTTCTTGAACAGACTAGTCTTTCTGATTTGGCCATGTGTATTTGCTACCTGATATAGAGCCCAGATTAGCCTGAGTTTAAACTCATGGATTTGTCTGTGTGTGTGTGTTGCTTTTCTTAATAAAGGAGGTGGATTTGAGGAAGAAGTGTTAGTCAGGGCCTAGCTGAGAGTCTTGGGCTCATCTTAGCTCCTAAAGGACTGACTAAACTTTGGAATCTCTCCATTCTCCGGCATCCCCAGTATCTCCTTGGAGATGGGGGATTGCTGACACCCAGCGGTGCTTCCTCCTCCTCCTCCTCCTCCTGCTTCAGCTGCCTTGGCTCTGGAGGCTGGCTGGGCTCGCCTTGCAAAGTTTGCTCCTCTGTTGTGGTGGGGGTAGTTGCTGCTGCTGAGTGTGTCTTTTTTTGAGGGGGCCCTCAGAGCAAGGTTGCCAGACCTCCATGTGTGGATGCACGTGTGCACCTCTGGGGGCCCACCCCATTCTGTTTAATTTCGTGGGCACCGAGGGGGGCATTTCTCCTTTGGCAAGGTGATTCTGTGAGGTTTTTAAAATTTTATGTCGTGCCCTCCTCCCCCCCCTGCTAGGCGGCCACCGGCAGTCCCTCCCTTCTCCGCTTCTTCGTCTTGCTGGTGGTGGTAGTGAAGAAGGAGCCGGAGGGGGTCATGGCTGGCGACGAAGGCTCGCACCCCCCCTCCTCGTCGGAGCCCCAGCCAGGCTAAGGAAACTCCTGGGCAGCTTCCTTGGGCTCTTGCTCCGCTAGGTGAAAAATCTGATGCGGCCCAGCCTCATCCAGACTCTGCCTGCAGCGGCCCCCAGGTAAATTGTGTTTGAGACCCCTGCTCTAGGGGATATGGGAGACACCTTTGCTGTGTTTTGGGGGCTCAGTACTCCAGGCCCATCACACTCCAAAAGCATTTATTGTTTTGTTTTGTTTAAACAAATAATTTTTATGTCAGCTATTAGAGGGCAAAAGGGAGCCCTTTCAAATAGGAATAAATAAAAGGAAGTATTTGAGGGCACTGGAATGGATGAGGCCTTTCCATGATCCTACTGTGTGTGTCTCTTCTGGCTATGGTCCTTGAACTTCTGGAGAGTGCCAGTTTCTGGAATATATGAAGTATCTCCTGAAGCAAAGTTCATGGAGGAAGGAAAATATTCATTCTGAACAACAAGCCAGAATAACAGATAATTCATGAGTTATAAAAATGGAATAAAAGCAGTACATTTTAAAAATTCATTTATTTGAAGCAGTAGCTAATTGCTTTCCTGCTCAATCTGGACAGTATCTTGCTTGTGTTGGTGGAGTATAACGTTACAGCTGCATAAATACACTGGGCAATAAGGATTGTGGGATTTGATGGTGTGTATATGTACTGAGCAATGAGGGTTGTGAAACTGGTTGTGTGGTTCCCATTTTGACTGACTGTGTAAAGTGCTTGCAACATGCTTCATGAATAGCACTTCCACCTTGGTGCCATGAACACTACCACTTGAGTAATGTCAAATTAAGCAAGAGTAGTTCCTTAAGAGGATTGCAGCTTTTAACTCCCAAACTGATGTACCACCAAGTTTTTTTACACTTGTTCCCATCTGAGTTTGCTTTCGAAATGGAATTAAGCATCCAGCTTAAAAAGACTGTCTCTGAGGTGCTGGTCCCACCCTTGTATGTGTTATATATACCACATCCCTGTGGTTTTGCTCTCCCCTCCCCTTTCCAAATATACAATAAGAATGCCAAATGAACCCAGCTCATTGTAAGACATGTTATTATATTAACAGATTTACAAACCACCTGATACACAATTCTTCTTTAAAAAGCTGTCTAATATGAAAAACGAAAATACTTACTTTGTACTTGGAGATTTCATAGCTCATTGAATGGATGAATGCTGAAAAGCGTCTCTTAAAGATTCTGGCTGGACCATCTAGAAATCACTTAACAGACTTCAGAGTGGAGTAGGAAAATCAAAGAATAATCAAGTAAAATAGGGCTACTTAGATACAAGAAAAAAATTATGTGAATGCAGAGAAATACATTCAATGTGGCATTTATGTGCATGCAATTTATGCCCTATCACGTGTACAAAAGATGATTTAGTAAATGGCCAAGATTACTCCATTGAAGTAGACTTCTTCTGGTCAAATACAGTCAAATCATTTTAACATTTTAATTTGTTTTGTCTATATTTCATATACATCCATAATTTTAAATTATGCAGTGCTATGATATGAATAAAGATTGCATGACATATGTTTCAAGGTGCTCAGAGGATGCTGCATCACTACTCCCACAAGTCTTCAGTCTCTTCTCCCCACAGCTTGCATGCAATACTCTTACTTGTAATTCATTACTTTCCCATGTAAGCAGGGTAACCACGCTGCTTTTAGAGGCTAATGGAATGCTCCACTCAGTGCTGGGGGCAGTGACAGCTCCTGATTGATGCTTCCAATGCTGAAATTCACACCAGTTTATTTAGGACACAATGCTCTTGTCCCTACAGGAAGCCTGAGCAGTTCCAGCCACACTTCCTGTAGCTGAATACTGAACAAAAAACAATGTGAAGTATAGCATTGGAAGCAAGAGATGAAGTTCCACATGGTTGTGATTGGCAGAGATCTCTTCTTTTACTTTGTGTAAATGTCAAAAAGTAATAGTGCCAGTATGCTACCTTGTGGGAGATCGCTCCTTTGATTTTTCTAGCCACTGTGCCTTCCTTGAAATTCAAGAAAGCATGCATAGGCATCCTTCAGTCTCGAGAGACTATGGTAACGTGCTCTGTATGGAGGTCTTGGAACAGTGTCTTGTGTGGCTGAAAAGGCCAATTTGAGAGTGACAATCTCTTCCACATTTAAGACAAGTACAATCTGTCCCCTGTCCAGCTCCCTGGTTTTGCTTGTTTCGGGACTGCCTCTTTGCTTTGGCCTGCTGTACAAGTGTCTCTTCAAATTGGGAGAGGCCATGATGTACCGCCTGCCTCCAGGCTGAACGCTCAGACGTCAAGGTTTCCCATCTGTTGAGGTCCATTCCTAAGGCCTTCAGATCCCGCTTGCAGATGTCCCTGTAACGCAACTGTGGTCTCCCTTGGGGGCGGCTTCCCTGCTCTAATTCTCCATACAGGAGATCTTTTGGAATCCGACCATCAGCCATTCTCACGACGTGCCCAAGCCAACGTAGACGGCGCTGTTTCAATAATGTATACATGCTGAAGATTCCAGCTCGTTCTAGGACTACTCTATTTGGAACTTTGTCCTGCCAGGTGATACCAAAAATGCGTCGGAGGCAACGCATATGGAAGGTGTTCAGCTTCCTCTCCTGCCGTGCACAAAGGGTCCAGGACTCGCTGCAGTATAGGAGTGTGCTCAGGACACAGGCTCTATAGACCTGGATTTTGGTGTATGCCGTCAACTTCTTATTAAGCCATACTCTCTTTGTGAGTCTAGAGAACATGGTAGCTGCTTTCCCAATGCATTTATCCAGCTCGATGTCTAGGGAGAGAGTGTCAGAGATTGTTGAGCCAAGATACACAAATTCATGAACAACCTCCAGTTCTTGCATGGAGATAGTAATAGAGGGAGGTGAGTCCACGCCCTGGCTCATGACTTGTGTTTTCTTCAGGCTGATAGTTAGTCCAAAGTCTTGGCAGGCCTTGCTAAAATGATTTATGAGTTGTTGGAGGTCTTCAGCAGAGTGGGCAACAATGGCTGCATCATCAGCAAAGAGGAAGTCCCGCATGCATTTCAATTGGACTTTGGTCTTCGCTCTCAATCTAGTGAGATTAAAGAGCTTTCCATCTGATCTTGTCCGGAGATAGACACCTTCTGTTGCAGTTCCAAAGGCCTGCTTCAGCATGACAGCAAAAAAGATCCCAAACAGGGTTGGCGCAAGGACACAGCCTTGTTTTACTCCACTTCGGATGTCAAAGGGATCTGATGTTGAGCCATCAAAAACTACAGTGCCCTTCATTTCCTCATGAAAGGACCTGATGATATTAAGGAGTTGAGGTGGACATCCAATCTTGGGAAGTATTTTGAAAAGTCTGTCCCTGCTGACCAAGTCAAAGGCCTTTGTGAGATCTATGAAGGCCACAAAGAGTGGCTGTCGTTGTTCCCTGCATTTCTCCTGCAGCTGTCTGAGGGAAAATACCATGTCGGTGGTGGATCTATTAGATCGAAAACCACACTGTGATTCTGGATAGACTCTGTCTGCAAGCACCTGGAGTCTCTTCAGCACAACACGGGCCAGCAGCTTCCCTACAACGCTGAGAAGAGAGATACCGCGATAGTTATTGCAGTCGCCCCTGTCACCTTTGTTCTTATACAATGTGACGATGTTTGCGTCCTTCATGTCCTGTGGTACTCCACCTTCTCTCCAGCAAAGACAAAAGACTTCATACAGCTCAGTGGTGATGATCTCTTTACAGCACTTCAAAACTTCTACAGGGATGTTGTCCTTTCCAGGTGCCTTGCCAGAGGCAAGGGAATCTAAGGCCGCTTTTATTTCTGCTAAAGTTGGTTCACTGTCCAGCTCTTCCAAGACAGGCAGGCACTCAATGTTATTTAATGCCTCTTCTGTAACTACATTCTCTCTAGAATATAGCTCAGAGAAGTGCTGCACCCAATGTTCCATCTGCTGTGCTCGGTCCTGGATGATCACGCCTGTAGTAGACTTCAAGGGAGCAGATTTCTTCTGTATTGGACCTAAAGCCTGCTTGATACCGTCATACATTCCCTTGAAGTTACCTGTGTCTGCTGCTATCTGTATCTGAGAGCACAGCTGAAGCCAATAATCATTGGAACATCTCCTGGCAGCCTGTTGGGCTTGGCTATGAGCAGCTCGAAGAGCCTGCAAGTTGTACTCACTAGGACAGGCTTTGTATACTGCTAGAGCTCTCCTCTTATCCTCAATGGCTGGCATCAACTCCTCTGAATGGGCTTCGAACCAGTCAACCGTCTTTTTGGTCTTCTTGCCAAATGTGGACAAGGCAGTGTTATAAACAGCATTCTTGAAGTGTTCCCAACGTTCAGGTGCATTTGCATTAGCCAGGCCTGGAAGGGTTTCCTGAAGCGCTTGGGCAAATTCCTCCACTTTTCTTTGATTGCGAATCTTGTTGATGTCTATATGTGGTCTTCCTTCTCTTTTAGTGTGATACAATCTCTTTGTTCGCAGTTTTATTCTGCTACACACCAGGGAGTGATCAGTATCACAATCGGCACTCTGGTAACTGCGTGTGATCATAATACTAGATAGGCTAGAACGTCTAGTGAGGATCAAATCAAGCTGATGCCAATGCTTCGATCTTGGATGTCTCCAAGAAGCTCTGTGTTGAGGCTTTGTATTGAAGAACGTGTTGGTGACACAAAGACCATAATAACAGCAAAACTCCAGCAAGCGTTGGCCATTTTCATTCATCTTTCCAATGCCAAAATGGCCTAGACAGGTGGGCCAAGAGTTGTGATCTGCACCAACTCTAGCGTTAAAGTCTCCAAGAATGAACAGCGGCTCTCTCTCAGGGACTTTTTTGATAGTAGCCGCCAAATCATCATAGAATGTGTCTTTGACTTCTGTTGTGGATGACAGTGTTGGTGCATATGCACTGATTAGGGTGACCAGTCCCGCTGATGAGTGGAGCTGCAGAGACAGGATTCTTTCACTTCCCACAGTAGGTGGAACAATGGATCTCAGCAAACTATTTCTGACTGCAAAGCCAACACCATATTCCCTGGTCTCGTTCAATGGTTTTCCCTGCCAGAAGAATGAGAAGGTTTTTTCTTTGACAGATCCCATGTCTGGCAATCTCGTCTCTTGCAGGGCAACAATGTCCATCCGCAGTCTGCTCAGTTCAATGTCGATGACAGCTGTCTTGCGCACGTCGTCTATTTCCTGCAGGTTGTCAGAAAAGCCAGGGGTCATTGTCCGAACATTCCAGGTGCCCAACTTTAGGGCAGATGTTTTCTTCTGATTGTTGCGTGGTGCAGGGTTATTGATCTGCTTTTCGGCTCTCCCACCATCAGAAGTAGCCCCTGGCATCATGCTCTATGCCAATCGAGCAAGACTTGTAACCAGTAACTGCTAGTTCCTGTGTTATTTCAGCACTGTATGCAAAGCTGGAGTGTCCTCTCCAGAGCACGAAGCCTGGGTAGAATAATATGGAGGATAGGCTGTTACCCAGGCAGCAAATCCCCCCTCTCCACGTCACTGAGATAGTCCAATGGAAAGGTAAGAGCCAATACAACTGGTTTCAGCGACGTCGCAGGAGTTGGCAGAACAACACAAACTGTCTACGGGACTCCGGCTCCGGATTTTGCCTCGAGGTTATCTCCTGAAGCCTTTTCCATGAGTAGATATAGCCACAAGGCAGTGGAGGTTTGAAATCAGAGTTTTCCTTCTCCTAGATGGGCTGCCTTACATGGCTGGCGAGTCCCACCTACCCACCCTGCTCCCTAATAGTGTGGAAGTATGATCCTACTCCTGAAACATTCCTGCCGCAAGAAAGACAGAACAGAAATTCCACCCTAGCAACCTGAGTGCTAGGATAGGAGCTAATGATAACATAATCACATTAGAACATTATAGAAGGGACTGAGGCTGAATCCGGATAAGAAGGAAGTTCTGAGGGTGGGTGCCCCCGTGGTAGGTGGCTTGGGTGGCTCTCTCACATTTGGGGGGACCACCTTGGCGACGAAGAGTGGGGACCGCAGCCTCGGCATATATTTGGACCCAACGCTCACCATGGAAACTCAGGTGGCGTCAGTAGTCCGCACTGCATTTTTCCATCTCTGGCAGATTGCCCGGCTGTGACCCTATCTCGACATGGGGGCGCTCACTACCTTGGTGCATGCGCTCGTAATCTCAAGATTAGATCACTGTAACGCGCTCTATGTGGGGCTGCCTTTGAGGCTGACACGGAAACTTCAGGTGGTGCAGAATGCGGTGGCCAGGCTCCTTACAGGAGTGAGAAAATATCAACACATCTCTCCAACGCTGGCCGCATTGCATTGGCTGCCCATCTGTTTCTGTGTCAACTTCAAAGTTTTAATGCTTACTTATAAGGCCCTAAATGGTTTAGGACCTCGATATTTGGTGGAATGCCTCCTCCCAACAAGGTCTACCCGGATCACCCGCGCGAGTCAGGAGGTGAGGCTGAGGAGCCTGATGCCGAGAGAGGCCCGGAAGGAGAAGACACAAAACCGGGCTTTCTTGGCGGTGGCTCCTCGCCTCTGGAACAATCTCCCTCCGTCTAATGAAGCCCTAAAGGTAAAGGTAAAAATTCCCCTTGACATTTAGTTCTGTCGTGTCTGACTCTATGGGGCGGTGCTGATCCCTGTTTCCAAGTCGTAGAACCAGCGTTTGTCCATAGACAGTTTCTGTGGTCACGTGGCCAGCACGACTACACATGGAAAGCCGTTACCTTCCCACCATTGTGGTATCTATTTATCTACTTGCATTTTTACATGCTTTCAAACTGCTACGTTGGCAGTTGCTGGGACAAGCAACGGGAGCTCACTCTGTCACATGGATTTGATCTTACAAGAGCAAGTCTTCTGACCTTGCAGCACGGAGGCTTCTGTGGTTTAACCCACAGCACCACCATGTCCCCTTAATGAAGCCCTATTCAGGTGTTATAGAATCCACTGTTGCCAGCATGCCTAGAGAGAAACGCTGCTTCATCTGTTAGCATTCTCTTCATACTTTTGGTGGCACTACTGATGAGGAGAGGTTCCTGCTCATGTGCAGGTCCTTCACATGAGAGAGAACCCAGATTTTCCAGGGTTCTTGCTGAGTAGAGCCTACACTTAAACAGGGATCTTTCCTCTTCAGACTCAGTACTGAAATCATAAAAAAAGCAACAGAGGGGACAAGGCTAGGCATTTCCTTCCAAGTGTGTTGACAACACAGGATTTTGTAATGGCTGAATAGGACTTAAATTGACTAGTTATGGTATTTCCATTCTTTCCGTACGAAACCATATTAAAAACTGTACTTGTTAACTTAAGGACGTGGTTTTATCTTACCCAATGGTGCAACTTTCTGTTTTTGTTGTTGTTTGCCTAGTCCATACAGTTATATCCATGAACAAAGCTATGCTACAACCACTAATAATGGTGCCAACATCTGAAAAATTGTTGGAGAATTTCTTTTTCCCTAAAAGAAATTGGGTGAAATTGCTCCCCCAGTTACTTCTCACCCAAATCAGGTAGAGACCAGTTGGGCACTTAGGATGAAAACTGTTACCTAAAAGGGATAAGCTCCACTGTGCATTTCTACCCCACAACATGAAATGTGAAAGGCAGTCAGGAGGAGCTAAAGCCGTTCAACTTTTCTACTAGATTGCTCATTGCCATCTGCTTAGCTGGAGATCACCATTAAGTCAGATGCAGCTGAAGTTTCTTTGAGTCAGAATGTTTACATATCAGGCATAAGGATGTTTACTGTCTGCATGGAGCTCCTAGAAAGAGAACTTCAACCTTTCCAGAACTCCCAAATGAAAACAAGAAAACTGTGATTAAAAAATAGAACAAGGCTTTGTGAACTTTTGTTGAATGCAGACAGATCTCCTACACATACCATTAAGCAAAGTGGCTCAGGAAGATATATTGTTAAGTAGAAATGGCCAAAGTGATGCAGCCCTTGTGCTCCATTATCATTATGTACAAAATCAATATCAGAACAATCCAAGTCTAGACACATAAATGTCAACGTATTTAACAAGAAGCAGTAACAGTGGGCAGAGGACCCATTTAAATCAGAACTGAGGTAGTTTGATAGCTCTTGAAGCAGCTTAGCAGGGTTTTATAGAAGATAAAAAACTGTTTAACTAAGCATGGAGAAGAAAGCCTGAGGGCTTGTAGCTAAGAATGGCACCAGAAAGAAGAGTATCACAGGGAACACTTAGAGTGTGCTTTATTGTGCCTGTCAACTTACAAAAGTTGACTATTTTGTCAAAGGCAAAAATGCTCTTTAATCTAACTAATTTCCTCTTTCTATTAAAGGTTTTAGGTTACTTAATCAAATTACCAAATATGGGAAATAGGATATTCATCTTGCTTTGCAAGAGTTGAAGTTACATCCCTTTTCTAACCATGGTCTTGATTGGTTCTATATAGTTTTATGAGGAAATTCTTTTGTCTAATATCCGATGAAGCAATAAAACCAGACTGCTTGGATCTGAAACAGAATTATTGGTCAATAACACAGTCACCTCACCATTCAGCAATTGAATAAAGTTGGATTAGAAAATATTCAAGGTCTGTAATTCACTGTCACCAGGTACCTCTGCGGCTTGTTTTGTTCATTATGCTACTGTAAGGTCTCATCAAGAAAGTTAAGTCACTATGCTTTCATCATGAACATTCAGACACTGAGATCATTAAAAATGTCATTCTTGACAATTTGTTTATACTCTTCATTCTATGGATTTTGAAATTCCATTATGTCTGGAAATACAAACGTTTAAATCATTTGGTTTTTGTAAAAGCTATAATGCCAGTATGGGTCAGAGTCATTTGATTTGACTGGGGCTTTGGAGATGGCTCTAGCCACTGCTGAGCTACGAAACCCATTATCTGAAATCCTGTTGTGCAATTATACAAAATAAGTAATATTTGGAAGGAAATTGAGGTAACCTAACAAATCTCAATAGGCATTATCTGTGCATATTGAATTGCTCAAATCAGTATCCAGCACATAATGTCTAAAGAGATTTCTTAACCTACAGCAGCTCATGTCTAAAAGTTATGCTATTTGCATAACTCTGCAACACGACTTCAGCTGTTGGAGGATTCTTGTTCAGCCACACTCTTTCAGCCTGACCTACTTCATTGGGTTGTTGTGAGGAGAAAGAAAATCATGTGTGACTGCTGCAGCTCAGTATAGGTATAAATGTAACAAATAATAATCGTGTCTGGCTTAGAGTGTGTAAGGTGTGTGATATAACCTAGGAACTTTTGATAGATTTAACCCTTATCTGACCTTCAAACTTCATTTTTGAGAAATTTCAGGACTAGGTAAAGGCTAAAATAGAACAGAATGGGGCAGAATGGGAACTTCTTAATAAAGACTGATGCCAAAAATTGTAGGATGCAAAGGACAAACATTAGAACAATATCTTAGACCTCAAACCTAAACAAATTTACTCTTTCATTAATCTTATACTGCCCAAACTCCCACTGGAATGGAACATAGTGGCCTGGAACAGCAGCTTTCGAATAGGATGATCAAACTAAATTCATGACTAGATACCTTCAGGAGCAACATTACAGTACCCATTCTGTGCAGAAGATTGGCAATACAGTGGACCCTCTACTTACGGAATTAATTCGTATTGGAATGGTGGCTGCAGGTCAAAAAATCAGTAGGTCGAGTCTCCATTGACCTACAATGCATTGAAAACCGGTTAATGCCTTAACTGGCCATTTTTGTTCCATTTTTGTTCCATTTTGGGGTTTTTCTGGTCTGTAGGTCGATTCTCTGGCTGCAAGTCGAACCTAAATTTTGCGGCCAGAGAAGTCTGTAACTCAAAAAGTCTGAAAGTCGAGCCATCTGTAAGTCGAGGGTCCACTGTATAGGACAGCATGCCAGAATTCACCCACCCCATTGCAACAGAGGGGACAGATGCAACCAGCCACAATAGAGCTAACATTCCAGGTCCTGCTCTGTTCTCTTTCACATTATTGAAAAGGACCATGAATAGCAGCTTCCGAGATGGTGGCCACAACTAATTCAGCAGTCACATATGACTGGATGGGAGTAACATATTAAACCACTGACCTTCCACAGGAGCCACAGTCCACACACAGAAAAACAGATTGTGGCTGTATGCTTTCTGCCAACCTTCCCAGAGCCCTCACTTTTGCTTAGAATGAAGACAAAAAGACTGAGAAGGTTCATGCTGTCATTTGGTGCCTTTGAGATGTTTAGGTTTTGTTTCATTATTCTTCTGTGATGGATGATTTTCATTGAGCTGTGCTACTCAGAAGTTACTCTGGGCTGATTTTTTCAATATGGATTTTCTGCACGGAATGCTGTTCCCGGGGGTGGTTGGGGGCTGTTTGCATTAGTCCCCTCTAATTGGGTGGAATGGATGAATTTTGTTGGGCTACCTTACTCGGAAGTCAGTGTTCCAAGCAGGGTTTTGTTTGTTTGTTTGTTTGTTTGTTTGCAGGTTTCTTGGTTTTTTGCAATACCAATTTTCTACCTAGAATAAATACCAGAATGTTGTTCCTGGTGGCATTTTAGGTTGCATCAGCTCCCTCTAGTCAGAAGAAGGAATTTTGCTGGGCTTCCCTCCTCAGAAGCCACAATTCCTGACTGTTTTTCAGAATATTGATTTTCTGCCTGAAACAGGTACAGTGGTGCCTCGCTTAACGAGCGCACTGTATAATGACGAAATCGCAAAGCAATTAGGTTTTTGCGATCGCAAATGCGATCGCATACCGATGGCCTCTATGGCCGAAATTCGCATAGGGAAGATCAGTAAGCGTTTCGCTTACCGACCTTCGCTTTGCGACCCACGGATCAGCTGTTTGGCGGGTCCAAAATGGCCGCCGGAACAGCCAAAATGGCTGTGCGCAGCATTTTCGCACCCTCGTTAAGCGAGGGGAGGGCGCAAAAATGGCTGCTGGCTATGGGAAGGCTTCGTTAAATGGTGAGTTTTCAGCCGATTTGGAATGCATTAAACGATGTTTAATGCGTTCCAATGGCTTTTTTTGTTCCGTTTAATGAAGTATTCACATAGCGAAGGTTAATCCGGAACGGATTAACCTCGCTATGCGAGGCACCACTGTACTGTAATATTGCTCCTAGGTTTTTTGGGGGCACTGCTTGCATCAGTCCCCTCTAGCTAAATGGAATGGATGACTTTCACTGGGTTGCCCTTCTCAAAAGTCAACAGTCTTGCATATTTTTCAAAATACTGATTTTCTACCAGGATCAGTTATTAGAATGTTGTCCCCAGGAACATTTTGGGGCTGGTTGCATCATTCCCCTGTAGACAGATGGGTTGGGTGAATTTTGTTGGGCTGCCTTACTCAGAGGTCAATGTTTACAATTGCTTTATGTTTGGATGAGAAGTGGTTAATTGATGAAAAAAGGAGATTTTCCTTGCTTGATGTCACTTTATGACTGGGAGTGTGCACTAAGAGGGTATCATGTAGACCATCTTGACTGCTGCCGTTGGTGTTGTCAGGCTTGGTATCCTTTTTGTTCCTGGCAACATGGGCATGATATTGTGTAGCAATATTTGACCATTTCTTGACATTATTGAATCATGTGAACAGAAGCACAATATCCCACATTCATAAACTGGAGTCTTTTTGAAGCACTATTTTCATACATCCACAAGCATTCTCACACAAGCCTGTTATCACTGTACAGTCAAACCTCGACTTACGAACGTCCCTACTTACAAACATTTCAACTTACGAACTGCTACAATGGAAAAATATTGCTTCGACTTGCACATGGACCTTCGACATAAGAACAGAAACAAGCAGGAAAAAAAGGCGGATAACTCAACTTTCTAACTATAGGTGGCGCCGAGGCTGCTTCTTTGTGCTGTAGTTCTGTCGGTCATTATAGGGTATGTCGCAGTTGAGAGAGCTCCTGCTTTCGGAGTGAGCCTGTGTGTGTGTCTGCAGGGAGGTAAGCTGCTGTTTTCTCCTTTTAAAAAACTTGTGGGTGGGTTTTGCCTGGGGCGGATATGTTTCTGTGCTGTTTTGTTGGTGGCTTTTTTTCTCTTAATGCCTCATCAAGGGAGCTGAGTTTACTGTTTGTTTTTGGAAGTTTTCCCCCCTGCTTAAAGCCTCAACAAGGGAGGTAGTTTTCTGTTTGTTGTTGGAGGGTTCCCCCCTTCTTAAAGCCTCAATGCCTTCCATTTCTTCAGTCGGAACAGATTAATTGGCTTTCAATGCATTCCTATGGGAAATGGACTTACGAATGCCCTTCCAGAAGGGATTAAGTTCATAGGTCAAAGTTTGATTGTATTTACAAATACATACATATACACATAGCTGTCCAGACTGGCAGAACTGTAATGGAATGCACATAAAAGCACTACTCCTTACTATATATTAACTTCATTGACTAGCATCCTCTTGCCTAAATGCAGAATGGAAGGAAAATGGCATAAATGTCCCACTGTCCAAGCAGGTCTGTTACTGCAACTGGTTGCCAGAATGGTCATGCAGCTGGTCAAACCATGGGGAGCATGCTGGAGAGATCACAGAATAATTTTGTTGGACTTGAACCCAAACCTCTGCTCAAATCAAAGTAGATCTGACAGATGACTGTCCAATTTTCTGTTTGAACACCTCCAGAATTGGAGTGCTTACCACCTCCCGAGATAATTGGTTCCATTGCCACACTGCTCTAACAGCTATAAGACATTTTGCCTGATATGAGGCCAACTGCACAACATCCCTTCTGCTCCATGTCTAAGCAACAGGAGAAAAAGCCACATGCCCAACTCCATTAAAAAGCAAAGTATGCTCAGCCTCTTACTACTTACATCCCTTGCTCCACCCATATTCCTAGAGGCCTGAAATACATTCGCCTTTCAGTCTGAAGTTAACACAGTAATAAAACTGCCAGAAAGGCATCATGCTTGACTTAATAATCTGTCTTTCAAATTACAGAACTGCTCGATTTAACTCTGACTAAATGCTAACATCTTTGGGGCATTTTTGAATGCAAGCCTATGCAACACATTTCTCCCATGTTCAGTTTTCATTCCATTTATGCTACAAAGCATAGATTAGTACACGTTTCACCTTGTCTTAGTCTACACAAGTTCATAGTTTTGTGTGTAGTAATCCTATTCTTTTGCTAAAGAACCCGAGCCATATTTAATACCAGCTGGCAGGCCACAGGCATCTCCAAATGCAAACATGGAAAGTAAAAATTAATGAATGATATATTATACAAACATTATAGCGCAGGCCTATCAATGCCTATTTAGACATTAATCTTGATGGATTCGATGAGCTTTACTCTTAGGTTAGTCTGTAAGGATTATACAGGATTGCAGTCTTAGCAGTGAATACTATTAATGAAGGCTAGAGATTTATTTATTTTATTTTATTAGATTTATACCCCGCCCATCTAGACAGATAGTCTATTTTGGGCAGCAGATGTTTGGGTATCACTCGAAGGCACAGGAAATTTGGAACAAATGATCTACAAACCTGCTCCCTAGAAAAGAAATGCTTGTCATAGTCACACATCACTTGTGAGTCAATATGTGTTTAACATGGCTGTGCTCACCACACTTTCACACTCCCCCTGCTACCATCAACACCTCCAGTTTATCTCTCTACCCCCTGTGGTTCCTAACCTACTTGGGTAGGAGGCAGCAGACACGATGCTGGCAGAACTATCCCACTTTTGAGTGCAGTTTCAATTTTCTGCTGAGGAGGGCAAAAGACTGCATGTCCCAATGTTTCTGGAAGATTATGCTGCTTATAGTATCCATTCCCATGAGGATAGAGCCACTGACTTCCTCTTCTTGTGTGGAAAACACTGGTTCACAGAGGAATGGTTAGAAGGCTGTAGTCAGAAGTATTCAGTATAAAGTCACTTGGACTGCATGTGAAGGATGAAGTCTCTTTTGCAGGTTGAATTTGGAATGAATTCCACAATCCTCTTCAGGCTCTGAAAATGCTTTTCACACAAGGAAGACAGTCAGTTCACAGTTTCTCTGACACTTTTGAGAATGCCATGGGTGATCCAGAACAGTCAAAGCCATCTCTCCTCCTCTCTAGGCTATACTGTGCATGGTTGGAATAACTGTATCAACATTGCATTATATTTTAGGCCCCTGGACATTGTGAAGAAACATGACAAATCTTAGGGGTACTTAGCAGTTCTTAATACAATCAATTAGTGACCTGTATTAAGATAGGACAGTAACCTTATCACATTTTTCTTGATTAAAAAAAGCTAGGAGTGACAGCTTGAAAGCATTTCATAGGATGGAATAATTAAATATTCAGGATTATCTAAATAAAGAGGGAAAACATATCTCCACCTATGATGAAGTCAGTGTAAGTCAGTCTAGAAAGCATGGGAAAGACGAGATGTTGAGTATCCTGAGACATTAGTGGGAAAGGAGAATCTATATACCAGCTTGGACTTGACAGCAGAGGGGATAACCCCAAAGGTCATGCCTGCCATACTCACCCAAAGCTGATCCAAGCAAAAGCAGATTTATCTTTGTGTTGCTCAGTAATGATGCAGTGAAGACACAGCAGATGCTAGGCTCAGAAGCAAGCTGGAGATGGAGGGTGGGTCAATCACTGAATGAGATCCCATATGCCAGCCCCAATGAGCATACTGGCATTGGTGTTTGGAGACAGATAATAATTAAATGATCCCTTTACAAATCCCATTATGGTCAAAAAAGTTTGACTTATGATGACAACAATAAAGTATCATCTCACCTTTTCTCTTAGCAACAACAATGAAATTCACTGGGGACAAAAATTCAGCTTTACACACACACACACACACACACACACACACACACACACACACACACACACACACACACACACACACACACACACACAAAGGGTCAGATGCCCTAAATTAAAAGGAAGGGCCTTTTGATGCTGAATTTATTTTTAATTTACATTGTAAACTACAGTGGTGCCTCGCAAAATGAAAACAATTCATTTGGCGAGTCCTTTCGTACCACGAAAATGATTGTCTTGCAAAGCGTGGTTTCCCATAGGAGAGCATTGAAATTGTCTTCAATGCATCCCTATGAGATGCCTCGCAAGACGATTGCCATTTTTTTGTCTTGTGAAAATGACTGTGACGAAAAAATCATCTTGCGAAGCACAGCCATAGGAAAAGCTGTCTTGCGAGTCATGGAAAAATTGCAAAACGCTTTCGTCTTGCAAGTTTTTCGTGGTGTGAGGTGTTTGTCTTGCGAGGTACCACTGTACTTATAAAAGGGAAAGGTGGGATATTAAACACACACACCACAAGAATGGGAAGAACTGGCAGAACTCAGAAAGCTACTCCTGGTGATGCAGGCAAATCCAAATTGACAATGTTGGCCAAAATTGTATTTTGATTTTAACTAGCATATATTTTGGAAGCAAATTGAAGTTAAGACATATATTGCATTCTGAGTTGTGTGACTGTACACAACAGATCATGTCTATGTGATCTCTTTGTCTGAGGCCATATACCTTTAAATGTTTCACTTATTTTGTTATATTTGCAGGTGTTAGCACAATTTTGGTTTTTATTTTCATTTCCCTCTTACAAAATGTTTTTAAATAATATTAGTCATTCATTCATTCATTTAAACTATTTATTTATTGACTTTCTGTCCAACAGAGTCCCTGATGCACTTATGAAAGAAGATATCTCAAGATTGCAGTTACAGACCAAAATCGTTTCATTTTTTAACACATAGATTATTTGAAGAAAGACAGTTCATAGTGCTACCAATCAACTCTGGCCAGAATCCAACTGCATATTTAAACTGCAGTTAGTGCAACCATGAAATCTGGAGCAGTGAATAGCCACCAATGATCAAGTCCTTGGTTGAATTCCAATGGCTCATGGCAGTTTGTGTGACCAAACACATGACTAGAATTCAAGTGGAGACATTAATTAGTGGTTGCTTGCTGCTCTGAGTTACATCATTGCACTTGCTTTGGGTTTAGTTCATTAAAAAGAAGAAAATTTCCCTTCCCCAAAAACAGAACAATTGGGTTGGACCAATAAAATGTATGTAACTGTACATACTGTAGGCTAGCACCCTATTAAAGCTAGTGTTTCATTTCAGCTGTCCTGCAGCTCTAATGGTATCTTACCTAGGGCTTGAGGTGGAGAGTGGAATTAAGTTGTTTATTTGGAGTGGATGATAGAAGAAAGATGCATTAATCTGCCCATATTTTGAGTGAAGAATGGGACTGACGCCGTAGTCTGAATTTCCTTGCTTTTGGTGGTACAGGTTCAATCTTGACTTTTTGTTTTAAATCAACTTTTTTCTTCTTTGGGGTATGTCTCAACATGTTATAATGTAGGAACACAGCAGCTTTGGGGAAGGGGAAGGATCTGTATTTACTGAACTACTGCATATTACTTATTTAAAAATTGCTTACAAACACATGAAGCAAACAGTCAACAACAACAAATCATTAAGGATTCATCAATTTCTCCAGTGGTTAGAAAATCACCATTTTCACTCCATGTTCACCAGTCTAGAATGTCAACTTGGGGGGGGGAAAGGTACAAATAGACATCTGAAGAAGGCAGTGAGATTGACGAAATCACTGCCAAGCTTATGAGGCTTTGGACAGCATGACTAAGCTTTGCCCCCCTCCCACAGATGGCGCAAGACCTTCAGGGTCTCACGAGAATTGTTTGAAGAGCGGGAGAACGCCCCTGGCTATATAAGGGGCATTCTTCTCGGTAACCGTCCTCTTCTTTCTCAGGCATTGCAGGAGAAAGAGGACTCCCCTGCTCAGCAAAAGTTGCTGTGTCACGAGGACCAGTGCTTCAAAGGACGGGAGTTTTATCTGATTTATATTATTTACATTTCATTCGATTGGGGAAAATTTAATTCATTTGGGTGTTTTAAATTAAGAAAGGATGCTAAGGGGTTGCAGGCAGCAGTGGAGGCACGATCGTGCCGGCGCGCCTAGGTGCAGATGTTTGTTTGCAAATTATTTTTCTTTAAAGTCCTTTAAGGAATAACTCTTATTTTGAAAGTAATATATTGAAAGAAGACTGAAGGGAGTCTGGGCGAGACAGAGGTTTGGATCGGGTGTTTTTTACATGGTTTTTGATAATAGCTTGGAGTGCTAAACCCACCCCAACCCCCCTCCCTTCTATCTAGCTATTCGCCATGGCTTGGTTTGGCTGAACTGAGGCAATTGGGCTCTGCAGTGGGTAGCAACTGGCACCCCCCATCCTTGGGTCCTCCCACTTGTGGGCACCTTTGCATTAAATATAACAGGGCTTATAGGAATTGGGGTGCTGTTTGGACTATTGCAATTTAGGCAACTTAAATTAATAATGTATACATAATTAATAATGTATAAATAAATAAATATACATAAAGTACATAACAATAAAGGGGGATTGAGCTGAAATTAATTGATTTAAAATAAAATAAGGGGAAGTGATTATTTAATAGAATTAATTTTTCTGACTAAGTTGATATTTTAAGTAATTCTGATAATTAAGTCAAGGTTAGGTGATTAGTATATAATATTTAATGAATAAATAAATAATAATCTAAGTTAGTATCTGTTGGTAATTTTAAGTGAACTAATAGTTTTAAATAGATAAATTTAACAGGTAAGTGATCATTCAGGAGGCTTCATTACTTGAAAGTGATCATAGGATACCAAATTTGGTGGAGTGATTGGATAAGAAATAATAATTGAGGGACACAGCCATTAGGTAAGATCATTGGGCAAGCTGTGTAGTATTATAAGGTAGTTTGAAATATAATAATAATAATAATAATAATAATAATAATAATAATAATAATAATAATAATAATAATAATAATAATAATAATAATAATAATAATAATAATAATAATAATAATAATAATAAAGGTAGGAGTTACTGTGGTCTAGGGATATTAGGCCCTGCTTGGTCTGGTATCACAGTTTCTGGTACACACCAGGTAGAGACTCCAAAAGTCATCGTAGGGTTAAACTTAAGACCTAATGGACCGTTTTAATGTTCTTGAGGCTGAGCTGTTACCAGGAGAGACTGACAGGAGTGAGCCTGAGGGTGCTTTGTCTACACCTAAACCTCAGCGTTCTGAAAGGAGCAGCAGATCCTCTTTGTCAGCAATGGCTACATCAAATACTGAGTGCCAAAAGGTCCAACAGTAGAAGTTTGTCCTAACAGTCACCATACCAGGGAGGGTCCTTCCTTAGCATCAACATCTTCGAATGAATGGAACACTTCTTTTGGTACCTACACACCAACCCTTGCCTGGCCTTGGGCCAGTGGTGGTCAATTTACACCCACACCACTTACATCTGTCACCACACAAAATTTGGGGCCACCTGGCACATCTTGGCCATATGCCGTGCCACAATTCAGCGGCTGGGGGATGTCATATTGCAATTTAGCACTAGCAAGTCAGGACACCCCGGCCAGTGCTGGTGGGTGGCCTTACCCTTCTGTAGCCAACATGGGCTACATGTTATGCGCTCTCCTATATGGAGACTATTCTATGCCACTGAGTGATCACCTCACCCCAGCTACCAAAAAATTATGAAAGGGCAATTATGTAGATTTATTTGAATTAGTAAATAGAAACGTAGAAAAGAAGGAGTTAGACGAGGACGTAAAGGAAAAAAAGAGGATGAGGAGAAAGAAACCAGAAAGGAATTAGGCTAATTGGCTCCCAGGTTTTTTAATCTTTGCGGGAGTCATAGTCAAAGCTGAACCATGGGGGGTGCAATCCCTATTTCAATATTTAGACACCATATACAGGTTGTATATGGATTTCTCTGGCATGGCATGGCTTCACTATGATCAAGCGTTCAGAATGTGCAGCGCAATCCACCCCAACATGCACTGGGATGAGCCATAGCCTGGATTGTGGGTACAACATATGACACCGGCTAGAGCAAACACATGGGAGCACTTTGATAGTGGACACTTAAATAAGAAAGCTACCCCTGGTCAAAATCCCCACTTTACAGCGGGGCAGGCACTAAAAGGCCATGTTACTTTAAACATGAATGTAGCACATGTGGGAGTCACCACCCCAATGCTACATGTTTTAGAGCCGGTGCTCAGAAACAAAACAAAGGCACTGGAGAAGGAAAAAAGCCTAACAGTGGAAAAGGGGCCCAGCCCAATTAGAGTAGAAGTATTAGAAGCCTGTTGAAACATTATCCAAATAGGATAGATACTAAATATTTGTTGGAGTGAATTAAATATGGTTGTTGTGGGTTTTTCGGGCTCTTTGGTCATGTTCTGAAGGTTGTTCTTCCTAACGTTTTGCCAGTCTCCGTGGCCGGCATCTTCAGAGGACAGTGCTGTCCTCTGAAGATGCTGCTCACAGATACTAGCGAAACGTTAGGAAGAACAATCTTCAGAACATGGCCAAAGAGCCTGAAAAACCCACAACAACCATGAGATCCCGGCCATGAAAGCCTTCGTGATTTAAATATGGTTTCCATATTTCATCATTAGGAGAGCGCAGTGCATACTTTGCACAAAACCTCCATTCAGTGTGGGGAATGGAATAGAGCGAGGGCTCCAACATTGGTGTGATTACGGGTACAGGGAGATATGGTGCTGGCACAGTGCCTACTCGTGTTAGAAGAACAGTGAACAGATGTTTGAAGGCTGATCACTGTTCTGACATTGTGACCAACTGCCAAAATCGAGGTAGGCAGCCCAGCTGGCCCTCTACTCTGAACCTGGTGCTGTTGAACGCCAGGTCTGTATCCAACAAATCCCAGCTTATTCAAGACCTTATCCTGGAGGAGGATGCAGACCTGGCGTGCATAGCTGAGACCTGGATGGGTGGGGAAGGAGGGGTTCCTCTAAACCTCTCCTGACCTCCAGGCTATGCAGTCCAGCACCAGGGCAGACTGGAGGGGCGGGGGGGATTAGCCATTGTTTATAGAAAATCTTTAAAGGTTACAAGGCGCTCCTCGGTTGTGAAGCCAGGTTTGGAGACCCTTCATGTGCGAATTGGGGCCAGGGACAGTATTGGGATCTTGCTGGGTTACCGCGCAAACCAGAGTTCCAAAACAAACTTATAGAGTGCAGTCCAAAGTCAAAGTCCAGGGTCAGATACACAGTCAGAGTCCAGGGCCAAGGTCCAAAGTTCAATACCAGTGCAAGTCCAGGGTCAAGGTCCAGGGTTCAGGAACAAGAGACGTGGATGCCAGCCAAGATGTTGACTCCTTGCTTCCACGAAGTTTCTTGCTTCGCTGAAGCTCGTTTTATCCTAAAGCAGCTCCCTGAGCTGTTGGAACGCTCTCTATTCTGCTAGTACTCAGGGCTAGGTGAACACAGGTCCCTGTGGAAAGCTTTAGAGCGATCCTCTGCTCTTCTTTCTGGATCCAGATCTTCGGGCGCACTCATGACATCATCCCCCTCTCCAGGACTCCCCCCTTCAGATGGGCCAGGACAATCGGGGTAGGCAGCATGGAACTGCTGCACTAAATCAGGAGCGTGTAAATTACTGGCTGGTTCCCACGATCGATCCTCAGGACCATAACCCTTCCAATCCATAAAATACTGTAGGCCCCCTCGGTGGATTCGGGAGTCTAGCACCTGATGTACCTCATATTCTTCCTCGCCATCGACCAAGACAGGTGGAGGTGGAGCCGGGGGCGAAGGTCGAGCAGGGTCTGGAGCTGAGACAGGAACAAGGAGGGATCAATGGAAGACCGGGTGGACACGGAGAGTATCTGGAAGCTGTAGCCAGAAAGCAACAGGGTTGATTTGTTCTGTTATCTCATAGGGTCCTATAAATCGAGGATCTAACTTACGGGTTCGGCCAGGTCGGCGAAGATGACGGGTAGAAAGCCAGACCTGGTCTCCTGGTTTGAGAGGTGGCCCGTCTTGTCGCTTCCGGTCAGCCGCTGTTTTATAGGCTTCTTTAGCCTGCTGAAGCTGTTCTCGATGCAGATCTTGAATAGCCTGCAACTCTCGTATGTGGGCATCTGCAGCAGGAACCATGGTCGAGGGTAGAGTAGCTGGGAAAAAACAAGGATGGTACCCATAGTTGGCTTCGAAGGGTGTCTGTTCAGTGGATGTATGTTTTGCATTGTTGTAAGCGAATTCCGCCAGCGGTAACAGGGTAGCCCAATTGTCTTGCTGGTAACACGTGTAACAACGAAGATACTGTTCCAGGGTGGCATTTGTACGCTCAGTCTGTCCATCTGTTTGCGGATGATAGGCAGATGACAAGTGCACCTGGGTGCCCAAACTGGAGTGCAAGGCTTTCCAAAACCGGGAAGTGAACTGGGAACCACGATCAGAGATGAGGTGCATCGGGAGACCATGTAAACGGAAAACATGCTGGAGATATAATTGAGCGGTTTCAGGAGCTGTAGGAGGTTTGGAACATGGGACAAAATGAGCCATCTTGGTAAACAGATCTACAATCACTAGGATACAGGTATACCCTTGTGACTGCAGGAGATCTGTGATGAAGTCCAAGGAGACTGTGTCCCAAGGGCTGGCTGGTACGGGTAAAGGTTGCAACAGACCTGCAGGTTTAGCGGGTACGTCCTTGGCTCGACGGCAAACCTCACAGGATCCAACATATCGGGCGACGTCAGCTCGAACCTGCGGCCACCAGAACTCTCGTGTGAGCAAGTGCAGGGTTTTATGTTGACCAAAATGTCCTGCAGGAGGGGAGTCATGGGTCAGATGGAGGACCTGAGCTCGGAGGGGTCCCAAAGGGATATATACACATCCACGATGTAGTAGGAGGCCCTGGCGGTTGGTAAAGTCACTATCCGAGCCCTCTTGAAGTTCCTGCAGGCGTTGCTTGGCCCAGGAATCTTGAGCTTGGCTAGCTCGAATCTCGTCGGCCAGGGAGAGAGTGGTTATAGCGGCAAAGACTGAGGGAGGCAGAATCGGTGAAATCGGGGTTTCTTCAGAAGCCGGAACAGCGTATTCTGTTTTGCGGGACAAGGCGTCAGCTTTCCGATTCTGAGTATGTGGGACATAAGTGATACGGAAGTCGAACCAGGAGAAAAAGAGACTCCATCGGATTTGGCGTTGGTTGAGGCGTCGGGCTGTCTGTAAGTGTTCCAGGTTTCGATGATCCGTCAAAACCTGGACTGGGTGACGGGCCCCTTCGAGGTAATGCCTCCAAACCTCGAACGCCGTTTTGATGGCCAAAGGTTCTCACTCCCAAATGGTGTAGTTACGCTCCTGGGGCGTGAACTGCCGGGAGTAGAATGCACAGGGTCGTAGTGGCTGTGAAGGGTCCTCCCACTGGGACAGTATTGCCCCCAGGGCAACACTAGAGGCATCAGTTTCCACTGTAAACGGGAGCCGGGGATCCAGATAACGTAGGATGGGCTCAGTAGTAAAGCGATTCTTCAGGGTGGCAAACGCATGATCTGCCTCCGGAGTCCACAGGAATGGCTCCTTGGGCTGGAGGAGACGGGACAATGGCGTGGTTACATCCGCATAACCTGGTATAAACTGACGATAGTAATTTGCAAAGCCAAGAAACCATTGCACATCTTTACGGTTCCGAGGTTGCTGCCAGTTTAATACCGTCTCGATCTTCTTTGGGTCCATCTGGACTCCTTGGGGAGACACAATGTGACCCAGGAACTCGACTTCATGCAGGTTAAACTCACACTTCTCCAACTTAGCATAGAGCCGATGTTCACGTAATCGCTGTAAAACCTGGCGAACATGTTCCTTATGCCTAGCGGGGTCTCTGGAATAAATCAAAATGTCGTCCAGGTAAACAATTACAAAGCGATCAAGCAAGTCCCGAAAAATGACATTCATAAATCCTTGGAACACCGCTGGCACATTAGTTAATCCGAAAGGCATGACTAGATATTCATACTGACCATAACGTGTTCCAAAAGCCATCTTCCACTCGTCACCATCACGAATTCTAACCAAATTATAGGTGCCACGAAGATCCAGCTTGGGCCCCTTTAAGACGATCCAGAAGCTCTCCGATCAAGGGTAGAGCATAGCGATCTCTGACAGTTATCTTATTCAAAGCCCTGTAGTCATTGCGGGGGCGAAGCTGCCCATCCTTCTTTTTGACAAAGATGACAGGAGCAGACAGAGGTGACGTGGATGGCCGGATGAACCCCCTTTTCAGGTTTTTATCCAGAAAGGCCCTCAAAGCTACGAGTTCAGGTTCTGACATGGAATAGATCTGTGCCATAGGGAGGGGTGCCCCCGACACCAAATTAATAGCACAGTCAAAGGGTCGGTGCAGAGGTAGCTGGTCAGCCCCCTTCTCTTCAAAGACATCAGCAAAGTCCTCATACTCCAGGGGTATTGCAGACTTATCTGCTGATCCTGCTGCGGCCAAGGTAGCTGGTATATCCAGATGCGGACATGGATCCCTGAAACTTAACTCCCCTTGTGTCCAGTCCATTAGGGGATTATGGGTTCTGAGCCAGGAAAGTCCCAAAAATAAGTGGAAAATGGGGCATATGGGCAATGTTAAATTGTAGCTGTTCCTGATGTTGTTGCACCCGGAGGGTGACCGGTTGGGTTTCTTGGGTCACAGGACCAGAACGGAGGAGATGTCCATCTATGGATTCGACTAGGGTCGGAGTTTCTTTATCCTGTACAGGGATCCAGTGCTGTTTTACAAAAGCGGTGTCGATAAAACAGCGATCCGCCCCAGAGTCGACCATGGCGTGAACGAACAACCAACGTCCATCCAGCAGGCAAAGTTTAACGGGTACAAGGAACGGCCTTGGGATGTTAGGATAGGGTTCAGGGGACCCAGCTAAATGCCCCACATCTGAGGGTCCATTCAGACGTGCGCCAATCCTTTTAACGGCTTCACAGGGTCGAGGTTACGCCGCTTTGCCATGCAGCCCGAAGCATAGTGTCCTGCTTCCCCACAATACAGACAAAGATTCCGGGAGCGGCGTCGTGTCTTTTCCTCAGGGCTGAGATGGGGCCGAGCTGCTCCCAATTGCATAGATTCAGAGTCCTCTGGTTTATTATTGGGAGCTGGCAAGGGTGGCTGCAGGAAACAGGGAACACTTTGTGCTAAGAGTCGGCTCTCCAAGCGGCCATCAATGCGTAAGCAGAGGGTGATGAGCTCTTGCAACGTGTTGGGTCGATCTACACGTGCCAGTTCATCCAGGATTCTATCAGCTAACCCCTCCATATATTGGTCTATAAGGGCTGCCTCATTCCAGAGTAAGTCTTGAGCCAGGAGTCTGAACTCAGTAGAATACTGAGAAACTGAAGCCTTTCCCTGTTTCAGAGCCCAGATCTTTCTATTAGCTGTGGCAGCTTGCAAGGGGTTAGCAAAAGCGGCTGAAATATATTCCAGAAAACCCTGGTAATTAGTTAACAGGGGTGAAGGGGCAAGAAGCAGGGGAGTCGTCCATTTAGCAGCCTGACCCTTGAGTAAGCTGATTATAAAGCATACCTTGGTTTTGTCTGTGGGAAAGTCTCTGGCATGCAGCTCAATGTACAGCTTGCTTTGTGCCAAGAATACTGGAAACTCCTCCACATTGCCTTCAAATTTTTCAGGAGGGAGGACAGGGCAGTTTGCTTGAGCAGCGGCAACAGTTTGTTGTTGTTGGAGCTGGCCGACTGCCTGAGATAAGAATTGCACCTGAGCAAGCACAGCATTCAACGGACCTGAGTCTTCGTTTGCTTTTCCCTCCATGTTGGGAAAAGTATGGGGTGGAAGCAATCTGTCACGTTCCCGGGGGTTACAATAGCCGAAGTCCAGTAAACCAGTCCAGGGTCAGAGATACCAAGAATGCAAACCAGAGTTCCAAAACAAACTTACAGAGTGCAGTCCAAAGTCAAAGTCCAGGGTCAGATACACAGTCAGAGTCCAGGGCCAAGGTCCAAAGTTCAATACCAGTGCAAGTCCAGGGTCAAGGTCCAGGGTTCAGGAACAAGAGACGTGGATGCCAGCCAAGATGTTGACTCCTTGCTTCCACGAAGTTTCTTGCTTCGCTGAAGCTCGTTTTATCCTAAAGCAGCTCCCTGAGCTGTTGGAACGCTCTCTATTCTGCTAGTACTCAGGGCTAGGTGAACACAGGTCCCTGTGGAAAGCTTTAGAGCGATCCTCTGCTCTTCTTTCCCTGAGTCTTTTCCGAAGCCTGCCCCGAAGCCTGTCTGCTGTGGAGGGAGAACCTGGAGGCTGCTCAGCTGTTTCCAATCTCTCCACATTCTCCTCAGCCACAATTAACCCTTCTGGGTCCAGATCTTCGGGCGCACTCATGACAAAAATGTAACCTCGCAATGGAGCTCCCCCCCCTTGCGGGGAGCAGGGACCTACTTTAATGGTCAGCCCTCAAAGGTTACTGGATCCTATGAGATTCCAGGATACCATGAGAGGGATTCCAGCAGCAATGTCTGGCGCTCCTGTTGAAGCTCTGGTGGATGGCTGGTTCTCCGTCGCTACTAGGGCTGTTGACACGATCGCACCCAAACGCCCTCTCAGGAGCAGAGCTCGGCCAGGACCCTGGTATACCCAGGATCTACGAGCAATGAAGCGAATAAGGAGACAGCTAGAGTGCATATGGAGAAGGAAACCGACGGATTACAACAAAATTGCTGTCAGGATCACAATTAACCGTTACCTGGCTAAGGTAAAGGCTGCTAGAAGATGTTACATCACTGACCGGATAAGCGATGCTTCTAATCAGCAGGCGGAACTCTTCTGTATAGTTCGCGATCTATCCGGAATTGGTCTGGGTGAAGGGCCTCCCGCTAGCATCTCACCTGACCAATTTGCAGCGTTTTTTAAATCTAAAGTGGAGGTCATTGCCATGATCTTTCTCCTTTTTTAAATACAATGGATCGAGCTGAGATGTCCAGCGCCCGCTTTGCCCGGTAATTCTCTATTCCTTTCAGCCTGTGACGCCAGATTTGGTGGACAAGGCGCTTGATCGCTGTCAGGCCTCCACCTCTTCTCTCAACCCTTGACAGGCCTGGCTAATCAAAGCAGCCAGGCCTGTAACAACAGAATGGGCCACTGCAATAATTAATGGGTCTCGTCAGGAGGGCAAGGTTCCCCTTGCCCTCAAGGAGACACTCATTAGGCCCATTAGGAAGAAACCAAACTTGGCGACGGATGACATTGGAAACTATAGGCCCGTCGCCAACGTTTCTTTCCTTAGCAAAGTGGTTGAGAGGGTGGTGGCAGATCAGCTCCAGGCGCTTCTGGACAAAACCAATGCTCTGGACCCATTCCAGTTGGGCTTTAGGCCGTGCTATGGTACAGAAATGGCACTGGTCGCACTGATGGATGACCTGCTGAGGGAGGCCGATGGGGGCAATATCTCCTTGTTGGTCCTCCTTGACATCTCAGCGGCCTTTGATACCATTGACCACGGTATCCTCCTGGGGAGGCTTTCTGAGTTAGGAATAGGTGGCCTAGCGTACAGCTTGGAGAGAGGGTTTCAACCCCTTGGAGCCTCAATTGCGGGGTTCCAATGCTGTTTAACATCTACATGTGGCCACTAGGGGGGGGTCATCAGGGGGTGTTATTTCTTCTTTCCTTATCCTTCCCCATCTTGGTAATCCTTTCTTAAATTAATTGTTTTAACTAATATAGTAAATGCTTTTTTTATGATTATATATATTTTATATTGATATATTTTATGTTGTAAGCTGCCCCGAGTAGACATGGTCTAGAGGGGAGGGGTATAAATTTAAATAAATAAATAAATAAATAAATAAATAAATAAATAAATAAATAAATAAATAGTGCAGAGCAAAATAGATAAGGAAGTGTCATGCACCCCCAGTGTCCCTAGTTTTTTCCCCCTCAAACCCAGGTCCACCTTTGCACACGACTTGCTTATTTCTCCTTTCTCCAACTGCCACCAGTGGATCTTTATCCACACTTTACCAATTATGTTACATAGACACGTGTTGTCAAATATAACTGATTATTTATTATTTGGTTGTTAAATCACACAAGTAGGTGTTTAATTATGTTGCACTCATTAAACTTGGATATTAAACACAGTTCTTTATTTGTATTACTTCACATCAATAACTGGAATAAGATCTGATGACTGTCTGTCTACAGTATTTTATTATACAGTGGTGCCTCGCTTAGCGATGTTAATTGGTGCAGGAAAAATCACCGCTAACCGAAAACATCGCTAAGCAATTTTTAAAAGCCCATAGGAATGCATTGAAACCCCTTCAATTCGTTCCTATGGGCAAAAAACTCACCTTTAAGCGAAAATCTTCCATACGACGGCCATTTTCACTGCCCAGTATGCGAGGAATCCGTCCCAAAACACGGCGGGTGGCCATGTTTTTTCCAGCGGCCATTTTGGAACTGCCGATCAGCTGTAGGAAAAAGATCGCTATGCGATAATTTGTAAGCGAAACAGCTTACCGATCATCGCAAAGTGATTTTTTCCTATTTAAAACATCACAATGCGATCGCTTTTTCAATTGCAAATTCTTCGTCGCTAAGTGGTTTCGTCGTTAAACGGGGAGCTCGTTAAGCAAGGCACCACTGTACTTCTATCCTTTAATTATTCTTTAACACATCAACCAACTACACCAACTTTCCAATCTATCTCATAAACCTTCAAAACCTTCTCTCTCTCTCTCTCTCTCTCTCTCTCTCTCTCAGTCTCCAACTCTCTGACTCCACTCTCCTGTCCTCTCATAGGCTCTAGCTCTAGAGCTCCACATGATGGACAGGTGGGACATGGGCATTCCACCACATACTTCCCCTTTGGAAAGTTCGTTTCATGAGGTAAAACTTATGGTAGTTTACCCTCATGAACAACATATGATTTATTTATTACCAATACTTCTAACAATTCTTTTCAATGCAATTCCCATTTACACTTTTGCAATATATACTTACTCTATACTTACTCTTTTACTCAGTTTAAAGCATATGATTCTTATTACTTTACATTTAAATGACATTAATCAACATTTTTATTATTTACATCCCAATTTAGTCACTTTTATCCATATCATTTGTTCATCTATAAATTGCATTTACATTTGTTTCATATACATATACACACTTAGAACATTTATTTAGAACAGTTTTTATACCATTAATAGTTATATTTTACTTTATTTCTGTCCGTCATTGTTCTGGTCTTCTTGATAAGTCGTTGGTCACTACATTTTGATTCCCCTTCACACTCTGGATCTCGAAATCAAACTCTTGTAATAGTAGGGCCCATCTCATTAATTTATTGTTATTTGCCCTAATAGTCCTCAACTATAGCAGTGGGGAATGGTCGGTGCACAGTATGAAAATTCTACCCCATATATATGGCCTCAGTTTCTGTATCACCCATACAATCGCCAGACACTCATGTTCTATGGTGGACAAGTGTCTCTCGCCGGCTTGCAGCTTCTTGCTTAGAAAAATCACTGGATGCAGGTGATGTCATGGTTTAGGTTATTAAGGCTAAAATGTAATTTCTGAATGGGATTTGTAGTCATGGAATTGTGTAGAAGGAATCCATATTGGTCTATGTTAGCATAACTGGATGCTTCAAGAAGCTGTTTCTCCTAGACCAAGCTGGAATTTTCCATGAAGCTGACTTGGCCAGAGACAATAAGGAGCCAAGACACAACATCAGGATGATGGTCAACAACAACTGCACATCCCGTGGGAAATGGAGTTGGAATGTGAAGAGACAGCCCTTCAACCTGATTGGTTAACATCACAGAAGAGTGGAGAAGAAGGGTGGTCCCAGCATGGAAGAAAATGGAGAACGGACACAGAGAGAGGACTTGATTTTTAACTTGATTTTTAGGATGGATTTTTGAGTTCCAATTGCTAGTTTTTACTGTTATGCTAGGATGTAGTTCAGAGTAAGGATAGAGAAAAGGGGTGTGTGCCTAGCCTACCTTTAAAGCTATTTTTAGAGTTTTTATTTTATTTTTGTAACTGGAATTTGCTAAAGTTCTAACTGCTTTGACTTATGGAAATGTACTTGATTGCTATGCTTTTGCAAACAAACTGAATATCTCTAAATTATTTATTTTTCTAATAAAACAATAATTATCAAAATCCAACATTTGGTCTCTTGAACAGCAAACCTGCAAGATTATTTGTTAGGCCACAGATATGCTACTCGAGTCCATTATTAGCCTGAGTTTTGTTCGTCTTGGCAGACTCCAAAACTTATGATTTCTATCTTTGTTTTTCTTCAGTTAATTGCTCATTAGAACAGACATGGGAAAAGGGTAAGTGGTACTGCCTGGCTGGGTACCTGGACTCAGCTCAGCTGATTTAGGAGTACGCTTACACCTGGAACCTTTCTGTTCAAGCCTCAGGTGCTCTTTTAGAAGACCCTGGGTGCTCACATCCGTCGTCATCCAACTGGCTCAGCACGGCTCCTATTCTGGTATTGGAAGCATCCATGAAGACAGTGAACTCGAGTTGGAAATCTGGCACTCTCAGGACTGGACTGGTCATCAGCGCTGTCTTCAGGTTATCGAAGGCCTCCTCACATTCTCTGGACCATGGGATCGTTTCAGCTGTTCTTTTGTGGGTTAAGTCAGATAAAGGGGTGGCTATTGCGCTAAACTTTTGGATAAATCATCTATAATAGCCCACTAACCCTAAGAGAGATCTGATTTTTTTTCTTTGTTGCTGTTCTAGGCCAGTTTCTGATTATTTCCATCTTTGATTCTAGGGGTCTGATTACGCCTCTCCCTTCCATATGGCCTAAGTATTTTATTTCTGAGTTACCCAGTTGGCATTTACTAGCCTTTATTGTTAACCCTGCCTCATTTATCCTCTGTAGTACTCTCTCAATATGGTACAGGTGATATGTCCCCATTTGGCTATTGATTCCTATGTCATCAATATATGCCACAGTAAATTCCCTAAACTCTTGCGAAGTTTGGTCCATTAGCCTTAGAAATGTTGCCGGCGAATTCTGCAACCCAAATGGCAAGACATGGAATTCATATAATCCGAAAGGGCTGCAGAATGCAGTCTTTTCCTGGTCTTTGGGGTCTGTCCTCAGTTGCCAGAACCCTTTAGTCAGGTCTAGACTTGATATGAACTGACATCGCCCAGTTGTCTCAATCAAATCATCTAGTCTAGGCATCGGGTACGCATCTGGCTTGGTGATGTGATTTAATTTCCTATAATCTACGCAGAACCGTATACTGCCATCTGGTTTCTCTACCAGTACTATCAGGGCTGACCATGGGCTAGATGAAAATGTAATGATTTTTTTCCTTCAACATTGCATCTAGTTCTTGCTGAACCTTTGCTACATATGGCCCTGTGACTGTGTAAGGAGTGACAGCTTGAGGGGGTGAATCTCCTGTATCAATTTTGTGCACCACTCCCTTTGCTACATCCGGCTTATTGGAGAAGACCTGCTTGTATTTTATTAGCAAGGTTCTTGCTCCATTTTTCCGCTCTGGGGTTAGTGTGTCACAGATCTTTACATCTTCTGGGTTATATTGGGGTTCTCCTCACCCTCCCAATATGGCAATTCATGTTTTAAGCCTCGTGGCGCAGTGGTTAAACCGCTGTACTGCAGCTAAAACTGTGCTCACGACCTGGGGTTCAAATCCCAGGTAGCCGGCTCAAGGTTGACTCAGCCTTCTATCCTTCTGAGGTTGGTAATATGAGTACCCAGCTTGCTGGGGGGGCAATGTGTAGCCTGCATAATTAAATTATAAACCACCCAGAGAGTGCTTGAAGCGCTATGGGGCGGTATATAAGCAGCACGCTTTTTTGTTTGCTTTTTTTTCATTGTCCACTTCTTTTATGGCATATAGGACAATATTTTCTTTTCTATAGTACGGTTTAATCATGTTAACATGTACCACTCTTCGACCTTCCTCTCCTTCCTCCTGAATTATGTAATTCACCTCACTCTTCTTGGAGATTACTCTATAAGGACTTGCCCAATTTAATTGCAGTTTGTTCCCTTTTATAGGTTTTAATATCAGGACTTCATTTCCCAGACTGAATGATCTTTCTCTGGCCTTTTTGTCATACCATAGCTTCTGCTTTCCTTGCTATCTCTGCAAATTTTCTGATGCTAGCTTCAGAGATTGCTGCAAGGAGTTCATCAGGGTATCTAGGTACTGGATCACTGTTTCCAGATCTTGTTCCCTCTGTTCTTCCCAATTTTGTCTTAGTAAATCAAAGGGTCCCTGAACTTTCCTCCCAAATAACAATTCAAAGGGGCTGAATCCAGTGCTTTCCTGGGGTACAGACCTATACATGTATACTAAGGGTTGTAACCTGTGATCCCAGTCATTGGGATTTGCTGCTGTATAAGCCCTGATCATTCTCATTAGGGTCCCATTAAATTTCTTCACTGGTCTGAGGATGATACGGGGATGATGTTATATGATTTATGCCACAAAGTTGCCACAGCCTTTTCATTAATCTGGATGTGAATGATGTTCCCAAATTCATGACAATTTCAGAAGCAAAGCCCATGCAACACATATAATTCACTAAGGCATTTGCTATACTCTCTGTCTCTATATTTCGCAAGGGAACGGCTTCTGGATATCTAGCGGCATAATCTATTATAGTTAATATGAATCGGTTTCCCCTTCTGATTACTTTAGGTAAGGGTCCTACAAGGTCTACGCCAAAGTGTCTAAATGGGGTTGATATTACTGGTAAAGGGCACAGCTTAGCTTTAGTTTTATCATTGCCCGTATCCTGCCTTTGACATACATCACAGCTCTGACAGTATGATTTTATTTGCTTCCCCATTCCTGGCCAGTAGAAATTCTATTCTCTGCTTTGTGCGTGTGATTCCCAAATGATCAGCAAAGGTGTCTTTATGTTCCTTTTTCATTATCCTTTCCCTGTATTTAAAAGGGATCACCAGTTGTTTGTGAACATTTCCCCCTCCCCTCTGAGGATTTATTAAGACATATATTCGCGAAGGCTTTCACGGCCGGGATCTAATGGTTGTTGTGGGTTTTTCAGGCTCTTTGGCTGTGTTCTGAAGGTGGTCTTCCTTCAGAACATGGCCAAAGAGCCCAAAAAACCCACAACAACCATTTATTAAGACCTTTCTATATAACAGGTCTTTCTCTACACAGAACCTTTCAGGGCTTTCAGGGGTTAGGGTTCCTTCTCCGGCTAGCTTAAAGCATTGTTGTAACATAGAACCCTGTCTTTGTTCTTGTCTAAACACATTTTCATGAGTATTCCTTATAACCACCACCTCAGCTATTTCATTGGCTTCATCGCCTTCTATAATTTCATTAGGGATTTCACATTTTTCTTCAGGTGCTTGTCTTTTTTCTATCTGTGAGCGAGTAGTGATCAAAACACTCTTTACATGCTCAGATAGATCTAACCCAATCAAGCATGGAGCAGGAATTTGATTTGTGAGGACTACTTTCCACACTCCATTCCACCCTTGATACTTCATTTGTATTTTAGCCATAGGTAGAGTAATTAATTCAGTCCCAATCCCTTTTGTGGTTATGTATTCATTTCTCACTATATTTCCCTGAGGGATAATATCAGGATGACACAAAGTCACCTGAGAGCAGGAGTCTCTCAATCCTAGATATTTTTTACAATTTATACAAATGTTTTCACCAGAACAATGAAGCAAATATTGGTTACTTTCAATAAAATAGCATTGGACAATGTTTGCTACAGGCTGTTGTTTTTCCTGGACCTCTGCTATCTCTGTTTCAGTGCCATATTCAATTGCCTCAGCTGTCTTTTTCTGCTGTCGTACATAGTACACCTTCTTGGGCAAATTTCCCCCTACTTTCTGTTGAACCTCTTTATTCTTTAAGGTCTGGCATTGAGAAATGAAATGCCCTTTTTTCTACACACCCATAGCATGTTTTAGGGCCTCTTTGTTCAAAATATGTTTTAGGGGCTCTTTGTTCAAAATATTGGGACTTGTCTCCCTTCCCTTCAAAGCCTTTATTCCTCTGTTGATTCTGCTCAGAGGGTTTGCATCTAAAATGGCCTCCAGTAGTCTGATTGTTTCTGAGGAAATCTCTGGGTTCTTTCCCTCTTTCATCCCAGCTTTTACTCCAAGTTTTACCTCAGAAAATTTTGGGTTTCTTATTTCTGAGATATCAGCAGCAGCTTCGCTTGCCTGCTGAACAATTTTGGGCTTTGTGTCTCTGATCATACCTTAGTTCTCCAGGTAGAACTGAATAGAATTGTTCTAACCCAATAATGTTTTTCATCTCCTCTAAATTCTCAACCTTAGCTTGTTCTAGCCACTTCTCCAAGTATTTGACCAAATTGGCTCCCAATTGATAATATGATTCCTCAGGTTTTCTTGTCAATGCTCTAAATTTCCGTCTGAGATGCTCAGCATCGATCCCAAACCTTGTGTAAACCAATTTTCTGAATACCTCATATTCTTGTGCTTGTTCTAGAGGCATTTGAGAATAAATATCAGATAACTGTGCACTCTTTGAGATCTTATAATAATCTTTCCCTCTTAGTCCTTCACTTTATAATCCCAGCATGTTTGCTGGAAAGCAATGAGAAATGCTTCAGGGGAATCACCCTTTCTGAACTGAGGGAATTTCTTTAAGTCAGTTTTTGATAAATTCCCCTCAGGATTTGAACCATTACTATTATTGTTCTGGGCTGTTAAATCTAATAGTTTCATTTCCAGTTGGTATTCCATCTGTCTCTTTTCTGCCTCACCTCTTTATCTCATTTCTAGTCGTTTGGCTTCAGCCTCAGCCTTAATCCTTTTTTTTAACATCTAACTCCTTTTGTCTTTCCTCAGCCCCAATCCTTTCTCTTTCAAAATCTAGCTCATTTTGTCTTAGCTGGAATTCCTGTTCCAATTTCCACTTTTGAAACACTAGGGAGGTTAAACCAGGTTCTCCCCTTGAGGCATCCTCCTCCTGAGCATCATTATCTTGCTCAGCTAATTCAAGAGGGCTTTCCTCTTTGTGAGGTAAAATTTGCACATTCAATACTGTTACCCTTTTCCCTCTTTTAGAAGGCATGGTTTATTTGTTTTTCTTTTGGATAAGTTGGTTAGTTTAATAGAGGCAAATAGACAAGCCTCAATTTAAAAACACTTTTTCCTTTTCTGTGTTAGAGAGTGTGTGATATATAGTAGCCTTCTGCTGGTAGCTGCGGATTGTTACTTAATTTCCTTAGGCACCCAGCCTCGCTGTCTTGGTTCTGATACACTGTATCTGTCAGTCTCCAGACACCAAGCTTTTCTCCTTAATATTTATTTTATTCCAGCCACTGTTAGATTTAGTTTCCTCCTGCTATTTCTTTGACCCTGGCCTCCCTTCTATCCCCTTCAGCACTCCTTTTTCAGAGCTTGAGATCCAAAGTTAGCCCCTTGGTCTTTCTCTAAGCTTGAGGTAAACTTACAACACAGAATTCTCCTCAGAGTCCTTTCCTCTTTTAGTTTTTCCATGATCAGGAGTCCCTTCCAAGCTATCCACACAGAGCTTTAGGGTTTCCTACTCCTTCTCCTTGGCCATTGACTACCTAGACGCAGAGAATTTCTTTCCCTTTTCTTTGGCTTACTGGAATTTATTCCCTTTACATCCCATGGCTTACTGGAATTCAGTTTGGATCCCACCACTGCCACCACTTTTGTCGCTCACCCCCAGTGTTCCTGGTTTGTTTCCCTCAAACCCAGGTCCACCTTTGCACATGACTTGCTTATTTCTCCTTTCACCAACTGCCACCAGTGGATCTTTATCCACACTTTACCAATAATGTTGCATAGACACGTGTTGTCAAATATAACTGATTATTTATTATTTGGTTGTTAAATCACACAAGTAGGCTCATAGATGTTTAATTATGTTGCACTCACTAACTTGGATATTAAACACGGTTCTTTATTTGTATTACTTCACATCAATAACTGGAATAAGATCTGATGACTGTCTATCTATTTTATTATACTTCTATCCTTTAACTATTCTTTAACACATCAACCAACTACACGAACTTTCCAATCTCTCTCATAAACCTTCAACTCTCTCAGTCTCCAAATTTCTGACTCCGCCCTCTTGTCCTCTCATAGGCTCCAGCTCTAGAGCTCCACATGATGGACAGGTGGGACATGGGCATTCTGCCACAGGAAGTGGCCGAAGGAAGGGTCCTCAGCCCTTGAGGCATCCTTCTCCTGAGGATGCATCATCGCCACCTATTGGGAACTTGAGGGTTTCATCATTGGGCATCATGCTCGAAAAGGCACAAGGGGAGATTAGATTTATTCATCACCTCTCCTTTCCTGAGGGAGCATCAGTTAATGATGCTATCCCTCTAGAATTGTGTTCAGTAAGATACACTTCTTTGGATGAGGCGGTGTGTATGGGTAGGAAATGTGGAGTTGGGGCAGAAATGGCAAAATGTGACATAAAATCAGTGTTTTGTCTTTTACCCATGCACCCCAGTGATTTTTAACCTGTTAGGATTCCAGTTTCAGGGCTCCTTTTACATAGACTGGGCTTTAGTGATGGGTTGTTTGATATCATGTGCTGCTTTTGAGAAGTTCAGCACATTTATTGAATGGAAACTCAGGAGTTTCGTGGGCTGTAAATCTATGGCCCATTATCTTGATGACTACCTTTTCTGTGGTAAACAGAACTCAGGAAAGTGTAGTTTTATATTAAAACATTTTCAGGTATTAGCAAAGCAGTTAGGATTACCAGTAGCACAGGAAAAAACTGAGGGGCCTATAACATCACTCACCTTTTTAGGTATTGAATTAGATACAATCCAGCAGGCATCAAGATTGCCTGACAATAAGTTGGAGGATCTTAGGACTAAGATAGTAGCACTCTTGCAGAAGAGTAAGGTGACCCTGAGGGAACTTCAGCAAATAGTAGGACATTTAAATTTTGCATGTAGAGTTGTGGCTCCAGGGCATCTAAAGTGACTGTGCACTGCTATGCTGGGTGTTCACCAACCATGGCACAGGACTAGGGTCAAATGAGGAATGAGGGAAGACTTATTAGTATGGAGTAAATTTTTGGAGAAATTTAATGGTATTTCCTTTTGGAGAGGGGAAATTGGGTTAAAAGCTGATTTCCAGGTACATTCAGATGCCACTGTATCCTTGAGATTCTATATTTACTTTAGAGGAAGGTAGTGTGCGGGCACCTGGTCCAAAGAGTGGCACCATGGGGGTATTACCAGAGACTTGACCTTCTTAGAATTCTTCCTGATAGTTGGTGCGCATTGGCTGTGGGCCGAAGAGTGGTCAAACTCAGTGGTTTGTTTCTTGTGTGACTATCTGGCGGCGGTTTACATTATAAACAACCTCACATCACATTCAGAATGGATCATGACATTAGTCAGGGCATTCACATTATGGGCATTGCAATTTAATGTGTTGGTGCACACCTGGCATGTGCCAGGTTTGGAAAACAGGATAGCTGATGCACTGTTGCACCAACAGATGGACCTGTTCAGGAAGCTAGATCCCCGGAGCCAAGGAGTTCCCCAAAGTGCTGCCCCCAGAGGCCTGGCAAATTGGCAAGAGGATGCATCAAGAGTGATGGGTTTGGCCCTGGCTCCAAGGACCAGGAAGGGTTATGCATCCGTGAGTATGAAGTTTCAGGAATTTATGGACATTTTTAACCTTGAGCTGGAATGGCTGGCTCCGTTGAACATTTACAGCAATTCATGGTGCACTTGAATAGAAAAGGACTTGCACCGGGAACCATTCAGGGTAGGCTGTCTGCGTTAGCTTATTACACAGAACGCAATGGCTTCAAGGATCATACAGGGGACTATTGCATTAGGAAAATATTAGAAGGGTAGTCCAAGGAGAGAGGAAGGATTCAGGATACTAGGGTCCCTATTTCACCACAGCTATTGGAGCACATCTGTAATCAGTGGGCACTCTTATGTAAAAATCCATATGAGAAAGCCCTTTTTGAGGCAACGTCTTTGCTGACCTTCTTTGGGGCTTTTAGAATTAGTGAAGTGGTTGTGTCAGGAAAGGAGAATAAGTCCAGAGTAGCCCTGCAATGGCAGAATGTGAAAGTAGAGGATGGAAAGGTATAAATATTGATTCGGTAATCTAAGGCTGATCAATATACAGTGGTGCCTCGCAGAACGAGCGCACCGTAGAGCGATGAATTCGCTCTACGGTGACGCTTTTGCGATGTCCCCAATGGGCGAAAATCGCAGAGCGAAGGTCGGTAAGCGGTTCACTTACCGACCTTCACTTTGCGACCCGCCGATCAGCTGTTCCACGGCTTCAAAATGGCCGCCGCAACAGCCGGAAGGGCCGGGCGCAGCATTTTCGCGCCCTTGGTAAGCAAGGGGAGGGCGCGAAAACGCTGCCAGAACAGCCGAAATGGCTGCACGCAGCGTTTTCGCACCCTCCCCTCGCTTACCAAGGGCGCGAAAACGCTACGGCCGGCCATTTTGGCTGTTCCGGCGGCCATTTTGGACTCGCCGGACAGCTGATCGCAGCCATTTTCGCGCCCTCGTTCAGCGAGGGGAGGGCGTGAAAATGGCTGCCGGCCATAGAGGAACATCGCTGTACGGTGAGTAAATCAGCCGATTGGAACGCATTAAACTAAGTTTAATGCATTCCAATGGCTTTTTTCTTTCCGTACAGTGATGTTTCACACAGCGAGGGTTAATCCGGAACGGATTAACCTCGCTGTGCGAGGCACCACTGTATATTTTAATTGCATTTTAACTATTTTGCCCTTTTATTTTGCCTTTTTATTGTATTTTAACTGCTGTAAGCCGCCCAGAGACCTTCGGGTAGTGTGAGCGGCATAGAAGTTAAATAAATAAAATAAAAATAAATAAATTGGGCAAGGGTATGCAGATAATGTTAGGGCAGTGCAGCATAAGCAACATCTGCCCCATTAGAGCTACACAGGTATATCTGAAAGTTAGAGGGCAATGCCCAGGATATTTTTTTTCCAGCATACTGATGGGTCGCCTCTGACAAAGTATCAGTTCTGGAAACTAACAGACCTAGCATTAAATAGAGTAGGTGTAAATGGTATGAGATTTGGCACTCTTTTAGAATAGGAGCAGCTTCCACAGCAGCTGCTATGGGGTACAGTTTGGAAGAAATCAAGAGATTAGGCCAGTGTACATCAGCTAGTTTTCGTAGATATGTGAGAACATTGCCTAACATATAGGCAGGGGTCTGGTCTGATATGTCTCCACAGGTCCTATTAGGTTAGTGAGACAATGACATATTATGATTGTCAGACATAGCTATGTCCACTGGGCATGGCTTTATGCCACTGTAGCCCCATGGGGGAGTGATCTGGGCCTTGGGGCCAGCACACAATTCACATGGAAAGGACTGTGGGGCATGCAGTGGATCCAACAGTGCAGGTTGGCAGCCTTTGGGCAGGCGCCACCAGATATATTGGTTGTGCACCTCGGCGGTAATGATTTAGCCAGGCATCCCGGTAGGGAGCTGATTTTGGACATTATGCGGGACCTGAAATGGTTGAAGACCAGGTACACTGTGATGAGGATTGTGTGGTCCACAATTGTGTCACGTCTGGCATGGAGAGACGCCCGGTTTTTCCTCAACGTTAACACAACCAGGAGGAGTGTTAACTGTGAGGTCTGCAGAGCAATCTGGAGTGGCCTTGAATTGGTAATTGGTCACCAAAGGATCCGAATGGATAGGCCTGAGTTTTCTCAGAACAATGGAGTCCATCTGTCTGATTTGGGTTTGGGTGTCTTCCTTGAAGACATCCAGGGGGGTCTGCGTGTTGAGCTCGAGCGGCTTGATGGCAGGCATAGGACATAGCGTGGCTAGTCCCTATGCTGTGGCGGGTAGTGCAGAAAAACAGGTATTTCTCAGTGAGTCCCACTTTAAGATCAGGTAAGCTAACAACACATCGGACCTCCCAGGGCTGTGGATCGTGCAATTACAGCACCTGGGAGGGAAAGATGCACTGGGCCACTTGCAGATGAACAGTCATCAAGTAAAAGATGACTCGAGGTCTAGGGTGTTTATTAGCAGCCATCCAGGTTCCTGCTGTCCTTAAGACTGTGAGAACCTGGGGCCAGGGACTCGCCTATATGATTACTGATTTATCTTATCCGCACTACAGCAGGCCCCCCTTTGCCAATTGATTGGCAAAATTTATTCTGAATGATTATCAATAAAGCATGGCCTGTTTTAATCCATATTAGTTATCTCATGTGTTTATTCCAGTGTTGGGGGGGGCAATCTCTCACATCATGAATGGTATAGGACAGACATTTTACGCAACAGTTAGTGAGGGATTATAATGTGGAAGATGGAGCAAACTCACTTTCTGTGCCCCAGATGGTAGGGCTCAAACTAGGGGATTCAATTTAACAGCTTCCTAACAGTAAGAGCTATTTGGTTGTGTAACAGATATCTCAGAAGCTGCTGGATTCTCTTCTCTGAAATGGTAAGAAGTTCTATACTGTTGATCAGGAATGATTAGGCTGTGGATTTCCTGCAGCAGCAGCACGATCTCCAGCAAGGATGAATTGAAACCGTCAGAAGCAGAAGGTGGTGAAGGGGAGCTGACTGGCCGTGTGGTTGCTGGACCTTCACAGGTACAGGAAGCTGAACTCTCAAATAGCTTTGTTTCAGAGACAAGGAGAAGAGACTGGACCGCCTCCCACTCCATAAGAATGATACAGACTGAAGGCAAAAGCTTGGCAAGAAGCCCCAAGGTAAAGTTCCTAACTGCAAAGGAGGACTCCTTATGAGCACAGCCTTCCCCAAGAGTAAAAAGCATCTCCACTCTAGGACACCAGCAATTCTAATGTCTCAGGCTGACCTCCTGGTAGAGTCCTAAAAGCTCAATAATATAAGTCTCAGTTCAGGGACAGTAAAGTTATTGAGAACAACATTTTCCTTGAAGCTCAGATTCTTCCTGTTCTTACATTGTCTTGACTTTGCTTCTTGGAATCTCCTTGATTGTTTGCTGTTCACAACAACCGTTTAGGCCCTGGATTGTTATTTGGTTTTGGCATTAACTTTCCTTCGCTTGGCTTACTTTACTGTCCAGTAGGACTCTGTTTCTAATCTGTTTCTCTTACTTTCCTTGCCTGCCTCATCTATCAGTTGTACAATTTCTTGATAGCGGGATCCCACCCTGTCAGAAATAGAGCACAGGTTGGACTAGATGACACTTGGAGTACTTTTTATCTGTACAGGTCTATGATTCTATAACCGAGAGGGGGGTGAAGTGTTTAAATACCCAAAATAGATGTGGCCAGGATTAGCACAAGAAGCTGTGATTTTTGGTAATTTATGACTCTCTCTACCTGTCCCACAATCCCCACAGGTTCCTGAACACGAAAGAGGTTACAAGGCAGCCATGGGTGCTTCAGGATAAGATTAGGAAATCTTTTTTTTTTTAATCTTTTTTTTAAAAAAATTCTAGTTGATAACATAATCACAGTCTTACATGGTGTAACTTACACAAACAGGATTTAAGGTTGTGAGAAGGAAAAATAGGCCCACCACCACATTTTATTCTGGTGAGAAAAATAATATTGAAACTTCTCCTCGACTGTAAATATAGGGGATTAGACCCACTGTATAATAATCTGCTTTGCAACACAGTTATTTGGAATCTATAATATTTATTTAATTATACTTTTTTTAAAAAAGAGCATGAGATTTATTTGATCATTTAATATGCAGGGCTCCTCTTTATAGGCATAAACCACCCAGAGTAGACTTCGGTCTAAATGGGCAGGGTAGGTAGAAAGAAAGAAAGAAAGAAAGAAAGAAAGAAAGAAAGAAAGAAAGAAAGAAAGAAAGAAAGAAAGAAAGAAAGAAAGAAAGAAAGAAAGAAAGAAAGAAAGAAAGAAAGAAAGAAAGAAAGAAATGTTAACAAAGAAAGTTAATCTTGTCTCATAAATGTGGAAAATTACTTCACTGCTAAATGTAAGCAAATCAAAATGACACCCATGTCCTTTTATAACAGAAATCACTGTAATGAGTTTCATTAGTAAAATCCTGCTGTACATTCAAACAGCCTGATATAGTGAGTAAATACATGTATTATTGTTGTTTCTCAGACAGCAACCGGGATCCATGGTTTTGGCTTCCGTATTGACCACTCCAGCCAACTTGCTCCCTTGCCCAAGACTGATTGGGAATGACAGCTGAGAGCAACTGCTTACAACTTTTTTAGCTTCACCAACTAATTGGTAACCTTTCACCCCATCCCATATTAGCAGCTGGAGTAAAAAACCCTAGCCGAGCAGGCAGGTCACGTCAAAGTCCAACGGCTAAGGCTTTAAACATGAAAACTTTTTCCTCCAATTTTCTTTCTCACACCTAAAGATCAGGCTGTTGGGCCCTGGATCTGCACTTTGATCAGGGCTCTGAATGATTTGTTTACCTATTGTATTAGCCCAGTCAAATGGGCTTGAACTGTGCAGTATCATTTTCCCTCAGAAGTTTAGATTTGTGTCCGCGCGCACACACAAAACACTGAGAAATCCCTAGGTTGTTTAACACAGATCTTGCATTCATGTAAAATTGTCATTACTAATGTAACCCCGATGAAGCTTAAATTCTGGGAACAGATGAGTTTAGACAGTCTATAGTGTTTGTTCTCTATATAGGTGAATATAGTAGAGTTTAGAAATGGTTTTAAAAAATACAGTTCTCCAGTTTCATTTATTTAGGTTTTAGGACTGGAGGCCATCAGAAAAGACAAAGATTTAGCTGAGACCATTCATAAGAGTGAGTCACTGCAGGAACAGGAAGTCATAAAAATGTTTTTCTTTTTTCCCCTTTTTTCATTCATGGAATATAATAGAACATCATTTCCTATAAAATAGATAAATCTAATACAAGAGTGCTAAGATTCAGGATCATTCCGTGTAACTCACAAAACATTCTGCTTTAATTTATGCAGGATGATATTACAAATGACCATTTTATATGTATCAAGTGTTCTCACTGTGCACTATCATAACAATTAAAACTCTTCAGTAGTCCCCAAAAGGTTAACATTGAGAGATTTTGCCATACTTTATGCCGTGGTCACACTAGAGAAATTCCCCCCTTCTTTCTCACATCTTCTGCTTCCTGTATAGTCACACATTATGGTCACATGACATATCCTGTGATAGTGGTTTATTTTTTTAACCATTCCACTATTGGGGGTGAATGAGATGCAGTCATCTATACCCCTTGAGCAGGATTTTTCTTGTGCCTTTCCCTGCCCCCCTGCCCCGCTTTTTAAAAATTGTGTGGGTATATTGATGTGTCGGCAAAATGCCCTTGCTAGCCATATACTCAACTGGGCCATTTCTTCCTATTTCAGTGCCTTGTTACCTTCTATGGAGGATAATGCACAGAGCAATGCAGTGGCGGTCAAAAGACAGTAGGGGGACTGGTGCTCCATATTTGACAGATGTATACTTAGTTAGGCATCCTTCAGTCTCGAAAGACTATGGTAGCGTGCTCTGTATGGAGGGCTTGGAACAGCGCCTAGTGTGGCTGAGAAGGCCAATTCGAGAGTGACAGTCCCTTCCACACTGAAGACAAACCCAGTCTGTCCCCTGTCCGGCTCCCTGGTTTTGCTGCTTGTGTGACTTCCTCTTTGCCTCGGCCTGCTGGGCAAGGGTCTCTTCAAATTGGGAGAGGCCGTGATGCACTGCCTGCCTCCAGGCTGAACGGTCAGATGTCATGGTTTCCCATCTGTTGAGGTCTATTCCTAAGGCCTTCAGATCCCGCTTGCAGATGTCCTTGTATCGCAGCTGTGGTCTCCCTCTGGGGCAATTTCCCTGCACTAATTCTCCATACAGGAGATCCTTTGGAATCCGACCATCAGCCATTCTCATGATGTGCCCAAGCCAATGCAGACATCGCTGTTTCAGTCTATTGTTTCTGATCATGGAGTATTTTTGGCAAAGATACTGGAGTGGCTTGCCAATTCCTCCTCCAGGTGGATTGCGTTTAGTCAGAACTCTCCACTATGACCTGTCCATCTTGGGTGTCCCTGCATGGCATAGCCCATAGCTTCACTGAGTTACTCAAGCCCCTTCGCCACAACAAGGCAGCAATTCATGAAGGGGCACATTAGTGAAAGAAAAATTAGCTGCACTCTATAAAAGCGTGTATGAAGACACTCAGTGTGCCCGTGTGTAACCCTTGGAAATAAATTTATTACTGATTTGTGACAACAGAGTTCTATCAGGGTGTGGAGATAAAATTATTTTGCTTTCAATCATGCTTGAATGCTTTAGAGAGCAAGTGGCTTCAGTTCGGTTTGGAGCATCAGACTGATACCTTGATACAGCTGTTTTTGAAACAGACACCTCCCTTCTGTTAATTTTTCAAAGCTTCATAGGTTTTTACTGTTGACTATAATGGAAAATATGAATCAAATGAGACTTTCCATTTATTGACAGATTTGGATAAAGTGTGAAGACTTACACATTTTGAAGAATTAATCTGGCCAAACTTTATATGATTGCAAGCTAAAATAGGGATTAAGTGTTTAGAGCTAAAAACTAAAAGAGGGATTGAGTGTTTATCAGGGGTTGGTCAAGAGCAGCCCAAGGGCTCCATGCAGCCACCAGCCAAACATGGCCCCCAACGCCTTTATGGCTTTCAGCCCTCTCACACACAGCTTTTTAAAAATGGCTTAAGAACCCCTTTGAGCCTTTTAGGGGATGCGGGACGCATTTTTGCCATGTTTTTCACCATAGCATTCCTGACTTCCACACTCCTCAAATTGTAATTGTAAAAAAAATAGAAGAAGTAGAAGAAGAGGAAGAAGAAGAAAAATTAATTTATGTTTATTTTATTGACTTCTACCCCACCCATCTAAACCAAAGGTCTACTCTGGGCGGGCGTAGAAGTCCAATGAAATATAAATAAATAAATTCTCCTCCTCCTCCTCCTTTTGTGGGAAGCTACCATGAAGAAACAGCCAGAGGACATTTTTTATTTAATTTTTAAAAAAAGTCTTTTGTGGGTGGAGGGGGTCAGGGTGCAGGAGCAGTTGTGGCCCTCCAAGATGCTGGAGTGGGTGAGTCTAGCTCACGGACCTCTGGAGGTTGCTCATGCCTACTTTTTATCTTGGGGTATTTTTGTTCTTTGAGGGATGTCTCATCTTCCTTGTGTTCTTCGTTTTTAATTTTATTTATTTATTTGCTTAATTTTGGTGGGAGGAGAGGAATGCCTTTTGCCTGAACATGACATATGAAGTATTGATCAGTTTCCTGCCAAATTCCAGGAGAATCACTGCAGATTCAAACTGCAAATAAAAACAGAGTACATGGGAACAACTGTCGATAAGTCAATTTGGCTGCCTTCCTAAAACCAGTGTTTGGAATTAAAAACCAGAGGGCCCTGATAAGAGCTGGATGGAAGCTAATGCTGCTAATCATAAGCCTCCCACGCAGCCACACCTCTGCCCAGTCTAATGTTTTATTTTTAGGAGAGCTTGCCTGTAGATGGTTCAAAAACTGATTTAAATTTTATACACAATTGAAACTAACCACTCTCCACTGCGTGCATTAAGTGGGGAGAAAGTCCTGTTTGCATCAATCCACTTTGGACAACAGCCAGTTTGCTTTGGAGGTAATTCATCTCAAGTAGCCCATGTAGGTTTGGTATTTGTGTTTTGCCCAGAATGCATCCATGCTCCAAGCCTTATGCTTTTGTCTGATTCCATATACAGTGGTGCCTTGCACAGCGAGATTAATCCGTTCCGGATTAACCCTCGCTGTGTGAAAGCATCGTTGAACGGGGCAGGAAAAGCCATTGGAACACATTAAACATGGTTTAATGCGTTCCAATTGGGCCGAATACTCACCATTCAGCGATGCTTCCCTATGGCCGGCAGCCATTTTCACGCCCTCCCCTCGCTTTACGAGGGCGCGAAAACACTGCGTGCGGCCATTTTGGGGCTTCCGGCGGCCATTTTGTAGCCACCAAACAGCTGATCGGTGGGTCGCAAAGCGAAGGTCGGTAAGCGAACCGCTTACCGACCTTCGCTCTGCGATTTTTGCCCTATGCAAGCACCGTTTTGCGATCGCATTTGCGATCGCAAAACCGGCCTCGTAGAGCGAATTCATCGCTCTATGAGGCGCCCGTTGTGCGAGGCACCACTGTAATTTGGGATGCTTACTATTCTGTAAAGTTTGCTCAATATTATCAAATAGTTCAACCTAATTTTATTTCATAAAAATATACTTTTTATAATGATTTTGATTATATACTTGCATGCTATGCTAGTATCCATAAGGTTGAACAGCAGTTTAAAATTATTTAAATGGATATATAAGAAATAATTAATTATTTTAGTCATTTTCTGACACTTCTGTAGTTTCCTCTTGGAAACAAACCCCCTAAATATTGCAATATATTTTGAGGCTTTTTGAGACATTAAGAATAACAGCTAATTTAGGCTACTAATTCTGAATGCTAGATTGTTCTACAAAATATAACTAGTATGCCAACTTCCCAGTTCTCATATATTAAATGGAAAAATAAATACAGTAATTTTGTATTCCCAGCTAATAATACTAGTCCTGTCCTACTTAGTTGCAGATATCATCTGTACTGCGGTTACCCTCAATTTTATTGTACAAATCAATTTGTCTCCACTGATGGAAGATAATTGCAAAGTAAACAAATTACCCATGCTCCACTGAATTTCATTCACTAAGAGATGAGAAGATTTTCTTCTGCTTCTGCAAAACGATGATTGATAGCAAAGAGCTGCAAAGTTTTCCCCAGGTCATTGGCTCTTTGTATTTGCCATTATAAAGGTACTCTCTATCCACTCCCTTCCCACTCCCTGTGTATTTATTAGAGAGGGGGAGCGGAGAAAGAATTCCATAATATAATAACTTCTTGATTCAATCCCAAATGTTTCCATGTTGGAATTCAGGAAACTATTTATATGGTTTTTATATTTTTATTTTGAAAAGTTTGATAGATGCAAAGAAAGTTTTGAAATGAACTTGGTAGTTTCCCACAGTTTGCAAATTTGAACATAAGTGGTTTTGCGCTGGAAGGCAGAGCCCAGATGGGAACATGCAAAGTTAAGTCCCTGGGCTTTCCGAGAAGTATAAATCTAATTAAGTGCATGCAAGCTCTCTAGTTTGTCTGGATTTTTAAAAGCAAATATTTCCTTGGTAATAACGTCAGCATTTGGTAATGCCGTTACTTGCACGAACTGCTTGCTTAACACTAATATGATTTTTCTGTTCTTCTCTTCTTTGCCTCCAAATAATAATAATAATAATAAAAAATAAAAATCTTATGTTAATCTATTCAAGATGGGCAGCTGGCTGTGCCTGGGAGTGCTGGAGACAACTGTGGCGACCCCCTGCTTCTCATGGCCTTTTGGCTTTCCTGGGGTGCTTTTTTCCCTGCCACTTCGGAACCACATCTTGGGGCCACATGGACCTGCTCCCTCCCTTGTGGTTGACCTGTCTGCTTTCAGGCCAGAAAAAAACCCAGCCATATGTGTTCATTTCAGTTTAGCTGAAACCTGAAGAGATTCAAATGTTTTTGGTGGTTTTCTCAACTTAGAAATCAAGCTCTGAAGAGTGTGATACCATATTCAGTGATGTGTGGTGTTAATTTAGTATCTGGTTCTAGTTTTTTAGTATTTAGTTTGTATGGACTAAGCTATCTTTCCTCAAAATAGGATTCTCTGCTCCCCTAGGAATTTATGTGTGCAATATTTTTTGTAGGATAATGGTTTTCCACATTTTGCAAACTTTATTTAAAACTTTAAATATTAAATGTCACCTTTGTATTTCAGCATTCATGGGTTTTTTAAGGTAATGCTACTCCAACCCATTTCTAAATCTCTTCTCCATTTCTCCACGAATGTTTCTGCATGTGATGTTTGCCTTTTCTTCTGTTCTGCATCAGGAAATATGGCCCAGTAAAAAAGTCCATTCATGCAGAAAGATTATGTCTTCCTATGAACAGAGGAAGTAGAACTTTCCACAAAAATAATGCAATGTGGGGGTTTTCTGTTCAGCATGCCATCCTACCAACCCTCGTTCATTTTCCCTACCCTCCCAATGGTAAGTCAGCTTTTCATGCCTAGTGAGCACACTATTAGCTTGTTTCGAATTTAGAGGCTGGGGAGGGATACAATCTCAACTATATTGTCCTTGGATTTCACTGATTTTGTTGTGCCATCTCAGAGGACATAATACAATGACTTTGTAGTGTGAAACAAATAATAGTCTAACCAGAAAGTGTCTACTTTGGGGGGCGGGGGGTGGGGAGATCTTTGTCTCTTCCTTTGTTCCCTTTTCAAGCCACTTCATTTCTTTCCCCCTTCCTCTACAGTGGCCAGATGCAATAAAGGTTAGGCCTCTCTTTCACTTATAAGTTGTATAAATCATGGATACCCCTGTTTTTATCAGGTGACCTGGGACCCTCTTTCTCCTCTCAGAGTCCACCACCTGCTCACCTGCTCTGTGAGCTACAGAAGAAGGATCAAACAGATCCCTCCATGTACTGCTGCTTTTATCAGTAGAGCTGGGCTCCTCCTTCCCCACATAGAGGCTGCCATAGAGGAAGTCTCCTCTTGGTCCTTTTTATCAAAGACTTTATGTAATCTGTTTTCCATGTCACCTGCCTACTCAAAGAAGCATGTCACATCAAAGACTTGGCACCTAAAATTTCTCATTTGTCTTTCCATTTTCTGTCTCCTTTCATGTTGCATCTTTTTAACACTGTAAATCTGAAAATAATGACCATTATTACTTTAACTAATTTGTTAAATACTTGGGAACTATTACAACCAAAGATGGAGTTTTAGAAGAGGTAACTATGTTTTTCTGGCATGTCGGACAAAAACAAAGAAGACAGAAATGTCAAAGTTCTGCAACATTACTTTCATCTTTCTGGCCATGTCTGGGTTTGTACTTTTTTGGTGCAGGTAGGATGGCTCTTTTTGGTTCATCTCCAGCACATTTGATTGCTGGGAACAAATGAAACATCCTTCACTTTTGGTGTCTCAATAACATGAAGTGGCCTGATAAGAAGGCCACTTCAGGATATTGGCTTATTGAACACTTATTTTGATTCTTGGTGAAGGGACAGAGGAGTTTTCTAAAGACTCCAATTGGGCAGCAAAAATGCTCTGCATCATGTTTATAAAAATGTTTTCTTCTAATGGTCCAGATAAAACCTGTTCAATTTGGTTGTGAGCAGGCTCTCAATGATACATTTAAGAGAAAAGTGTATTTGGTATGTATATTAGGTTGCAGGAAGGCTCTTGACCAGAGCTTTATGAGAAGTATACTAGGTATGTGTATTAGATATAATTGCTACCTCCTAATGCCCCAATTTAGCCTAACTCCAGCCCAGTCATGTAGACAAGCCCTCAGATGTACAAAGTACATCTTTATTTTTCTCATTTCCTTCATCTGTTACTGTAGAAGATGAATCAGAAAGACAAAACACTTTAGTGCTCTAGATCTTAATATGCTCTGTAGTATATTCCATTTTCCATACACAGACAACTTCTAGCTAATCATAAAAATAATTAAGTTAATTAATTGGATCGTACTGGCTGAGAGACCTCTTTTGAGGTAATCCTTGGAGATTCTTCCTTCCCTCATTTTTTTAACTATCCATAGGGCTCATTGTATTGGTGTATCTCTCCATCATCTTTGTCTTCATCTAAAATAGAAGTTGCTTCTTCTGGGTCCAGATTTAATAGTGCCAGTAAATTTTTTGTTTCTTTCTGAGAGGTGATAGTGAATGTTGCATTACCTTAATTGTGAACTTGAAAAGGTAGTCCCAGTTATGCTGAATACTAACACTACTCACCTATTCAACAAAGTATTTAAATGAATAAAAATACTAGAAATAATGTAAGTGGTATTAGCTCTAATTCAAATACTTCACTGACATTGTTGCTATGGTGGCAAGCTTTTCAATCATTACCAATATTTTTGCTCTGAAGACAGTGAGTAGCTGCCTGAGCTGCCTTATCTGTTGATTTCTTCTTTTTACTATACTCAGATTTGTACACATCAGTCTTCTTTTTTGAACTGACTTGCACACGCTTGGCCTTCTGTAGTTACAAAATAGGATTTCAGATCCTACAAAAATGATGTCTGTAGCATGCTCCTTCTCTTTTTCTCCTAGAATTCATATTTTCTTTAGTTGAGGGCCTAAACAACACTTTAGGGCATTGCTTCAGGCTAGTGTGATTGGTCCAGTCTGGAGCAGAGGGCTAGCACGCCAGCCTGGGTCAATGACAACCAACTTCATCCCTCTCCTAGTCCCAACAAAGCTGGTATATATATTTCGCTTCAGTTCTTTAAAATACAGTTGATCTGTTCAAGCCATTGGTAACTTACATTTAAAGCTCTTATTTCACCATTCTTCTGGCATGAAAACCAGTCCAGTATTAAGAGATGGTTTTTAAATAAACCATTTCAAATAGGGAAATTAATGCACCAAGTCATGCAGAAGTAATGTTTATAGAAGAAAAGGCTTTTTCAGTTTTTCCTACAGGGTGTTTTCACTTGCAATAATGAATGTGTTAAGACATGTATGAAAATGCATTAAAGGATCAGAAGGATTTCTCTTCAGGTACTTTAGTTCCTAATAAATAATACATCTGATGATTAACAACACTGGCATGAGCGAAGCACAGCAGTGGGGAACAACAGCTACACAACATCTACATAGAACATACTGATTTTAATATACAATATTTCTCTATGCAGAGAAAAAAACACGACAAAGCAAAGCAAGACAGTAGTATATCAGCTGGAGACTCAGATTCAAATGCTTCTACTACTATTGAAAATAATAGTGGAACTGCAATTAATTGCTAGTGTGATCAGGTGAAGAGGGAAACATACAGCAGTTTACTTATACTTTAGCAGCCACAGTGGTTTTTGTTGATCTAGAGCACTGAAGTAAGACCACCACCAAGGTTTCTCTCGTGGCTGGACAGATCGCCTCCCATCTTCTTTTGGTTCTGGCTCAGCATGAGACTCAAAATGTTCCAGTGGGTCAAATCGCTCATTTGTTCTTCCGGTGGACTTATGAGCAAATTGAGCTGGCTTACCATTGAGGGGTCGCAAGACAAAGTCCACGCGTCCAGCCTTGCTCATCTTGGCAGGTAAAGTCACCTTCTTCAGGACCTTACTGTAGCCACGAGCCTGGGCACTGACTATGTATGTACCAGGAGGCAGGAGTCTCCAGTAGTCTCCATCAGCAGCTAAAGGAAACATATGTCTAATTCTTAATCTTTAGCCAGTATAAAACCATACAGCAACACATGGATATCAACGTAACTTTTGGAACTGGGGCACCCTGCAGTGGTTAGTGGGCTGAGGATTGCTAGGTCCAATCTTCACTCAGGGATAAAATTCACTGTGTGGCCTTGGACCAGCACCCTCTCTTAACCTAATCTTTCTCACAAAACCATTGGGAAGCAAAAGCAAGAGGAAAAAAAATGTGCCCTGTCCTGTAAATAACACTTGTAGCAGACAAGTTTTAAAAAATGTTCATTTCTGTGATTATATACTCTGATAATAAATGCAGTCTGTTTGGATGTTCAGAGCAAGCCTCTTTGGCTCTTAGATCATAGATACACGTGATCAGAAAACAATTTCTTTTTTAAAGAAATGTGCTGAGGACTACATGAATCAAGTATTGAAAAAACACATTAGCCAAAGGAAATGTACATTTTAATTGTATGCGTGTGCTGCAAATGTTTTTTCAGAAAACATGTATGCCTTGATACTCTACAGCAAGTAATCAAAACGAAACATGTTCAACAAAAGTATAAGTATTTTGATTCTTCTTTTAAAATACATAATTTTATATGATTGAAAATTCTGATCAGGGAGAATACGTTGGTTTCTAAATAAAGCAAGTTCCCAGATTATCCACTTATTATATATGAAAGCCAAATGGCACAGGAACTTTGGTGAAGGAAATATAAAATGATGTTCTGTCATTGTTTCCAAAGAGAATCAATGCACAATTTGACACCATTCACATTTACGTTTTCTTGGCATTATTTAAACTCTTCAGTGGAATACCAAGTGCCAGAGTGACATATCCCAGGCTTTGAGAGCTGTGTGGGTATATGTGGATTAAGTGTCTTCCTGTCGGTTCCTAAAAGCAGAAGGTCTTCCTCCCCATTGAACACCATGTGAGTTCAGAGACCAGGGCCTGACTGCCCCATGGGTGTAGAAAGAGCTCTCTAAAGAACTACACTAATCACTCTCCCTTTTAAGTTGCCAGAAACAATGTAAGGTGTCTATGAAGTAAATATGTAACCACTGTTTATCCTGTTGTCTTTTTAATGGCATGATTATTTTATAGTTCTGTTACAATTATTTTTTTAAAATTTGATTTTTTTAAGATGACTTGATAGGATGTGTAGGGATATAAATGTGTCTCTCATTCAATAACATACGGTTTACCTCCTAAATGAAAATAATATAATGTAACATTCAGAGAATAAAAAGATCCAAGTTCAGTCCTTAATTTACTACACCAGTTTTGTTACCTGCAAGAATATCATGGCGGATGCCTTTGACTGAAATTCGGGCATTTTTAATTGGGTTTCCAAATTTATCAGATACAATTCCCTTTATTCCACGATGAGCCTGCAAAGAATAGGATAAATTTAAATAATAGGCAATACTTTTGTGTTCATATCTTTTTTTTGATGTTCGTATCTAACATCACTACCAAGATTGTACTGCTTCTGCAACAATGGTATTTTCTCAGTTGGTCCTTCCAATTGACTGATCCAGAGCATAACTGACTTTAATATGCAACATTTCTTTATGCAGAGAAATAAGACACAAAAGCTAAAAGTATGTCAATTGGTGACTCAGGTTCAGATGCTTCTACTACTTGTGTTGACCATCAAGATACTTCTAACTTATCTTAAATCAAGATGCTTCTAACTTGTAGTGACCATATGTTTCTAAGGCTGTGGCTGTTAGGGTATGGCCATAATTACTTCTGCTTCCCCTTTCCAAAGAGTACAAGCATCTATCTAGTTTCATCCCGGTACAGTCTGATTAGAGAACAAAACGGGAATGTTCATCTACTGTAAAAAGCCTGATAATGTGACCAGAAGGAGGTACTACAAAAGGAAGAAATGCCACCATAGTAACCTGCAAAGGGAGAAACATTGAGGGTTTTAAAAAAAAAATTAAAAGACTATTTGTTTTTAAAAATTCAGTACAAGCTATTGGAAAAACAGTTCAGATTATCTTTAAGACAATATTATTATCAGTTTTGCCAAGAGAAATAGGAGGAAAAAACATCCCTAAGAGGTACACACAAACACCATGTGGTTGTATCTTCTTGCACGGAGCAGTACTGTTTGGATACCTTTAGAACACAAGAACAGTCATGTTGGATCACACCAGTTTAGTCTACATCTTGTGATGGCAAATTCCATTGTCCGATTACACACTTGGTGATGAAGTACTTCCAATTAATCTATTATCATTCAGCTTCAGCAGATGACCATGGGTTCTAGTGTAAAAAGAGAGGAGGAACCTCTTCTCTCAATCTATTTTCTCAGAACCATGCATAATTCTACACTCTTCTGCCCTGTTTTCCCCTCGTCATCCTTCTGATTTAAAAATCTGCAAACATTGTAAGCTTTTCTCACTAAAGAATTAGTCCAGACCCCTGATCATGTTGACCAATTTTTGTCTTTCAACACTTCTCCAGCTTCACAGTATCCTTTTCCAAGATATGCTGATCAGACTGTACAAAGTATCCCAGGCTTCCATTGTACTATCCACTACAGCCCATTTTTACACTGAAGGATACTATTGGATTTTAAATTTTAATTTGCGTATCTTTTGTGTTAAGAAGTCCTTCTGCAACATAGACTACTTGCTGTTGTTATGCACTGTCAAGACATATCAGACTTGTGATGACCTTAATATACTTTTTGAGTGGTGTGAGATGTTGTTCAAGGAGTAGCTTACCACTGCAACACCTCAGTGTGTTTCCATAACTGAAGAATGAGTCCTTTTGTTATGTGCCCTTAATTATCATCAGCACCATCATCTCAGAACTGCAGAGCTGAAAAGATCCTATGGATCATCAAGCCCGGCCCCCATCAAGGAGGCACAGTGGGGAGTCAAACTCCCAAACTCTGGCTTTGTAGCTTAAACCACTGAGCTATATAGCAGTTCAAGTTGGAACTGTTCCATAGTGCACCTAATAGGGCTTTTAAAGTAAGTGAAATATTTAAGGAGCGAGTTTTACCAGTTAGACATCCCCAGAGAGCTTCCATGCCTCAGTGGGATTTGAACCCAGGCTTCCTGAGTCCTAGCCCTTCACTGTATTTGTTACACCATACTGAGTATTCCTGCCTTGAATCCTAGTACAATACTATACACTACACCATGCTGGCTTTAAGCACAGATTAGATTTTAAACCAAATGCATATTTGTAAATTTCCATTCAGTTTTCATGGATCTGCATTTGCAAAAAAAACTATATTTTGCTCATTGAGCAGCTGGCCAAATCTTTTATATCATCTGGTGCATGTCATAATGAACTGGGGACGGAAGGAGGAGAAGGGTTTGAATTAAACTCTGACAAGTTATTTGTATCTGCCAGAGGAGGAAAATACCCATTCCTCCCCATTAACCTTCAAAACAATTAGCTACAAGTGCTGTTACTTGTAACAATTTTTTTCCAAACTATGGCAGGGAGTGTTTTAATACATGTACATGGCAGACTTCTTGCAATGGCAGTGAGGGGAAAAATCTGATCAAATGTTTCAAATGAGGAGCTTCTTAGTCATTCAAGTGATTTCTTACTTTAATGTTCTGCTCCATAGTGTAGCCAGTAATCTTCCCTGCTGTTATTAGGTGAGGTCAATGTTCTGTTATAATGGCCTATGGCTAAATACAATAAGAGTGATTTGACTCAGTCATCTTTATAGGAGGCCTTTTCATCTCTAAGGCTTTCAGACCTTTTTGGATTCACTAAAGCAGATCAGCTGCAGTATAAAATCAACTTATGGGTCTGGTGTGTCCTTTTTACTGAAGGATTAAGCTACAAATACAACAGCATTGCTTAATAAAGAATAACGCTTAAAGCCCATGAAGAGTAACTGACATATCCTAACAACTTTAAATCATTATCATGAACAAGCACTTCAGAACAAGGCTTGATAGTTATCTTCTAATGGCCTGGAAAGGGGTGTCTCCCAGTTTTCATGGTCACTTATTACTCTATAGCTGTTGGTTACTGGGAAAATTGGGTCAATTTGGTAAGGTTCTGCCAGGCTAGTAATGTAAACAAATTTTGTTTGAAAAATGTAAGCTGGAGCCTCACAAATACAGACTTAAGACAAGAGTGGGCAATCTGCAGTTGTCCAGAGGCCAACCATAACAATCTATGGACCTTGGGGGACAGCACTCGCTTCCATGACTCCTCATCCTCATTTTCTTTCTCAAAATTTACCCCTCCACTCCCAAAGCACCAATTGGTAAGCAAATGTTACTAAACTGAAATCTGGTGGGGCACAGAGCTTCTGAGCTGGGATCAAAACATGCTGAAATTGTCCTGTGCCTGATATGAGGGAAAGGGGGACTTTTAAAACCCTATCTTACAAACAAAAATAAAGATTCAGGAAGCTGGGATACAGTGTGTGGGCTTCTGGGAGTTGTGCATTGCCCGTCCTAATTTAAGAATAATTCTGAAAGATGATGTTGTTAAGGAGCTACACTCAATATGCCAGCAAGTTTGAAAAACTCTGCAGTGGCCAGAGGATTGGAAAAGATCAGTCTACATTTGGTTTCAGAGCTCCATGCTCAACAGATACACAAGGAGCATGGGGCTGGCCCAGCAATGTGATGAGAAAAGCAGGAGTGCAGCTGTACTCCCCAGATATGTATTAGGTGTATGCAAGTAAATTTCCTCCATTTAACTGACAGTAGAGATCATACCAGTTAATGGGTGAGCCAAAGTGGCAGCTTAAAAAGAAAGAAAGAAACCCATGTGGTAGGAGTATCAGTTTTGCTGCAGCAGCAAATTATTTATGAAATCTTTCTGATGTTGAACAAGAACAATTGGCAAAGGAGGCAACTTTTGCAGAGCAAGAGGAGAAAAGGGGTAGAAAGTGATTTTAAAAAGGAGAAAAGCAGATTCTACTATGCATTATCAGGATGGTGCAGGAAATACTACTTGAGAGGAATGGAAGGACAGAAACATGCTTGGGACAGGCATTTGGTACAGTTGTAGAAGGAAGGCTTGTCCAAGAGCAGAAGGCAAAGCAGTATGGTCAAAGGGGGAGCTAAAGCATTTGGTGAGAACAATACACAATTTAAATATTTTGTCTAAGGCACCAATATGGGTAGCATAGTTCCCAAGGCCCTATCAATACTTATATTTACATTTCTGCCTTCAATAATCAGTGAAGCTGCAGAGTAGCATTATCCCTTATTTGGGATTAGAAATGAACACAAGGAAGTGGTTTGACAGCTAGAATTTGGATATGCTTCCCTAGGTCCTTGGCTATCATCTCAAATATGGGAGAAGGCTACCTCAGAGCCATCTGTGAATTGCCACTCAAAGCAGCTGAGGGCCTTGAGCAAATACTGTTATAAAACATTGTTGGTGGACAACCCACCAAGGAAAGAGGAGAAACAGTCAAGAACTGTACCATTTCCATGAATTTCAGAAGTGCCTCTTTGTTCTGCTCCCAGAGTGGATACAATTCTTCAGCCAGAGGAAACTTTTCACACCCGAGCTCCAAAGTAATTTCAAAACAGTTTGTATGAAGGTAATTAAAATCTGCCATTCCTGGAGAAGAATAGCATACTGTTTTATTATACAATATTTAGAATCACAGACTCATAGAATAGTGAAGTTGGAAGGGGCCTATAAGGCCATCAAGTCCAACTCCCTGGTCAAGACAGGAATACAATCAAAGGATATCTGTCAGGTGATTATATAAGTTTCTCTTGAATGCCTCCAGTGTTGGAGCGCTCGCGACCTCTCAAGGTAATAGGTTCCACTGTTGTACTGCTCTAACAATTAGGAGGTTTTTCCTGCTGTTCAACCAAAATCTGGTTTCCTATACCTTGAGCCCATTATTGCATGTCCTGTACTCTAGGATGGTCAAGAACAGATCCCGCCCCTCAGGTTTTGGTCTTCCAGATCGGGTTTTGTATTATAGATCATGTGTATTTGACTGGATAAAAGAATGGATAACCTTGGAAAATGATAAACTACTCAATTTGGAAGGACATGATTTGCAGTTCGGCTGGCATGCTTTTCTGTGGTACAAAAAGCAGAAACATTTCAATTCACATATGACAAGAAGAGCTCAATTAGGAATTTGGAAAAAGATTATTCAACAAATTTACCAAAAAAACACCAGTATGGGTATCACCTACAGAGGCCTTTACACAACCTAATTTTATGATGGAAGTGAAGCTTCTAAGATATCAAGATTTATTTTTAAAAAGGATTGTGAGCTAAGGTCTAAAGAAGAGTTAGAGACACAAAACATATATAGACTGGTGGTCCAGAGCACAGGTGGAATCCAGATACAGAAAGGCCCTCTCCTGTGTCCCCCCCACATCAGCTGGCAATGGGACTGAGAAGAAGACCTCCTCTGGTGATCTTAATTGCCGAGAAAGTGCATATATAAGGCCCTTCAGGTAACCTAGACCCAAGCTATACAGGGCTTTATAGCTAATGACCAGCACTTTGAATTGGACTTGGAAACAGACTGGTAGCCATTGCAGTTCTTATATATGCTTCCTGTAGTTGGCCCCAGTCAGTAGCCTGGTTGCAGAGTTTTGCACCAGCTGAAGTTTACAAACCTTCAAAGGCAGCCCCACATAGAGTGTGTTATAGTAATCTAAACAGGATGTAACTAAGGCATGTTTCACTGTAGCCAAATCCAACATCTCAAGGAACGGTTACATAAACATAGTTACATAAACTTCACATGCCATTGTCGGTCCAGAGACTGTTTCTGTGTACAGATCCTTCTTGCTAGTGTAGCACGCATTAGCCAAAATCCTATTAGGTTTTTACACTGATATGAATGCAATCAGCATGAATCTTGGCAGCACGTTGCTACAAAGTCATCGAAATTGGCCCAAAACAGCAAATGCCTACATTGATTTCTTTGTTGTTGTTTAGTCGTGTCCGACTCTTCGTGACCCCATGTACCAGAGCACGCCAGGCTCTCCTGTCTTCCACTGCCTCCCGGAGTTTGGTCAGATTCATGTTGGTCACTTCGATGACACTCTCCAACCATCTGTCCTCTGTTGTCCCCTTCTCCTCCTGCCTTCACCCTTTCCCAACATCAGGGTCTTTTCCAGGGAGTCTTCTCTTCTCATTAGATGGCCAAAGTATTGCAGCCTCAGCTTCAGGATCTGTCCTTCCAGTAAGCACTCAGTGATGATTTCCTTTAGAATGGATAGGTTTGTTCTCCTTGCAGTCCAGGGGACTCTGAAGAGTCTCCTCCAACACCACAATTCAAAAGCATCAATTCTTTGGCGGTCAGCTTTCTTTATGGTCCAGCTCTCACTTCCATACATCACTACAGGTAAAACCATAGCTTTGACTATTTGGACTTTTGTTGGCAAGGTGATGTCTCTGCTTTTTAAGATGCTATCGAGGTTTGTCATCGCTTTCCTCCCAAGAAGCAGGCATCTTTTAATTTCGGGGCTGCTGTCACTATCTGCAGTGATCATGGAGCCCAAGAAAGTGAAATCTGTCACTGCCTCCATATCTTCCCCTTCTATTTGCCAGGAGGTGATGGGACCAGTGGCTATGATCTTAGTTTTTTTGATGTTGAGCTTCAAACCGTTTTTTGCACTCTCCTCTTCCACCCTCATTACAAGGTTCCTTAATTCCTCCTCACTTTCTGCCATCAGAGTGGTATCATCTGCATATCGGAGGTTGTTGATATTTCTTCCGGCAATCTTTATTCCAGTTTGGGATTCCTCCAGTCTGGCCTTTCGCATGATGTATTCTGCATATAAGTTAAATAAGCAGGGGGACAATATACAGCCTTGTGGTACTCCTTCCCCAATTTTGAACCAATCAGTGTTTCCACATCCAGTTCTAACTGTTGCTTCCTGTCCCACATATAAGTTTCTCAGGAGGTAGATAAGGTGATCAGGCAGCACTGATTTCTTAACTTGTGGCAATTCACCATTGACATTATATAACTGTATTACACCGGTGAGTGTAACTAATAGGATTTTGGTAATTAGCTTAAATTACCAATTCCATGGGAGGCAGTGGAAGACAGGAGGGCCTGGCATGCTCTGGTCCATGGGGTCACGAAGAATCGGACACGACTCAACAACTAGACAACAACAACAACAACAAATTAGCTTCAAGGGCTTAAATAACTGAACTCTTCAAAACAATGATGGAATATTTGGAGTTCTGTGTTTTACTTAAAACCTGCACAACCCGTGACTCATAATATTGACTATAGTCAGATGCCATTTAAGTAGGGTCCATTGAGGGATCAGTAAAGTTCCTGTTTTTGCTCCCTGTCCAGTACTATCAACAGACAGTTGTTGGGTTATGTTTGTCTTAGTGGGTCATAAAGCATCCATGCCTACATTGGCACATTTAGCTGAAGGAGCTTCCTTTTTACTTGCTGGCTTCACCAATATAGTACCAGCCTTTTGCCCACCAGACTCTTTATAATGTTGGAAATAATGTAGTAAGACTTCTTTATGTCAAGACTTTTTTTGTCCTGTAGTGATCTAAAATTTCATATGTAAAGCTACTTCTGGTATCATTAAATTATTACAATTTTTTACCTCCAGCAAAGCTGTACCACTCTGCACCATTAATGATGCCACCTCGTTTGACAAAATTTCCACCACAGCGCATTTCTGATCTGTCTGAGATGCCAGGGTGTGCATCTGCGTAGGTTTTAGATAGCAGTTTGAACATCTAGAAAAGGAAAGAGAAAAGGAAAAGAAAAGAATGGTATTTAGTTCTGTAGGTTATACATTCTAAATGTTGTTGCTTTTTCCTTAGTAAAACTTTGGGTCAGGTCACATGTACTAGTTGCCCCACACAAATACATACAGTGGTGCCTCGCTAAGCGAAACGCGGCTTCCCATTGAAATGCATTGAAAACCGGATAATCCATTCCAATAGGAACGAACTGCTGTCCTTAAGCGAATAGGAAACATCACTAAGCGAAACGCAGTTCCCCAATTGAAATGCATTGAAGCCTATTCAATGCATCTCAATGGGGGGAAAAATACAAAAACAAATTAAAAAAGAGTCAGAACAAAGTCAAATTTGGTTAACAAAGGGTTTATTAAGTGCACTTTATGATTTCAAACATTTTAAACAGTAAACTTTAACTTTTAAAAAACAGTAAACATGAGACTGTTTAAACCATCGTTAAGCGAAACAGGGGACCCAAAATTTAATCGCTATGCGAAGCATGGTCCCAGCCATTGCTAAGCAAAAATCGCCCATAGGGACCATCGCTGAAAGAAGCGCAAAAACGCTCCGAAAAAGTCATTGCTAAACAATTTTGTCGCTAAACGGAGCGCCCGTTAAGCGAGGCACCACTGTATGTCCAAAGTACACAGGATCAGCAGCAGGCTGACAGTTAGGCCATGGCTCTGTTGAGAGTGACTAGATGCAACTCAGCCTATGTTCAAGAAGAATCATGTCTCTGAATGGGGAAAAGGGTTGAGAGAGGGGGGGAGGGGGGAGGGAGAGGGAGAGGGAGAGGGGAGAGAGAGAGAGAGAGAGAGAGAGAGAGAGAGAGAGAGAGAGAGAGAGTTTCTTAGATCAGCCATTCCCAAAAAAATTTTTTTGCCTCTGTCCCTTTTAGAAGCTCTTCTTGGGTTCTAGGGCTCCCTGTCAAAGAAAGATACAACTTAAGTAAAAGAATAGAAAAATATGTGGCAACTCCCCCGGGGGCCATATGGCCCCCATTAAGAATGGCTGTCCTAGATTGTCTTTTACCTGCTCAGACCTGTACTGACCTTGGACTGTTATTCTTAGGGTTGCTGATGTCACTTCTATCCCACATCTTTCTCTTGTCCCTCTAGGGAAAAATACTTTCCCTTTTCTTCCCTAGACATGAAAATACAGCCATGGCTCCTGACATCTCCAACTTAGCTAAAACTATCACCATTCCTTTAACAAGTGTATTTCTCTATACAACACACACTTTCTTATCTTTTAGAAGGCAGTATGGATGTCATTCTGTTATAAAGGGGAAATTATGCTCAGGTAATCATTCTGAGTGTCAAAGGGCTGAATCCAGAAGTTATTGTTGCTCTTGTACCTCTATGTGGATACTCTGCAACAGGTCTAGCAGATACATGATGACATGAGCCTGCTGATTTCTACAAAACAGAACTCACAGTACCATACCAAGCATCTTTCCCCTGTGCAAAAAAATAATAATATCCAAATTACACAATTAATGCACAGTAGCACCCAGAATTTCCAAACTGCCTGTGGCAGACCACAAATCCTGAGGTACTATGAGGAGCATTGGTATCTTTTTTTAGCCTAGTGAAATCAAGAATAAGAAGTTTGTGAGTCAACCTCTCTGTGAGTTCCATTAATTTAATGGGCCTACTCCAATTATAATTTATTACACCAAACAATAGGAGTTCAAATTTTGTGTTTCATCAGCTGATGAAAGGAAAGGAGCTATGGGCTACAGATGGGTAGTTCCATTAGGCTGAAAATCCATGGCATCTTCAGCTCATGGGGTATTATTTGAATCACCTCTGACCATTCTCCTCTCATCTTGTTGCACAATTTCTAATTTTATACTGGAGTAGGACCAAAGGTGTAAGACATTCTCTACAGCCACTGATGCATCAGGGTAGTAGAATCCAATGCTGCCTTTCTGTCTATGGGGAAAAGGTCCACTAGCAGAGTTTTGCATTGGGAAATCAGTTGATGAAACAATGATTGAAATCCTGTTGCTTAGTGTAACAAATCATAATTGGAATAGGCCCACTGAATCAATGGAACTTACAGAGAAGTTGACTCGCAAATCCCCACTGATTCAACTGGCCTACTATAGTTGTGACTTACTATGCTTGAGAGTCCCCTGGACTGCAAGGAGAACAAACCTATCAATTCTAAAGGAAATCAACCCTGAGTGCTCACTGGAAGGACAGATCCTGAAGCTGAGGCTCCAGTACTTTGGCCATCTCATGAGAAGAGAAGACTCCTTGGAAAAGACCTTGATGTTAGGAAAGTGTGACGGCAAGAGGAGAAGGGGACGACAGAGGATGAGATGGTTGGACAGTGTCATTGAAGTGACCAACATGCATTTGACCAAACTCCGGGAGGCAGTGGAAGATAGGAGAGCCTGGCGTGCTCTGATCCATGGGGTCACAAAGAGTCGGACACGACTAAATGACGATGCTAAGCAAAAGGATTACCAATACATCCTTTTATATTTGTTTTAATTGCTTTTATATTGATTATTTTATGTGATGGTTTTAATATTTCAATGTTTAATATTTATTTAAACTGCTTTTCGTGTGTTGTGTTTTAATTTTTGTATCTTGTGAGCTTTCTTGAATCCCACTGCTGGGAGAAAGGCAGCATACAGGGGCAATACATGCATGCATGCATACATACATTTCAGGTAATGAGATGAACATTCCATTATCCATGCCCTTCCTGCTCAGTCAGGCCATGCTTAGATTAAGAACCACTGATCCTTGGGTCCCCAGATGTTCTTGGACAAAAACTCCCAGAAGCCTTCACCACTAACTATGCTGGTGAGGATTTCTGGGAGTTGTAATCCAGGAATATAGTTGTCATCCAAGGATGGGAACCACTGCTATAGATACTCTGCGGAGAGAGACAAAAGATGGGCTTCTGCCCAAGTAAGAATTTCTGTCTCCCTCATGAGAGCTCCTAATCTGTTACCTTCCTGCTTTACTATGTGGCCATGGATGACTATGTTTTCAATTCTGATCATCACATTCCTTCCTTGGGCTTGTGGTAAAAAAAAAAACACACCTCAAAGCTAATCAGACAACATGTAACTCTAATTAATTTATTCTATGAACAGCTTTTGATGCAGAGCGCTGACCCTGAGCACTGTGATTGCTACAATGGGTGCCTTAACACCTCAGGCTGGCAATTATTGCTGTTTGGGGTTCCTTTCGTTTGGTTACCTGAAGTAATACAGGGGGAAACGACCACCTGAGAGTTTTCACTTCCTGTGGGAGACAAAGCTTGAGGCACTCATGATGAGCCCTATCATCTTGACAATAGAACAAAAAACACTGTAAAGTCCATAAATGTAATCTGCTGCAAGGGATGCAGTTTACAGCACCAACCATAATTCCCAGTAGGGCTGCCAGATGCATCAGATCCACAATGGTTTTCAAAAGTGTCCATCATAACATTCGTTGAAATTTCACTCCCATGTCCTCAGGAGGAAAAGCAAGACATTGAAATGAAATGAGGCTCTTTTCCCTGTCCACTATAAGTCCATGGAATGTTAGATATTCCATTGTCACCTGGACATCCACTGCCCCCTGCTGGTTTGATTGATCTGAAGGTCATCCAAGTAAGGAAAAATATGTATGTTTCTGCTTCTGAGGTGTGTTACTAAGACCTTCATGAATACCTATTGGGAGGCAGCCAGTACAAATGGCCTATCCCATATTGGAAGTGGCATTCCTGATATGTAAACTGTTGAAATCTCCTGTGCTAGAGATATTTTGGTCTTCTTTATCAGAATGTTGCAAAATATAAAATTGTGGACATTTATGAAATATAGGTACAATTAAAACAAATTAAAATGTTAAGATAATTAGACTATATTTGATCAGACGTGGGCTACAATAGAATTATCTTGGCCATTTGTTAGATCTTCTTTCGTACATTTGCTGGGGCATAAATTACATGCACATAAGTGATGCATTGATTGGATTTCTCCACAGCCACAGAAAATTTGTGTTATATCCAAGAAGTTCCATTTTATTTGATTATTCTTTGATCTTCCTACTTCATTTCAAAGTCTATTAAATTACTTCCAGATGGTCCAGCTAGTCTTGTCCTGGTGGGAAACACTCTTTAGCCTTTATCCATTCAGCAAGGTGTGCTGTTTTTATTCTCCATAGGTTTAGTCTAGCCTCTTCTAGTTTAATTTATAGAGCTTGAGATGTGTGCAGAAAATTTTTCCTAGATGTTAGGCGTTATCTAGGCAATTAGTCTTCATGAAATGGGATAGTTTGGTGCTGCACTCCCTTATTTTGTTCATTATTTGCCAGCACCTCTCAACGTACATCAGGATGAGCAAAGCCAGCCAAATAATAGACTTTTTCAATGGGGGTAGATTTCAGGTAGCCACTAATGATCCTGCATAATGGTTTCACTGTAACAGTTTAGTGTTGCACTGTAACAGTTTAGTCAGATTCTACGACATGATCCAATGGATCATTTTTAGGTTTTTATACAGAATGTCCTCCTGCAGACAGACCAAATGACTTATTCTAAGCCCAAGATGTCTGTCCACTAGCCACTTCACTTTAGCACTAGAAATTATATCATGTAGGAAACAGTGCTGTTGGGAAAGTGGCACAAGGGCTGTTCCCCCTAAAGTTCTGTGTCTGTTGCTATAAAGGCTGGGGGTGAGGCCCATTCTACACTAACAATGAATTGACATTCCCGTTTTTCAACCATTGGCAGGGCAGTGCCCAGTGGCCACGTCTGAGGCCCTGGCCCTCACTGAAAACTGCACTGGATAGAAACAAGTACCGTATTTTTCGCACCATAAGACACACTTTTTCCCCACAAAACAGGGGGGTGGAAAGTCTGTGCGTCTTATGGAGCGAAGAAAACAGATTATATTTTCCTGTTTTCTTCTCCTAAAAAATTGGTGCATCTTATGGAAAGGTGCGTCTTATGGAGTGAAAAATACGGTATTTCCCCCAAAGTCAGCAGGCTTTGCTAATGTGTATCTGCTTTCCACCGACAGCGAGACACTCTGGAGAAAAAAGAAGCAGAGGATAAAGCATTTTTAATTGTCTGATACATTTTTAATTGTCTGGTAACATTATCATATCCTCTTGAACATATTATCTCCATCTTTAAAATATATAGCCTCTGAGACCAGCACAGTCCCAAGGGTGTCAGCCACTGGAAATCTGAGTTTGTTTCTGGTCTGCTAAATAAAAGTATAATAACAGATTGGGAACAAAGAAGTGGTCTGGGGAGGTATACCTGGGGAAGCCCACAGCCTCTCAACAGTTTCCAAAAACACATCAGGGAAATGCCGAGCCAAAGACTGCAACTCAGGCTTCTTTAGTTTTGAAGCCATCTCAGAATCAGGTTGTGCCTGGAGCTAGAAATCTAGCACTGGAAGGGCACACTTCAATGTATTTATGAGGCTCACATAGGCTGTGTGCATCACAGACACACTGCAAGGCTTTATCCTCCTGGGAGAAAGTACCTCCCCAAACTCTCTTCCTCATACAAAGTTGTTCATTTTGATTTTTATATTCTATTTAGGTTTAGGCCTTCATCATAGTCACAAATAGCCAGTTGAGACACCCAAAATCTCTGGACAAATACCTGAGGACCTATGATGTTTAATGCTGGAATGTGACCTCTAGAGATCAAAACAGCCTCTGACTGGTAAACAGCTGTGGGGAAAGGCATGCTTCTTTCCTGCCTTCTCTGTCCTTCACAGGAGCCAGCTACTATGGATTGAGTGCACAAATCTGGAACTGACAACCTTTCCTATGCTCCCTAAGCTTCCAGAAAGTTTTTAGCCACAGAAGAGTCTATCATCTGAGTGGTTAGCAATGTACAAGTCAAGAGGAAAAGAATTTACACAAGTCAGGAGGAAAAGAATACCCATTAGTAATGAAAGGAAGAGGGGAGGGAGCAATTCCTGCATCACTCACAACTTCAGTGGCAAAGGCTGAGTGCTCTAAGTCAGTGGTTCTTAACCTTGGGTTACTCAGGTGTTTTTGGACTGCAACTCCCAGAAGACTTCACCACCAGCTGTGGTGGCTAGGGTTTCTGGGAGTTGCAGTTCAAAAACACCTGAGTAACCAAGGTTAAGAACCACTGCTGTAAGTGACTGCCAGCTCTCTTTTGCATTCAAGAATCTCTTTGCACCAGGTTTCTTCTTTTTGAGCTGATGGAAATCCACCAGATTTTTGGGCGCATACTGCTGGCCCTGTTTACAACCATTCAGATGGAATTGTTATTGTCTTTTTATTATCTTTACAACCCTGAGAGTTTGTCAGAAGTGCTGAGGGAGAAAGTGGAGCTTTTATTTGCCTCCATGGTCTCTGACAAGTTGCTAATCACCTCAGGGTCAAATGAAAGGAATTTGAATCAGTGAGATACAAAAGGTGAAGCTGATAACTGGAGCCAACAAAAGCCCTGCTGCTCTCAGGCAGGCAGGACTAGACAATGGACAGGAGGATCCACATAGACTACACATGGAATCAATTTGAACGGGCCTTGCTCATGAGTACTGTAGGAGAACCAAGTGAAGGATATTGTCCTCTACAGCAGTAGACTAACTAACTATTCCAACTCCTTGACAAACTATTATTCCCAAAGGGGGGGGGGGAGCTGGTTTAAAGCAAAAAAAAAAAAAAGTTCCAGTTGGGCTACACCCCTCTCCAGAAATGTAAAGACATACAGACCACTAATCAGTCCACCCCTTCTCACTCAAAACATACTGTATTGGCACATTGATGTGTCTTTCTTGAATCTTTAACTTTCACAAATTTGCTCTTTGTAGATGTTGGCATTATCTTAGAGATTAGGCATCGAGATATATGGTAACATGCTCTGAACAGAAGACTTGGAACAATGTCTAGTGTGGCTGAAAAGGCCAATTCGAGAGTGACAATTCCTTCCACATTGAAGACAAATGCAATCTGTCCCCTGTCCATCTACATGGTTTTGCTGGTTTTGGGACCCTTGTCAGCCTGCTGGACAAGGGTTTCTTCAAAATGGGAGAGGCCATGATGCACCACCTGACTCCAGGCTGAATGCTCAGATGTCAAGGTTTCCCATCTGTTGAGGTCTATTCCTAAGGCCTTCAGATCCCGCTTGCAGATATCCTTGTATCGCAGCTGTGGTCTCCCTCTGGGGTGATTTCCCTGCACTAATTCTCCATACAGGAAATCTTTTGGAATCCGACCATCTGCCATTCTCATAACATGCCCAAGCCAATGCAGACATCCCTATTTCAGTAGTGTATACATGCTAAAAACTCCAGCTTGTTCTAGGACTACTTTATTTGGAGCTTTGTCCTGCTAAGTGATACCAAAAATGCATGTGTTATTGGATGTTTTTATGATTGTATGATTTTAATGAAATTTTAAAACTCCTACTTTAGTGGAAAAATTAGAAAAACGCTATTTAACCTATAATTGCCATTCTAAATTGTCAATTTGAAGAAAAGGCAAAAGTAGAAACTTCAGATATTTGGGGGGGGGATCTTTAGTAAATTATAATAGTCATAAAAAAGTGTGTTTCCCCCCCCTCCAATAAAGATGCAATCTTCACCATTTATTTCCATATGGAAGATACAGAGGGAACATTTCACCAACCAAATAGAAATATTGAGTTTCAAAAGAAGGCAATTGGCAGAGGGAGGGGAGTGTAGACTACTTGCCAGTTCTTTGTTTGAAGAGTTGGGAGATAAATTCCCAACCACTGTTCCCTGGGGGGGGGGGAGTTTGAAACCACAAACGCCCCATAAATCTTTGCAGACTGACTCTGAAATCACTTTAAGAATCAAACCTGGTACAAACAGCAGCCATGAAACTTGGGGAAAATATAAAATGACCTAAAAGATTTTGGTGCACAGCCTGAGAAAGATGAATTATCATAAAAAGTAGTCAAATAAATGTATCACCTGATCTTACATTTGTTTTGCTTTGGGGACCATATGGCCTTTATTTATTTTATTTGTTTGTTTGTTTGTTTGTTTATTCATTCATTCATTCATTTAACTTATATGCTGCCCACTTTACCCAAAGGTCTCTGGGCGGCTTACAAAACATGTTCTTATTTTTTCAGTACTATACAGTGGCTCGAGCCGAGATCAACAGCAATAGTTACAAGCAAATGGAGCTAGCCAGCTGAGTTATCCTGCTCCCAAATTAATTTGTGTAAATAACTCAATTCAAATTTTAGGTAAACTTAAATGAAACATTAACAGCTTGAAATAAATTGGAACTGAAACTGGCTTATGTTGCCTCACACTGAAGAAAGACCTGAAAGGCAGCACACGTGACTGCAATCTTCTCCCTACTTCACTCTCCGCAGGCTCTCCATGCCACCAGAACTTCTCCCTCAGCTGAAGGTGCTAGAGAAGGAGAAGCCAAGATTGCAGAGAGACTCCCTTCCCTTTTCTTTCTAAGGAGTTCAAGCCACAGAAGAGGAGGATTGTTGGAGCTCAGGCAATGAGCAGGCTGATGGGCTTTGTGGTGATCACCAGATAATAGGATAGCAAAGAGTCTCTTAGCAATAGATTAAAGAAGTCAGCCACACACACACACACAGATGGATGTCTGCCAGCAGTACTCCTGGTGGGCGACTCAGCAAGGAAGCAGAATGAGAAGTCTTCTCCATCTGTGATGTTCTGCCTTCTGCGATGTTCTGCTTGCCTGCCCCCAGGAGACTGCCCTTTTATTCACATTACAAGGTCACAGGTAGTGACAGCATTACAGATAGTAGACAGAATTCAGATAGGACAAAGGTTACATCATGTTATTAGGGTTGGTATGGAAAAAGGCAATTAATCAAGCCCTCTGATTGGCCTAAGGAAAGGCCTCTATGCCAAGCTCTCTACGATAACGAGAAAGAGGAGGAACGGTGGCAGCTCCTCCCCTCAGAAGCAGCCACAGGATGCTAGGCGAGTTTTCCCTCACTAGAATACCCATGTGGCTTAGCAACCTTGGGGATGGTACCCCCCACAGAGGATGTCATTTGTGTTCTTGCCTAGTGGTTCAGAATTTGTTGCTGGATCAGAGCTGTGTCGATTAAAGGCTTACAGCCCATGTTGGGGAGATAACCCCAAAAGATATATCTGAGCTGCTTGAAGATTCTGCCTTTGAACCCATTCAAGCATGAGTCATTCCTTTTCATACAATGCTTTTGCCATCTCTCTGTGCAGCAAAATCTCTTTCCACCATTAGTCCTCTTCAACTTGTTCACTTGATTCCATGGTTTAGGGCACTGGTTCTTAACCTTTGTTACTCAGATGTTTTGGGACTGTAACTCCCAGAAGCCTTCACCATCAGCTCTGCTGGCTGGGGTTTCTGGGAGTTGCAGTTCAAAAACACCAGGGTAACAAAGGTTAAGAACCACTGGTTTAGGGGACTGGTGGGGTTTGGGCGTTTTTCTCTTTTCACTAGAAATCTTGCCATTCTTCTGTTTGAGAAGAGAATATGTGCAGATACAGATTTAGCAATTGTGCTTATATGCGGGTAATAGAAGAAGGGGGTGATGTTCCCTCATTTTTAAAAGAACATGCTTGTGGATAAGGTGTAGAGTGAAGTATATACAGTAACAGGACAATCCTTCATATGTATGTTCAGAATTAAGCTCCACTGAGTTCAAAAGATTTTTCCCAAGTAAGGGTGTGAATACACAGTGAGGGAAATATGAATTCACTTTCATCCACTTGCCATGAAATCTCACTGGGGAATGTGGATCTGTTTGAGTTAAGTGGCTGCACAGGAAGACACGAGAAAAGCCTTGCTTGCAGTTTGTTTTCCGTTCTATTTATAGCCCTGCAGGTGGCCCCATTACAAAGAACTGCACTAACAAGCACTGTCTCTTCTAAAGCTCTGTAAGGCTTCCCTTCCTGTCAATTATTAGACTGTTAGCTTAAAAAAAAATACTTGCCCCTTGAGCTTTCTGCTCTTAAGCTGTTTTAAAAGACACACACAACCAGGAGTGGTGCCCGTGGAGAAGCTGTTTAAAAAATGTATTGGGAGAAAGGCTTTGCTGGAAAGAGAGAGTGCTGATGCACTGTGTGTGTGCACGCATGCACACACACAGTCCTCCCTTTCTGCATTGGTTCAAGTAATCACATGCCTGAACCAACGGGAAATGATCCATTTAAAAAAAATCAGAAGCCCCAACAGTGGAGAAGAAAAACTATGGATTGTAGGGGAGACTCTGGGTCAATTTACATTTTCCTTTGTGTCAACAAACAGAAAAAAATGAATCAACTCAACCCAAACCTGTAACATTTCCTGTGATAAATTATCATTACTTAACAATGTTAGAGCAGAATTGTAGTGCAGTCTAATGCAGCAGTTTACCTAGCAGAATTAGTTTCTATGGCTAAAAGATATCTAACGGAGCAATCCTAGTTACGTCTACTCAGAAGAAAGCCCCATTAAAGCCAATTGGTTTTCTTTTGAGGTTCTGTGCTGCGTGTAGGGTTGCAGCTTAATCACAGCCCACCCCCTGTAAAAAACACCCTCAGAAATATGTGTTTTACAGAAAAATAAAATGCTTGGAGAAAGGGCAGACTACATATGTAACTAATAAACAAATACACCTATGTGTAAGAGTATGAATATGCTAGGATTTATTCCTCAGTAAATCTACATTAGTCTGACTTTTAAGCCAACTGCAGTCCTATGAATTCTTTTGCTGTAAGTAAGTACTGAAGGTGGTGCCTTGTTGCCTCTGCAAAATGCAGAACTTCAAATGAAACCTCTACAGCTTTCATTATTTAGTTGGCCTTAAAGTGCATAGTTAAAAGATTTTAAACCAACTGGAAATGTATAATCCAGACATTGTATTCTTCTGTCTGAACCATAAATGTTGACTAAATGCAAAAGCCTCTGGCTAGTGACCTCCTTTGCTCTCTTCCGAAGGTGTTAAATGCTTTGAGGCTCATTGCACAGAGCACACAAGCTGAACTAATGAATGCCCATTCCAGAGTAAGTCCTCTTTCCTGGCACAAAGTAAAACAGTTTATCTCAGCCTTAATGTAAATCATGCTAGACGGCCAATTCTGCTAACAATAGGTGAAAAACCTTCTAGAAAGACATTCAGCTGTGCATGTGGCTAGCTGAAGTATTCTGGTATAACATATTTCGCAACAGAAAAGTCAGCAAGTGCTGCAGAAGCACAAAGGACTCTGGATGTGTGCCATCAATATTAAGAGAGGAAGAACACCCAGGAACACCCAGACTATTTATGACTGAGCAGTCAGCAGAGGCATTACAGCTGAGAAAGACCCTCTGGCATAGCAGGCAGGTTGTAAAGGAAGCAAACCTAAAGCTATATCACATTTCCCTCAACTGGAATGAAACACTTGGAACAGAGTTCTGTATCAACCCAGAACATGTGACAAAAGAGGCTGAAAGACATATGCAAAACTCTGTCAAACTGATCCTTGTTTATATTTTGAGAAACCAACCCTTCACACATCAGTTAGAGCTGGCAACTCTGAGAGAGTGTGCAGGTGAGCCAAGCAGTCTCAGCTCACCTATTCCAGAGAGCCTAGGCCCTTTGTAGTGTCCCAAAACAACTAAACCTTGGGGCTGGGAAATGGGCTACCATTTCTCTTAAGGAAGCTGCTGCTCTGCATGGCAACCTCCAGTACAGGAACTGCCAACATTTCCTAGAAGTCAATTGGCCTTGTCAACTGCCAGGGTGAATCTGCCAAAAATGAGTATCAGATAGAAATTAGGCTCTGAAGGGAACCTGGAGCTTTTGCATCAGATGGGAAAGTCCAAAACAATGCCTTTCATTTTAGCTGATCCTTGGGGCATAGCTGAAGGGAAAGCTGGAAAAGGAGGCAGGTTTTTCAAATCAAATATTCAGTTTGGAAAAATGGAAAATTGAGGAGAGAAACTGATATGCATTGGAAATAGGGCATTGCAAAGTATATTTATAACATAATCAACATGCAGAAGCCCTTACAGATGATAGTATCACAAACCCAGGGCTAGGGGAAAAAAACCACTAGGGTTTCTGTTTGAAAGGTAGCATACATTTTACAGCAAAGGTTTGATAAGGAACAGATGGGTTCTTAAGTGGGAGAAACTTTTTAGTTGTTCCCATTGCCACTGGCAATGGTGTGGCTAAAAAATATTGTAAATAAATAAATAAATAAGGATCACGATTCACCAAGTGGGACAGAAGAATATTTAGAGGAACTGGTGATAAAAGTCTTAGATGTTCCCTGGGCCCATCACCATAGGAGAAGTACTACTTTTGCCTTCAGGAAAAAAAATGCTAAAGTTTTGGCATTATCTCACATTCAAATATTTTGGGTATAAAAGATGGCAAGGTGAGATGGCAGACCCAGACCTCCAAGGATGTATAATGTTTGCCCCCCTGATCCTGCGTGTGATGGCTCAGCATCGGGGGAGTAGACCGCTATTGTGGAAGAGTGGCCAGAGTGTTCAACTGCAACTTGGGAGATTCAGTTTCTAGTCTCCACTTAGCTATTAATTCACTGAGTGACCTTGGGCCAGTCACACACTGTCAGCCTCAGGGTTGTCGTGAGCATAAAGTGAGAAAATAGAAACCTACATATGTTGCTTGGAGCTCATTGAGGAATTGATGATGATGATGATGATGATGTATGGAAGCACACAGACTGATGATATTCTACTGTGAAGAACTTATTCTTGTACTATATGTGTGCTTCTTACTAGTCTAGCAATTATGTGTTGCATAAATGAAATACATTTTTCCTTCATGATGTGCAACAATGTGGTGATATATTAGCTAAGCTTTCTTTTTAAATGGAGATTTATATGACTTCCCCTTCTAAATACTTTCTAAATATCCTGCTATACAGGTTCACGTGAAACAACAGAATTCAACAGTGCAGCATCAAAAAATTAGTTTCCTTGTTAAGCTATGCACTTCATCTTGCAAGCATCTTACATGTTTTCCATCGTGAGTACACTACCACATACAATGTGACATGCTCAATTATATGGGACATTTACAGCAAGGGAAAATAGCATTTTTAGGCGATAAAGAGGCATTATTCCTCCTTCGTTTATAATTTAGTGACTCAGGGCAATTGAATGTGAGGAAAGTGAGAAAAGGGCAATGCATTTTAAAATTCCCCAAAGGGAAATAATGTAGTCTAATCATAGACAGATTTACTTGGAAGGAAACTTCCATTGATTTCAAAATAAAGGCATTTAACTTTGATATCCAAAGAAAGTAAATAAAGTTCCTCCTTCTGACAGAATGAAAAAAATGACATCACTGCCCCTTCTGACGTTGTTTTACTCAAAATTGCTCTTCCATTTGCTGCTTCTAGTGACAATAATTTCAGTTTTTTCGGGGATTGTTTCCAACAGTGGATAGTAAGCTGAAATGACTCTCTTAAATACTATGTCCCCTGTTCTAAAATGCCACAGAAGTGCATCTAGTGAACTACTGAGACATTATGAGATTTGTTGTGTTATTACATTTTCCTCATCACATAATTTCAGTGGCTATTTTAGTTAAACATTTTTTTAAAAATTACAGATTAACTCGAATATTACCTTCTCATCAGGGGTAGGAGAGAACATTTTCTCTTCCAAGGGATGTACTGAGTAATCATAAGGATAAGAAACGACCAAATCACCCCCATGAAGACTGGCTGACAGGACAAATGGAATGGACCTGATCCACTTCATGACAGCTTTTGTTTCAGGGGCTACCTGGATGACATTTTAAAAAGTAATCACATTGAGAGACACATTGAATATCTCATTAAGCCACATAAACGTAAGTAAAGCATGGAGTGCTTTAATCAAGTGCCTGTAACATAAGACATTGTAGTAGCTCATAACATTACAGATCAAAGTAATTTTGATATGCTCTAATGAAAATCAGGATGTGCTAGCAAAGATAATATCAAACCATGATATGTCACATTTTACAAATATATACTTCAAGCCATTTATGTGTTTTAGCCCTCCAAATCTAAATTCAATCAGATTTCATGTTAATGACATAGAGAATAGATCATGTTTGATAAATTTTTGTATTCCATACCTTACCCCACCAATAAGACTGTGGAATCGGAAGGTGGTCAATGCGTGCTCCTCTGATCTTAGCTATTCTGTAAACTTCAGATGTCAGATCTGGAAAGTTCCTGTTAAGATCAAGGTTCTGAGCAGTTTGCCTCCCATTGATCCATCCATTGTAGCCAGCTCCCTACACAGCATTGGGGGCGAGAAAAAGTGACCAGCTCCAATACTCTGGTAAATTCACACATGCATTTAGTGGCAATAAAAGAGGAGCTGTGATAAGCAGATGTAACTTCTCAATGGTGCAATGAGCACAATCTTTTAAAGGGTCTACAGAGAGAAATAAAATTACTGTTTTAGTTATATAAAACAGTTCATTTTAAGAATTTTAGTCATTGCCAGAGTAGGCGACATGAATATAAAACTTAGCTAAGCTAAGTAGCCACAACTAGGGATGTGCAAAGTAAGAATACTTGCCTTAAAAATGAATTTAGTCTACTCGGGTGGTGCAGCCAAACATTGGGCCCATTCCCTAGCTTGTTCTGGTTCCTAAGGGCAAAACACTTACCTTGGGAGCCAGAAAAAGAGTAGCAGATGGTAGTATAGACTCATGAAAAAAATGGAGTTGGAAGGGGCCTATAAGGCCAACCCCCTGCTCAATGCAGGAACCCAAATCGAAGCAAACAGATGTCCCAACAGTGGGTCTTCCACTGCCTTCTCCGAAATCTGACAAAGAGACATGCAGCATTCTTCAGCCTGGGATTTTGAAAGTCAGACTAGAGCTAGTTTAGGTATATCGTAAGCAACTTGTTTAGGTACAAAAGAAATAAAGGCTGACACCAACAAAGTATACTAGGTTCTCTTACAGTACTTCCTGTTCTTTACAATCCCTTTATAATTGTATGAATTTTAACTTGTTAATGACTATGACCAGTTTTATTGTTTATTTTTATTTTATTGCTGTTTACTGATTGCTCTATTCGACAGCTCACCTCTCTGGCTGTTTTACAAAAAGATGTAGTAGTAATGCCAGGAGTAGCAGCAGCAGCAACAATGGTAGTAATAGTAGTAATAGTAATGGTAGTAATAGTGATCATCATCCTATCATCCCTGGCACAAAATGGCAAGCAGCTCTCAGGTGGCACAGAAGATTTATCACTTGGATGCTCAGAACAGATGTGAGTTTGCTTTACATAACCTTACAAATTGGTTTGCAACTCATATGCTTGTTTTGCTTCTCTTGGCACCATGTTTGGGTTTGCCTTGGAACATCTTATTTCATTTTTATTGAAGTGGAACTGATGCAGCCCATTGTCAAGACTGGATAGTTAGATGGTCTTGCAGCTGCTCCTCTATTGGCTCAAAAACCCGAGATCAAAGCATAGTTCTCCCCAGCCAAGGAAAACAGCTTCAGTTTTCTGTCAGTTTGTCTCTTTATTTCTTTTATGCTTTCTATCATCATTTTATTGTACTTCTGAAGTTTGCATGATGAACTCATTGTTAACCACTTTGAGCACCATATATATTTTCTCATTTAAGTATAGCAACTATGGATTTGCAAAAAGAAAGGTAAAGAAATAAAACAATAAAATAAAGACCCATCGCATAAATAACAACATTCTTTCTTTTGGGGGTTCTTTACAGGACCAAAAAAACAAAAACAAAAATCAAAAATAAAAACAGGCTCTAAGGAGGTACAATTTAAGGTATACAGAGTGGGATTATTGGCCTTTTCTTTTGGAAGCTAGATCCTACCCTTCTATACCAGATTTGCTTTTGGAAACTTTCTCAGTTTTCAAAGTGACCCCCTCTCCTCTTCAGGAAAGTTCAGCCCTAACCACAGTTCTGTTCCATATATACCTCTTGTGCTGCAAGTTCGTATCCATCTGGATTCATGGAAGGAAGAAGGTGAATTCTAGTGTTGTTGATCAAAGCCTGGATCCTGGGATTCCCAAGAAGATACTCAGAGCATAGATATTGGGCAAGGTAGATCAGTAATTCCTTCCCCACAACTTCATTTCCATGCATGTTGCCAATGTATTTGAACTCTGGCTTAACTGTGAAAAGACAAGCCAGAATATGTTTTATTTGAATTGATTTTCTAGATTAATAGAGATTACTATCCTTGGCCATTGTGACTTGTTCTACCCATTGTAACCTTGTTCCACCTCAAGGTTTGGTTTCCAGGTGAAGAGGTGAGTTTATCACTGAAATTAGAACCTTAAGCATGGTAATGGAAGTAAGGAAGAACATGCCACATGCCTATAGTTTCATTTATAGTCATCTGGCATCAGGATTTCAGTAAATATTATAATACAGCACAGACCATTGTTCCCACTGAAAATTAAAACCTGTGATTTAGTCCTCATTCATTAATGAATGTTCACAATACTTACTACAGTTCACAATAAGGGATAAATTTGATTAGTGGTTACCAAATTTTGGCATCATACCCTCCATTTTTATTATTATTTTTGAGAAACCTCCACAATTCTCCACTTCTTTAATACCATCCAATACTTTTTAACAAAAAATCCACTTGTAATTTAAACTTGGTAAAAAAAATGTAAATTAGAAATCTGTCCCAGCACTTTTTCTTTACATGAGTTTAAAAAAAAACAGAATTGGCCTTACAAAAATAGCAGAAATAAAACAAATGTATCGTGAAGGATTTTGCTGATCTTACAGTTGCTCACCACCCTCATCATTTTCTTTTCATGTCTCCCTTAACCCTGCGGGCACATTCCTGAGTTTGGGAACCAGTCAACTAGATCTTGCATGCTATATTTGTAACAAACTGTAGTAAATTGTTTTGTTTGCCTTTAAAAACAAATGTGAATGAAGAGCAGCCACAACAAACTAATTTTGAGCTGAGAAATAGAAGTGGTGGCATGCATCACCTTTTCCCTGCTATATCCTTCCCTAGTAAAAGCTCATCTTCACCAGACTGCATCCTTTTGATTCCTGACTCCAGGCAAAGCACAGCTGACAAATAAAGAGTGTAGCCGCACACTTTTGCTAGATCCCATGGCAGGAGATTCTAACAAGAAAAGGAGTCCAAGAAGGGTGGGAGCGTCTTTAAAAAGAAATTCTAAAGAAACAACTACAAACAATTCCAACATGAAAAAAAAGGGGGGGGAAGTGGCAGAAAAGGCCAATGTGGCTTCACAAAAAGCTCAGGGAGGACCTAAAAACCATAAAAGGCATGTACAGGAAGTGGAAAGAAGGCCAGGCCACCAAGGTTGAATACGGACAAGTATAAAGGAAATGCAGGGATGGCATTAGGAGGATAAAAGCTGAGAATGAGCTGAGGTTAGCTAGAGACACTAAAAGCAATAAAAAGCATTCTTCACGTATGGTTGTAGCAAAAGACAAACAAAAGACATGGTTGCACAGCTACAAAATGGAGATGGAAAAATGATAACAGAGGACAAAGAAAAGGCAGAAGAGCACAATTCCTATTTTAGTTCAGTCTTTTCCCATAAGTCAGACTATGAACTTCCAAACAAAGTGGAAGTGGGGGTGGTGGGACAGGATTGCAGCTGGAGATTGATAAACAAATAGTCAAGGAATACCTGACCACCTTGAACGAGTTCAGATTTCCAGGGCCAGATGAACTGCATCTGAGAGTACTGAAGAAACTGGCTGAATGACTCTTGGAACCGCTATCCATTATTTTCTTGAAATCATGGGAAATGGAGGATGTGCCAGAGGATTGGAGGAGGGTCACTGTTGTCCCTATCTTCAAAAAGGGCAAAAAAGAGGAATCTAGGAAATACAGGCCGGCCAGCCTGACATCAATCCCAGGCAAAATTCTGGAACAGATCATATAGCAGTAATTGTGCAAGCACCTAAAAAACAATGCAGTAATAACTAGAAGCCAACATAGTTTTGTCAAGAACAAATTTGATCTCGTTTTTTGATCAGGTAACCTCCCTGATACACAGAGGGGATGCTGTAGATGTAGTGTATCTTGACATCAGCAAAGCTTTTGACAAAGTGCCCCATGATATCTTTATTAGCTAGCTAACTAGGTGTGGGCTGGATAGATCAAGTGTCCGATGGATACACAATTGGCTACAGAATCATACTCAGAGAGTGATGATTAATGGGTCCTTCTCTAACTGGAAGGAGGTAACAAGTGAGGTACTCCAAGGCTTAGTCCCTGGCCCAGTGCTCTTCAATATTTTTATTCATGACTTCATGGAGGGACTGCTTGTGCAGGGAATGCTTGTCAAATTTGCAGATGTTATCAAAGTGGGCTGAATAGCTAAAACCCTTGAAGACAGTAACAAAATTCAAAATGACCTTGATAGGATGGAGCACTGGGCTGAAAACAACAGAATGAAATTCAACAGGGAGAAGTGCAAAGTACTGCACCTCAGAAAAAGAAACCAATTGCACAGTTACAAGGGATACCTGTAACTAAGGGGGGATACCTCCAGCAAAACTATTAGCGAGAAGGATCTTGGAATTGTTGTAGATCACAATCTAAATATGAGCCAACAGTGCGATGAGGCTACAAAAAAGGCAAATGCTATTTTTGGCTGCATTAATAGAAGTATAGTTTCCAAATCCCGCATGGTGCTAAATCCCATCTATTCAGCACTGGTTAGGCCTCATCTTGAGGATTGTGTCCAATTCTGGACACCACACTTCAAGAAGGATGCTAACAAACTGGAACAAGTTCAGGGGGCTGGAAACCAAGCCTTATGAGGAAAGGCTGAAAGAATAGGGCATGTTCAGCCTTGAGAAAAGAATACTGAGGGGTGATATGATAGCACTTTTCAAATATTTGAAGGGCTGTCATACAGAGGAGGGGCAGGATCTGTTCTCGATTATCCCAGAGTGCAGGAAACACAACAATGGGTTCAAGTTAAAGGAAGCCTGATTTTGATTCAATATCAGGAAAAATGTCCTAACTGTTAGAGTAGTATGACAGTGGAACCAGTTACCTCGGGAGTTGATGAGTGCTCCAACACTGGAGGCATTCAAGAAAAACATAGATAAGCACCTGGCAGATGTGCTTTGATTGTATTCCTGCGTTGAGCAGGTGGTTGGACTTGATGGCCTTATAGGCCCCTTCCAACTTCACTTTTCTATGATTCTATGGTCTTTTTAAGATTCCAGATGCTTGCTTTCAACAACAGCTACACATTTGAAATTTTGCTGAGAGAGCAACTCAAATAGAAATTTGAATGGGAAAAGTTCTTTAAGAATGAAATAACTTTTTAGTTTCATCTTATTGTGTGACTGATTTTCATTTATTTCTGCATTACGTTCCAGGGCTTTATGCACATCTAGCTTACCAAGCTCTGAGATGGCCTCCCACACGACTTAGTCCATGTCTCCCAACACTGTGGCAAAATAACTCCACCTGTGTTCCTAAACCAAGTCTGATTTTCCTAATATCTTGCTCTATGAAGGAGCTTGCTTACAGTGTCACAGTGAAGCATTCAAACATGAGATTTGAGAAAATTTTGAATTATGCTCCTAAAGCTTCCTGAGGGCAACAGCAGCACAAGAAACCAGTCAGCAGATGTGCAATAGAGGAGGAAGAGGAGGAGGAAAAAGCAGATGTAGTCTGAGGCCAAAGACAGAAAGAACAGGTTTATTCAGGGGAAACTGTGGAGCATTAAGTAGCAAAATGTTTTTGTCCAGTCCCGGTTCTGAGCTTCTTATACTTCTGAAGCCCATAGATATATTTACTCACGAAGTCCATGGTGTCCTGGATTAGTAGAAAATTCAATCACAAAAATATCTTTTCCATCAAAGCTGCGACCAATGCTGTACAGTTTGGCAATATGGGAACATCTGGATTCTACCTTTTTCAATACTCTCACCATTTGGGGAAATGAGTGATGGATGAACTGAATAAAATTTGGTGTCTCATTGAGCACATCTTCAGAAAATTCTGTTTCACCTGCAAGATAACAGATTTAGTTTAACCAAGAGCCCTTCTACTTTGAGCTTCAACTTTCCTTAAATATACCAGAACCACAATCTGGTGTCCACATGATGCAGGGCTGAAACCAGAGTCAACAGATTCACGATCATCATCATAATCTTAGGACTGCAGAGCTGCAAGGGACCCTATGAATAATTGAGTCCAGCCCCTGTCAAGGAGGCATGGCAGTGAATAAAACGCCCAACCTCTGGTACCACAGTGAGATTCCTAAATCACTGAGTTATCCCGCCTGAGTTATCCTCTTTCACAAGAGAAGACTCTGCTTTCCAGGGTTCTTTTTTACACAACTGCTGTGTAGTAGTATATTTTTGTTCTGTTTTCCTCTGCTCCAGTGGAAATTATGATCATGTGGACCCCTGTATTGTATTGTTCCTTGCTGATCCATGTGCTTTGTGCAGAAGTGTTATTTCATAACATTTCCTTACGGGCGCTTTTCTGTCAGTCAATCTTCACCCTTTCACACCCCATCGATAGGTAAGGAGGGAAGGGAGGAGAGATTAATGTAGGTGTGGAAAGAGAGTGGCAGGCACAAGGGGAAGTTAATTAATGTTGGGGCAAGCCAGCTGGGAGCAATTCCAAATGTGTGTAGACAGGCAGTACTCATAAACCCAGTATATCTCAATCAGCCAGCAACAAATACCCTCCCCATGTGTGGATATAAATCCTAGGATGAGCTATTCAAATCTGCAAAACACACACATACACAAAAAACACACACAAAAAAAAACAACAAAACCATAGAACAGCAACCAATCTGTTTGGACAATCCCTAAGTTAGTTTGCTAATTGTGTATCTTACTGGATCATATAAAGAAGCAGAATTTCACAAATGACTGAGTCAAGGGAATGAAATTATATAGCTATATGAAACATGATGGCCATATAGTTAGAAGACTATTAAATGTCTCTGGGAGTACTACGTGCTTACATTACCTTCTCTGTTAGTTGTAGGCAGAGCGTTCCCTAAACTAGTTGCTAAACTTGGATTCTCTGAAGAGTATGTGAGACATCTTGGTCTACCCGCTGGAAAGCATTTACTGAAACAGAGATTGTACGACCACTGGGTTCAAACTGATTTAGGTTTGTTAGGCACCCTAAAAACGTCCCCTTTATATAAGAATATTTTACCCTTGCCTTTAAATCTTCCATCTTATTTTACTGATTTAATCAGTTTTGATTATAGAAAAGCTTTTACTTGGGCATATTTTGATGTTACCACTAGCCAGTTTATTAGGACGCTATACACAAATTCCGTATCATGAGAGAGTTTGCTCTTGTGACCAAAAATCAGTGGAGAATTTGGCACATGTAGTGCTCTATTGTCCACTATTAGAACCTGTGAGGTTTACCACGTGGCCCCTGCTTGTTTCCCCCAAAGGGCTCACGTTATGTCCTCCCACCAGCAGATACCAATTGTGGTGTTCTCTCTTTTCCTCACCGCCACCAATGGATTTCCTTTATCCACAATATATAAAGAACTTTAGACAGACACTTGTCTGGTTACTGGCAACAGAACATATCTATTTAAGTGTATTAAATTTAATCAGAATCACAAATGTAGAGGGGGAAAGCCGCTTTTTGCAAAGGAAGTGGAGGGGGAAAGCACTTTCCTCTCAAGAAAGTGGAGGGGAAAAGAAGGAATTCCTTTTCCCCTCCACTTTCTTTGCAAAAAGTGCTTTGATCCCTCCCCCCTTTGATCCCTCCCCCCTCCTTACTACCGTGTATAAAACAACCCTCAATTTTTCCTCTGAGTATTTTAGGAAAATGTGTCATTTTATACATGGAAAAATACAGTAAGATTATTTATCATACTTTTCCACTTTCACATTTTCACCTTCAATAAAATCAGTTTGTATCAGTATAGCAGATTCAGGTACATATTTAAATTCCAAACCATTTGACAATCACTTAATATTTCTAACATTTAATTATATCACTTTTATTACCATTAGTCATTACTAGATCATTTTCTATATGAAACAATATCTACACAATGTCCATCTCTTCTTCTCCTTTTGAAGAATCCTTCATCAGTAGAACTTCATTGAAGTTCATCTTGAAGTTCTCCAACCAATCTCTAAGTTGAAGAAATCTGGCACTTCTTCTATAAACAGCTCTTTTATCTTTCCAGGGTGGTTTACTGTGGAATGACTATCTTTCCAGGTAGGACAAGTAAAAAAGGATCTTGAACTTTTTGTGTCTTAGGCTGAGATGAATCTCCTCCCTCCTCTGATCTCACGTTCTTGGACACCATTTGGCATGTTTTCCCAGATGTCAATAGGGTTTTAAGATTTGAAGTCTCTGGAGCTGCTAACTCTGCCATTTTACCATTGCAAGTGGCACAGTCATTTGTTTTTCCTGAAGTTTTATCTCCTGCTTTTGATTTAACCACTGCTTCTCCTGTCTTATTTCTTTTATGTTTTTCACATAACCTTTTGCATGTGAATTGCTTGCACCGTCTTTCAAGAATAATGTCTGTCATAGAAGCTCTTGGAGGGAACTTTACCACCAATATGGTGGTATCTACAAGTGATGTATTGTACTGATCTCTCTCATCAGCATTTTCCACTATAGTTCTTCTTCTATCTGTTTTATTTCGCTCATCAAAATAAATTACATGTTAATATTGATTTCTCTAGTTTCCAAATTCTTTATTCCATAGCCTTTACTGTTTTGCTCATAATCAATTAATCTAGTTTGGACAGCTCTGGAAACTAACTTCTGCCTTTTCTGTTTTTGTATCCACAAACTCTTAAATGATGCACTAAGGGAATTTTACCATGCCAAATTTCATAAGCTGCTTTGTTATTAGGCTTACTTGGAAGTCCATTTTAAATATAAGTTGTTGCCATCACAGCTTTATCCCAAAATTTATTTGGCAATTCAGCATTTGCTAACAGGTACCTTGTCATTTCTAAAATATATCTTATTTTTCTTTCTGCTTCTCCATTTTGTTCATGAGTGTAAGCAACCATTTTTTATGTAAGATTCCTTGCTTATTAATTTCATTAATTATGAAACTCTTTCATTTCATGTGAATTATATTCACCACTATTGTCTATTAATATTGACTTACATTTTCTCTCAAATGTTTTACTGACTATTGCTGTATACTTTTAAACAGCTTGTAAGTTTGGCTTTTCTTTTTTTTTCTTTTTTTCTATCTTTGTTCATACATGGCCTTTTAGTTCCTTGTTCAACTTATAGTTGTGAACATACCAGTCTTTCAAAATATGAGTAATTTTACCACAGCAGAAACATCCTCATAACTTTTGTTTTCTGCCTTTCTTATAACTGTCATGTGTGAGGAAACTAGCTTCATTTTCCTTTGACTTTATAAAGTGAAATAAAGGTTTCAAACTCTCATCCAACTTTTGTTCTGTGGTTGATTCTGAGGAAATGTCCTCCTTAAAAGCATACATATGACCTCCCTCTCTCTGCCTAGTTGACCTAGAAGGTTCAAGATAATAATCTGAAAGAGGAGCATTTTTATCAGATGGTTCCTCCTCAATTCCAGACATGAAGATTGGATTTGCCAAGGGCTGGATTTGTCCCGAGATCAGGTCATTACACAAACATTCTTTAGATGCCTAGCCAAATCATTTCCAAATCATTAAGCTGGGTTATCATTATAAACATCAACCTTCCATTGCCCTTCCTTCCCAGATCTTAGACTGAATACAATGGTGCCTCGCATAATGAGCGCACCGTTTAACGACGAATTCGCATAGCGATCCATTTTTTGGGATCGCTAATGCGATCGCATACCGATGGTTTCAATGGGCAAAATTCGCTTTGCGACGATTGGTAAGCGTTTCGCTTACTGATCTTCACATTGCGATGTCAGGGGAACAGCTGATCGGCGGTTCCAAAATGGCTGCCAGAAGACCCAAAATGGCCACACGCAGCGTTTTCGTGCCCTGCCCTCGCTTACCAAGGGCGCAAAAATACCTGCGCTATGGAGGAACATTGCTGAATGGTGAGTTTGGGGCCCATTGGAACGCATTAAACAAAGTTTAATGTGTTCCAATGGGTTTTTCTATTCCGTTTAGCGATGTTTCCAAATAGCGATGGTTAATCCGGAACGGATTAACCTCGCTACGCGGGGCACCACTGTATTTGCATTGGCCACAGATACAGAAATTTTGGTGCTCCTAATCCTTTTACCAGAACACTTTCATGAGGTAAAATATTTTCCTTAGGTATCACATCAGGGTGACACACACACACAGTTGTGAACATGTATCTCTCACACCCCACAAAAGTTTATCTTGAACTCAAATGCTCTCTCCATATTCTTCCACTAACTCTATATTTATTGTAATAAATAAACAGTGTTTTATCTCCTGACTTGGCCCATTCAATTCCAACATGCCTGTCTTCATAACAGCTTGCCTGCTATTTTCTCCATCTCATGAGTGGTTTAACTCTGGGGTCCCAATTTTTGAAACACAGAAGACTGGTGTCTCTTTATGCACTTTCATTCTAATAACTGTCTCTGTGCAGGAATCTCAAAAATGTCCTTCTTTACCACATAGAAAACAGACTTTATTTCCTATCTTCCCCTTAGTAAACTGTTTGTCCCTGGCCGTGCCTTCATTCTGCTGAGGAGATTTTTCTTTTCCAGACTGCTCTGTTTGTATCTTCAAGTCTTTACACACTTTGTTTCCACCAACGTGCCACTTACATCATTTCTCATCTCACTGTAATGAGGTCTTGTTACCTCTCTCAAAATTACTAATCTGTCAAGTACATTTAGCTGCCTCAGCAACTGTTTTTGGTTGCTTTTGTTGTACATACCACCTACTGTATATTCCTGGGGCACAGTATTATAAAATTATTCTAGTCCCATTAGCTGTCTCATATCTTTCTTAGTTTTAACACCTGACCTTTCTATCCAACCAGTCAATAAATAATCCAGATGACAATGTAGGAAGTGGAGGGAAATGGAGTTCCTCTAGCTGTGGAACAGGAGGAGACTCATGAAGGTGCCTCAGGGAAAAAAAGTGTTCTAAGCTCCCCAGATTTTGAAAAATGGAAGCTGGAACAGAATTTAAATTGAAGAAACTAGAAATCAAAGCCAGGGAAAAGGAGAGAGCAAAGACCAGACAAATAGAATTAAGAGAGAGAAATGGCATTTGAGCAGGAAAAAAAAGACAATTAGAGATGAGGAAAAAAATGAGCAAGAAAACAGACAAATGGAGTTGGAGTTAAAACAAATGGAATTTCAAATGGAAATAAAAAGGTTAGAATTGGCTGCTCAAAACAATAATAGTAATAACTATCTCTAGTGAGGGAAATCCCTCAAAAAGCAACTTAAAGAAATTCCCCCAATATAGAAAAGAAGACTGCTCTAAATCTTTCCTCATATCATTTGAAAGGGCATGCTGGGACTTTAATGTTTAGGATGATGGAAGGATGATGGTTTTGAGATCCCAAATAGGTGGAGATTTAGCTGAGTTGTATTCTCAGATGCCTCTAGAGTAGGCCAGAGATTTTGAGGCCTATAGAAAATGGTTTATTCTAGATTTGGTATCAATGCAGAACACCTGAGGCAAAAATTTCATTCCCTGGTCAAAAAGCCTGACGAATCTTATTCTCAGCTAGGGGCTAAACTGCTGCAATGTTTGTAGAAATGGATGGGAAATGAAGATGTCACTTCCCTTGAGCAGATGAAAATGTGATTGGGTTGGAACAATTTTATTCTATTTTGCCTGGGGAACGGCGTTATTTAGTCAAGGACAAAAATCCTAAAATCTATTAGAAGCAGGTGAAACAGCTGATTACATTGGGGAGATTCGAAACCACAGGTTCCTTGAGGTAAATTTTAACAGGCAAAACTGGGACAACCATAAGAAATCCTTTAATAAAAATTTCCTCAGCAAAACAACAGGAAAAGAAGGCCAGAGTGGTGCCTCATCTAAATTAGCACAGCCTAGTTCTCAGACCCAAGTGAACCCTAAGGAAAAGTTAAAGTTGAACAGATCTCCTCAGAGTGAGCGAAGAAGACAGTGCTATAACTGCGGAGAGTTCGGTCATTTACAATTCAATTGTATGAAAAATAAATTTAGGAATAAGAAGGATGATTATCCTTCCAAGAAAGTTTACTGTTTAAAACCAGCTGAAGCCACTGAGAGAAGTAGTAACCAAGGTTCTGTCTACATGGCAACTGGCATGACAGAAAATTCTGATCTGCCACTAGTCCAGGTCATTCATTGGTTTCTAGTAAAGGCAGAAGATAATTTAATACATAACCCTGGTGAGAGGATTCTTATTAATGGAAAGTCTTATGTAGGAGTGATTGATACTTGTTCTAACATAACCCTGTGTCATCCTGAGGTGATTCCTAAAGAACAAATTCTCCCAAACCAAACTGTTACCATCAAGGGACTAAGCTCTACTCCAGTGATTTTACCCATGGCTAAAGTGAAAATAAACTATAGGGATTGGATCGGAAATTGGATGTGGCAATTTCTGATCAAATTCCTGCACCTTGTTTAATTGGGCTAGATCTCACTAAGCATGTGCAGAGTGCTTGTGAAGTAACAGGTTCCCTGAGACAGCAGTTAACAATCCCTGAGGGAAAAACGGGAATCCCAAACCTCTGAATCAAATCAGGGATGCCCCAAGTTAGAAAAGAACCATGAGGTAACCAAAATGGCTGATGAGGTTATTTTGAAAACCCCTAAGGATCCTTCCTGTGTTGAGGAACAGATGGAAGATAGTACTTTGAATGATTGTAGTACAAAAGTTAGAGATAATCCCATTCCACTGACCCCTGAACACCCAGAGAGGTCTAGGACTGATAAAGACCTGACATACAGAGCATGTTAAGAGTGCTTTTGCACTTACACCCTCACAAAGGGGCCAGGAATCACCCATTGCAGCAGAAATGGATACAGTAGCAGAGGGAAGCCTGGAAGGAAAAATCTCTTTGGAAGTCAGCCTAATTATCATCCAGAAGCTGATCTTATGTTTCTAAAGAATCCAAATAAAAATAGTTTGGCTCAGGAGCAGAAGGAGGAAATTAGTTTGGTAGGTTGCTTTGAACCAGCCCCCAATACACCTACTTTATTATCTCCTGAATGCCCTGAAAGGTCTTGCCTGGATAAGGAGCTTTTATATAGAAAAAAGTCCTTAGAAGTGGCAAAGCCAAGCTTGGGAAGTACTCCTGAAAAAGAGAAAGGCTTGTATGAGGCCCAGGAAAGAGTATTCTGTCCTGAGGACCAAGTAGTAGAACTGAGAACTATAGAGGGGAGAAAATTGTTTTTGGCAGGGGTAGAATAAGTAGCCCTTAAATCCTTGCAAGGAAAACCCCTATCTAGTGTATCACTGAATAAAGAAATAGAATCATCTAACATACTCAATGCATCTAAAACAAACCAATAATTGATTGTACTTAAGAGAAACTTGCATGAGAATATTAAAGTGACCCATGATAGTGGTCCCCCACATAGGGAAAACGTTTCAATGAAAGTACCTGTGGGTGACTGTGTGAGTGAGGAGAAAGGCGTAAGCCCTGGCTTCTTAAAGAGAGACCCATCCAGAGATGAGGAGGAGATGGAACTGCCAACCCTTTCCCCAGCTGAGAAGGTGAAGCTCTGAGCCAGAAAGAAAGCAGGCTTCACTAAGAAACAGCAAACAGAGGACATCCAGTGGACATCAGAGGGTCCAGTGACTGCTAGTCGACTGACGAGAACACGGAAGGAGCCAGAGATCATCAGATGGATCCCTGAGTGCCAGCAGTCATTTGACCAGCTGAAGGAGGTGTTAATGACCAGACCAGCCCTCAGCACACCTGACTACAGCTGGGAGCTCATCATCTTCACAGATGCATTGAACGTTGAAGAGGTGCAGTGCCAAGCCGATGACAGTGGGATCATGCAAGTCTTGGACTTTGTAATCCACAGCATCAGAGGGATTCAGCATGTGGATGCTGGTACCTTGCCTTGAAAGCCAAATGACTGATGGGAGGGGGATAAACAAAAGTTGCAATGTATAATAAAGGTTCTGTTTGTAAACAGTGATGAAAAATTGAAAATTGATGGACAGAAACATGGAGGACTTTTAAAATAAACCTGAATTGACTATTGATTAACTGGTTAATTATCTATGTAAAAGTTTCCTGATTCTGGTATGTTTCTGTAAGGTTGAAATGTTAAATGTAGTAAGTATGAATGATAAGGTAAAGTATATTACTGAATTGTATTGGAATGTTTAGTGTATTATTGTGATTGTTATATAGCCTATTATTATTGCTTGCACAATCTTGCCAGAAGGTAAGTAGAGTTTCATGTAATGATGCATGTTTGTTTGGGATGAAAAAACATGTTTCCCCTTCCAAACAAACATATTTAAGGGGGGAGGTATGTAGCGTTCACCCCCTGATATGCAAAATAAGTTATCTATTATTCAGGTTCTGTGCTAATGTGTTTGAGAGGCAGAGCCGAACAGAGATGTTAAAAGGCGGAGCCTGAGTCAGTCAAGAGTTAGTCAGGAGAAAGAGAGTCAGTGAATTAGTCAGAGACAGTAGAGATGGAGTTAGAGACTGGTTAAGATGAATAGATAGAGAAGGTGGAAATTCTATGGCAAGAGAATAGCATGTACATCTGAGGAACTTCTGTAATTAATACAGTGGGGTCTTGACTTAAGAACGACTTAAGAACATTTTGACTTAAGAACCGCTCTCATAGGAAAATACTGACTTGACTTACATACTTAGATTTGAGTTAAGAACTGAAAAAAAAAACACGTGGGAGGCAGGGAAAGTGCAAATTTTGAACTTTCAGTTAACTGTTGGGCAGTGAAAAGGGTGCCTGTCTGCTTCCTCACTCCTCCCAGCATTTAGAGAGTGGATTGGGAGACAGTCTTCAGACTGCCTGGTACTGTCCTGCCTGGACTGTATTTTCCCTGCCTTCCCTGAACCTTTCTTGACCTAAGAAAAAAAGAAACAAAATATCCCCCTCTAGTGGTCGAAGGCGGAATAGCAGCTTCCCATTAATTTCTACGGACGGAAAAGAGCAGATACGGATCAAATGGTTTTCAATGCATTCCAATGGGAAATGCAGATTTGACCTGAGAACTTTTTGACTTGAGAACCACCTTCCAATACGGATTAAGTTCTCAAGTCAAGACCCCACTGTAAATTGTCTTCACTTTAATAAGTTTTATTTGCAATCACAATACAAGTGTCTGATCAAACATTATATTGTGGATTGAGGTAATCCACTGGTGGCAGTGAAAGGAAAACACAACTGGAGCCTTCATGAGGGCACAAAACGTAGGTGCCTCCAGGAGGTGAACGTCAGGGGGAGCAACCACAGAAAAGGCCTGGTTCTTGTTCTTTCTTTCTAGGCTTCTCTAGAGGTTGGCAATCTCAAATGTCCATCCTTGGAAAAATGGATAGGATGGTTGGTTCCACTTGGAAGGAGGTGGTCATCCAAGCACTGAGGTCCCGAACCATTAAGATTAAAGGTCCAAAACCTTTATAGGCCAAAATCAGCACCTTGAACCTGATATGGAAACAAACTGGTAGCCAGTGCAGGGCAGCCACCAATGGAGTGACATGCTGATGTTTAAACGATCCCGTTACTAGTCTGGCTGCCAAGATCTGGACCTGCTGAAGTTTTTGTATCAGTCTCAAAGGCAGCCCCACGTAGAGCACATTGCAGTAATCTATCCTTGAAATTACCAAAGCATGGACCAATGTGATAAGAGACCTGCAGTCAGGTCTTATCACAGCTGAGCAATCCACCTGGGATGGAAATAGACTGACTGGGTCACAAGCGCTATCTGAGATTCCATCAATAGTGCTGGATCCAGAACAATGCCCAGATTGTAAACATGATCACTGGTGGAGAAAGTTCCCCTCCAAAAGAAAGGGAGTCACCCAATCCACAGACTGCAGAGGACCTCTGTCTTGTCCGGGTTCAATCTTAGCCTGTTTGACCCCATCCCCTCCAGTACTGCAGCAATCCAGTGCTCAAGGGATGGGAGGGCATCCACTGCAGAAGGGTAGAAGGAGAGATAGTGCTGGGCATCATCAGTGTACTGATGACACAATACTCCAAATTTCTGGGTGACCTCCCCTAGCAATCAATCGTAGATGTTAAAAAGCAAAGGGGAGATGATTGACTCCTACAGGACTCTGCAGTTTAGAGTCCAGGGATCAGAGACCATCTCCCCAAGCTGCAGTTTCCGGGGCTGGTCCTTGAGAAAGGACTGGAGTCAGGACGATGCCAGGCAAGCAATCCCCAATCCTGAGAGCCTCCCCAGGAGGATACCAAGGTTGACGGTATCAAAGGCTGCTAAGAGGAGAAGGAGGACCAGCAGGGACATTTTGCCCATTGGCCTCCCTCAGAAGGTCATTGTGCAACACAACCAATGCTGACTCCATGCCACGATGTCGCCTGAACCCAAACTGGAATGGATCAACAACATTGGTCTCATCCAGGAGTGCCTGAAGTTGATCAACCATTACCCTCTCCACTAGCTTGCTCAGGAACAATATATTGGTTGTTCTTACAATATTGCCTGTTTTCCTTGTGTGAAAGGGTATTTGGTGTTGTTATGAAGGAACAAATATGCAGTTTGATATTTGGGCTTCAAACCCAACTTTCTTTAACAAGTAACTTTGCTTATCTAAGTAGGCATTCTCAGCCTGGGCAGAATTTTTCAGTATCTATTTTGCCAGAATTTATCAGAGTTCTGAATAGTCTCTAGAGGTTGGCTATCTCCTCTGCCAAATTCATGCTTCTTAGGATGGGCCTGTACCAGCTTGGGCACTGATTAGATATATACTAGCAGATTTTCTGGAATGGGTTGAGAAACTAGAGAAGATTAAAGTGATGATGATTATACAAACCACAGTTGACATAAAACAGTATTGAACTAAATCACAAATATATTTTCATCTGTTTTCATTAATTCAGCACAGTACAATAGTTTTGTAAAGACTATAGACATAATGCTTATTCTGTTGTTGTTTTTTAATTTTAAGAATTGTAATTCATTTATCTCTAACACTTTGAAGGATACCATAAGAATTACAGTAAAAATAGTTTCCTGCATTTCATTTTTCACTTTCCTAAATTTCCACTGAAGACAAAAAACTATATACCATCTGCTTCTCTTTTGAGCACTGGCTCCATTTGGCCCCAACCTTCTCTTTGGGGTATTACTCTTGGGCTTAATCAGAAAGACTATGTGTAGGGTTCCAGTCTTTGTTTCCCACCAAATACTTCTTCTCATTCAAGATTTTTGTATGTGATCCTGAGCTAATGTCAGTCAAGCTGATTTTGCACAGGCTAAACCTGTAATCTGGTTAGTTTACTTGTACATACATAGATCACCAGCTTAGTCCCTGATTAAATGGCTTGACTTCTCAGCTTTGCCTCTTAAAAGACTGGCTCAGTGGCAAACCAGGTGTCAGTTCATTGTGTGATTCAGCTATATAGTCAACCCAAACTGGTGTCAGCAACTGCAATTCATTTCCATCAAAATAACTGACAGAGCTGGGACTCTGAAAAACTTACTTGTATGCTTGAATTCTGTTGATTCTGTTAAAGCATGCAGTCACAGCTTTGATTCTTACCTCGCAGCTTTGCTAATGGATCAAAGCATCCTTCTACTTCATCCACAAAGAACCGATCACAGTCTAGGAAGTATGGCCAAGCCATGTCAATTGCATCAAAGGCAGGAAGGCAGTTTTTTCTCAGGGCTTCACAGACCTTACGACAAGGCTTAATGATGTTGCCCTCTTCACATTTTGGAGCCATAATAGAACAACTTAGAAGCCGCAGATCAGGGTTGCATTCTCCCTGCAGCAAGTTATGGAGCACACTCATCAAGATATATTCAGAGCTGTACTCAATTACTTCTCTGGATTTCTGGTCCAGCAAATTAGGGTAAATAGTTTTTGAGTAAGACACATCATTGCAGGAAGTCAAGGTGGTGTCCACACATGTCACTGTGGGAAATTAAAAGATAGGCACTTTAGTGGTTCTTGTTCAGTAATCAATGTAAAACTATCTGTTTGCAGGTTTCCACATTTGGTCCTACGTATTTTCATTAATAACTGTCCAAGGAAAGACCCATTCTTTGTTGCCTGTTAACCCAAACAAACATCGTAATCAAATAGACACAGCCCAGCTTTTTAGAGAAACACACATTCACTTATTTAAGTCTTAAGTCTAAGCATGTACACTTCTGTGCTCCTGTTGGAACATATTCCAGGATTATAGCATCATTCTTGTGATCAAGAGCCAAGCTAGAAAATAAGTTGGAAATTTATGGGCATATTTCATATTGCTTAAAAGAAAAAAAAAACCATCAAATACAAACCCAACTTTAGGACAGAAGAGGGAAATTTACATCACAAAAATGTCATGGGAAAAGAATAACGAATTGTCTCTGAAGGTGTGACTAGATGGCCCAATTATCCTGGCCTGGATTGGTCTACATCAGGGGTCTCCAAACTACAGCCACATCCAGCCCACCTTTCCTTTTTGTCCGGCCTGGCATGCATGTGTGCGTGAGTGTGTGCATACAGGTGGGCAGGCAGGTCAGAGGGCATGTGGGTGGGTGGGCATACGTGTACACATGCACATGCATGTGTGTGTGTTCCTTCTGCCCTCAAAAATATGGAGCATATATGATGTGGTCCTCCCACTGAAAAGATTGGAAACCTCTGACCTAGATCATGCTAAACATGGTCATTTTGAGATGTGGTCTATCATTTGGGACAATCCTTACATCCGCATGCAAGGAGTGGTCCCATCATACCTCAAGCAACCCTGTTTAGCTAGGTTGGCCCCCTTCCTGTCCTTCTGGAGACATGTAAATACCATCTTTGTTTAGACAGGCTTTTAGCAACTAATTTGGAAGTTTTTGATCTTGTGTGCTGGACATTATTATTATTTAATGTGTGTTTTAATGGGTTTTAAAGGTGTTTTGAATTCATTTAAATAATTGTTTTAATACTGTCTATTTATTTGTTCTTTGGTGTCATAATTTATTGTGGTTTTAGTCAACCTTTTTAAAAATAATTTGTGAGCCACTTTGGACCCCTTTACTGGGAGAAAAGTGGCAGAGAAATGTAAATCAATCAATCAACAAACAAACAAACAAAACACTGCAGTATATAATTCCCCTACTGCAGCAACTCCTTTGACTCCTGGTCCATTTCTACACTGGTTGTGACCTATATACAGTGGAGCCCTGCATAGTGACGATAATCTGTTCCGGAAAAATCGTCACTATGTGGATTTGTCATTATACGAAAATAAAAAGCCCATAGGAATGCATTAAAACCCGTTTAATGCGTTCCTATGGGCAAAAAACTCACTGTTATGTGAAAATCCTCCATACGGCTGCTATTTTTGCTACCTGGTAAGCGAGGAATGGGTGCGAAAACACAGCAGGCAGCCATTTATTTTACCCGGCCGCCAGTTTGGAACCGCCAATCAGCTGTTGGGAAAAGATCGCTTTGCAATAATCGGTAAGCAAAACAGCTTACCGATCATTGCAAAGCGATTTTTACCCATTTAAAACATCACAATCTTCATCGCTATGCGGATTCATCGTTAAACGAAGCGCTCGTTATGCGAGGCACCATTGTAGTCTTATTTCAGTTGGTGACAGTCTATCTGAAGGACAGTATCTCCCCATGTGAACCCAGTTAGTTTTTAAGATCTGAGCAAAGGTCTTCTCTTGGAGAGAATACAAGAGATTATTTTCAGTGGGTGCTCCAGTTGTGGGATGCCCCCTTTTGGAAGGCCAGGTTGGTCCTGTCTCTGCTGTCTTTCTGGCAACTGATAAACTACAGGTCCCAATGATAACACTAAGATGCAGCTATTCCTCCCTCTTCTGAAATGTAGGGGCACTCCTACAGAAATGGCTTTGGCATGGATCCACCAACTTAACCTATCTGATGACAATTACAAAATTTGAGAAGAGCTACTTCAGGTTCTGGTTCTCTATGACTGTAGAGGTAAAAGTCAGCACCAATTAATTAGAAGTCAGTGTGACTGTCATGAGACTGGTTTTATAGGCTCTATAGGACATATGTCAGGTTAAAGGGCTGCCTGCCACATTTTGCACTTGGTGTAATTTCTGAACACTGTTCAAAGACAGCTGCATGCACAGCACATAGCAACAATCTAAATGAGAAGGAGGGATCCCTGTGATCAGACTTCTGAACAGGGGAACAGAAATGAGACTTTTGGGTAGAGTGGGCGGCATATAAGTTAAATAAATAAATAAATAAATAAATAAATAAATAAATAAATAAATAAATAAATAAATAAATAAATAAATAAATAAATAAATAAATAAATAAATAACGGGCAAACCTGGGCAAAAGCAGCCTGGCAACTTATCTCCAAGAAGATTTATGGGGGTGCCGGAAATTGGGACGAGTACGAAAACCAGACAAACCTCTAACTGCTGAGCAGAGCCACTTGGAACTCAGCCGGGTTCTGTCTAAATTTTCTTTCTCAGAAGCCAATCTCCTTATTAAGAAAGCAACACACACAGACACATCCTTGAGCTATACTCAGAACAATCTGGCTCTAGAACTTAGGGTAGCAAACACACGTGGCCAGTTAGACATTCAGCCTGTCTGTGCAAGAACTAACACCTGCAGTTTTAAACATTACTGCTTTATTGAAAAGATTTGCTTTAGAAAAGATTTCAGTTGATAGTAAAATAGTTTAGTAGGTACATTTTCATTCAAGACCAACGGAACACTCCACTCCCCCTACTCCAGCTGAAAAAATAAAGAAATGAAACTATGCTAACTAATATAAAGGATAACATAGTCCATCTCACGTGTCTTGGGTCTTCAAAGGCTGATGCTAGATGAAAACCAGTCCATGGTAGGAAAAATAGTCCATTTAGGGAAAAGCACGTGTCTGCCCCTTTCTCAGGCAAACTCCATCTTTCTTCTCTTTACTCTCTCTTCTTCTTCCCAGAATGCCTCCTGGGTCTTGTTGTCCCGCCTAACTTTCTCATGGAGCTTCAGTTGTTATCATTCTTTGTAGCAGAATTATTTTGACTACGAAAGTCTCTGCTCTCTACTCACCTTAGCAACGAGATAACCAGAGAGCGAAGCTTCTCTGAAACAGCATGTAAAACTTTCCTACTACAGAACAGACTTTAAATCAAAATGGATGCTATTGGGACAATCTTAGGACTACATATCCCATTCTAATACACATAAAAACACAAATCATCACAGATACCTATAGATGTTTTCTGCAGTTCTGCTCAACAAACCCATCTTCTGTTTTTCGCCTTGGCTACAGATCAAATTTTCTGCTTATCACTAGGAAAAGAACCTGAAGTTCTGTTTTTAAATTTTTTTCCCCATCATATTGATAGGAATGCAGCACTACTTTTAATTTTGCATCTGAATTGCTGGGGAAGATGAAGATTGCTGCATTGAAGGATGCAAGTCTGTGCTCAAGAGGAACCACAACTCCTTCCAGTTTTCCTGGGTCATGGAGCACTTTATTGTCTAATAAGGAGTCAAAGGCTACAGCATTATAACTCTTTACCTGAAAGTTGAGCTAATGTGGTGTAATAGACAGAGTCATGAACTAGGACTTAGTAGACATGGGTTCAGATCCCACTCAGTCACTGGAAGATTTGTTTGTTTGTTTGCTTGTTTGTTTCTTATATTTTCATACCACTCCATTAGTGCAAAAGCACTATTTTGGGTGGTTTAACAACATGTTAAAACCAATACAAAAACTGAATAAACACTCACACTATAAATACCAAATGGGAACAAAATCATTTACAGAACTGGCAGACTAGGAGATGAACCAACTATCAACCTGGGCCAGTATGAAAGGCCTCCTGTCTAGAGGGAGAGAAACAGGTATAGCTCCTCTGGGAGCTGATTCCATAAGGCTGAGGTCACCACAGAGAAGGCCTTGCTTCTAGTGGAAGACTTTTGGGGCCTCCCTCAGGATGGACACCTTGGTGGAACCTCGTCTGGGAAGATCTGGTGAGTCAGGCAGATGATATTGGGGTCAAATGCTCCAACAAGTAATGTGGTCCCAAACTGTAGGACACTTTAGCAGGATGGCACTGGTAAAATCAATGCTTAAATATCTGAGGGCTTGGTTGGACAGCTCAATTGGAACAGGCTGGATCATGCTAAATAGGGTCTCTCAAGGTCATGCAGATGTCCAGCATGCCATTTGGTGTGATCCTTGCAGCCACATGGTATACACATCTCAACCCCATTTGGTCTTCCTCTCTTTAAAAGAAAGAAAGAAAGAAAGCAAAGACAAATCCCCTCTTTGCCCTCTCCTTCTTCTTTTGAGGAGGAAGCTTTCAAGTTTTTTCCTACAAGGTAGAAACCCTACAAGCACTACACTAATAGGCTTTTTAAAAAAACACCTTTGCCTCCTCCCTCTCTGCCTAGAAGAAGTTTTTAATTTCCCTATATTTTTAAGTGATTAAGCTGCCTGCTTAAGTCACTTAATGATATTGGGAAATTGAAAGCAAATGGGAAATTGGAAGCAGCAGGTTCCATTTTGGTTTAATCCCATTGATTGTGTGTGTTGGAAATGAACCAAAATAGATTGATCCTACCCCCCCCCCAAAAAAAAGAATAATCCCTGACAGGGAGGCAGAAAGTTGTGGGTAGAAATGCTCTGGGGATGGCCTGGCTCGCACTGGCACTTATGCCATCCATTCTTTGGTAAAAAGAGGAAATTACCCTGCCCCCAAAGTGGACCAAAACCAGGACAAATGCTTGTCTGGTCACCATCACAAACCATGAAAACCCTACTGGGATTGCCATAAATTAGATGCAACAAGCCAGCACATGACAAACACCTGGGGGATAGCTCCATTGAATTTATATATCAGCTTCTAAGTAGACATATCAAGAATTGCATCACAAGTCTGCAATCCTCTGTACACAATTCTCAGCCAGTCCAGCTGCATTTAACTTGCTTAGATTAAGTTATAAAGGTTTGGGGGGATGTAGCAAAGGGTATTGCATTTGATAGAACTTTGTTGCTGATAATTTACCACTGCCAACAAGAACTTTGATTTTGATGTTTTTGTTGCCGCAGTGCAGTCATCAGGGAAAAGACTAAAGAAGGGTACTCTTCATCCTGCAGGGAGAGGAGGTTTTGCATACCAGCATATATGTGCATCCACTCAAATTATTTCTCCAGCTGTTTCCTAGTCACTGACCCAGTTTACGCATCAACAGGGAAATGGATACAAAGTAAAAGTTTTCTGTCCAAGCATGTTAAAACTAAAGAAACTGAAAACATCCAACCAGATCCAATGTACAGGGAGAGATGGAATCTCAGGATGTTTTTTAAAGGTTTTATTCATTAAAAGAGCCCTTTTTTTTTGGCTTGTGTATTAATTTGTGACGTTCTTCAGGTCACAAATTAATACATTATATATAATGTATTACTATACTACTAATCCTCAAGGTGTCTTATACCTGTTAGTACCTACAAACATCTCAGGTCATATATTTTAGGGTTTCATGAAGTGGCAAGTGCTAAATGAAGAATTCCTATTATCTCCAGTCAGTGATCAGATGTCAGAATGGGATTCCCTGTATTGGAGAAAGAGAGCCCTGGAGGGAGGAAGAATGGGGCCAGCAGAAGAAGCTTGCAAGCTGAATGGCAAACCTCTGAGGATCTGGCCCACAAGTGGAGGTTCCATATTCTTATGTTAAAGACAGACCGCTGTTATAGTAGGGAAGACATTGACTGGCACTGCAGAACTTCATGGTCATTTGTCCCATAGCTTGGTCCAGGTTGGGGATAGACTGGTTTGTTCCTTTTCCTGCTGACCACACAACATACATGCCATTGCAAACCAGTCCATCCCATGTTGCCTGAATTTTTGGGTCCTTGTCAGGGAGTACTTGGTGTTTTTGTTTTTTCTTTCTCCACCCTCCTCTTTTTTATGCAGGTAGGATCACTCCATTTTGGCTTGGTTCCAACATGTGTGATTGCTGGGATCAAACCAAAGCAGATGGCTGAAGCTTGTGCTCTGCTTAAGCCACTTATCAATCTTGAGAAACTGAAAGTTTTCTTCCTAGTCCACTGCAAAAGAGAAGTTGTGCATTTCTTTTTAATAGCTGCTAATACAATTCATTGCTGATGTGTTGTGTCAGTTGGAAACAATTAAAAAGAAATGGAAATCTTTGTCTCCTTTCCCCTCCTCAGGGAAGGAAGTTTCAATTTTTCAAGATGATTAAGCAGTTTGAGCAAGGCACTGAAGGAGTTATTTATTTTTTGCTGGAAGGACAACAGAGACAGAGCCAACTTGACCTTCCAAAAGAGTGAATTCCACAACCTAGGGCCAGCCACAGAGAAAGCCTCTCTTGTGTTCCCACCAGGCATATCTGCGAAGGCAATAGGACTTAGAGAAGGGTCTCCCCTGAAGATCTTAAGAGTTGAGAAAGTTTATATGGAAAGATATAAACTTCATATAGCCTGGACCCAAACCACATAGAACTTTATAAACCATAACCACACTTTAAATTGGGGACAGAAACAGAGTAGCAGCCAGTGAAGCTACTGTAACAGGAGAGTTGTAAGCCCCTTATTTCTGGGACCAGTGAGCAGCCTGGCTGTGAATGCACACAACTGGGTGACTAGCAAGCTGACTTACCAGGAGGTGGGACGTCATGATAAAGTAGAGGCAAGGGCAGTGTGACCAAATGAGGCATCCACCTTGGCTCAGACATCCAGCTGATAATGGGCAGCAAAAGTGGAGGGTGTAGCCCAGGTGGCCACTTCACAGACATCAAGAAAGTTGACTCCGCTAAGAAATGCCATGGATGTCACTACAGCTGTGGTAGAGTGTGCCCGAATCAGACCTTGCAAGGGTTCACAGGCAAGGCCATATGCTAGACAAATTGTAGAGATAATCCACTTGAAAATGGTTTGTGTGGTGACTGGAGAACCTTTAGAAGGACTGTGGCACCGTGAGCCTCTTGGACCTCCAGAACTCCAGGTTGTTAGTAGGTGAAGGGAAGAATATAGGCAGAACAATGGGCTGCTGTAAATGAAAGTCAGATGCCACCTTTGGAAGGAATGTCAGGTCAGGGTAGAGCGTGACCTTCTTAAGATGGAATTGTAGAAAAGGTGGCTTGATGTGGAGAGTGGAGAGTTCACTGGGCCTATGGGCCAAATGATGGCAACCAGGGAGGTCATTTTCAAAATCAAGAGTCTTTCTGGTGCCATTGCCAAGGGTTCAAACACTGATCATGTTAGGCAATTAAGGACAAGCTGGAGAGACAATTGACAAGTAGGTGGCTTGCATGAAGGACAAATATTCCATAGGCTACGTAAAAATCTTTTGAGTGTGGGATGTCTGAACAACGATTCAGAGTCTGTATTTTGAGGTTGATGAGCCTCTATCACCACAATACAGACCTCAGTGTAGAGTGTGAGCGATCTTGCTGGAAAAGGTGAGAAAGGAAACTAAGAACAGTGTCTACAGTTGTTGGAGTGACAGGTAAGTGACACAAATTTAGAGAAGATGTTCCACTTGTAAGCATATTAAATCTTGGTAGAAGGCTTGCGGGCATAGTCCAAAACCTGCACTATTGAGGGAGTATCCTCCATGCAGTGAGGTGTAGTGTCTGGCGGTCTGGGTGAAAAGTCTTGGCCTGTTTGAGAGTCAACAGGTGTAGGAGCTGCAGAAGGCAGGAAAAAAAATCAAGAGCCATGGGATGGTGAGGATGGCATTGGAATTATCTTGCCAGATTTTGATGATTGTGAGTTGGAGGAGTGGGATGGGAGGGAAGAGGTACAGGAGACTCGAATGCCGAGTGTTCATGAAGGCATCGCCTATTGACACTGGTCCTATTCCTGTCCTGGAACAGTAGTGTGAGCATTTTGCATTCACAGGGAAAGCAAATACATCTACCAGTGGGGTGCCCCAACAGCGGCATAGAAAGTGAAACACATCACTGTCCAGCAACCATTCATGGCTGCATACGTGTAGTCTGCTGAGATGACCTGCGAGAGCATTGTCCTCTGTAGAAATGTGGACTGCAATTGGGTAAATGTGGTGGGCATAGCACTATTCCCACAGTGCCACTGCTAGGTAGAGGAGAGAGAGTGTGTTCCTCCCTGTTTGTTGATATAAAATAAGACCATAGTGTTGTTGGCAGCTACTTGAAGCCTATGTCCTGTGAGAAGGCTTTCAAAAGCACAGAAAGCTTTGATGACAGCAAGAAGTTCCAAATAATTAATGTGAAGCCGTGCCTCTGCATGGGACCACAGGCCGTGTATGGTTGTGTCTTTGCAGTGGGCTCCCCAGCCTGTAGGGCTGGCATCTGTGGTAGCTTGAACAGAAAGATGGAGGGTTTTGAATGGTCTGCCTACATGGAGGTTGTGAATCTTGTCCCACCAAGTAAGCTGGAATGCTAGCTATTTCATAACTGTGAGAGGTTTGGAGGGATGATCCACCATGGGGTCAAAAAGGGCAAGATACCACACCCGGAGAGATCACATCTTTAGATGGGCGTGTTGGATATCTATGGTGGTGGAGGCCATGAGGTCTAAGAGATGCTGGATTAGATGTACTGTAACAACTGTGCTGGGTAGGAAAAAACAGAGGAGAGAATGAAGGCTTGTTTGTCTCTCCTTCAATAGAAAAGCCCAGCCTTGTGTGGAGCTGAGGACTGCTCCTGTGTATGTGACTCATTGAGAGGGCTTGAGGATTGACTTGGAGAGGTTGATCTGCAGCCCCAGATCTGTCAGAAGGGATAGAGTTAGCTCGACATCCCAGTGTGCTTTGGTGTGAGACAGGGATAATAGAAGCCAGTTGTCTAAATATGGGAAGACACTGATTCCTTCAAGATGGAGGTATGCTGAGACCAGAGCGAGACATTTTGTAAAGACTCTTGGTGCCATGAACAAGCCAAATGGGAGGGTTCTGAACTAGTACACAGATCCTTGGAGAGCAAATCTGAGGTATCTGCAGTGAACTGGTTGTACATGTATGTGAAAGTAAGTGTCCTTCAAATCTATGACCACAAACCAATTGCCTTATTGGGGTAATTGGATGGTACCGTCCAAAGTCACCATCTGAAAGTGTCATGGAGTAATGTAAGAGTTGAGGCAGCAGAGTTCTAAGACGGATCATAGTCCACCATCTTTTTTCAGAACCACAAAGTGCTGGCTTTGTTAATTTTTGCAGGCCTAGCAGGAATTAGTTTGATGTGCTTCTCCTAAACAGAAGAGGCACTGAGAATGCCCATCTGATGAAATAATTTTGTTCAGGCAAGGCACGAACAGTTTGAAGGGGCGCGAAGAGGTCATAAAAATGGGGGCCTAGAACCAAGAAGGGGGGAATAGGGGGAATAAAGTCCTGGAATCCTGCCCCTTCTCTTGTTTTATTTATTTATTTATTTATTTATTTATTTATTCATTCATTCATTCATTCATTCATTCATTACTCACTCACTACTTTAAGGAAGGTCCAAGTAAAAGGAGGAATCCTAATACTTTCTTCTTTTTAATGAACAGAGCTTTGTTGCTGAGATGCTGCTGCAGCGGCAACAAAAAAGGAACTGACATAGGCAGGGCACATACAACAAGGGGAGGCCCAAGTGAACATGCACAAAAGCTCTAGAAGTTTCTGAGAGTCTCTGCACAGGTGCACTAAAACCCAACTGTGTGCATTCACAGAGATGACAAAGAGAAACCTAGATATCCAGGGCCAGGGATGAATCCAGGAGTAATCAAAGTTGCAAACCTAAACTCATGAGGATTTTCTCCATCCATTATGGGTTAAATCCCTATTCCCCGATTTGTCTTTCACTTAACCACAAGTACTTCTGCTTTGTCTGCATTGACCTTAAATTATTGCCCTTCACTGATACCAGATGCCACTTTAAAACTGAAACAATATCCTTCAATTTGAATGGAAAGGAGAAATAGAGTTGAGTGTCATCAGCATACTGGAGGCACTGAAGCCTCAAACTCCAGACAGTTTTTCCCAGTAGTTCCATGTCTATGTTACATAGGATGGGAAACAGAAACAGAACGGGACCCTGAGGGACTGCACAGGCTGGTGGCTACGAGTGAAACAGGAGTCCCTCCGCACCACCTTCTGAGCTCAACATTTCAATAAGGATTAGAACTGTTGAAAACAATGCCTCCAACAAGCATCCTAGAAAGACAGCTCAACAGGGACACACTACTTTTGTCCAGTTAATGGTCTAGGTTATCCACCACGATGATCAAAGTCATATCTTACTCACAATCAACCCTGAAGTCTGAAATTGATTTGAATATCCCATCTCCCCCCCAAAAAACCCTTATAACTGAGAAGCCACCACATGCTTCAATACATTGCTCCAGTATGGTAGGTTTCAAAGAGGTTTTTTCAGCCAATGGTCTTACTATTATCTCTTTTAGGCATGCTGCAACCTTGCCTTACTGTAGGGATATATTTGCCATTCCCCTTATCCACTCAGTCAGTTCATCCTGCCAGCAACTTTTGTAAGTTAGGAAAGGCAAAGGTTCAACACACGTGTGGTTTCAGCTGCCCAAGGAGTCTATTCACATCTTTGGGCTACATAAAGTGACATGTATCCATTATCATAGGACAATAAGATACCATTGTTACATCCATAGCACTTGCATAAACTAAGCGTCCATGTTAGGGAATATTTCATCTGCACAGCATTGTGAAGTTCTTCACAATGAATAGTTGAATGGTCTGCATCCTGTTCTTGAGGGCAATCATATAACAGGCCCTTGATTATTCAAAACAGCTTCATTGAAAGGCTCTGTTCAGATGCAGAGGCAAGAGAGAAGGATAATAGCCACAGCCATGGTCACTGTTACCCCATCCCAGATATCAAACAGGACATTAATAGGACCACCTGCCAAGGTGAAAGGACTCACCAAGAACCATAAGGAAAGCATTTGAATCCATAAACATCCTTGGCCTTAATCAGTTCCCTGTCTTTGCTACTCTTGGGGGCCATAAAAGCATTTTTACATACCTCAGAAACATTACGTCCCCTCCCCCCCCCGGATTTGCCTTAACCACTTGAATCATCTCATCTGAACTGTTTTTCTGACTTGGTTGATTTATCCAGAAATGATATCATTAGTATGGTATGAAGTAGAAACTTGTATTGCCTTTATTGGAAAGTGGTGTTGTCATGATCACATTCCATTCCAGATGTTGTGTGTTTAAGATGCACTATTACTTATTTTCCAGCCCTGGTCAATAAAATTCTCCTCATCCATTGAATAAGTAATTTAGGGGGGAAATGATGAGGACTCAGTGGCCTGGTTTGAGCAAAACAGCAAACTGACAGAAGAGCTTTGTATTGGCTTCTTCCTCTATATACAGTGGTGCCTCGCATAGTGATGTTAATCGGTGCGGCAAAAATCACCACTAACCAAAAACATCGCTATGTGATTTTAAAAACCCCATTGAAACGCATTGAAACCCCTTCAATGCGTTCCAATGCGGGGAAAACTTACCTTTAAGCGAAAATCCTCCATACGGCAGCCATTTTCGCTGCCCAGTAAGCGAGGAATCCATCCCAAAACAGAGCGGGTGGCCATTTTTTTCCGGTGGCCATTTTGGAACCGCTGATCAGCTGTTGGAAAAAAATCGCTATGCAAAAATCGGTAAGAAAAATAGCTTACCGATCATCACAAAGTGATTTTTTACCATTCAAAACATCATTATGTGATTGCTTTTGCGATTGCAAAAACCTAATCGCTATCCAGATTTGTCATTAAACGGGGCGCTCGTTAAGCGAGGCACCACTGTACACATACTAGGCAAGCATAAATTGGGTGAACCATTACAGTTAAAAACAAGCTGTGTTTTAATGAATCCACAACTCACCTCCCAACCAGAATTAGGAACCACAGTTTTAATAAATAAGTACTGGGGTTTCTTCTCAGATCCCTGGCCTTGGACCCTAGTACCACTTCTTGAATGGTCCACTTTGTGGACCAAAGGTTCCCTCTGCTGCATCCCATTTATTCCCCAAAGTATCTAAATTATCATTTGTCAAATGCTGGTAAGTATGAGGTGATTGGATAACTAGTGAGATGGCAGAAAAGGTGAACACTATCATTCATGGAATGCATGCAATTGTTTTGTTTCTATTACTCCTTGTCCCTTCCAGTCCAAAGTATGCTTTCCAACTGGCAAGATATGAAGCAATATTTAATTATGTTCAGATTATCTGACTTGCTAAGCAGTCCAGAAATAGATATTGTAATAATGTGGTTAAAGTGAGCAGTAAAAAGGGAAATGTGCCTTTGATGAGAAAAAAACCCAAAAGGGATATTGTTGCTCAGAACGTACACAAGAGACTTGCAGCTTAGTTTTGTCTATAGTCATATGAAAAAGAAAGTATACCTTTTTTGAATTCTATGGTTCTATGTATGAGGACATAATAAAAATCATCTGGTCCTCAGCAGGTCTGAAAATCAATTAAATACAACCTCAGATGAATAGCCACACATGACATATGCCACTGTGCCATGATTTATTTTACAAAAATGAAGTCATGGTGTAGAAGCCATGTGTGAATAACTAAGTACATTTTATGATTCAATAGCTTGTAGAACCACCTTAAGCAGCAATAACTTGAAGTAAACATCGTCTGACTTTATTGATCTCTCACATCACTGTGGAGGAGTTTTGTCCCACTCTTCTTTACTAAATTGCATCACTTCACTGTGGGCATTTGTTTAAGGCCCCACCACAGCATTTCAATTGTGTTGAGGTCTGGACTTTGACTGAGCCACTGCAGCACCTTGATTCTTTTTGTTTTTTTCAGATTTTTTGTTATAGATTTGCTGAAGTGCATGGGATTATTGTCCTGTTGCATGATCCAATTTTGGCCAAGCTTTAGCTGTTGGACAGATGTTCCTACATTTGACTCTAGATTACTTTGGTATATACAGTAGATTCAATAGTCAACTCAATAACTGCAATATTGTTTTGCAGCTCCTGTGGCTGCAAAACAAACCCAGATCATCACCCCTCCACTACTTTGTTTGACAGTTGATACGAGGTGTTTGTGTAAATATGCTGTGTTTGGTTTTTGCATAGCACTTTGCATTATCTCCAAACTTCTCTACTTTGGACTGTCCAAAGGACATTGTTCTTGAAGTCTTGTAGTTTGTCCAGATGCAACTTTGCAAACCTAAGTCAGGCTGCCATGTTCTTTTTAAAGAGAAGAGGCTTTTTCCTGGCAACCCTTCCAAATGAACCATAACTGTTCAATCTCTTTCTAATTGTACTGTCATTAATTTTAACATTTCACATGATAATAACTGAGGCCAGTTGAGTCGGAGATGTAACTCTTTGTTTGTTTGTTTGTGTTTGTTTTTTGTAGTTTCTCTGAGCATTGCACACCCTAACCTTGGGATGAATTTGCTTTGACGTCCACTCCTAGGAAGACTGGTAACTGTCTTGAATGTTTTCTACTTCTGAATAATCTTCACTGTAGAAAGATGCACTTTAAATTGTTTGGAAATGGCCTTATAACCCTTCCCAGATTGATGGGCAGCAACAATTCTAACTGTATATATACGTATAATGTTCCACTGGGCAGCGACTTCAAAAAAACTTTTTTGAAGTGTTGTGAACGCAGGGCGTTGGGACGAATGTCTCTGTGTGCCCAACAGAAACGAGGCAGCCAGGCCGGCACGGAAGAAAACACTCTATGGCAACGCTGCTGTAACTTCCACTCATTGAGAAATGCATCTCTGCTTGCATCAAGCCTGGCTTATGTCCCGCCCCGAGAGTCATATAACTCACCGTGATTGGTAGGTTTGTTCAGCTCTGCACACAACACTGTGAAGTGCCATACATATCAAAGTCGTGGGCCGCACTAACATTAAACTTTCATAATAAGGCAGGGGCCACAAACTATTGACCCGTGGGCTGCAAGTTTAAGACCCCTGGTAGAGGATTCAGGACAGGCTTGATAGCATACACTGTTCTGAGCTCTAACACCTTACTACTCCTCCTCACAACTACTGCTCAGCCATCTACAGTGTCTGCTCCCTAAGGTAGTTATTTCACTGTTCATAATGCCACAGTTGGACTTCCTCATAAACACCTACGAGACACCCAGGATCCATGTATTGCAACTGTTGTTCATGGCTCTTTACAGGTCCTGCAGGCCCCATGTTCTTGGCATCTGTGACTGAGTTTGGGGGTGGGGAAAGGGCAAGATGAAGACAGGCCATGATGTGGCTAATTCCCTAGTTGCTGTTCTGGCTGAATGCTCAGCTTTGTAGTACCTTTATTCTGGGTTCGACTCTCAAGACCTCGCTTCTTCTTTTGCCCCTGATATGACGGTATATTTTCCACTCTTCAGGGATGCACTAAATGAGAGGGAACATTTTTGCCTTTCCTGTGATGGGGATGAGGCCTCCCTCTTCCACTCCCCGATCCAATGACCTCTACAATGATCCACTCAAGTTTGCTGCTGCCTGTATCTGCCTGTGGCTGCCCTTCTGCCTTTTCCTCTGTCTTATTGTCAGAAAACTCTCCCCCATTCTCAGAAGTCTTTATCTCTATGCTGGAGTGCACAACATGCTTAATTTGAAAGGATATTCCTGAATTTTTCCTTTGAAGTCTGAAATAATCAGGCTCTCAGCTCACGTACTAGTATTCACAGTGTCTAGATGTTATTCTTTTGGAAGGAGAACAGAAATATTGCAATGCATTCATATAAAACAAGAAGTGGTGTACAGGTATTATGCCAAGTTAACCTTCTGTATCAGCTGAAGCCTCGTTGATTCTGATCAAGATTACATGTGAGAAGAGCAACATCTCAGGGGCAAGACTAATGTGCTCCCTACTTCATGTATTAATTCAGGTTACAGAACATCTGAACAGAATTTAGTCACCCAGTAGAAAGAAGTCATTGCAATCATCCTGAAGGTTGCATAAATATAACCAATGTGTGTGATAAGGAGAAAAAATCAGGTAATGGGGTGTACTATTTGGAAAATAGGCTAATAGCTGCCAAGCTATTAGCCTATTTTCTAAGCTTGGCAGAATTCTTACAGTATTTCCAGATAGATGGCTCCCAGCACTTCAAGGAGGGTTTTTCATTGTTCTTTTAAAGCACCATTATGCGGCTAGTCTGTCTTTCCCTCCTTGTGATATTTTTATTTGTTTAAACATTGGGAGAATATGGCTACAAGCTGGCACTACCTTCCACACACCCTGAAAAATTCTGTCAATAATGTAGAAAAATTGAACAATAAAAGCTTAATGTAGAAGCACCTTTTCACTTCAAAAGGGGGGGAATCATGAATAGTTTACCTTTATTGTCTGCTGGATTTTGACACTGGGCTGGAAGAAAGAAAAAAAGAACCAGATCATTATGAAATGAGAGAAAAAGTGACTGCTTCAAACCGCAGTGTGTTGGGTAGAATTTTAAAACTATTATACTATTTCATTTCAGCCTCCCTTTGTAAGGTGATCAAATGATCACCTTATAAAGCTTCCTTCATATTGTTACATCTGCTGTATCTGTACTTACCTGCTGGGTAATCATGGAATACTTACCACTCTATCAACATACAAAGACTATCTAATCAATGTATGAAGTGTGCCTGAATACATTGAATTGCTCCCATTAATTGCAGTGCCTTACCATGAACCAGTTGGGCTCCAATACGAACAATAAGTCTGCATATCAAGAGATTCCAGGCAGGCAGTGCTGCCCTGGTCTCCTTAAACCAAATGAGGTTTACAGTCCATCTTCAAAGAGCACTTTGAAATTCCTAATAACCATTTGCCTGAAAGCTGTTTGGCAAGTGTAAATTTGATGCTTCATTTTGTGTCTCTGGCATCCTGATCTGGGGGTCTCCCCCCTTTTCCTCACAATGGTTGATATACTGTATATTGTGCTAATGAGAGAGATTTATATGGTCCTTAACAGCTGAAACGTGCATAGTTTAAAGAGATGGAGCATCTGGACTCAGGAGTTTGATTCACTCTTTTACAAAATGAATCAAACTATAGAACAGCCAGCCTGTGTGGTCTTGAGCAAGATTCACAGTCCCAGAGTACCCCAAAAGAAGGGAATGGTAAACCACTTCTGACTTCTGTATAACTAGAATATCCTGGGAAGGGTCGCTGTGAGTTGAAATTGACTTGATGGCACATAATTATAATGTATAAACGACAGCTTTTCTGTATTTTGTAGCTTTAGTAAATATGGAATGTCCATAATGCAAGACATTAAATCCCAAGGTTTTGTGCTATGTGAATTTCTGTTAAGAAAAGGTATGATAATTTAACATCACATAACACTTCTGGGCAAAGAAAGATTTGCAACAACTACTAATTTGATTGTTTAGTCTTACTCACAGTACAATAAGGGTGGAAGTAACAAGTGGGGTACCCCAGGGCTCAGTCTTTGGCCCTGTGCTCTTCAACATTTTGATTAATGACCTGGATCAGGAGATCCAGGAAATGCAAATCAAATTTGAGGATAATACAAAATTGGGTGGAATAGCTAACACCCTGCAAGACAGAAATAAAATTCAAAACAATGTAGATAGGCTTGAAAACTGGGCTGAAAAGAACAGAATGAAATTTGACAGGGAGAAATGCAAAGTGCTGCACTTAGGAACAAGAAACCAAACACACAGTTACAAGATGGAGGATATCTGGCTGCTCAGCAATACTACAAGTAAGAAGGATTCTGGAGTCCTTGTAGATCACGGTTGCATTAAGAGAAGTATAGTTTCCAAATCCCATGAGATACTAGTCCCCCTTTATTTGGCACTGGTTAGGCCTCATCTTGAATACTGTGTGCAGTTCTGAACACTGCACTTCAAGAAGGATGCTAACAAATTGGAACGAGTTAAGAGGAGGGCAACAAGGATGATCAGGGGGCTGGAAACCAAGGAAAGATTGAAAGAACTGGGCATGTTTAGCCTTGAGAAAAGAAGACTGAAGGGAGATATGATAGCACTTTTCAAATACTTGAAAGGCTGTCATACAGAGGAAGGTTCTTGATCATCCCAGAGTGCATGACATGCAACAATGGGCTCAAGTTACAAGAAACCATATTTCGGTGGAATATCAGGAAAAACTTCCTGTTAGAGCAGTACAGCAATGGAACCAATTGCCTTGAGAGGTGGTGAATGTTCCAACACTGGAGACATTCAAGGTAAAGGTAAAGGTTGCCCTTGACATTTAGTCCAGTCGTGTGCGACTCTAGGGTGTGGTGCTCATCTCTGTCTCCAAGCCATAGAGAGAGTGTTTTGTCCGAAGACAGTTTCTGTGGTCACGTGGCCAGCACGACTAGACACAGAACACCATTACCTTCCCACTGAGGTGGTACCTATTTATCTGCTTGTTTTTACATGCTTTCGAACTGCTAGGTGAGCAGGAGCTGGGACAAGCGATGAGAGCTCACTCCATCACGTGGATTCGATCTTACAACTGCTTGGTCTTCTGACCTTGCAGCACAGAGACTTCTGCAGTTTAACCGACAGCGCCACCACATCCCTTTCAAGGGACATTCAAGAGAAATTTAAACAACCACCTGGACTTGATGGTCTTATAGGTCCCTTTCAACTTCATGATTCTATAAGATGTAGACATGACTAGAAAACTAAAATAAAGCTCAGTGATTGGCTGCCAAATCCTGAATAGCACCAACAATTCATGTCTTCACAGAGGACAGGCGGAAACAGAGAGGGTCAAAACCTATTCAGTCTATGCTTTCAAAGATAAAACATTATACTTGTAATTTGTTACAAATTATACTTTGTAACATTATACTTGATTGGAAGTTTTGGGTTTGTTTTTTGTTTGTTTGTTTTTAGCTCAAAACCCCACACAGAAGTTGTTGTGAGCTTTTAGTTGGCCTAACAAAGGTATCATGACGACATGAATTTCGATTAGTTTATACAGCTTTCCATCCAGCATTAGGGGTTCAATACTAATGTAGCAGTGTAAGTACCGTAATACCCACTCTTTGTCACTAGGTTGCACTACACAGCAGATGCAGGGAGCTGAGCTGTTCCCCAACGTCTCATGTCCTTGATGCATTGCACATGCAGCGGAGGACAGATTTGCACATCACTGCAGGCTGGGAATAATTTTAATTCTTCTCCTCTCACAGTAGTGGAGGACATATTTTAATGCAAAATTGTGTGTTGGTGCTTATACAAATTTGTCAAACCCTGAAAATATAAATCTTTAGAACAAGATTTCTAGGCAATCTGCAACTCTGCAGGATTAGTCCAGTTGGGGACCAGAAGTGGAGGCTGATTTATAACAGTAAATCAGTGGGAATCTCGAGCTGGGTGCTTTTGAAAATCTTACTTGAAAAGTTTTGTCTGCTTACTCTGTGTGTGTGTGTTTTGTCTTGCAACTGGTCCAGCACCGAGAAGAAACCATCTGCTTTAACAGAAGTCATGTGATTTCTTGCTGAAAGTAACACTTGCATAATTTTATGAAATCCATGCATCTCATATATTGGTGAAAGCTAACATGTTAGATTGCAGACAAGCAGTCCTCTTTTAAAGAAGAAATGACTGCCACTGGGTACAGGGTTCAACTATTGCTGGATGTTTCCTTTTAATTTCTACTTTTGGATACTGAGAGCCAGTGTGGCACAGTGGATAGAGTGTCAAACTAAGACTCAGGAGCCCTAGATTCATACCCCATTCTGCTCTGGAAAGTTACCTGAACATCATAATGGTAAACTGCTTATTGAACACCTCACAAATTCCAAAAGTACTATTATGGTTGCCATAAGTCAGAATCCAGTTGACAGCACTAAGGCCAGGATGGTATTGTAGAGAGAGCACAAAACTGGGGCTCAAAATTCAGATTCCCTTTGGCTACTGATACTCCTTTGGGTACCTAGTGTGGTGCAATGGATAGACTAATGAATTAGGATTCAGGAGACCTGGGTTTGATACCCTGATTCTGTCATAGAAACTCGCTGCTGGTGGTTGGAAGTGGTGAAACTACTCCTTAAATACAGTGGTGCCCCGGTAGACGCTTACCCCGCATGATGTCGAAATCGCTTGATAATGCTTCCAATGGGGGAAATCTGCTTTACGTAGATGATAGACAAGACCATTAACCAATGAGTGTGGTGACAAAAGGGGGAAAGGGGTGTGTGAAATATTGTGGCATATTAGAGACTAATAATTTTATTTCAGTATGAGCTTTCATGGATCAAAGCCCACTTCCTCAAACTCTGAAGTTTAAATGAGTGACTGGTATATTTTTATAGATCCCCATAATCAGGTAAGGAGACAGGTAATAGACAAAGCAAGAGTGAACTGTTAAAACAAGAATGGGTCTATCAAACTGTAAATGGCTCAACAGGTAGTGGGGCAGGCTTTGCAAGATGGTTGCCCTTGTTGCTCCCCATCTGCACCAGTGCTATTTAGGAGGAACAGGGAAGGGGAGGAATAAGATTTGAAAGCAACGTTCATCTCAAAAGTTAGTAGGCGGGATTATATAGGAGAAAATAGCTCGTTGGGATATTTTGGCATGCTGCATTTGAGAATGACACTAGGTGGAAGGCATGATGGAGGAAGCAAAATGGAGAACAGAGAAACTGTCTCCAGTGGTGACGGGAGCAGTAGAGTATATCAGTCTGCATAGCTTTTGTTTTGTTTTCCTTTTCTTTTTTATTGTGTTAATGTAATTGTAATAAATGTTTTGTGTATTTTGATTAATTAAAGGGGGGAAAGTAAGCAAAATGGAGGCCGGACTGCCAACACAGTTGCTGTTGCTGCCACTTGCAAAAACAATATGAGGAAAAATCCTGGGAACAAAAAACAAAGATATTGAGCTCCACCCCTGAGAGGTTGTTGGGGAATTCCTCTTTCCCCTGGAGACCTTTGATAAAATTGCCCCCCCTCCCCTTGTTTCTGTACACACATGGAGAATTTCAAACAGCCATTTGTGGACAGCTTTAATTGTTAAGTAACCAGTGATGGCTTCAAAATGTAACCTATACTTTAAAGTTAAGTGCTATATTCATGCAGAAAGAAAAGAAAAACAATGCAAGGAAGAAACTGAGTTTTTATGTTATTTTATGCCTTTTAGGATGTAGTCCAGATATGGCAAGTGAGGCACTTCAGAATTTGGAAAAGTAGGACAGTTTGCTTCACGACTGCTTTGCTAGCACCATTCCTCATATACTACTGGAATCATTCCACTGACAAAGGTACAGTAAGGGCACTATGGCATCATTTTGTGAATGTCTGTGTGTTGGAGTGCTACTGTGGAAATTCCTCGATCAGCCAGCTATTGGCAGTTCTTTCTGCCCTGAAATTCCCCACTCCTACCCTGCGGTAGAAATTTCTCATAAAGGCTGCTACAAAACCAAACTGGAAAAGAATACATTAAACAATGTTTGTTTCCTCTCGTAATGCTTGGAAATGTGATCCTAAAACATGTTGCATTACCTTGTGCTGGTACATTAGAGAGAGAGACTTGGAGGCTAATAAGAGGAACCAACATTTTTCTTCCCACATGCTAGAATCTCCAACAGGACAATCTTCACTTAGTCACAAGAGGCCTCTGTGACCAGAGCACTTTTTAGCCTGTTTGGCTGCTACTTCAGCCAAGACCATAGCCTAGACTGGACTAGTTTTGCTTCAGTTACTCATGACCTAGTAACATCCCATTCTTAGCTGCTAAGCACCATGTAGAATGCAATTGCAGTGCTAGTACTTCACCACCTGTAGTGGTTCTCAGTCCATTTCCAGGTCCAATTCAAGATGTAGTTTTTGACCTTTAAGCTCCTGCATGGCATCGGGCTTAATAGCCCAGTGGTCTGGAGAACTGCTGAGCCACAGATTGGGAGTTCAATTCTTGTGTGGCTTACATAAGAAAAGCCCATTTGCCAAGCCTTGGGCAAATTGCCAAGTACAGTGATGCCTCGCAAGACGATTGCCTCACAAGACGATTAATCCGCAAGATGATTAGTTTTTGCGATCACTGTTGCGCTTCGCAAGACGATGTTTTCTATGGACGATTTTTGCAAGACGACAATTTTTCCCCATTGGAACGAATTAAGTAGATTTCAATGCATTCCAATGGGGAACCACATTTTATTTATTTATTTATTTATTTATTTATTTGATTTTTACCCCGCCCCTCTAGACCATGTCTACTCGGGGCGGCTTACAAAATAAAACAAAACAGTATAAAAATATATAAAATCATAAAATTACATATTTCAATTTAAAACAATTAATTTTACAAAGCAATGTTTTCTATGGACAATTTTTGCAAGACAACAATTTTCCCATTGGAACGCATTAAGTAGATTTAAATGCATTCTAATGGGGAACCGCGTTTCGCAAGACGATGTTTTCACAAGACGACGTTTTTCGTGGAACGAATTAACATCATCTTGCGAGGCACCACTGTACAAGAATACCCCAAAAGGAGGTATGATAAACTGTTTCTGCATACTTAATATCTAGGGAACCCTGGGATGAATCACCATACATCAGAATGGATAACACTCCATTATTAATTTCTGTAGAGGGCCTCTGCCCTATACACCAAGAATTCTCTCTCTTTACATGCATATACCTGGATCTTGAGATGGACTTCAGAGACTTTTCTTTGACAGCCTCCACTGAGTGAGATGTGGTCAGTAGCCACATGAAATCACTTTTCCAGTGAGGACACCCTGGCTATAGAATTACCTCCTCTGAGAAGCTCACCTGTTGCTTCATTTGATATTATTCAAAGTATTTTAATTTTCTAGGTATTACAGTATGTTGTAACTTGAAGGTCTTTTTATTCTCCATTAACGTTTTAATTGTTCTGTTTCTTGTTGTGAGATCCTGAAATACAGGACATCCTGTATCCTGTGGTTTTTAATCTGTATTATCATTTGCCTGCTTTATGAGCCAGTAGTTTGATGCCTTATAAAATGCCTGTAAAGTTTGCAGTGAAAACCCAAGTCAGTGCTGTAGCAAACACAGCATCCAGTGCATCTCTCTCTTCTTACTTGACTCCTTCTCCGGGGCAAACCCTTGCTACTATTTCAGGCTGCCCAGGGAAGCCAACCTCACTTTTCAGAAGACTCCATGGCTCCAAGAGATTCACAGAATCCCATGAAAGGGACTTTGGTCTCCACCTGTTGGTACTGCCTTCTGCAGCAGTCCTGTCCCAAGATCTGGTGTAGAGAGCCGGCATCTGTTCGCCTGGCACTGTAGTTGGCACCCTTTAAAAAGATCCCAGGTTCCAGAAGTGGATTGAAAGACGAAGACCACTGAATGACAAGTGGAGGGGGCATCTAATATTTTTAATTAACCATAACCCTCTCCCAACTGTAGAGTAACAGAGGCAAAGGTGTAAGAAAACCCACAGAAGAGTTTGCATTTCAGTCCAGAGTGGCTGAAAACCTTCGGCTGGGGCAGCTGACCTTCTTCTCTTCTTGAAAGGTAATGCCAGTTCCAGATAGGGCTCCCTCTTTGCTGCCATGTAGACATTTTGGTCCAGACCCAGTTAACCCCATCCTTTATTGGTGCCTCTCAAGAACCTGGGGAATGAATGACACGTGTTGCTCTTGGAGACAGCCGCCCTTCCCGGCTATCATAAGCTGCCAGCAGATACGGAGAAGATCATAGGGTACAGGCACTGAATTACAGAGGAGATATTTTCCTTTGTTTACTGTCCGGCTGCTCTATTCTTGGAAGGAAGACAAGGACAAAGATCTTTTGTCTCTTCACGTACCTCCAGCTCAAAACGTTATGAAGGCTGTCTAAATCAAGCACACCCTGCGAAGGAAGCGCTCAGCTCTTCCGCCTAGAATCTTGAGAGATCGCGGTCTTCTTTAGTGTAAGCGACCACCACCGGATACCGTTCTCGTTGTTTTCCTAGAAGGACTCCCGCCGCCCTCTCCCCTTCTTGGCCACCGGCCGGGGCGGGCTGGGGGCCAGGGCTCCCTCCCTTCCCCTTCCCCTCCCGCAACCTCGCGCTTAGGTGCTCTTCGCGGCTTACCTTGGGTTCCCGGGCCCGGCGGGCAGGCGGCGGGGGCGGCGGCGGCGGGATCCAGGAGGCTGAGCAGAGCCACCAGCACCACCAGGACCGGCGGGCGCTGCCGGCGGGCCATGCTCGCGGGGCCCCTGGGTGTGCGGCCGGCGCCGTGATGTGGCATCCCCCGGCCGGCGGCTCCTCCGCTTTGGGAAAGGAACGGAAGGGCGCTGCAAGTGCATGCTCGCATATTATGGGATATACGGCTCGGAGATCGTGTTACAACTGCTGGTATTCCTGGGTAGAAAAACGGCTTTTAAGAGCCTGGGCGAGGAAGCTTTCCTGCCGGTTGCAAGGCGCGGCGGCGGCGCCTTGCCGGCTCCCTTCGTCTGCCAGCCCCGCGCTCTCTCTCTCGCCCGCTCGGGTCTCCCCGGCCCACCAGCAAAGCACCGTGGCCGCCGCGGCCGGGGAAGAGGCGGCCTAGAAGAGCTCCGGGAAGGAGCGGGCGCTGAATTCGAAGGCGGCCAGAAACGCTTGGCGGGCTCGCTTCAGGCACCACAAAAAAAGGACACCCGTGTTGGGTTTCCTGCAGGAGGCTAGCAGGGCGCCCCCGCAGCCCAAGGCCACCGCGGCTCCTCTCCGGGCGGCGGACCCCCCCTTCTTCCTTTCCCACCCGACGGCGGGACGCCCACGTGGCCCCACGAACCTTGAAAAGGCAGCAGGCTCTGAACAACGATGCCAGGCGGCATCCAAACCAGCTTCCCCCGGGTTTTTTTTTAAAGCTTCCTCCCAGAACTCTCCACCCCCTCGTTTATTTTACCTGCATGATCAGGTGTGACGCCCCATACTTTTTGTACTCCTTGCGTGACTGGCCCGTATTCTAGCGTTCAGCGATGTATGGATTTTATGATTTCTTGGTTTTTATTCATTCATTCATGCTTCTTTCTTGGTCACCCTACTGATTCAAGAAATGCTTTGCTTCCCACAATAAATCCACATTTTCAAGCACTCTTCGTTATTCTTGCCTGTTTTAGAATCCACAGTTTATATGAGAACTTACAATACAAAGCAACAATTTACATTTGCAAAGTCAACGGTTCTGTTGCATATTACAGTCCTCATCTCAAGGAAGCTACTCTTAATTTTACTGATGTGGTTATTACGTCACTATTAATTCAGCCAAATTTGAATTTTATGGCAACAGGACCCATATCTTTATTTTAGATATTTAACTGCATTTCTTGAGTTGCTTGCTTTTTACTGATTATCACAGACTTGGATTTTTTAACATTCATGTTTACAAAACATTCACTATTTATTTGATGTTATTCTCAAAAAAAATTTTTAAAAAGTTATTATGTATTTTTAAAAAGCACCTGTTAGTAAAACAGTGCTGATAATACAAAATCTTAGCAAAATTGTATTTAATCCTGAAGCAATACATACAAAGAATGATTCCATTAGTCACGTTTAGTAATGAAAGCAAGATGAAAAGGTAATCCGCTCCAACTCAAAGCATAAAAACGAAGATTGGGAAAGGGTAAAACCAAGAAAGAATGGTTTAAACAGTTAGTCCAGTTCTACAGTACTAATTTAGGAGACTTGTGAGCCAAGTGTTATATGTAGCAATAAACATTGGCCACCTGAACTGTTCTGTGCCCAAATAGGGACACCCAGATTGATGCCTGCCCTTCCCTTTGCTCTTTCGAAACCTCTCCAACCCAATACTTGTCAGGGCCCACCCATGCCAGTATTTGTGCACTTTCAACTCTCTAGAACTCCAAATGCTTTAATCAATGATTTTACAGCAGTAAAGTCATGGAAAATTCATTTCTAAGACAATGAGCATACTCTTCACTTATGCTGTAAACTCAGCATCCTCCTGAGTTTTTCCTTCTCTATCCCCACTTCTAGAGGGACATGGTGGCGCTGCGGGCTAAACCGCAGAAGCCTGTGCTACAGGGTCAGAAGACCAAGCAGTTGTAAGATCGAATCCACGCAACAGAGTGAGCTCCCGTCGCTTGTCCCAGCTCCCGCCAACCTAGCAGTTCGAAAGCATGCAAATGCAAGTAGATAAATAGGGACCACTTTGGCGGGAAGGTAACAGCGTTCCGTGTCTAAGTCTCACTGGCCATGTGACCATGGAAGATTGTCTTCGGACAAACGCTGGCTCTATGGCTTGGAAACGGGGATGAGCACCGCCCCCTAGAGTCGAACACGATTGGGCAAAAATTGTCAAGGGGAACCTTTACCTTTACCTTTTTATCCCCACTTCTAATCACAATGCATGAATGCTGTGTTTAACATGGGATCTGTGAATGTGCCACTCTGCTCCACTAATTCTTCCTGGCTTTTTGCCTCATGCTGGAAATACACAAATACCACTGACTTCATTCACTTTTGCACACTCACCTGAAAACAATGCACAGCCGGACTTACTTTTAGAGGGAGAAATACACACAAGAGAGCCTTGTGAGAAATCATTATATTAAAGTATTATACTAAGTTGTGTAGTGCCTTAAAGATCAACATGTTTCTAACTGCATGACCCCACCATTCCTTCTCATACTGCAGCTGTTGGGAAAATTTTTGGAAAACGGGAATGAGAAAACATGTTATTTCTTTCCTTTACCCAGAAACCTATGTTGAATAGCAAGCAGAAGTATTAAACTCCTGGTCTAGTCAACCTGTGTTTACTATTTGGAGGAGCTAAATTCTGGAACACTATTTTTCCTCTGTTATGTGAAACAGCCGAACCCTAAGATTTCCAGAAAAACTATTACTGTTCTCACTTTTGAAGACCTTTTGTACACTTTCTCTCACTGGCTCTGCCTGTTTGTTTACATGATGGACCATGCCACATAGCTTCAGTATGTCACAGGCTTGTTGTTTATGTTGTTTTCCAGAAGCAGCTTAAGAAAGTATTCTAAGTATTGCTCCAATCAACAATCAGTCACCATCCCTCCCATCTTTATATGTATCTTGAAATAGCCCAGGTCTGTTATCATTACATTTAGAACAAACAAAAGCAATCAAGCATAGGGTTAAGCTGATACTGATTACTGTTCTGCAACTTTCCCCCCAAATCATAACCATAAATGGAGCTTATGGGCTAGTTTGAGAACTGTTAATTTATATGATTTAAAATTGTTATGTTTGTATCATCTGTGCTATATTTTATCCATTTTAAATGGTAAATGTTTGTCCATTTAAAATGAAGCCCCCAAATGATGTTTACTACTAGTTAACCTAAATAGCAACTGGTATGTTTAAATGGTGCCACATATTTTTGTTCTAGCTTTGATGGGAAGGCATTTTTCCTAAAGAAATATAATGTATAGGCAAATCATTTCAACATGCTACATATACAACGAACATTTATTAAAATATTGTATTTGATATTGTAGAAACAGATTTTGAACTCTAAACTTAGCCAGCTGAAATTCCAAGTATCGCACCAAAAACAAACATCCACATTGCCCATCAAATCATTACACTAACACGTAAGGGGCTCATTTTCAAACTTTCTTCCACATTCTTGAAAGCAAGCCTTTACTCGCACCTCAAAAACAACAAAAATTACTGCCTCCCAATAGACATTCCCAAATGTCCTAGTCCCAGTTGAGGCTGTGTATACTCAATTTAAGTGCACATGTCTAGCCCCTGTAGACCCCACATGTAGGTTTAAAAGTGATAATAAGGCAGAGTTGTGTTTTGCCTCTTTCCTTAATTGAAGTGTATGCAGAGGGAACTAGGACGAGACAATGGTAGACTACGCTTCCAGGGCTGCTCATTTTCTGCTGGATGTTTGGCAGGGAACAGAAGAAAGGCAGCCAATAAACCAGATCTTGTTGAGAGAGTGGACATTTTTACAAAAATCCATGGGTAGAAGCGGAGAAAGCAGTTCTTATGGATGGCTGATCTACAGTGGACCCTCTACTTAAGGAATTAATCTGTATTGGAATGGTGGCTGCAAGTCGAAAAGTCTGTAGGTCGAATCTCCATTGACCTACAATGCATTGAAAACCGATTAATCCCATAACCAGCGGTTTTTATTCTATTTTTGTTCCATTTTGGGTTTTTTCTGATCTGTTAAGTCGATTCTCCGGCTGCAAGTCGAATCTAAATTTTGCAGCCAGAGGAGTCTGTAACTCGAAAAGTCTGTAAGTCGAGCCGTCTGTAAGTCGAGGGTCCACTGTATGTGGATCATGATTAGGTCAAACCTCCCATCAGTACAAAAAGTCAGCTTATTAACATATTTGGTATGTTCAACAGTACAGTATATAATCAATATATTGATGTGGATTTGCTTTTGTTTTTCTAGCTGATAGTGCTATTCATTCTCTGGAGGAGGGAAGATGTGTGCAAGATGTTAAGTGCCATAGTTACTAACTGTATTATCGTCACATCATGAATGAACAAAAGTTGATATCATGGCTCATTTTGTGCTGCTTGCCCAGGGATGCAAAATTACTAGTAATATCTCTGGAGGTAGCCCTCCAGATGTTTTTGGTCTTCAACTCCCATCATCCTTAAGCAGCATAGCCAATGTACCAGACTGGTAGTTACAGTCAAACAACATCTGGATGGTCATATGTTGCTCATCCCTGCACTTAGAATAAAGAAATCTGTGACATAGTTCATAACTGGTAAGTGGAATAAGTAGAGGATAAGTGGGGAAGAATTCCTTTTCAGTCCATAAAAACAATCAGGCCAAAATTTATCAAGAACAGTAATAATTTTCAACAGTTTAGAGCAGTGGTTTGCAACATTGGGCCCCAGATGTTCTTAGACAAAAACTCTTAGAAGCCTTCACCACTAGCTGTGCCAGCCAGAATTCTGAGGCTTAATAAAAAGGAAGGGGAAGCGTTGCTCTCTTCCTTTTTGCTTAGCTCCATGTCTTCTCAAAAGGCATGGGGCGCTGGGCTTAGCAAAAAGAAAAGGAAGTCGTTGCTGCCTTCCTTTTTGCTAAGCTCCGTGCCTTTTCAAAAGGCAAGTGCCTTCTCAAAAGGCAAGGAAAAGCTGCAGTCACTTTGACAGCTGCTTGCCTTGCCTTTTGCCAAGGCACGGGGCTTAGCAAAAAGGGAGCCGTTTGATCCATGCTTTTTCTAATTTGGGGTTAGAAAAAGGGGGGGGTCATCTTATACATTGGGTCATCTTATAAACAGAAAAATATGGTATGCCCCATTAAACAAGCCCTAGGCAGTAATCTAATTGTTATATTTTGTATTTAATGAAGTTTCTGCCTTGCCCTCAAAGACAGCCTAGACATAATACAGTAGTCTAAACCACACATGACCAGAGCATGGGTAACTGCAACCAGCCTTCTGTTTACGATTTTTGGGTACCACAGACTTAGCTATCGTACTTTTCTGTGTATAAGAAACTACTTTTTCCTAAAATTATTACACTAAAAATTGAGGGGCATCTTATATACGGAAGCTGAGAACACGGAGAGAATGGCCTGTACCTTGCCTCCGTAAACAGGCTGTGATTGTGGGGAAATTGTATGCTTATACAATGTATATAGAAAGACATTGTTTTGGGCACAGGTCAGTTTCCAGTAAGGATGATCATTAACCTGCTGTCTATTGTCTCTGCGTAATGTAGTTAAAGTGTCTGCCTCAGGAATGTTTACATTGTCTGTATATTTGGAGTTATCTGTGTCTGTTTACTATTAACTGTCTGTTTACCAGCCTGTCTGTTTACCAACCACTCTGTTTACTGATGCCTTTGTATTCAAGGAAATTAGCTGTCTCTGTTTACCAGCACTCTGGTTATTCTGTTGTGTATTCAAGAAATTAGTTACCTCTGTATTGATTAACTAGTGCAAAGGTAGTAGAGTACAATAATAAAGGGGGCGCGGCAAAGAAGGAGAGAGAACTCCCACTGAACAGGTGCCTCACGGCAGGCTGTTCTGTATTCATCCGGATCCCATCTTGAAAACCACACTCTCAGTGTCTCGTGTCTCTTTTCCTTTCTCCTTGCTGGTTGAGGAGAAAGATCCCTGCCCTGAGGCTTCATCTGCAAGATCCCTACTTCCTCTCATCTTGCAGATCCCGACAAAATGGTGCCCTCTCTGAGGTCCACTCTTGAAGACCACCTACTCATCACGCCCGGTGTGGAAGGGCTACGGCGCGCGCACGCATCCTCTGGATCCTGATGAGTAGGACTGAGGTCAAATTTCGACAATTCGCACTCATCTCGCCTGGCACAGGCCCCAAGACGCATCAATCATCCGCAAGGATCCCTCGGGTGAGTGGAATTTGTCAAGTAAGACACGTAGAACCTACACCTTTAGCAACATGGAAACTTCTTTATCAAATCTTCAGGAACAATTTGTAGTGTGTACTTGCCTTCTAGACACACGAAACATCTTTTTCGATCCAGAATTCGAGGCTAATCTAATCAAACAACTCCCTCAAATTCTGCCTCCGCTCCCTTCAGCCTCTTTGGCTTGCCTGGAGCAGCATGAGAACATCTCCTGGGAAACCCAGGATGAAGCACTGCCATCTCAGGCAACTGAGATTGATAACCATCCTTCAATGGATACAACAGAAACTTGTCCAGCAACTAGCTGTGCAATTTCTGCTGTCATGCAAGAATCTGCCATAGCAGTTCCTGTTGGATCTGAAATGCCCCCATCTCAAGGCATTTGCAAACTGCAACTCAGTCTTAAAGACATAGAGACAGAGGCTCTCCCAGACTTCTCATCCATCCAATGGCTTGTCTCTAACAACTGCAAGGCCTTGATAGAAGATTTTTTTCCACCAGCAGAAGGACTCATTTGCCCTAAGCAAGTGGAAATTAATGCTGGTGCATCCCCTGATAGTCCTCTAATGTTTATGGGAGGAGCTGCATTTGCTACTGCTGTTCAGCAAAGCTTCATGACAACAGCTTTAACTCAAGCAGCAGAAGTATCTATAAACGCATTCCAATCAGCAAATCAAACTGCATGCCTGACTCCCTTCCTTGCTGGTCTGAAAGAATCAGCAGCTACCTCAGTATCTCCGCCGGTTCAGCCAAAGTTGCATTATGTCCCAGCGAATTGGGACCCAGGCCCAGATTTCTTTGATATCATGGACTGGGGTACAAAAGCAGCTCTACAAGCATTTGATGGATCATATAAAGAAGGGGAGGAAGAAGAGAATCTAAGGGGGGTAACTGTTACACACCAACATGAAGCTTGTTTTGAACTGCTTTTTCCATCCTGTTTGAGTGAAAAATCCTACTCAGCTGGACATGGCAGTTATACAGATCACCAAAGAATGCATTCCACCTGGCCAGTAGAGAGACTAATGCTGCATATTGGGGCGGGAGGAGGCGAACCAGAAAGTTTTCCCCCATCACCTTCCAATCTGGAGAAAGCATTGTTTACACTCAAGCCACTTGTAAGGATCCAAATGATGTCCTGCACACTCTAGGTTCCATGTTCTTAGAACTACAAATCCTATCACACCTTACATTGCTGAGTTTCCTGAGCAGCTGAGCATATGGGATTTCATACAAGCCTGCATTCCTGTCTCTGCCTTCCAGGAGTAACAGTGTCACATCCCTGAGAAAATGTTTGTTCCAAATGCTGTAAATTGTCAAAAATGTTTGTTTTTCTTTCTGCAGGATAAGAGTGCATGACATGTGTTTCCTCTGTTAGCCAGATCTTAAAGGATAAAAGATATCGAATTTTAGAGAAGCAATTCTTAGTTTTATGCTCAGAATTAACTGCAGTTTTAGCCTTTGAGTTTTTCCTAATATGAATCTAATTTTGTTGTAGACACTGCATGTTTATTCTTTTACATGTCACAGTTTTCCTTGAAAATTATTTTCTAATGTAATATGAAAACTTTGTCTGTTTATCCCTGAGACAGAGAAACATATTATTCCCTACAAGTAGGCCCCACAGTAGGCAATTTTGTACACTGTGATGCTGATACATCTGGCATGCTTGCCTGTAGAAACATATTTTCAGTCCAGGGGAAATTCAAGGGCACTAGCAGGCAACTTTTTAATTCAGTCAGTTGTACAGTAGAAGAACTTTGCCCCAGAGCCAGGCAGATGCATACAAGCACCATTCTTTACTACTCATCCCTCAAAATAAGTTTCTGTTCTGTTGCCAAGCTCTATATGTATCTCTCCAGTCAAGTGTCATACAAGAAATTCATGGTGTGTGTGTCTTCAGTGGGGAAGTTGTCTGTGTCACATATTTCTATGCAAAAAATCTGTATACCTTAAAATGTTTTGCTTTTGCCTCTTAGCAGTATAGTGTGCTTATATATCTGTAATGTTGATGTCATCAGAATATGCCATCTAATTCTCTTGCCAAGATTCCAGGTTTAATTTCATCTTAACAATGTTTTAAAGTTGTATCTATTCAATTCAGTGTATTTCAAATGTAGTTACTGTGTTCCGCATTTTTCTGTAAATCTGTACCTCAACTATCTTTAACCACTAAGCAATTGTTTCATGTAAAATCATGTTCTTGATACTATTCCGCCCTCTGCTGAAGATGAGCCTGTCTTCATGCAATCATACCAGCACCGGAACCCCCTGGATTAAGAATTTTCAAGAGTCTACAACAGCCTTTGTCTTCAACAAAATAAATAAAAAACGGTTGGGATGTGGGGAAATTGTATGCTTATACAATGTATATAGAAAGACATTGTTTTGGGCACAGGTCAGTTTCCAGTAAGGATGATCATTAACCTGCTGTCTATTGTCTCTGCGTAATGTAGTTAAAGTGTCTGCCTCAGGAATGTTTACATTGTCTGTATATTTGGAGTTATCTGTGTCTGTTTACTATTAACTGTCTGTTTACCAGCCTGTCTGTTTACCAACCACTCTGTTTACTGATGCCTTTGTATTCAAGGAAATTAGCTGTCTCTGTTTACCAGCACTCTGGTTATTCTGTTGTGTATTCAAGAAATTAGTTACCTCTGTATTGATTAACTAGTGCAAAGGTAGTAGAGTACAATAATAAAGGGGGCACGGCAAAGAAGGAGAGAGAACTCCCACTGAACAGGTGCCTCACGGCAGGCTGTTCTGTATTCATCCGGATCCCATCTTGAAAACCACACTCTCAGTGTCTCGTGTCTCTTTTCCTTTCTCCTTGCTGGTTGAGGAGAAAGATCCCTGCCCTGAGGCTTCATCTGCAAGATCCCTACTTCCTCTCATCTTGCAGATCCCGACAGTGATGAGATGGGTTTTTGAGTTAAAGTCTTGTAAGGAATATGGGGTTTGTAATTAAGAAATGAGCGAGAGAGGTTCCATCTTGTTTCTTTGTATAAAGTATCTTTGCTATGCTAACATATTGTTTTCTAGGCGAGCAGAGAGAATGTTATTCTGATAGCCTGAGAAAAGGACTCGGTGTGATTAGATGGGAATTGTTGTGACTCTTTGCGAAACCACAGTAAACCCAAATAACATCTGGTGTGTATGGGAAAGAAGTCATGTGGTGTGACAGGACTGTTTGCCTAGTAACGAACTCTGATTGGATGACATCGTGGGAAGGTGCGATAAGCCCTTGCCAGTTACTCTTGAAAAAGGAACTTTTTGCCTATGGACATTGTCATTCAAGACTGACTCTTCATTCATTCGTGACACATGGGACTAACCTTTACTATACTGGATTACCCTTGGACTTATGGGCTTTTTCCTAAGGACTATGCATGGACTATTTCCTATGGACTGTTACCTATGGAATATCCTTTATGAACTTCTTTTCTTGAAATACTTCATATGGACTATACTCTTGGACTTTTCTAAGGATAATGGGACTTTTACTGAATTTTTCTTTTTAGTGTAGGATTTTTGTTCTACAGGATCACTGAGGACTATAGCCTTTTATAACCTACTTGGATTATTTTGTTTTACTAATGAATTACTGGACTGGAACTGTTTTTATTCTTTTTAATGGCTTTTTGTATTCTTGTAAGGTTTTTGAACACTTTTCTATTTTTCATGTTTTCTTTGCCTCACTACAGAGTTGTAAATAACCAGCACAATGCTAGTTTATTTGCTTTGGTTTAATTTGGCTTTGATACTTAGAAACATGCTTATTCTTTAATAAAATAAAGATTATAAAACTCAATTGGTTTTCTGAACAGTACACTTGTCATAGGGTCATCTGAGAGTGCTGCCTCGGCCTAGCTTACTTAGAGTCCTGCCTGTGGTGCAAGATAAGTCTTAGGACTACAAAGCCCACATGGTTTTATTTCAGTAATAGAGAAAGGGCACAAGGGCATCTTATGTGGGCAGACTTGTAAGAGGGAGTGTTGTAGCATGGCTAGCTGAGTTTGGACTCACTCAGCCCACTTTAGCGTGTGCAAACTCCTGATTGCTCTCTGTCCAGGCTTACACGTGTGTTTTTGAACCCGTGTTTGCTGACATGGTGGCAGCTGCGCGATGGACCACGTGCTGGTTTTTGTAGTACCTCAGGATGACCAATCTTTGTTCTATCTGGCAGCTTGAGTGACTCTGATCCACAAGCTAAGTTTTGATTGCAGTGGGACACTGATGCTTTAAGGAGCTAGGTGCATCCCTGAGTGTGAACAGTAGCTTCCTAGGAAACACTGTTTGCCAGCAATTAGATCTAAAGGCTGTGGTGAGAGGTGTTAAATCTTCAGGCTGTGGTATTGTGTGTTAGAATCTGGGGTGCTCTTTTTAAGAAAGAGATTCCCAGTGGGACAAGCAAACTGTTAGGAAACAATTGGATTTAATCAATAGGCATGTGCAGGTTGTTACAACGTTGTAGTGAAGTAATTCTAAGATGCATGTCCTTTATTTTTGGAGTGCTTGCATTGAGTGCTGGCTCAGGTCATGCCCAGGATTTTAGGAACTGTTAGGGATGACCCTGCCTTTGCAGTCTTTAATAGCACCCAGGTGGAGCAGTGTCATTTCATAATCTTAGGATTGCATGAATGACTCTGGCTACTTTGTTTTGGGACTTGCATCCAGCTTGTTTTGGCCTCAGCGTACTCCTATAATCTTAGGATTTGTCGGAGGACCTGGTCCTGTTTGTATCCAGCCTAGATCTGGATCTCCCACTACGATCTTAGGATCTGTCAGGAGTACCTAGCTGCATCTAGCTGGCCTAGAGTCATGCCCTATGATCTCAGCATCTGTCGGGATGACCTGGCCCTAGTGGTATCTATCTGCACCCAGCTCAGTCATTGATCATCTCTGTAACTTTAGGGTTCACAGGTTGATCACAGTTTTTCTTTTCTCTTCCTTTTGGATTTTTCAGTATTTTGGTTTTGCAGCTGTCTGTCCTCTCACATATCTTAGGATAGCAGAGTGACAGCAGTTGGTCAAAGGTGCAGAAGAGATTTTTAATTTTATTTTGGTTTTGGTAGCTGTCTGTCCTCTTTGCTGATCTTAGGATCACAGAGTGACAGCAGTTGGTCGAAGGTGCAGAGGAGATTTTTAATTTTTTTTCCTTGGAGTTTTGTTTTGTTTTTATTGCTGACCTAGCTTAGGTTAGATTGCCAGCAGAACATGGGGGAGCAAGAACAGTCGGCAGCCGTGGACAGAATCTTGGAAGTGGCTTCGGGATTTTTCACACAAGCCAAGCAGAAAATTGAGGAAAAAGATTTAAAACTTACTTTTAAATCGTCTTTTAAGCACAGAACCTGGCTTGATGCAAAGGTTTTTCCAAGCTCAGCAGGGTTCATTTGAGGATTACTGCAACGGGACGCTCCAGACAATTGGGAGCGATCCTGAGATGCAAAATGCTTGCGTCGAAAGAGTTAACGAGGCCCAGTGGAATTCTAATGAGCATTCCAGAGGAGACAGCGATTTATCATCCGTCCAAACAGAGGATTTACAGGCCCCGGAGTCGCGTGCAGAGGAAGGAATGCAGGAGAAAGAGACATCGCTTCACCGAGCTGTTTCTGTGGAGGAACTAGCATTGGACGACGCAAGGGAAAACTGCAGTGCTCCAGAGAACTTCAGTGCATTGGAATGCAGCTCGGCTCACCCTTCAGTCCTTCTTCAAAGCCCAGGACAGGTGAGAAACTCTGGAACTATGGGTTTGCTTGCTAAGAGGGAGGAAGTACTGCCAGAAGGCCTTTGCTTCGAAGCATTGGCAGAATCTCGTTCACTCCCGGACTTGAGAGAATGCCCAGCATTAGTGACTATGTCAGAACAGGAGAGACAGCTTACTGTTCCTCAATTGCCTGAGCAACTGGGAACTGTAAGATCTGAAGGAACTTGTGTGGGGGAAAGATACCAGCAGGATGATGTAATGGAGACTCAGCTTAATTCTTTGCTAGGACTTGTGTCAGCAGATCTTGATGCATGTCAGATCTCAAACAACCCCCCTTCTCTCAGCCCAGAGAGAACAGTGAAATTGGATACTGTGAGATTGGCGGGCATTCCTTGGACTTCCTGGCAATTTAGCAGGGAAGCAATGCTCCATAAGGGGGAACTAATTGGAGCAGGAGAGAACACATCAAAGCAGACCGAAGGAGATAAAGTACCTTTACCAGAGACGTTGAGTAATGCTACAGGAGGAGTTAATTGTACAGAAACCTTGCAGCACGAACTTTTACACAGTTTTAATGGCACAAGAGAATGTGATGCTAATTCTGTAAGCTTGGTTTAAGATAAGAAACTGCATTTAAACCTGTCGGGTTATGGAACTGTTTCTAACACAACCAATGAAGGGGGAAGCGCTAACTTTTTGGGATTACAAAGTACTGATGTTTCTCCAGAGACTGAAATCATATCTGGAAACTTTGGCCCAGTACCACAGTTAATCTTCTCAGAAAGATCTTTAGAAAGAAAAGCAGAGGTTTGGGACCATACTGATTTTCAACAGCCTATTTTCCAAGGAAGTGGTGAGAATGCTGATACTGTTTCTGAGGCTATACAGAGTACTCCCGAGGGAACTTTGATGCAACAGCAGCCTCTTGTGACCAAACCTGATAGCACAGCTAATTCACCAATACAGGTTTTCAGGGGTGTGGCATTTCTGGACCAAGATGTTCCTAATATTGTACCTGTGGTAACAGAGGTAGACCAAGAAAATGATGGGCAAGATGGAGAAGGTGATGAGGAAGATAGTGGAATTCTTGATATTGATCAATTTAGCCCAGAACAGGTATTGGAGTCTGTGTTAGCTAATCACCAAAACGTTTTCTCTAATTCACCAGGAGAGTCTAATGTGGTGAAACATTCCATTATAGTTAAAGATGGTTTGACTGCTGTTTCGGTTCCTATGGACCTAGAAGGGACTAAGGGCAATTTAGTGTCTGGAACTGTTGAAAGTCTTATTTCACAAGGAGTGATTGAACCATGTAGAACAGCTGTATTCAATACTATTTCAGTGTGTCAAGGCGAACAGGATGATCTCAAGGTGGAATTAGATTTTAGCCAGTTAAATAAGTTCACTGAGACAGAGACTATTCCTACAATCAATGTTGACACGTTGGTAGAAATTGTTGCAAACGCTGAATGAATTTCTGTGGTTGGAATAAAAGGAGGTCTTTATCAGATTTTAATTAAAGAGGAACATCGCCCTTACACGTCATTTACTTGCTCTAAGGGAATTTACCAACTCAGAAAATTAGCACCTGGAATGAAAAATACCTATGTTACTTTTCAGAAATTGGTTGATGAGTTGCTTGGTGATTTATACTACCTGATTGGCTATGTAGACAACATTGTAATTCACAGCCCTGATCCAATGTTACATGTAAAACATATAGAAACGGTACTTCGCAAGTTGAGGAGCGCAGGATTGAAAGTGCAAATGGATCATTGTGTTTGGTTTGATGGGAAGGTGTCTTACCTAAAATATTGGATTGGAAATAATTGTTCTCTACCTGAGTATTTCAGAGTGAAAGCTATTAATGATTGGCCTGTTCCTACAGAAAGAGAACAGATATTGGTATTTTTAAGATGAGTTGACCGTTTCCAAGGATGCATTAATGGTTACAGTGATTTGGTGTCACCTCTAAAGAAATTAATAAGAAAAGCAAGATCTGTTGCAATGGAGTGGACACAAGAATGCAACCAATCTTTTGAGTGTTTAAAGATGTTACTTATAACAGAACCGATCTTGCAATCAGCTAATTTTGCTAAACCCATGATAATTCAAACTGCTTTTTCAGAAAGAGGTCTGAGCGCTACCTTATTGCAAGAAGATAACAATAAGTTTTTACACCCCTTAGCTCATGTGGCCAGAAAATTAAAAGAGAGAGAGAGAAAGTATAATTGTCAGGAGGGAAATGCTTATTCAATTTTGTGGGCTCTTCATGTTTTCAGAATATATGGATGTACACGAAAAGTGGTTATTCAAGCAGACAAAAATACTTTGACATTCTTAGAGAAACAGAGGCATCAAAGTCCAATATTAATGCAGTGGCATTTCAGATTGCAAAAATATGATTTTGACATTGAACATCTACCTGGAAAGAAGGCCTTAATTGCTCACTGTTTATCTAGAATGTTCAGTGCAGATGCAAGGGGAGAAAATGGCTAGAATTGTTAAAGCTCTGATGTTTAATTTTCTTGATATTTTGTACGACAATGTTCCTGAGCATACATAGAGTGTTTTACCCATTATCATTTCATGTCAGTATTTTAGTCTACCAAGATATTGTTATGTTAACCATTGTTTCACTATTTTACTGTTTAATGACTGCAGTGTTATCTGAGCATATGCAGAGTGATGTATTTGATTAATTATGCTAACTTGTTTATTCTTCTGTTTTTCAGACTAGTAGAAGTGTCTAACGCAATTTTCTCTCATGTATGGTAAATACTGTAATTATAATAGTTCTCAAGTATCAATTGTTTTGCTATTGTAGAAGCTTATTTGAAATGTATTACTTTATGTTCAAGTTAATATCTTCCTCTATTTTGTTGATGTTTAATTATGGCATCTCATCTTATTCAGTTATCAAAATTAAAACTTAAATTGTTTGAGAACTTTGTTAATCTTCCAGGGGCTTGTGATGAGATGGGTTTTTGAGTTAAAGTCTTGTAAGGAATATGGGGTTTGTAATTAAGAAATGAGCAAGAGAGGTTCCATCTTGTTTCTTTGTATAAAGTATCTTTGCTATGCTAACATATTGTTTTCTAGGCGAGCAGAGAGAATGTTATTCTGATAGCCTGAGAAAAGGACTCGGTGTGATTAGATGGGAATTGTTGTGACTCTTTGCGAAACCACAGTAAACCCAAATAACATCTGGTGTGTATGGGAAAGAAGTCATGTGGTGTGACAGGACTGTTTGCCTAGTAACGAACTCTGATTGGATGACATCGTGGGAAGGTGCGATAAGCCCTTGCCAGTTACTCTTGAAAAAGGAACTTTTTGCCTATGGACATTGTCATTCAAGACTGACTCTTCATTCATTCGTGACACATGGGACTAACCTTTACTATACTGGATTACCCTTGGACTTATGGGCTTTTTCCTAAGGACTATGCATGGACTATTTCCTATGGACTGTTACCTATGGAATATCCTTTATGAACTTCTTTTCTTGAAATACTTCATATGGACTATACTCTTGGACTTTTCTAAGGATAATGGGACTTTTACTGAATTTTTCTTTTTAGTATAGGATTTTTGTTCTACAGGATCACTGAGGACTATAGCCTTTTATAACCTACTTGGATTATTTTGTTTTACTAATGAATTACTGGACTGGAACTGTTTTTATTCTTTTTAATGGCTTTTTGTATTCATGTAAGGTTTTTGAACACTTTTCTATTTTTCATGTTTTCTTTGCCTCACTACAGAATTGTAAATAACCAGCACAATGCTAGTTTATTTGCTTTGGTTTAATTTGGCTTTGATACTTAGAAACATGCTTATTCTTTAATAAAATAAAGATTATAAAACTCAATTGGTTTTCTGAACAGTACACTTGTCATAGGGTCATCTGAGAGTGCTGCCTCGGCCTAGCTTACTTAGAGTCCTGCCTGTGGTGCAAGATAAGTCTCAGGACTACAAAGCCCACATGGTTTTATTTCAGTAATAGAGAAAGGGCACAAGGGCATCTTATGTGGGCAGACTTGTAAGAGGAAGTGTTGTAGCATGGCTAGCTGAGTTTGGACTCACTCAGCCCACTTTAGCGTGTGCAAACTCCTGATTGCTCTCTGTCCAGGCTTACACGTGTGTTTTGGAACCCATGTTTGCTGACACAGGCTTCCTTCAATCATGAGGCTTAGCTGCCTCCTATCAGAAGCCTTACGGAACTGACGTCAGCTGATGCTGAACAAACTAATTGGAACGCACCTTGTTGGAGGTGGAGCCTGTAGACTCAGATTCAACAAGGACTCCTAATGTCCAAGCGTTCTGAGCCCAGAGGCTGAATACTCAAAGCTAAGTTTTCTTAATTTTTGGGTTAAAGAAGTGGTGGTGGTGGGGTGTCTTATAAATGGGGGAGTTTTATAAACAGAAAAATATGGTATGTGTGTTATGGCACGGAAGCCAACTGAGCTGCCAGTAGTAAGGCAGATGGAATATTCCTAAAGTCTAAAAGAGATCTTGATGAGGACTGTGGCACCATCCAAAATAGGTGCTACAGTCTACTTTCCAAAGCAGGGAAACCATCACCTTACTTCAGTGTACTGGTCCTTTTGGACTTGGCTGCATTTTGACAACATAGTATTTTTATCTGTGAAGTAGATGTATCATGTCACTCTCTGCCATAAGCACATACTTTATATCTCATTCAACTGGACTTTTTCCTATAGTTAGGTCCGGAAATAATTGGGCACTGACAATTTTCATAATTCTGGCTCTGTACGCCACCACAACAGATCTTAAAGGAAACAGCTGAGAATAGAAGTGCAGACTTTAATCTCTAACTGAAGGGTTTGAACAAAAATATTGCATGAAATGCTTAGGAATTGCCACCATTTTTATACACAGTTCCCTTATTTCAGGGGCTTAAATGTAACTGGACAAATTAACACAATCATAAATAAAATGTGTGGGTATATGCACCATGACTTATATGCTTGTTATCACGTACTCATGTTGTGTTGCTTTATGTACCACGTTAATGCGCAACACTGGTGTGCTGCTCTTTTAAATGGTACCTGCCCCCATTTGCAAGGTGATTGCCATACCTCAGCTGCGACTGGTGGCTCTAATTATCTATGTAGTATGATTGCCATTTTTGCCCAGCTGAGTGTTTCCTCTACTAATGACACATATAACATCCTTGGTAATGATCTATGGCTTTTATGTGGCAGAAAAGCTTATAGTCGCCTTCTTCCGAGATGGTCCAGTACTTGTATGTTTGGGCTTTTGTCTCCTTCTCTCATTGTTTCTGATTCTTTACCTACTCATATTCGCAATGCCAGGGATGCCTTTTCTCAGTCTTCACCTCTTTCTCGGTCCTGGTGGGCAGGTACCTCTCGTGGAATTATTCCACCTATGGGTGTTATGATGAATCACTATGACTTGCATGCCTTAAACAACTGGACTATCAGTATGTTTAATGATACGATCATGGCTCTCTCCTTCTTAAAACAGGAACAAAGCGCTATACGTGACTTTGTCCTACAAACACGCTACGCTGTTGATTTGTTGCTGGCCTCCGAAGGAGGGGTTTGTGTTGTTGTTCACTCATTGTTGCATGTTTATCTCTGATTATGCACCAAATATTACTGCTACTATATCACATATGGAAGACTCTCTTAAGGCTGACCCTTTGACTCCTTTTGACTCAGAAGCAATTGGCCTTTGGGATAGCCTATGGTCTTGGCTGCCCAATCTCTCTTGGCTTTACAATGTATTAAAATATGTAATTATTGTTATTGCATGTTTGATTTTAATCTGCTTTTGTATTCAATGCATCCCTTCCCTTATGCATACTTTTGCCTCGTGCTGCCGTAGCTCTTCCACTCCTCGTACAGGGCTCATCCCTAAAAAGCTTTAACATGTACAGTATCGTCGTCAAAATGACCCGGACAGATACAAAAAACCTTGTAGACGCTTATGATGGTCTTCATCCCTAGGACCTGGCATCCATTGATGGCAAATACTGTATATTGATATATACTTGGAAGATGTTTACACGTAGTTTGATGTTCTTTTTACCAGTTTCTTATAAACTAAAAACGGAGGGAATGTGGGTATATGCGCCATGACTTATATGCTTGTTATCATGTACTCATGTTGCTTTATGTACCACATTAATGCGCTTGTGTGGTTTATTGCTGGGCAGAATACACTCGACACCCTATTGGTTCAGGCCATTAGTTATGTAACCTACAGTACAATAAAAGGAGGTGCCGGGCATCGCTGAGGCAGTGTTCCTTTACTTCAGCTGACTACCCTGAGTATTCTTTGAACCTGACAATTCGACTGCAGTCTCCTTCATTTCAGAGATCTCTCCCTCCACCCCAGATCCTTTCAGAGATCTCTCCCTTCACCACGGATTGCCAGAGCCGGACTCCAACAAGAATCCTTTGTAGGCAATGGCCGTTTGAAGTCTGGAACACACAGACATCATCAAATGCTGGGTTTCCTCCTTTGTGATGCTTTGCCAGGCCTTTACTGCAGCTCTCTTCAACTGTTGTTTGTTAGTGGGTCTTTCTGCCTTTAGTTTTGTCTTCAGCAAGTGAAATGCATGCTCGACTGGGTTGAGATCAGGCGATTGTCTCAGCCATTGCAGAATATTCCATTTCTTTACCTTAAAAGACTCCTGGGTTGCTTTCACATTATGTTTTAGGTCATTGTCCATCTGTAAAGTGCAGTGCCTTCCAAACAACTTCACTGAATGTATTCTCGAAGGCTTTCACGGCGGGGATCTAATGGTTGTTGTGGTTTTTTTGGGCTCTTTGGCCGTGTTCTGAAGGTTGTTCTTCCTAACATTTCGCCAGTCTCTGTGGCCGGCATCTTCAGAGGACAGGAATCAGAACTCTTGTCTGTGCTCTGAGTTTGGCTGAATCTGAGTAGACTTTATTGAGTTTGGCTGAATTTGAGCAGACAATATATCCCTGTACACTTCAGAGTTCATCTGACTGCTTCTGTCTTCTGACCCATCAGTGCTACTGAAAGCCATGCATGCCTATGCCATCACACTGCCTCCACTCCAGATGATGTGGTATGCTTTAGATCATGAGCTGTTCCAAGCCTCCTCCGTACTTACTTCTTCCCATCATTCTGGTACAGGTTGATCTTAGTTTCATCTGTCCAAAGAATGCTGTTCCAGAATCGTGCTGGCTTTTTAAGACTTTTTTTGTTTTTTGTTTTTGCAAAGTCTAATATGGCCTTTCTATTCTTGAAGCTTATGAATGTTTTGCACCTTGTTGTGAATCCTTTGTATTTGCTTTCGTGAAGTCTTCTGTTTATGGTAGACTTTGATAATATGTCTCCATTCTGGAGCATGTTCTTTACTTGGCTGGAAGTTGTGAAGGGATTTTTCTATATCTTGGAAAGGATCCTACAATTACCCTCTACTGTTGTCTTTGGTGGACGTCCAGGCCTTTTTGTGTTGAGGAGCTCACCAGTGCATTCTTTTTTTCCCTCAGAATGTACCAAACTATTGATTTGTCCGCTCCTAAAGTTCCTGCTACCTCTCTGATGGATTTCTTTTTTCTTTTCTTTTGCAGTTTAAGGACAGCCTGTTTCACTTGCATAGAGAGCTCCGTTAAACATATGTGGGTTCACAACAACACATTCCAAATGCAAATGCCACACACCTGGAATTAATACCGGACCTTTTACCTGCTTAACTGATGCGAAATAACAAAGGAATCATCCATACCTGTCCATGAAACAACTTTTGAGCCAATTGTCCAATTTCTTTTGGTTCCTTGAAAAAGAGTGGGCTACAGATTAAAAAGCTCCAATGTGGATGTGAATATCCTCAAATTAAAGCTGAGAGACTGCACTTTAAGCCCATATTCATTATGTAATTTTAAGTTCGATTTTGATAAATGACCAAAATAATAAAACTTGTGTCAGTGTACAATTATTTTTGGACCTAACTGTATATGCAATATTAGGACATAGTCAGACATCAAGCTTGAGTTTATGTCTGAAGAATGCTGACAAACATTCCTACTGCTGTCTTCCTCTGTACATAACTGTGCAGTCATGGTAGAAAGCCTAGCACACAGTTGAAAAGCCACAAAGCAAAATGCTAATTATGTCAATGCAGAATTATGTGAAAGCTTTAAGAGCTGACTACAAGTACATCAAGTATTTTGGAAAAATATATTTACACCAAAAATGCAACAATCTAAGTGAAAGGTGCAATTTGTGATGTCTTGATATGACTGTGTGTACCAAGTCTGTGCTTTTATAGTCTCTGTGTGAAGGATAATGATTTTACAACTTTTTACTGCTTTTGTTTTAAACAGAAACTAGAATAATGCAGAGAAACATTTATATGAAAGGAGATTTTAAGGAACAGAGTTTAGATCCACATGTACCAGCTATCACTAGCTCATCATTAGAGCAAACAAAGGAAAATATATAAGTCGACCATGGACAATGTGCTTGGATATTACAGCAACCATTGAAAAAATGAGAATTGCCACATCAAGGGTTTTTTGCTCTCCTATTCAAACACATGATAAAACCACAGTATCTCATTGTTCCATGAAGTGAAATAAAAATTACATTTTATTACCATACAATCAACATGTGCTCTATTCATGAAATTAAATCCATCCGAGTAGAGTAAGTCAAAGTAGCAACACTTTATTGTTTGACATGATTCATCTTTGGTACAGTCAGAGAAGGCTTCAGCTCCTCAGCCCCATGAGCATAATGACAGAATTCTGAAGTCAGAGGACAGCCCTGAGGATGGTGCATGTAAAACCAACACAGGCGAGTTTTAAATGCTCTAGAAGGAAATCTTTGTTTAACATGCTCATTCCGCTTATTTTTCTTGGGTGGCTTCCATTCTCTCCAGTCACGAATATGAACTTTTCCATTTAGAACTGAGATTAAAAAGAGACACCTAAATATTAATACAATGTTACATATATGAATATTAGAATAAGAATGCAGTATGAAAACTACAAGAATCTCATCTCATTGTGTTTGTCAAATCTGCATATGAAATACATATTAATGTCCAACCTCCTAATGAGAGCTCTAGGGTTAGGGACAAACACAAGAAGGCTACCACCACATGTTCTGACATCAGCTAGATTAGTATGGGCACAGGAGGGAGGGAGACCCACCAAAGGATGACATGATCATTAAAAAATATTAGAATGTGCAGAAATGGACAAATTAACAAAGAGATTAAAAGGACAAGAAAAATTAATTTATTACTTAAGCTGGAATGCATTTTTACGATTGGTGGAAAGCAAAAGTTATGTAATAAATAGAACTAAAATGAACAATATGGAGAAGATCAAAATGGAAGAAATTTAATAGGGAATAAGATTGCTTGTAGGTTAAGCTCTAAAAATAGTTTGTTTTATTTATATATAATGTCTTTGTATATTTGTAAATTCTATGTTGGAAAATAAAAAATTATTATTAAAAAAAACACAAGAAGACTACCACCTTGGCCGAGAGAGAGTGAGGGACACTACTATTAGAAACAAGGTGATACCAGTCTCAGAATCATCATTCTGAGTATGGTGGAAAACTGAAAAGTATACAGAATTTTTTTGTCATTTTGTAGATGTTATTGGAAACAAGAATGAGATCTTCCAAGATAAAAGCTGCATGTTAAGTTACTCACAGGATGATCTCAACTGGCAGAATTACAGGTAGACTACAGGAGCAATTTAGAACATCAATCCCAAGCTGCAATAGAGCATTCATGAAGAGGAAACTGCTTCAAGGCTTGGTCTCAGTGGTATGAACAATGGCTGCCTGGATTACCAAGGAGTGTGGTTCAGTGGAATGGGTAGGAAGAAAATGGTCGTTGGAACCAAAACTGCTGGTACTGACATAAGTCAAGCACTGGATACTGAATAGCATATGTGTGTTGCACTTTGCCCAAATATCTATTCCTATTTTAATGATAATCATACTAATTGTATTTGTCTGATGGCGACCAAAAGAGGGAATTGCAAATTGGAGGGGTCCAAGACTCTGAGAATAGTACCAAGAGTAAGTACAATAAGATCCTCTGTATCTGTGGGATCAGTATATGCAGTTTAACTGATATATGGTCTGAAAATATTAAAATTACAGTGGGGCCTCAACTTATGAACATCCCTACTTATGAACATTTCGAGTTACGAAAAGCTCCGGCCGCAAAATTTTAGTGGCCGGAGCTTCGACTTACGAAAAGAAAAAGGCAGGGGGAAAGGGCGTGAAATTCAAACCGTTGATGGTGAAGAAGCTGCTTCTTCACCCCAATGGTTAGGAAAAGGGAGGCTCAACCTCCCGGGCTTCCAACACCGCCCCAACCACCATGCCGGGTGCCGGTGCTTTGGGAGCCTGGGAAGCTGGCACCTGGTGCGGTGGTCAGGGTGGCTTCCGGCTTCTCGGGCTTCCAAAGCCATGCCTGCTGCCCTCTGCCTCCCATCCCCACTGTCTCCTGTAGCAGCAGAGGGAGCGGGGACGGGAGGCAGGGGGCGGTGGGGGCGGCTTTGGAAGCCGAAAGCCGCCCCGACCTCCGTGCCGGGTGCCGGCTTCCCGGGCTTCCAAAGCTGCCTCGACTGCCACACCAGGTGTTGGTGCTTTGGAAGCCTGGGACGCCTCCACAGCAAATTTTTGGATTTGTTTTGTTTTTAGCAGCCCCAGGGGCTTGCAGTGTTTTTTTTTTTTTTTTGGTGATTTTTTCTTTGGCTGGAACGGACTGAATGGTTTTCAGTGCATTCCTATGGGAAATGGTGCTTCGAGTTACGAAATGTTTGAGTTACGGCCACCGTTCCAATACGGATTAATTTCGTAAGTTGAGGCACCACTGTATTAAAAGAAAAAAATCTAGGAAAAACTATTTTCACCTGTATTGCCAGAACGGACCACTAGAGGGAGGCAAAGACTGGGCTATGAATACATGTTAGTGAAGAATGCATAACATGGTCTCTGGCGCATTCTAGTGTCTTGTTCTGGTAAGGCATTTGATTCCCCCCCCCCCTTCACCATGCTGTCTATCTGTCTACACACAAATGGAACCAATCCCCAGTGGAAGTGGGGGTCCTACTGTAAATAAACGTAGCTTTGGTTCTCTTTGTTTCATTTTCTCTGTCCAATTCTAATTATAGTAAACAGCTTCCTGATGTATTGATTTAAAAAAGCTGAGGAAAGTAAAAAAGGACTGTCCACCATCCAGCCCAGGTACAGTATCATGAAAAGAACTTTGCAAAAATGTGAAACTAGTGTATATGGGTCTGAAGAAAGAGCAAGAACAGCAGAACTCGGCTAGAAGCAACTGTTCCCCAGGATAAATAGCTGTCTTCTGAACCAACAAGTCTTATTTTAAACAGAATACCCCTTCATCATTACTTGGAAAGTGTAGTGCTGCTAACAAGACTTCCATAATTCTAAAATGAAGATCTTTTCTCTCAGGGTAGGGGATATTATTCCAAAATATATTTGGAATGTTTGCAACCTAATTTGAGATGCCCTTAAGGTAAAAATACATATGCATTTTATATGATTTTTTGGTATCAACCCACATACAGTGGACCCTCGACTTACAGACTGATGGGAGGTTTGACCTAATCATGATCCACATACAGTGGACCCTCGACTTACAGACGGCTCGACTTACAGACTTTTCGAGTTACAGACTTCTCTGGCTGCAAAATTTAGATTCGACTTGCAGCCAGTGAATCGACTTACAGACCAGAAAAAAACCAAAATGGAATAAAAATAGAATAAAAACCACTGGTTATGGGATTAATCGGTTTTCAATGCATTGTAGGTCAATGGAGATTCGACTTACAGACTTTTCGACTTGCAGCCACCATTCCAATAATTCCTTAAGTAGAGGGTCCACTGTACCAATTCATCAATTTAGAAAAATATTTTGCTCTTAGGCATCAATGATGAAAAACTCCTGTGCTCTCAAAAGTGAACACTCAGTCCTGCACACAAAAGAATCCCTCAGAACTCAGGGCTGTTTAGGACAGGAATGGATTTTTAACCAATGAAAACTCCAGCTGGCATCTTAGTCCCCTCTGCCTGGAGATGTGAAGCTCAAGAGAGACTTCTAGATCAGTGCTTTCTTTCTTCTGGTGGCTTCTGTTCTAGTTACATGGCAATAATCACAGTAGAAGCAAGACTGCCTCCATCCAAATAGTACATTTCTTTCTTTTTAAAAAAATATTTGTGGGTTCTGCATGCCTTTTCCCCCTGCATTTCATATAGCTGAAATTAAGCACACTTACAGTAAGCAGCAAAAGGTACAGTAGATCATAGTTTTATCTTTATTAAAAATAATTTTACTTAGAAGCTGTTAAAGTTTTTATATTTTAAAATTCCATAAATATGCAATAGTTCAATTTTAAACGCTACCTAAAGTTATGAGTGAAATAACTTGCACTCTGATATGAAAATAAGTGTTGCTATTTCCCCTAAATGTCTGTACTTGTTTTGTTTTTATTTTTCAAGAAAAACAAAAAATAAATAAAATGGAGGAAATCTTTTCCCTCATGGCTTCAGAATTTCAAGAACTTTTACATTTCTACTTCTACTTGGCCAGGGAAAGCCTTAGTGAAACCGTTTCCTCAACAGAGGGCTCCTCCAACTGATGTATCAAAAATAGATGTGAATGATGGCATGGAGCAGGGCTTCGAGGAAGATGCCTGTCTCATGATATGATTTGTCCCCAGAAGATAACCTAGGAAGAATGGAGTGGGGTGGGAGTCTCCTGGTTCCCCACCTCAAAGCTAAGTAGGATACACTAGAATTAAAAAGCCAAATTTTCACAACACTTTATCTATTTCTTTCGTGCATGCACTGAATAAGCAATCCTATTCCATGGGCTTGTGAAAGAGTGATTTCAGTTCAGCAGTGTTTCTAACAATCCAATATCTAATAAAACAGGATATTTACAACTGGCTCTGATATGCTATACTGAGCTTTGGTAAAGCTGCAGTTTCAATCCATGTTTGCTTATTGCAAAAGAGAAACAGTAACTATTATAATCACAGAAAGCACTTTAATCCAGCAGAGGCGTCCACAAATAGAGGAAGGGAGAAGACCATTTATGTGGATTCTTCAACATCCTTCTACTATTTGCTTTGTGAGACTCTTTGAGACAGGATCGAAAATGGGGCAAGGGGCTGCAGAAGAATGGGGGAATGTGTGAAAACTGTCTCTCTCCCAAGTGCCACTCACAGAAGCCTTCACAGGACCAAAGAACCTCCTGTGAGCAGAGGGATACTACTGGATAGAATTCCAGAACCATTAAACTCTCAGATTTTGAAACTAACACAGAGAAAACGTACAACCAATAAGCATCACTTGTATTTACCTTCAAACACTTGATGGTTGTTTCTCAGCAAGGTCTGCAGGCCTCCATATTCATTTTTCAGAGTTTTTAAAGTCTTCTTGTCTAAATGTTCTGCAATTTCTCCCAATGTAAGACTCTCTACAAAAATAATATATTTCTGTGAATTAACTTTAGCCCTTGGCAATACTTCTAGCTTGGGGTTTTTAAGAACTGTCAACTGCTGTTCTAAATGTCCTGTAGAACAACCTTTCTGTTGTTGTACTGCATATAACCCATTTGTCTAAACACACACACATATACACATACCCTACATGACTATTTTTCACTCACCACAAGAAGCCATGTCAAAACAATGGTTTGCAAGATACCTAGAAGAGATGTGTAAAACTGATATATTTCACACTTAATAAATATGTCTGCTCCTCTTCTACTCTTCTGACAAAAGTTTTGTCTTACTATATATTATCCATCTGTGAATCAAGTTACAGTTGAAGAGAAAATAAGAAATAGTTATTAACAATGATATCTGAGGCTGCAGCTTGAAGGAATCTATTTCCTGAAAAATATGTCTTTTTCAAATGTCAGGGATAACAATTTTAATTTTTTCAGAATGTTTTAGGCATTAATCATAATAGATATCAAGGCTGATCAACTTTTTAAAACAAATTTTAAAATCTGTGTGCAGTAAGGACAGTTCCGTGATAAAACTGATATGTTCAGTGTTCTCACTTTGGGTGCTAACCCTAAAAGGTATTACAATGTACCCATTTGTACAATGTACCAATAGCATTTTGCTATTGTGGAAAACTACTTGGCAGTCTGGAAAGAGACTATACTCTAGTGCTGGCAAAAATGCAGCGAAATCAGGTCCACTAAGATTACACAGGCCTAGCATGTATCCAGATGAATTCTTCTACAAAAAAATTCTCTTACAAACTTATCTCTCAATTTCCTCCTTTTACTGTATGTGAGCAAAGGTAATGTCCATGAAAAAGAGAGAAGGTGCAGCATTTGCCCAGCCATGTGATGTCACTTTTCCCATTAGTGACATAGTCACCAAAATGTATCAATTTTTGTAGGCAAAAAGATTCCATCTTGCAGAAAAAATTGATTAAAACAAATTTGAAGAATAATGTGCTATTTTGGGATGCATTCACAGAAGTATAGTCTCCAAATCCCATGAGGTACTAGCTCCCCTCTGTTCAGTACTGGTTAGGCTTCATCTTGAGTCCTGCGTCCAGTTCTGGACACTGCACTCCAAGAAGCATGCCAGCAAATTGGAACAAGTTCAGAGGAGGCCCTATGAGGAAAGACTGAAAGAACCAGGCATGTTTAACCTTGAGAAAAGAAGGCTGAGAGGAGATATAATAGCACTTTTCAAATATTTGAAAGGCTGTCATACAGAGGAGGGGGAGGATCTGTTCTTGATCATCCCAGAGTGCAGGACACACAGCTATGGGCTCAAGTTACTGGAAGCCAGATTTCGATTGAATATCAGGAAAAACATCCTAACTGTTAGAGCAGTATGGCAATGGAATCAATTACCTCAAGAGGTGGTGAGTGCTCCAACACTGAAGGCATTCAAAATAAATTTATTTATTTATTTATTTAATTTATATCCCGCCTATCTGGCCCACCGGACCACTCTAGGCGGCTTCCAAATATAAAATCAAATAATAAAACATAGACAAATACATAATAATCAAACAAGAACAGCAGTAAAAATAAAAAGGAAAAGTAAGAAAAAATCAAGAGTTGGCTGGAGGGAAGGCCTGAATAAACAGCCATGTTTTTAATTGGGTTTTAAATTTAGATAACCACCTGGCAGATATCCTTTGATTTATATTTCTGCTTTGAACAGGGAGTTGGACAAAGGCCTTATAGGCCCCCTCCAACTTCATGATTCTATGATAATACGGATCCCAAACAGGTCAGCTTTATTCAACACCAAATAAGGCACTGGAAATACATGGCTCTAAGGAAACCTGATTTAGTGTAGCACAAAAAAGAAATGTCTTGCATAGTATTTTCTTTAGATGTGGAAAAGCCATTCTTGAAGCATACTGGAAATGTCTCTTCTTCGGTTCTATCTGTATTTATGGAGTGGATGATTACGCTCTATATGCCCTACCACCACCATGTGTGCTCAGCAAGGCATGCTGTCTAAGCCATTTCTGTTAGAAAGGGATGTGACACAATGCTGCCTTTATCGACTTTGCTTTTTAACCGTTGTTTGGAACCCTAATCAGAGTCCTATTTGTGTGAGGGCCCACCAGGGACAAATCCTGAAGCTTTGGATAATAGAACTACACACTAGCATACATAATGGGTAAGTGCCTATAAACACATGGCTAATGTATTTTCTCACTGCTGAAATCTATGGCCTATTTACATACATTTACAATTAACAATCCAGGACTAGAGACATAATGGCCAGGACTATGTGTATATATTATCCAGAATTTCCCTCCTCCTAGAATGCACCTTTGCCAGAATGATGTACAGAGAATCCATTCCTTCTTTACCAAAATGCTAACCTGGTTTGCCAGTTATTCTTTCTTGTTTGCAGACAGACAGATTCACACTCACTGAACAAGCACATTCTCAATTCTTTGGATAAACCTGTGTGTTCTGTGCCGTCAAGTCGGAACCAACTTATAATGACTCCAATAGGGCTTCAACATAACTGAGATATTTAAGAAGTTGCTTCACCAATTCTATTCCCCCAGTGACTTCCCATGGCTGAGCAGGTATTTGAACCCTGTTCACCAGAGTCCTTGTCCATCATTCTACCACCACCACCACACTGGGAATCCCTGGGTAAACTATTCTGAGTCCTATTGCAAATCAAGCTTGAACTATTTCTAGAGGCAAAAATGACAAAACTGAGACTATCATACTTTGGACACACCATAAGAAGACAAGTTTCTCCAGAAAAGACAATAATGCTGGGAAAGGTGGAAGGCAGCAGAAAAAGAGGAAGACCAAATATTAGATGGATCGACTCTACAAAGGAAATAACATTGTTGAGTTTACAAGAGCTGAGCAGGGCTGTTGAGGACAGGACATTTTTGAGATCATTCACTTTTACGGTCAGCAAGTGTTCACTATGATTTGACCATTCAATAAATGTTGTTTCTTACCAACTCCATTATATATGAGTTATTAGGATACTATGGATGTACAGTGGTGCCCCGCATAGTGACGATAATCCGTTCCGGAAAAATTGTCGCTATGTGGAATCGTCGCTATACGGAACCAAAAAGCCCATAGGAATGCATTAAAATCTGTTTAATGCGTTCCTATGGGCTTAAAACTCACCATTATGTGAAAATCCTCCATCCGGCCGCCATTTTTGCTTCCCGGTAAGCAAGGAAAGGGCATGAAACACAGCGGGTGGCTATTTTGTTTATCCAGCGGCCATTTTGGAACCACCGATCAGCTGTTTTAAAAACTTCGCTATGCGAAAATCGGTAAGCGAAACACTTACTCATCATCGCAAAGCGATATTTTACTGTTTAAAACATCGCAATGCGATCGCTTTTGCGATCGCAAAAACACATCACTATGCGGATTCGTCGTTAAATGAATCGCTCGTTATGCGGGGCACCACTGTAACTGCAATTTAAGGCACTGCTTGGAGATGAATTTTAAATGCTTTCTTACCTCATGCAGCAGATGAGATCTGATGACTTCAAGAATTATAATGGCTAAAGCAATATTTTGAATCCCTGTAAATTCCCATTTTTATATATATATCCTGGGTAAAAAATCTCACCTCCTCTGTTCCATGTGGTTGTATTTCCAGGTGGACTTTCTTTGCTTTCACTTAACAACAGCTGTACTACCTTCAAAACCACTTTGTCTACAAAATCCTTAGGGAGAGCAGTACAGTTTCTCATTTGTTCTTTCCCCCTGGGCAGAAAACCAGACATTAAGACATTTTCTACATTGGTATTTTGAAACACTTCTTCATCTCCTGTAAGAGCTGTGGTGTGACCTGCTGTCAAGAAGCTATCAACTTGGTACAATCTGTCCTTTTTATCTGATGCTGTTTTGTTGAAGGATTGGCGACTGTTGATATAGTGTGCTCGCTGGTCATCAAGTACAGCATCTTGTATTGCTGGATATGTTCTAGATTTCCCAATTAAGCATACCTATGAGCAAAAAGATTATTATTCAGATGCTAATAATGAAACACAACATGAATTGCTCTGAATGTAGACAGACTCTACCTCTCCAGCAGGATGTCTTAGTTTCATGTGATTGCAGTTACAGAGCTTGCAGCAACCAGATGTCTGTTCTGTCCTGAATCTAGTGGCAATCTTTACTCAATTGTAAACTGCCAGATCTACAGCATGGATAGTTTAAAACTACATGACCTATTGTATTTGGAACAACTTTGCATTCTCACCTGTATTTCTGTACCCTGCTTCCCTGAAAATAAGCCCTAGTATGATTTTTCAGGATGCTCGTCATATAAGCCCTACCCCAAAAATAAGCCCTAGTTAAGTGAAACCCCGCCTTCCACCATTGTGCAGCATTGTGCAGCAACCAGAAGATGACATGACAGTAAAATAAAACATCCCCTGAAAATAAGCCCTAATGCATTTTTGGAGCAAAAATTAATATAAGACTCTGTCTTATTTTAAGGGAAACATAGTATTTCCAGATAAACATATCAATCAGTAATATTTTTACTGAGAAAACATTTGATTTGATCTGAATGATTTGAATGTGAAGTGTGGCATTCCCTGGCACAACCCTGGCTTTCAAAAACAATATTGACTGCAGCTCTGTCTTACAAGGAAGACAATGAGATTTTGGGATGTTTTAAGAACAAGGTAAATGAAATTTACTCTTTTAGTTGAAGGAATTCTCAGGCAATCTTCTTCCACTTTAAAGCCACAGACAAGTCCCACTTCTGTTACAAAATCAATGTACTCTCTGTACTGGGTTTTCTTACTTTGCCTTCGGTTATATTTTCCATGGAAATCAAAGAAGCAGCAGGGCAATAGAAAATACCGACAAGAATAGGAAGATCTGCAATAAGACAATAGATCAAGACATATAGGATGGTGTATGAACTGAAATGGGCACTATACATTTCTGTAAGTCTATAAATGGTTGCACACTTTTGATTTCATCTATGCAATATGGAAAATGAGGATTTCTCAAGATCTGATTTATTCCAAATTATCTCCCCATTCAGTCTTTAATGTTAATGTATAAAATAAGCAAAAAGTCATGGAATGATGGACTAGAACTCAAAGAGACCTGGATCTGAATCCTCACTCAACTATGCAAGCTCATGGGGGAATGGCACTGGTACTCACACATGTAGAAATCTCTTTTTCCCCGTCAAGTTGTGTTATTTTATACCTTTGATGTACTGGTGCAATCCTTACCAGGATTCCCTTTGTGCATGACTTGCTCTGCTTCTTTTTAGCATTGAAGCTAGGAAGGTGGCCGCCATTATTGATGTGTGCATATTAATATTTTTTTATTTTTCGTGCCCAATACATCAATACATTACTGCTGCCATCACATTACTGGCGGGTAATAATTTTTTATATATCTATGGGAAGATACATTGAACCGTTGGTATGCCAAAGTTACCAGGGGGGAGGGGGATTTGTAGTACTGCTATGTGGATATGCCATGTCCATTGTGTGCAATGTATTTCTGCAGGAGCAGCCAGTGCCATTGAGGGACACTTTCCCAAATAGAAACCCCTTCCTGATCAATGTTCCCTCTAATTTTCAGCCCCACTGGGTGGTGCACCAATCCCCTCGTATGCAAGCCCACCCTCCCACAGGGTTTCATTTGACCAGAATGGAAGGGGCCAGAAACAATTGCTATGGGTGCACACGGGAGGAGGAAAGCTGCACGGAGGGGACAGAGCTGCACACAGTCATGCATCTCAGAGGAAACCTTGCTTCCAATATATCAATGTATTAATATTTGGGAAAAGGAACAAGTCCCAGCCAGGAAGGAGGAGGACAAGCCGTCCCCTCAAGCACCAATCGCAGAGGGATACGAGACAGTGTACACACTGTTGCCAGCCATAGCCCAATTAGAAGCAGGGGGGCAAGAGCGGGAAAGAGGAGGGGGTATGAAAACAGGGAGGATCTGTGGTAGAGAGTTAGGGGGAAGGAGGAGGTGAGGTGGATTAGCAGACAGTGGTGGAAAGGGAGGAAAAGGAGAAGAGGGAAGAGAAAGAGGAGGTTATTCCTTTAGGATGGGGATGGAAGATCCTTGGAGTTGGGAGAGACTTAAGATGAAGTTGCTGATAGAAGAAATAAAGAGAAGACAGCAGTATCAGAGGGTCAGCCTGCCTGAGGGAAAGAGAGAGAAAGGCAAAGGGGAAAATAAGAGAAAGGGGACAGAAGGATTTGCAATTCAGTTGGGAGAAGCAGAACCCCCCAAAGGGAGGAGATCGCTGGAAGAGGGGAGCCCAATCGAATCCAACCAATCCACCACCCACGACACCTACAGAAGGAGAGTGGGCTTGGCATCCCTGTTGCGGCACCATATGCCTATACATATGGAACCCAATGAGAAAACCAACAGATCGAGAGCAGTTTGGAGTGAACCCCCAATACTGAATTCTTCTGTTACTCCAGAATTGAAAGATAGCTGTGTTAAATGGAAGGGCCTGTTGGTCCTACAGAAGTTATTGTTCACAGTTCCCCAATGTTAGACAATAAAAAAGTTATTCAGTAAAATGAGCCTCTGCCGTTTCTGGAGAACAAAATGGAGGATGGAGCTCACCCAAACTTGAACTCACTCACGATATTATTTTTTAAAAATATACTATATCTATAAATCAAGGGGATAAATTACCCCTTGAAGCAAGAGAGAAAACAAACTGATAGCAGGTCTAGCTTGCCATAACAATCCAAATAAGAAGAAATATGTCAGTACCGCTAAAAGTTCTTGGGACATTTGTCCTGGGATATAAACCACGTGACCAAGATTCAGTACAATAGAGCAGGGGTCCCCAGCCCCCAGGCCACAGACTTGGAAAAACTGGGCCACCGAGACAGATTTTCAAGGGTTAAAGGAGCACACACACTCTCGCCCACTTTCTTGCACGCACACCCGCCCACCCCCACACTCACGGACACCCGCCACCCACCCATCCCCGGTCCTTGGGAGAATGGTCTTTAACTAAACCGGTACCTGGTGTCAAAAAGGTTGGGACCCACTGCAATAGAGGAATGGAAAGTATCTGAAGAAATAGAGAAGATTTCCCTTGTGTGACCAAGACCTAACACAGAAAGAAAACTAGTGCTTAAACTGATGCACTTCACTGGAAAATGCTACTGTCCTCTGATGGCCACCTGGCAGATTTACACCAATTCTCTTTTAATTTTCCTCCTCCATTTTTCCTTTCTCAAGCTGTTTTTCCTCGCCACAATATATGTTTGCTCCTTATGTCTGCTTATGTTTGGTCAAGAGCAAGTTTAAAAAATCACTTTGGGCATTCCAGCCAATCAAGGTCCAAATTGAGAAACAGCACCACTCTTTTTTTCTAGGTTATACTCTAATTAACCAAAACTTTTCTTGGTTTCACAAGCATTTGCTTATTCCAATCAGAGATAACCTCTGCAAATTATTGGTTTTACTGAAGCATTTATTGTCATTCTACTAGACATTTATTTATTTATTTATTTATTTATTTATTTATTTATTTATTTATTTATTTATTTATTTATTTATTTATTTATTTATTTATTTATTTGCCACCCATTTGGCAACCCAGGCTTATGAACACAGATGTATGCTTCCCACTGTATCATTTAAGTATATATGCCAGAAGCCTGTTGGTTATGTCCTTGAACATATGCCATAACTTTTAGAGATAAATCACCTCAAATTAGAAACTACTGTAGACATTATTTGTTGTGTACTCAGTCACAGGGTTTAACATACAACAGATAATGTCTATGGTTATTTCTTAACTAGAAGTGATTTGCCTCTAATAGTTATTATGTTTGCATTATGCTGGGGTAAATTCCTAATAGGATTTTGACCACCAGACTTTTGTGCAATCGGTTTTTACATTATCCTTAGTTCTTTTGTTTTAAGTGCTATTTGTTCAATATTAGAAGGACAATTCATAGACAAACAGCTCCAGGATAGCTCTCGATTTTCAAACTAATTCCACCCCTCTTGCCAGAAGTATTGCAATTTGTTACCTGGCTGCAATTACAGGTATCCATGGTGTGAGTTCATCAGAATGATTTCCAATTAACCAGTCAACATCTGGATACAGATTGTTTGGACTAACTACATTTTCCTAAAAGGAAACAACAGAAATGTTTACACAGGATGCCTCAAAAGGCTAAAAATGATTTACTGTTGTAACCTATCAGAATTCATGTTGCAGTTAGTTTCACTCTGAAATGGCATGGCATGCTTTTGGGGAACATTTTGTACTAAAAATGAACACCAATACTGAGGTTTATCATGCTGCATATAAAGTACTAGCTATAGCATTCACATTATGAGTGGCCCTTTGGGAGATCACATACAAAGTACACAGCAGTTGGTGATCCCTTTAAGCTTAAAATTCCACACATAGGCCCCACATAGACAGCACAGTGATCAGGCTAAGCAACCTCAGAAGTTGCTGTTACATACAGCACTGATGTTACCTGTCTGTCATGGGTTTGGAGGGAAAGTTCCATCCTATGGGGAGTGGAAGGCGGGACATCAGGAGGAGGGGCTGTACTGTATAAATATGTGATGCGTGTGTGGAGAAGCTAAGCAGACGAAGCAGCAGCTGGGAAGAAGGAGTTGGTGTGGGAGTCTGTGTGTCAGACAGGGTACTACTGTGTGTCAGAGTACCAACCTGATAGGTTCAGGTGTCTGTTGGTTAGCCAGAACTGATAGGTTCAGGGTCTGTGCTTTAAGTTAAGGGTTCTGGGTGAACCAAACTGTATGCTTGTATGAGTGAGAATAAGCCACGTTCCTTTATGTTATTCACCTAATTGTTTTATTTACCCTGTTTGTATTTAAAATAAACCTTATTCTTTTATTGTTTGAAAATCCATCCCTGGTCTGTGTGACTTATTATAGGGAATGGTTGGTGGCAGCTTAGTGTAACTGTGTGACAGGTCCCAGTAGGTCTGGGTTTGTCACATTGATTGGTGTCCAGCGTGTGGGATACGACTGGTCCAGTTGTCCAGCGGTCCAGCAAAGCCTTGGCAAGTGTGCCCAGAGCAAGGGGGGTCTAGTCAGGGACAGTCTGAGGCGCGTAGGTAATCTTCTAGGTGTACCTCACGGGGAGGTGCGCTAGTAGAAGAACGTGCCAACTGGGGAGACTTAGATTAAGGTGCTCCGAGGCAGCCTAGTTTTGGCGGGAAAAAGCTGAGGCAAAACTGCGTAGTAACAGTGAGCTAGCTTGCCAGCTGAGAGGCCCAGCAGAGGGGGGTAGGCTCTGACTCGATACTGTTGCAAGTTAGTGCTGAAGAACAGCAGCAATCTCTAGGGAGAGCTGGTTCTGAGGCAAGAAGGAAAAAAGTGGTCGTTTTATTTTGAGGCTTGACTTTTTAAAGCAGCCTGTTCTGAGGGGGGATTATGCCCTTGACTCGAAGCCAGATGGCCGAAATGAGTGAAGTGAAAGACCCCCAGATTGACCAAGGTTCTGAGGATGAATTTGGCTCAGTGCAGGGTGACAGCACAGGAGAGCAGAACCCAGAACTTAGAAAATTGCTCATAGCCCAACAGCATGAACTGAGGATGAGGCAATTTGAAATGGAGGAAAGGGAAAGAGAAGAAAGGGAAAGGGAGAAACAACGGCAATTTGAACTAGAGAGAGAGAGAGGGAAAATTGCTCTGGAAAAAGAAAGGATGGCGTTTGAATTAAGGAAACTGGAACTGATGAACCAGAACAATAATAATAATAGGGATTCTGAGGGAGGCCAACTGTCTAAAGCTGACCTGAAGAAATTCCCTGTGTACCACAAGGGAGATTGTCCTGAGGTGTTCTTTTCCTTAGTGGAAAGAGCGTTTGTGGACTTCTCAGTGAGGGAAACTGAGAAGATGACCATCATGCGATCTTTAATCAGTGGTAGCCTGGCTGAGGTTTATGCCGAGATGCCTGAGGAACTGATGAAAGATTTTGCAGAGTTTAAAAAACTGGTGTTTGCCAGACATGGGATAAATGCAGAGCAGCTGAGACAAAGATTCAGGTCCCTCACAAAAAAACCAGAACAGACTTTTACCCAAGTGGGGGCCCAATTGGTGAGGCTGCTTGAGAAATGGCTATCGCAGGAGGGAACAGAGACCTATGAGCAGCTTAAAGATTTGATAGCGCTGGAGCAGTTCTATTCAGTCCTGCATGGGGAATTGAAATTCCAGGTGAGGGAAAGGAAACCGAAATCTGTGGCAGCAGCCGCTGAGATCGCAGATTTTATTTCCCAAATAAGGAAGCCCTTGGGTGAGGGGAAATCTGTAGGTAAACCCAAAGAAACCTACAGCAAGTACTCTCAGGGACCAGGGAAAAGCCAGCAAGGGGGAGGGGCCCATGGTGAAGGGAAGCCCTCAGACATGAAACAAAGACCTCAGATTTTGGAGGGAAAACCAAAACAAGATGAGAGAGAATCAAAATACACCAGAAAATGCTATTTTTGTCAGGGAAAGGGTCATCTAATCTCAGAGTGTGAGAAATTGAAGCAGCTAAAAGGAATGGTGCCTCAGAATTCTAGTGGGACCAAGCCAAAAGCTGTGTTCTGTGTCCAGAAAGAGCAAGGCTCAGTGTCACAGAGGGAGCCTGTTGCCATGGCTACTCAGTCTGGAACAGCTACCTCTGCCGAACAGGCTGAGGAAAAGGGTCCTCTTGTGGAGGTAAAGCGCTGCTTGCTGATAAAAACAGATTCTCAGTTGTTTGAGACAGCTGGGGTGGACGTAGGAATACTTGACCATCAGTATAGGGGGCTGCGGGACACTTGTTCCCAGGTAACCCTGTGCCATCCAGATATCATTCCTCGGGAATTTATAATCCCAAATGAGAGCATGAAGGTGGCAGGGATTGAGGGGCAGGTAATCTCTCTGCCAGTAGCAGAGGTACCTGTCAACTTTCAAGACTGGAGGGGAGTTTGGAGGCTAGCGATTTCATCGACTCTGCCAGCAGCCGTGCTCGTGGGAAATGACCTGGCTGAACATGTGAAACGGGTGCTAGTGATTACACGCTCACAAGCCACCACAGGGACAGTTCAGGGGGGTAATGATGAGCCAGAGACGGAAGCAGAGGGGAGTTCAGAAGCTGTGGTGGAAACCTTAACCACAGACAGCAGATTTGGACAGGAGCAAAAGGCAGACGCCACTCTCCAAAAGTGTTTTGAACAGGTGACTGACGCCCAGCTAACACCTGAAACCCCAGTGAGATTTCTGGAGAAAAAGGGGATTTTATACAGAGAAACCCTGAGGAATATCTCAAAAGGGGGAGATGGGATCAGAAGTCAGCTGGTGGTACCTGAAAAGTATCGCCCCATGATCTTACAAAGGGGTCACTCTGACATGTTTGCTGCACACTTAGGGGTGAAAGAGCCCCTTGATTTGATCAAACAAATTTGGGAGCAGGTCACCCAGGATGACCCACAAGACGTTGTGACATACATAGACACCTTGATGAATGACCTAAGGAGAAATCTAGAGCTGGCAGCAGAAAACCTGCAAGCTCAGAAGGTCAGACAGAAAACATGGTATGACCACAAAGCTAGAGAGAGGCACTTTGACCCAGGGGAGGAAGTGCTTTGGCTTAGGCCCTGCAGAGAGAATAAACTGCAGCTCAAATGGGCAGGACCATATAGGGTCATTTCCAAGATGTCAGACCTGAACTACCTAATAGAGCAGGAGGAGAACCAAGCAAGGAGGGTGGTTCATGTGAATGCCCTAAAACCCTACTACCGAGGGGAACAGAGGGTTTTATTCGCGATAAAATCAGCTGAGAGTGAGGAAGCTGAATTACCCTTCTGGGAGGGTAGAGGGGAAGTAAAATACAACCCAGAGGAGGTAAAGATCAGTCCTGCACTCACCCAAGACCAGCAGCAAGAACTAAAGATGCTGCTTAGTAAATATCAACAGGTGTTTTCCAACAAGCCGGGGATAGTGAAGGGAGTGATGCATCGGATCCACACAGGGGATGCACCCCCGCAGGCAGTATCCCCATACCGAGTAACGGGACCCTATAGGGACAAGGTGCGGAAGGAGCTGGACGAAATGCTGAGGGAGAACATAATCGTCCCCTCTTCTAGTCCTTGGTCCTCTCCGATAGTCCTTGTGGACAAGCCTGATGGGAGCATTAGGTTTTGTGTTGATTACAGGAAATTAAACCGTGTAACCACTCCTGATGCCTACCCAATGCCCAGGCTAGACAACCTGATTGAAACCATAGGGGGTTGTCGGTTCATCTCATCATTGGACCTGGTAAAGGGATATTGGCAATTAAGAATTGATCCCAGGGATCAAGAAAAGACTGCCTTTTGCAGCCCTTTTGGTCTCTATGAGTTTCGAGTCCTGAGCTTTGGTCTCAGAAATGCACCAGCCACATTCCAAAGGCTGATGGACCAGACCTTGGCAGGGCTCAGTGACTTTACAGTGGCCTACATTGACGACATAGGGATCTTCAGTAATACCTGGGAAGATCACCTGTTACACCTGGAGTTAGTGCTGCAGAGGTTAAGTGCAGCAGGGCTAACAGTAAAGGCCAGCAAGTGTCAGCTGGGTAGCCCAGAAATAAAATACTTGGGTCAAATGGTAGGGGGAGGAGTGATAAAACCCCTGGAGGCCAAAATAGAAGCTGTTCGTGATTGGCCTAGACCCAACACCAAGAAAAAAGTCAAATCATTTCTTGGGTTGGTGGGCTACTACAGAAAGTTCATCCCGAGGTTTAGCGAGATTGCGGCTCCGCTGACCGATCTGACGAGGAAGAAGGCTGATGACCGCATCCCGTGGACCAGCGACTGTGAGGCGGCGTTCCAGAGGTTGAAGGAGGCGTTAATCAACTATCCTGTCCTGCGTGCTCCAGACTTCGACCGGGAGTTCATCATCTACACCGATGCGTCTAACAGCGGGGTAGGAGCAGTTCTGTGCCAGGAGGATGAGAATGGTGACCAGCATCCAGTGTCCTACCTGAGTAGGAAACTTCAAAAAGGTGAGAGACATTTGGCAACCGTGGAGAAGGAGTGTTTGGCCATAGTCTACGCGATCCGGAAGGCCAAGCCTTACATCTGGGGAAGACATTTTATTCTGTGTACTGACCATTCACCATTGCAATGGTTAAAGACAATGAAAACCCACAATAGCAAACTTATGAGGTGGGCTTTAAACCTACAGGACTATGACTTTGAAGTGAAGGTGGTCAGAGGGTCAGTGAACTGTGTTGCTGACGCCTTATCAAGAAGACCTGAAGAATGAAGACGGCGAAAGAACATGGACTATGTGTATATAATGCTGATAAAAAGTTAAATGTACCTGGTTTTGAATCTGGTTTGTATGAATAAAGGTAAATTGATGTACTGTATATGGTAAAATGTTTAAATGCATATTTGCTATGGTTAACTTGGAGTGTAAGTATGAGTAAGTATAATATGGTATGTATAACTGTTTTTGTGTATTTTATACAGGTTGTTTTTTGGTGAAAAGCACCTTAGCTTTCCCCCTACAAAACAACTTTTAAAGAGGGGAGGTGTTACATACAGCACTGATGTTACCTGTCTGTCATGGGTTTGGAGGGAAAGTTCCATCCTATGGGGAGTGGAAGGCGGGACATCAGGAGGAGGGGCTGTACTGTATAAATATGTGATGCGTGTGTGGAGAAGCTAAGCAGACGAAGCAGCAGCTGGGAAGAAGGAGTTGGTGTGGGAGTCTGTGTGTCAGACAGGGTACTACTGTGTGTCAGAGTACCAACCTGATAGGTTCAGGTGTCTGTTGGTTAGCCAGAACTGATAGGTTCAGGGTCTGTGCTTTAAGTTAAGGGTTCTGGGTGAACCAAACTGTATGCTTGTATGAGTGAGAATAAGCCACGTTCCTTTATGTTATTCACCTAATTGTTTTATTTACCCTGTTTGTATTTAAAATAAACCTTATTCTTTTATTGTTTGAAAATCCATCCCTGGTCTGTGTGACTTATTATAGGGAATGGTTGGTGGCAGCTTAGTGTAACTGTGTGACAGGTCCCAGTAGGTCTGGGTTTGTCACAGTTGCCTCCTCCCAATAGTCTAAATTCTTCTGTTTAAGGAAAACCAAATTTGGATCCAACCCCAGCAGTGAATCCAACACCGTATCAGAAACATATAGAGGATTTATGCTGGCATGAGTGTAACTGCAATGGCAAATAACAGCTAATTAACGAGTTGCCATTTGCATTGTTGGTAGTGTGCCAAGCTGCATGACTGGCACACAGCATGGAATATGAGAAGCAACACATAAATTAGCAGCAATTTGCCACTGCAATTTATGCAACTACACCTATACCAAGGTAAATTCCTAAAGGAATTCTGGCCCATAGCTCATCATATATGAGTCATAAATTTTCGGGAAGGATAAGCAACAACAACTAATTGTGTACAAAGATGTAGATGTAAACATAACATACTGCATTTGGTTAAAATTCTACATCTCATGATTTATTTATTTATTTAATTTATACCCCGCCTATCTGGTCGGTGAGGACCACTCTAGGCGGCTAATGGGTGTTTTAAAGAAGATCTCAAGAAGAAACTGATGGTAAAGAAAACACATTTTAACATACAATTTCACAATACCTCTAAGTATGTTTGTGGACCATACATGTCCCATATTTTCCTTCTTCTTACATCAATTCCTTTACCTGAATGCTGGAAATGTAATATATGAATTATTAGTTAAATGTTCATATTAGCAAACACATTCTTCTTCCTCAAAGTAACAATGGAAACACTGTGCCTTCTGAAGTCCCTGTGAACACACAGTGCATGATTTTGAAACTGAGACGTGGTGATAAGATTCATGCCTGTTTTAAAAATATTTTTTCCAGGGATACCATAAATTATTAGGGATTAAGCAGTGATACTTGTAAATTGATTTATGCCATGTGGCTTCCAAAGAAGCATATCAATACAGAATATTGCACTATTACAAAAAACATATACTTTTAAAAATAATCACATCCACATGCTATCAATAAAATGGCACTTAATCTTTTATTGATGTGTATTCTACTGCATTTAGCAGAGCAGGAAACAATGGAAACCTGGCACAGTTTCTCTGTTCAAGTTATTTACCCCTTCATTGCTCAATATGTGAACTAGGAGGCCATTTCCACAGCCAAGATCCATGAAAGATTGTTTCTCGGACAGTCCTCTCTCAGCTCTCTCATCTTCCCAAAGTATCTAAGAACAGGCAAAACACAAGTTTTAAAACCTACAAGAAATATTAGTATCTATTTACAGATATCAGAAATTATACTATAGAATTTACAACTGAGATTTATGGTTGCATTCTTCTTTGGCAGAATCCCTTTTCATCCCTGAGCAGCACCTCATGGCCTTACTAATGCATTGATATGGACATCCAGAGGCAGGGGAACTTCCTGCTCCTGGGGCCTGCCTGGATCCTGGAATTCTGCACAGGTGGGGTCCCAAGACCTGAGAAAGACTCTATGTACAGAGGTCTACGGACAAAGGCTTTCCTGCTTTACATGTCCATTCTAATGGAAGAAGCCACATGATCTCAAGATAGCACCCAAAGCATGACCTTGAAGGTCTTTGTGATTGAACTTTCCTGTTTCATGCAAGGTAGAGGTGAAGGAAGCAAAGAAGAATTTCATAAAATCCATAGTATTTCATAAAATGTAAAGTGGAAGGCTACTTGTAGCTCTATAGTTGTTGGACTACAACTCCCATGATGCCTCACAGTTAGCTGCATAGTACTGGATTGGGTTGTTGGAAGTTGTTGCCTAATCACATCTAGGGGCACTGGTACAATACACTAGAAAAAGCTGCTTATGTTATGTGCCATGAAGTCAGAACTGACGTATAGTGACTCTGATAGGGTTTTTCAAGGTAAATGAGATATTGAAGGAGTGGTTTCACCAGTTCCACTTCCCCAGTGAGTTTCCATGGCAGAGCAGGGATTTGAACCCAGGTTTCCTGAGTCTTAGTTTGTTACTCTATCCCCTATACCACATTGGGTATCCCAGTGCTGCTTAGGCTCGGGTATTTCACTTGCTTTTTTAAAAGCTTGTCCAGAAATAGGAAGGGAAGGAGAGATCTTAAAGCTCTAGGATTAAGAGTAAAGAATCCCAGGGCTCCAGCTCCAGCACACTATATGACTACCAGCCCCAAAAGACAAGGAAGAGTAATGGTCCCATCTAGCCACTCCCCAAAAGCGTAGTAGCCTAGATCAGGTCTAGACTGAAGGGTAAGAGGTCCAGGAGAGACGTAGTGGGACTCACTCTCACAGAAGACTTTGCAACAAGGGGCTCAGAAGATGCTATCAATTCTACTTCAGATCCAGATCAGCTTTCTATACAGTGGTGCCTCACTAGATGATTGCCTCGTGGGATGAAAAACATGGAAGATGACTGGTTTTTGCGATCACTATGGTGCCTCGCATGACATTTTTTCTATGACCGTGCTTCGCAAGACTTTTTTTTATTTTCGCGGAACGAATTATAATCGTCTTGCGAGGCACCACTGTACTAGCAACCACTACTGTCCATTCCCCAGAATGAGCTGCACAGAATTACTTATCAGGGGGCTCAAAGTACTTTTTTTCTTCCTCCTCTGTCACCCATGAGTCACACATGAGTCACAAATAAGTTAAGGCCTCCCTCAAAGACCTCAACAATGTAGTCATTTACAAGCATTTTTTAAATTTTTTAAGATACATTAACTCATGCATATATTTTGACAACCAGGTTGTTAAACACTACATACCAGCAAATATGCAGCTATAGCAACATCTTCATATACAAACTTCTCAGGATTTGTTACTTCAGGCCAGACCTGCAAACAAAGAAACAAAGTGACCAGGCAGCTAACTGCAAAGCCTCACCACCATATACTGTTCTAAATAACCAGTACACACATCAATGTGTAAAAAATAAACATGCACATGAAAACAGATACATGATTTGTTTCTACAAAAACAAACACACAAATCTTACAGAGTTGTCTACCATCTCTTTATTAATGGAACTCAGACTGGCCCATCACATAACAGTGTAAAGAGAAGAAAAATGACTGAGAATCAGGGGTTTGCGGATTTTGTATGAGAGCATTATTCCTAACCTTTCCTTTAAGGACAGTTTGCATCTGCAGTTTCTGCCAATTTTCTCAACTGCTACACACTAAATTGACATTTATACTGAGCTGTCTACCACAATACTAAAAATCCTTGTTTCTAGACATATGCCCTTCAAGAACTCCCTTTTATGTCCAGCAGCACCTGGTTATATTTCTATTTTTCAAGCTTGATTTCCTTTTTGCTTGACCAAGAACTCCATTTTCCAAAGGAAGATTTCTTTTCTGTAGTGTTTTCCTTTAAACTGCTTGTCACCTATCCTGATAACCCTCTCAGACCCTCTGGTACCACCTGATCCCACAGTATATATTCTGTTCTTATGGTTTTGTAATCCTCAGTATCCTGGAGTGATCTGCCCTCTTCACCTTCCTTTTCAACTTCTTTTTACTTTTCTGTTGCTGAGAACTTTCTATTTTTGCAGTCAAAGGTTGTTGTGTTCATCTTTCTTGGGAATTGTCTACTTCCTTACAAATCTGACTGGCCACTGTTTCCAATCAGTTCGACAACAGATCTGACAGCTTCACTTAAGAAATGCAGAGCCACATACTCTCTACTGTGCTTCATGACCAACTACTCTACTACACAATGTACTCTATACCTGTATGAAAGTTACATTACTACATTTAATCTTAGCCAAAAGGCCAAGAAACAATATTCTGGTGTCTACTCGGATCATATAAATCTTATGACAGCTATACAAACTAGCTATATCAGACACATACAGCAATTACAAAGCATCCATCTTTTACATTGATAAGAACAGAGCTGGGCCAGTATTTTGTATATGTGGTCAGCAGCAGAGGTCTATTAAAAACAGTAAGTTCCAGTTAAATTAACTTTAGGGGTGGTAAAGGGAAGTAGTTTCCATGACGCACATTCCTCTTAAATTAAAAACAAAACAGATATAGTGGTGCCCCACTAGACGATTACCTCACAAATCGATGAATCCACATGACGATGAGTTTTTGAGATCGCTATAGCGCTTCGCAAAACAGTGTTTCCTATGGGCGATTTTTGCTATACGATGTTTCGGACCGTGCTTTGCAAGATGGGTTTTTTTTTGGTACCGATTTTCGCAAGACAATGATTTTGACAGCTGAGTCCGCAACTCGCAAAACAGGTGTTTTCAGGACCGTTTTTCGCAAGACAGCAATTTCAACAGCTGATCGGCGCTTTACAAAACGGTTTCTCTATGGGCGATTTTCGCAAAATGACGACGATTTGTCCCCATTGGAACACATTAAATGGATTTCAATGCATTCCAATGGGGAACCGCATTTCGCAAGACGATGCTTTTGCAAAACAGCGATTTTCACGGAAGAAATTAACATCGTCTTGCGGGGCACCACTGTATTAGAAAGAAAGTCTGACTGCTTTGCTATTTACCTTTACAATCCTTTTGTATTTTTCCTTTAGATCTTGATAAATTTTGCTGTATCTTGCCACAGAAATTAAAGAAAGTGTACTCTTGAATTCGCGCTTCATAATCTCTGTGGACCATTTAGCTAATTTAGATAGCAGCTCACTTCCAAGCCATGTTGTCTTAGGATATAAAATTCCATCTGAAATGTAGTTCTCTGGAGATGACAGTAAAATTGATATGGACCTTCATCCAGAAAAAAAGTATATATATCAGAACAATTTGATGATAAAACATTCTTTCTTGTCTCATGCTGCAGACCAATTTGGTGTAATTTAAGGATTTAGAAGAGGGATTCCCAACATGGGTTATGAAGCAGGACATTTAGAGGTATGCGAAAAAACTGAATAATGGTGGGAAAGGGACATACATCAAGAGTGTAAGACAAAATACAAGTCAAAAGTCGTGAAATTAATTGAATGTTATGATGAATCATAGAGCAGGTTTTTCTTTCTTATTTAACCTATTTGACTGACAGCCCCATTCCCTCACTTTGTTATTTTGGCAAATGATGGGGAGTTCCTTCCTAAAAAATGTGTTGTGAACATGCCACTACTGTGTGCACGTTCAGTAGCATGCCCCTCACAGGCTCAGCTTTCATTCTTCTCCACTTTTTGAACATGTGAGTGCTATCATGCCAGTACTAATATATATACAAGTGGACATCTCAGTCAGTCCTAAGTCCAGTAGACATATAAATTACAAAAATTTGCTGATATGAAGAGTACAGTTTAAGAAAATGGGGTCCACATATGACTGGAACCACTGATTTAGAAAATTGCCTAGTTTATTTTGACATAGTTACCTCAATCAGAACAGTACTTGTTCCTCTCAGAAGAGACAGATGGGTCTGTTCTGGCTGCAGACAGTTATAACTTTGTCTCACAACATTTGTTATTCATACTAAAAAAGATTAAAAAATAAAGTACATTCTGCCCTTTCACTGCAGTCACAACATGGAAGGAAGTTTACAGTAACTTAAAAATAGGCACAAACCCCTAGTAATTACATTTTAAATACAACAGAGTAGTAGCAATAAATAATTTGTTAAAACCAAAGATGGGCATGAATCACCAGTTCAGTAGTTCTTGCTGGTTTGTCTGTCAGTTGAATAGGTATTCTGAGGTTCCAAGCTCCACTTCCTGCAGCGGACATGCACTCCGAGGCAGTGCCATGGCTTCTCTGCCCTGCCGCCTCCAAGTGCTGCCTCTGAGTCTGCGCCTGCTGGAGGAAGCAGGGCCGAGAACTGCAAAACACCTGTTGGACCGATGGATGAACCAGCACAAACTATGGAACCAGAGGTCTGTTCCCATCTCTAGTTAAAATTATTCAACATGACAAATAAAATTTCTGTTGGAATAAAAATGTTTGAGAGAAGGCTGGGTTTGCATAAGTAAATTACTTGGGGAAGGACATTGCACAGTTTGGATGGAGCCATAGAAAGTACTGTCAGGCATTGCAATTATTCATGCCTTCACCACTGTTGTGTTATCGAAAAGAACCTGACCAAAGTAGAAGGATGCAGTTCAACCACATACAGAAGCTACAAGTTGCTCATCCCAATAAAGAGCTTTAAAAATTAATAACAAGCCCTCACCACTGTGTTAGTTAATGGGGGGGGGGAACAAATTAGAAGCCAGTATAGCTGTATGGGCTATATATCCTCTGGGGTCAAGCCCTCACCAGAAGCCTTGCTGCCACACTTATCAGCAGCTGAAGTTCCCAGAGACATTAATACATTAATGCAATAATACAGTCTAGACATAACTAAGATATGTGTCACCATGTCCACTTCAACCTTCCTAATTTGTATTTAAATATGTTTTAAGCTTCAGAGAACCACAGGATAACTGAATCACAAACTGTAAAATCCAACAAATGTAAAAAAAAAGTTTTACTCATATAGTTTACGTAATTCTTCTGATCTGAAAACACAGTGAAATAATTCCACAAGATTTGCTAATTAAACAAGACACAAAATAATGTTTGTAGCACTCACCATTCCTTGTCTTGTATATGCTGAAGTCGAATTTGGTAAACATTACAGATCTTGACTTTGTATTTGCCTTCATGGGTTTGCTCCAATGGCAAAAAGGTTACAATCCCATTATCAATATCTGTAAATATGTATAAACTGTAATAATTTGATTTACTCAAACAATAGTTGAAAAGTAAAGTAAATAATACTTATGATTTTTTTATCCTTTTAATTACTGTGTCCTTTTGGTACTCCATAAAAATAACGTTTCAGGGGAGGCTAGTATCACCACCCCAACTGTACATGACAATCAAGACCAACAGGAAGTGAAGCCCTCAAAATTAATTTACAGCAATGGTAATACCACAGACTGAATGATCACAGTCTCACAGTATGTGCTACTAGCTTTACAGATAGTGGCAAACTGATTTGAAAAACAGCATGAGAGACACCTATAAACCATTATATTATTAGGGAAAAAGAAATGTCAAAAGCTGGGGTTCACAGTTTTGTCCTAGTACTATAATTCTAACAAAAATCTTTTGAACATATATTTTTATTTATTTATTTATTTGATTTATATCCCGCCCATCTGGTCTGGTCGACCACTCTGGGCGGCTTCCAATAAGGTGTATATACATCATACCAATGAGACAATTTAAGATTATGTTGAGATAAAGAAAGACAGTAATGTTCCTTATTATTGGTTTTTAAAGTTGAAAGAGGAAAATGGCATTTAACTAACGTATTTAAAGAAGACAAGACAGGACAAGAAAGAAAACCAGTTCAACAGCAAACTGCCTGATTTGTGTCAAAAACAAACAGCTGGTTTTGGGTGAAAACCCATCTTCTTCAGCTGTGCACCACGTTCTTGTGGGTAGGTCCAAAATTATATGCTTTTATTAAATATTATTAACAGGGCTTGAAAAATTTTAGAATGCCTCACCAGTCAGTCAAAAATTTCACCAGTCAGCATGCCTGGACTATGGCCTTGCAATTTATTGGGACTCACTGATTTATACTCTCAGACTTGGGTTGCTTTATTACCTGCATGCCTGTAGGGTCATGAAGCTTGTACAGTGGTGCCTCGCAATATGAAATTAATCTGTTCCATGGTTAATGCCGTCTAGCGAAAATTTCGTCTTGTGAAGCGAGTTTTCCAATAGGAATGCACTGAAATTTAATTAATGCATTCCTATGGGGGGAAAAGTCAGAAACAAACAAAAAATTAAAATAAAGTCACTTACTAGGTACTACAGACTGAGCCCGGCTCCTCACAGTGCCTTGGTAGCCCCCGAAAAGCCGGAAAAAGAGTGCCAACAACTGAGAGCCTGGACCCAGCAGGCAGGCAGCAGCCATTTTGTGCTCTTCTCCGCTCCCTCCCCGCCTCACAGCTGATCGGCGCTGGGTCTTAGAAGCTCCCCTGGGCCTGCCCAGCACCGAAAAAGAGCTGGAAATAAATAATTGTGCTTTCTCCCCTGCCCATCTTGCGAAGCAGGGCCATAGGAACATTAGTCTTGTGAGGTACCAAAACCCTATTTATTTATTTATTTATTTATTTATTTATTGGACTTATATACCGCCCCATAGCGCTACAAGCACTCTCCGGGCGGTTTACAATTTTTAATTATACAGGCTACACATTGCCCCCCCAGCAAGCTGGGTACTCATTTTACCGACCTCGGAAGGATGGAAGGCTGAGTCAACCTTGAGCCGGCTACCTGGGATTCGAACCCCAGGTCGTGAGCACAGTTTTAGCTGCAGTACAGCGTTTTAACCACTGCGCCACGAGGCGCATGTAGCGGGTTTTTCATGCCGCAAGGCATTCGTCTTGCAAGGCACCACTGTATTTTGAATGCCTTTCTTTTGAATGTCTCCAGCAAAAATAAAACTGAAAGCAAAAGTGTCTTGAGGAGCCACGGTTCCCTTCCACCCCAGGACGTGTCCTCGTTCGGTTGAAATTGGGAGCAGGGAATCTCCATATTCTCCAGCATGGGACTACTCTACATTCTCCTGCAGAGTTAAATCTCTATGTGCGCCTCAAACTCTCTTCTTGTGAGAAGAGGGCTGTTTTCCTTTTGCAATGGGAGAGGCGAGGGGAGGACTGCAGGATTAGAGAGAGAGACAGGTGGAGGGGAAGGAGGCAGGGAGGGAGGGAGCTGTGAGTCATCATCCAGCAGCATTTTTCACTCATCACAGATGAGTGAACGAGTGCATTTTTCAAGCCCTGATTATTAAGGAATATTAAATGTCATTAAGGAGAACAAAACAAATGCATATGTATTGTTTTGGAGACCACACAATCTTTTCCTGATTTTTTCTGAATTGTGTAAGACACCATAGAATGGCCAGCTAGGGCATCAACTGAAAAACACTGTGAGTTCTTGAACATCATGGACTCCTGACACCAGACAAGCAGTACTGCATGCTGAGGAAAGCATCAGGGAGAGCACTGCAAGTTGGACTCATCCTATGACAGTGAGTATGTCTTCTATAACTGATTTACACAGACATGCTCTGAAAATAATTCAGGAAACATGGAAAAGGCCACATTTCTCTAAGCGCTAAATAACCAGGCTCCCCAGACAGGTTTCCAGTATTTCAGTCACACACATACACTTATTTCTTCTGCATTGGGACCTGACTGGGAAATTTAGTACCAGTTCTTACAAACTATTTTTGTATAGGCTTATCTTCACACATGGCAACAATTTACATAAAACAGGAATATAGTGTTTGCCACGTGATGCTCAAACCCTTTTCTTACATAAAAACTGGAATATGGGATTTACAATCTGAAGTTAAAATTCTGATGGTGAAGCTTTCATCTACAGGGGGCAGTAGCACTTTCTATCTACATCAGCATGCTTCAATCCATGCACTGACCTCTGTGAATACTGTATAATCCTCTCATGCTGCTGATTGCCACAATCAGTTCTGTCATAGAAAGCTACCAGCCACAATATGTAACAAAAAAGGGACCTCTGGCATAGTTCCACTTCCGGGCACACAAAAGGGCAAGGTCTGGGGAACTCCCTCGCAGGAGGCGGCCCTGCCACGCTTCCCCTCGCGAAGTCACCTTTTATCACCAACTCCTCCTCAGGCGCGATGGGGCTGCCTTTGGGGACAAGGGTCCTGAGCACCACCTCCAGCTGCTGGTGCTGCTGCTCCTCGGGACCTTCGAGACCGAGGACCTCATTATAGCCCTCCGAGGAGCAGAAAGCTTCCCAAGCAGCCTCCAGCACCGATTGCCGGGAGAGTCCGGGAGTCCCTTCTCCGCCGGCTCCAGGCCGAGGCCGGGCTACTCCTCGGGAGTCCTCCAAGCGAGCGCCGGACAACCGCTTGTTTGCCACCTGGGGCTTCTCCAGCCACACGCTGACGGCCGCCCAGAAACCCTCAGGAAGGAGCTGGTGCGGGTCTTTAAGAACCGCTTTCCCTAAGACCTCCATGATGGAGGGCAGCCCAGACTACCGGGCGGGGAAAGGATGACGTCACACTCGGAGCGCGAGAATTTCCAGAGTTACGAAAAAGAGTAGAAAGGCATCTCACTGTCTCTATACAGTACAGTGTTTCCGGGATTCCGGTCGAAAACCGATTTATTTCCCTTGCGGAAATTCACAGGGAAAAGCGGATACGTTAACGTAACTAGACTGAGTAACAGCTTTTTAAGTCCAAAGCAAGAAAGAAGGACGCTTATTCTGCTTTTTAACGAGATATTTCCTGGAAGTGATCTTTGCTGTTACTTCCAGAGTCATTCAAATTCGATGGCAAGTTGCTAGAGCCACGATGCTCTGAAGCAAGTTTTATTCAAACTAACTAATGGGGATATTCAACAAGCAGGTAATGATTGCTACGACATACATTTATGTGAGAAACCGCGACTGAAATAAGTTGCTCAAACAGTAGCATGGAGCAAAATCACCAAAGATTTTCCGACTGTCTTAAAGATCAATAAAATCAATTATGGCTTAAACTTTGGTGGATTTGAGTCAACTTCACCAAGGGACCTGGGCCTTCTCTTACACTGTTGATGACACGCCATCAAATCGATTGTCACACTTCTCGCAGGTGGTTTACTAGCCTCTTCTGAAGCTCTCTATTCAGCCAGCATCTCACACTTGATGGATATGTAACTATGCCAGGATATTCACATTATCAGCATGGCTTGGTGAACGGCCATTTATGTGCATTTCAGAGTTCATATAGTACTACTGCCACAGCGAGCACCTTTTGCATCGCATTGCCTTCCTCTTGTACCCCACCTCATGTCCCCGTAGATACAAACCTGCCAACGGGGCATTGGACATAGCGAGGTCGTCCGTCGCCTTAAGGCTCTAGGGTTTTGGGTGTTCTAACAGGGCAGAAAATTCTCAATTATTTACTTTGTTATTATATTTTTCCTGTTGAGGTGGTTATAGGATTTTCTGCGTCGTTTTCACCCCCTCCCCTTTCAGGCTCTCCTCCAATGTCTTGGGCCAACCCCAGGGCGCTAGCTCGGGGCGCTCCTGGACGCCTCTGAGCGAGGGGGACTCTAGCCTGTGAAAGGGCGCGCCATTTGTTAGCCTTTCAAGCACCATCCATGATTCTTGGTCGTGTTCTTTCAACAGTGCTTCCTTGGGAATGGGCTGCTTCATTCCGCACGGCCGGGCGGACGGCAATCCCTCGCCGCCTCCGCCCTGGGAGCAGGCGGGGAGGGCTCTTTCCCTTCCCGATCCACCTCGGGGGCCCAAGCTGTTTGGAGACGCGCGAAGAGCCCAGGGAAGCTTGCGCGGACGCTTCTCCTTCAACCCCGCGGCCTCCAGCTGCCGCCTGCGTCGTCAGGCTTTCTTTCGGGACCTCTGTGAAACGAAGCGGGGGCGGAGAGAACCCGAAACCCTCCCCGGCGCGGCCCTCGCCTTCTCCGAGCCGGGGCTGCCCTGCACGCGACTTAACGGCCACGGGAGAGGGCTCCGCCGCGCTCTCGCCCTTTGGCCCCGCTCGAGAGTCGAAGCGGGGAAGTCGGAGGCCGACCCGGAAGCTGGGAGGCGCTCGCGAGGAGCTCGCGCGGGGAAGCGAGGCGGCGCAGACGCGGAGGGCGCGCGCTGAAGGACTCAGGTGACGGGGCGCCGGGAATGAGGCGGGAATCTGCGCGCGGCTTGCGAAGGGGGCGCGGGGTGGGGGGGCGGGGGGGGGAGAGGGGGAGCTGCTCCTTTGCCAGGAGGGAGCGAGGGGAGGCTTCTTCCCTTCTGTGTCCTGCCCCGATCACAGGGGGGCGGGAGAATCCCGGGGCTCCTTGGGGTCATCTGTGTCTCGGCGGGCAAAGTATGACGGGGTCAGTCAGGGACAACGGGGGGGTGTCCTTCTCTCAGAACTAGAAGGCAACAATATGGTGCCGTATTTTGCAGTTCTGGGAACCCTTTCCTGGAAGGAAGACGTGGGATGTAGCTGGGTTTGCTTTTAAGCAAATACGTTCTTGATTGCGTTGTCACTCAGAATAGATAAGGAACCTCGACTTTGGAGTTTCCTGCCCGTCGGTGTTATCAGGATGATGGAGGGAGGTCGAAAAATCGGTCTGGGGAGTAAACATGAGGCTGCACTTTGTTCTGCTTAACCATCCTTTGTAGCTTTCTGGGGGCAAGGAGCAGATTGCCAGATTCTGACTACAGTGTGTGTAGTACAGTATTAAATCTCTTAATTAGAATTTTGTTTCTATACTGTATATGGCATAATCTCTGGTTCCCTCTAGTGGCCAGTTCTAGACATATGTATTTCCTGTTTTTTATTTTTTCATTTAATATTTTCAGGATGTGGATAAGTGAAACCGCAGATACTGATTCCTTGATCACAGTGGTCCTATAAATAATTTATATGCAGATATCTCAAGTTTAATTATTAGGATCTTCAAATTAAGGATTTCCAACTAAAGAGATAAGAAGACATCTACAGTACTTGATATGCTGGAGATTTCTTTCAGTGTGGATAATAAGTTAGCTTGGTTAGTTCCATGATACTTGTTATTATTTGTGGTCAGCTTCCTCCAGTCTGTGCTGTGGCATCTTGGGTCTCATGGTGTTCACATTGCTGGTTTAATTCTGAGAAGAAGGTGAAATTAATAAGAGCTCTTCAGAGAGCATTGCGCTTCTGTATTGTTTATTGACACCTCCTGGAACTTTTGTAGAACTTTTGTAGAAGTTTCAACTTGTTTCAGTTCAGGTTTCCCAATAACACTTCCTAGTTCTTGTAGTGTAGCAGAAGAGGGAGAGGGTACTGTTTTTCTTTCTTTCACCTGAGCATGTGTGTGATGGGTAACTGTTATTCTCATACAGTATTATTGGATCCTCCAAAGATGTGGGGTAACGGATGATAACTGCAAGGACTAGATACAAAGAAGAGCTGTAGTTGCTTGATCTTCAGTAGTGTTTGATCCACAGTAACGCATGATACCTTGGTCTCTTCTAGGACTCATATAACACTGTGGTGCACCTGTGTTTCTTTGCTCTTGTATCATAAGGACTGGATCAGAAGCCAGTTTATGAACATTAAATAAGGACTGTCACTATAGCAGGTCCAGTATAGGAAATGTATTTTTTATTAACATGTACATACTTCTAACCTCTGGTTCTTGCCAGCTGAAGCAATCATCCATTGTTTTTGTCCTCTGTTCTCCAGAAGTGTTTGTTAAATCTTTCAAAACTGGTGTATTCAAGTGTAATAGTTTGGAGATCCAAAACAATTATTGTGTGTCACAATGGCCTCTTCCTCTGACCTGAAAAAGCCCTGCCCTCTGAACACATCATTGCTTCCAGACCTACCTAATGGACCACTCTGTGCCTACCGGAAAAAAGCATCTTTTAATTGGAAGGAGATGGCCCTGTTTATAGAAGAGGATGATCTCATCAGATTTAAGGTACAACTTATTTATTATTTATTTATCTCACTAATAGAACTTAAGGGGGCTTACAGTTTAATAACCCAAGTACAATTAAAAATATAAAAGGGTATAACAAATTAAAGCTCAATTTGAAAACACACTAGTGAAGAAAATACGGCAACAACCTGGTGAAACACCATCCCTCTTTTAGCAAACAGCCAGTTGTTGAAGGCCTGCTAAGTAGGAAGCAGGAAATGTTGGCCGTTTCGGTTTTGATAAAGATACATCTGGCTGGACAAGTTGACTCTCATGTATTAAAGGTAAAGGTTCCCCTTGACGATTTTTGTCCAGTCGTGTTCGACTCTAGGGGACGGTGCTCATCCCCGTTTCCAAGCCATAGAGCCAGCGTTTTGTCCGAAGACAATCTTCCGTGGTCACATGGCCAGTGCGACTTAGACACGGAACGCTGTTACCTTCCCACCGAGGTGGTCCCTATTTATCTACTTGCATTTGCATGCTTTCGAACCGCTAGGTTGGCGGGAGCTGGGACAAGCGACGGGAGCTCACTCCATCGTGTGGATTCGATCTTACGACTGCTTGGTCTTCTGACCCTGCAGCACAGGCTTCTGCAGTTTAGCCCGCAGCGCCACCATGTCCTCTCATGTATTAGGTATTATCAAATTTATGTGACAGGTGAGGTACAGGTGTCTCAGATGGAATGGGCAAAGTTGGAATTTACTATCCTGGTATTAGAGATGAGACTTACATAGTACCCTTGCTAGATCACTTCTCTCTTAAACTGAGTGTTTTTATTCCTTAAAACCATGTTATTAGTTCACAATGCCACAAAACATACTGTACTCAGCATGCAGCTCATAAGAGCTGCTTCAGTTTCTTAAACTATGGCAATATGCCTCTAAACGTCGTGCCATTTATGCAACTGTGCAACAGGATTCTAACAATTGATTTTTAAATATTTTGTTCGTGTACTTTGCTTGCCACATGGGGGAAATGTTTACAAATTCTTAAATGTGAAGAAGAAGAATAAGTATGCCTCAGACCTGACTTGTTCACGAATTCTTATATTTGTCTTCCTTAAAGAATAAAATATTCTCAGCTCTTGAAAATGATCCTCTTTTTGCTCGTGTTGCTGGAGAAGAATTATCACTCGAGAAATATCGTGAATTAACCTTCCTTCGCTGTAGAAGGCTCTTTGAATATGATTTTCTAAGGCTAGAAGAAATAATAGAGAAACCATTAAAACTCGTGGTGCTGATTACTTGCCTTGGGATGTATGATTGGTCTCTTGGAGCCAAATATTTGCTCAATTCCCAGGTATGAAATAAAGGTGTAACCCTTGCTATAACTATTTTTGTAGCCTTAAACCACTACCAAAAGTGGGTCAATTTGTTTTATTGTAAGAATTAAGTGTTGTTTTAAATTTTAAAGCTCTATGTGGTTTGGATGACTTTATCCATATCAGCCTGCTTCAGTTTCAGATTAGTAATGGAAACCCATATTACAGTGGTGCCTCGCTTAACGATTGCTTCATTTAACAAAAAATTCGCTTAACAATGGCTTTTTCGGAGTGATCTTGCGCTCCATTTAACGATTTTCCCTATGAGCGATTTTCGCTTAACGTTTTTGGTTTTAGGTCCCCCGTTTCGCTTAACGTTTTTTTTTGACAGCCCCGTTTTTTGCTATTTTTAAAATGTTCTAAAATGTTTAAAAAGTGTTTAAAATGCTTGGAATCGTTAGTGCACCTAATAAAACCTTCGTTAAATTAATTTGGCTTTGTTCTGAGTCTTTTTAAATTTTTTGTGAATTTTTTTCACCATTGAAATGCATTGAATAGGTTTCAATGCATTTCAATTGGGGAACCGCGTTTCACTTAAAGATGTTTCCTATGGCAATTTTCGCTTAAGGACGGCAATCCCTTCCTATTGGAACGGATTATCCGGTTTTCAATGCATCTCTATGGGAAAACGCGTTTCCCTTAACGATGTTTTCCCATAGCGTGGTTTTTTTTTTTGGAACCAATTAAAATCGTTAAGCGAGGCACCACTGTATTTGCTTGAGCATAAGAAACAGGGCTTTCCCCATGACTCTGCCATAACACAATGGTCTTCTACTTTCAGGCCTGTCAATGCAAGCTTATTGGGAAGTTTTGAGGATCTTTTGTTTTTTATCTTCTTTTTTTCTTCTTTTCTTTTTTTGTCTGATTAGATTTTTATTGGCTTGCCTTAGTTTTTCACTGCAGTTGCATCCTGGACTGAATGTTTTTACTGCTTGTGTTTGTTGGTATTTCTGTTTTATTATTGAATTTTTAAAAAATGTAATATACCTGGTGGTGAGGTTGCCATTAAAGATAACCTGCAAATATTCTAAATAGAGATGAGCACAAACCATGTTTTCCTCCACCGCTTTCTCCATGTGATCACCCATTCACTGACAGCAGCACATGCTTCCCTCCTCCACCTCCTCTGGTGTCCGGCCACTCAGATGAGTGGGGGGGGGCAGGGAAGCCCATGGTGCAGCTGGTGAGTGGATGATTGTGCAGAGGAGGGAACCTGCTGCTGCCAGTGAGTGGATGATGGTGTGGAGGAGGTGGGGGAGGGAAGTGTGCAGTGCCCGCAGAACCACGGTTTGTGCACATCTGTAATTCTAAAGAAATAACGTAGAATTCTGTATGGCCAGAACTATGAATTTTACTTTTAAAAAGTAACTTATTACTTTATTGTGTTGCTCTATTTTTGATTCTTATTATATAAGTCATATTTATATGTTATGTAGTACATATTCTGCATGGAGGAGGGAGCTTTTTGCCTTTATATATATTGTTTACTTGCCCTCTTGACATACTGCTGACAGAAGAAATCAGGTATTGATTGAAAGCAGTCCAGAGAATAAGGAACTAGTCTGGAGGTTTTTATTATTGTGCATTCCTTTTGAATCTTTTTTTCTCTCCTTTCTGTTTCTCTGTCCATTTTTTCTTGTCACTTATTCATATCAGTTCCTTCTCTTGATTGCAGGTATTCAAAGGTGCAATTGAGAGTGCAGGCTCTGACAAGCATGCTGAATTTATTAAACAGAATGAAAATATGGAGGTACTTATAAAAAAAGGTTTTATTAATTTTATTTAAAATAATTAATTTAGCTCTAATTTAAATTAATGCTGTTGCTGTAACTTAAAGTTCTTGTTGAATGCAGAAGTAGTTTTTTCTTACTTCCTGGGTCTGTTCTATGTTATTGAAAAACATATATTATTTCTAATTTAATGTTCTTTTGCACTCAGTTTTCATATTTATTTGTTAAGAAATTATTATAGACTATTACAGAAGCTCAGTGGTTTAGGTATCTGGCTATGGAGCCAGAGATTAGGTGGTCAATTCCCCACTGCCTCTTGCAGTAAGGGCCAGCCCGTGTAGTCATGGATAAGCTGCACAATCTGGGGATGCCTCTAGAAGAAAGGAATGTGTATTCTCTACCTTGAAAACACTGGAAAGGGTCGCCATAAGTAGGAATCAGCTTAACAGCACACAATACATTATACAGTGGTGCCTCGCTTAACGGGCGCCCCGTTTAACAATGAAATTGCATAGCGATTAAGAATTTGCGATCGCTTTTGTGATCGCTTTGCGATGTTCCCTATAGGGAAAAATCGCTTTGCGATGATCGGTACCCTGTTTCAGTTACCAATTATCGCATAGCGATGTTTTTAGAACAGTTGATCGGCGGTTCCAAAATGGCCACCGGGTAAAAAAAATGGCCACCCGCTGTGTTTTGGGATGGATTCCTCGCATACTGGGCAGCGAAAATGGCCGCCGTATGGAGGATTTTCGCTTTAAGGTGAGTCTGAAGCCCATAGGAACGCATTGAAGGGGTTTCAATGCATTCCTATGGGCTTTTAAAAATCGCATAGCGACAAAATCGCTTTGCAGCGATTTTTGCTGCACGGATTATCGTCGCTATGCGAGGCACCACTGTACAACAATATTTATTTATTTATTTATTTCATTTATATCCCGCCTATCTGGTTGGGTCAGGACCACTCTAGGCGGCTAACAGTCATAAAAATACAGTGCAAGTATATAAACAATTTAAATAAAAAAAAAACGATACACAGAGTGAGAGAGACAATAAAAGTAAAAAGAAAAGAAGAAAGAAAAGGCGTCAGGAATTATTTGACGGGAAGGCCTGCCGCAACATCCATGTCTTTAATTGTTTCTTAAAGATACCCAGCGAGGGAGCCCCGCAAATCTCAGGAGGTAGATTGTTCCAGATGCGAGGATCAACATATAGATGTCATATGAGAGATAAAAGGCAGTGCTTCAAAAAAGTTTACAGTTCTTCACATCTCCACAGAGATGGAGTTTTTCTTTAACATAGTGTGTGTCAACACTTAACTGTTGAGATAATAACAATCTTGCATGCTTTCCAACACTGGGTATCAGTGACAGGGAGACTTTTATGACCTAAAGGGATTCACCTATTGATAAAGTTCATTTTCCCGCCTCTGGCTTGTCCCTCCTCTCTTTGTTTGTTTGTCTCTCTCCTTCCCCTTTCCTGACCTCCGAACATGTAGGAAGCATGGAGGGGTCGCTCCAATGTGTGGAGACTTCCATTTTTCTTATTTTTCTACTGACTTTAACTATAAACAGGAACTATAAGTAAAGATACCATTTTTTCCACTTAAAGTGTTTCCAGAGTGAATTTTTTAGCATATAAAATGCTGGTCACTGTGAAAAGGGTGGGCTGCTCCCTTTCAGAAATTGTGAAATAACTCAGGCATCCATATACAGGAGCTGCAGTCTGGATTGAGTCACCTTTTGAGTAGTGGGATTGGAGCAATATTATCCTGGGTTTTTCAAGAGTTCTGTGCATAATCATTTGGAGAATCCTCTTGGGTTATTTTCTCCAGTGTAAGTGCAGTGGCATTTTATGATACTAGGTTAATGCTTTGCTACCTATATTGATAGTAGCATAAAACAACAAAGAGGATTCTGGACAATATACGTCTATGTTCTTAAGGAATAACTACTACATTTGTCTCCTTTTTTCCTTCATTATTAACCTTAAGTTACTTATTTCTCTTAATTAAGAAGGGCAAAGGCTTTGTTTCTTATTCAAGTAATCTATAGTGAACAGTTAGTTTGGATTTGTTTTGAAAAGTCACCTCAGCTCTTATCTTTCTTTTCAACTTCCAGGAGAATGTAGAAAGGCATGGGAGGGGGCCTAATTGCTTTGCAACAGGGGTGGGTATCACAGTGACACACTATCAAGTCCCCATAGAATTCAGTTGTTTTTATCTGTTTAAAAAGGGGGGGATTGCCTTGTGCCATCTAGGGAACCTTCAGAGCAATTTCACCATGTTTTCGAAGGCTCTCAGCAATTCTGAATCCTTAGAGACCCCAATGTAAAATGGGTTTTTTAAAAAAAATATTGGCCACTAGAGGGTGATATACAAGCAGAAAAGGGCAATGCTTGAAATGACCTCTGGTGAAAGTAAAAGAAGAAAGTGTCAAAGCAAGACTGCAATAGAACTTTGAGAAGACTACTGTGGTTAACTACAGAAGAATAACATAAATTAAATGCTGGCTATGAAGAAATCAAAATTACTAAATGTGAAAGTGAAATAAGAAAGAGAGAAAGATGAGAGTGAGCCATCTCCTCAAATACAGTGGACCTTCTACTTACGGAATTAATCCGTATTGGAATGGTGGCTGCAAGTCGAAAAGTCTGTAGGTCGAATCTCCATTGACCTACAATGCATTGAAAACCGATTAATCCCATAACCGGCGGTTTTTATTCTATTTTTGTTCCATTTTGGTTTTTTTTCTGGTCTGTATGTCGATTCTCCGGCTGCAATTCGAATCTAAATTTTGCATCCAGAGAAGTCTGTAACTCGAAAAGTCTGTAAGTCGAGCCGTCTGTAAGTTGAGGGTCCACTGTAGAAGTCTGTTTAGTGGAGGAAGGAAGAGGGGAAAAGGAGGAGGAGTTAACTCTACCAATGTGGGGGGAGGATATAAAAGATCAGGGAAGAGGGGGAGAGTTCAGTATATTCAGGGGAAAGAGGGGAAAAAGCAGAGAGAGAGAAAAAGGTGAACAGAGATATGAAAGAGTATGTGGGTTATTAGAAGATTTCCCTAATTTGAAGGTAGGAGGATTACTATCTGATCCTGACTTGTCAAAGGGAAAGGGAATAGTGACAGCGGCACTAGAATGGACAGTTGTCGTTTTTCCGTGGGGACCAGGTCACTTGAGGAAGGTAATCTGACCAGACCAATCTTTCAGCCAACCACCACTGGAGGGAGATTGGGCCAGACACCCTTGTTACGGGACAATTTGCAGGGCTTGGGGTGCTCCAATGAGGAAACCCACCGACTGGGACAATTCGGGACCAGCCCCTCAATGAACCTTGCCAGTTTACAGACGGAGTCCTCGTCTTCATACTTTGGACAGTTGCCAGATCTCACTTCTTATGAACCTATAGAAATCGTTGTGGAACCACCAAATGTTAAACCAAATACATCTGTTAATATTTTAAAAGAGGCTCAGCTGTCATTTCCTGCCAAAAGAGAGGAGCTGCTTCAAATTTCTAATGAACCCAGTCACACTAAAGATTTTCTATATCTTGGTTCAATCATCAGTCCAAACAGAGAGTGCAGCTAGAAAATCAGAAGAAGACTGAGACTGGGAGGGGCAGCTAGAAAAAAATGCTTAAGGGTAGTGATATGTCACTAGAGACTAAGCCCAGTGTTCTCAATCGCTGTGTGCAGATATGAAAGCTGGACAGTGAAGAAAGCTGACAAAAGAAATAAAAAGAATTCAATTGAAATGTGTTGGTGGAGAGATTTACATATACAATGGACTGCCAGAAAAAAGTGTGTGGTAAATCAAGTGTGAACTCTAGCAAAAATGCATAAACAGATGCTGTCATACTTTGAGCATACCTTGATAAGACCTAGCTCACAGGAAAACACAGTAATATTGGGAGAAGTTGAAAGCACCAGGGAAAAAGGATATGAAATAGATTGCTTCAGTAAAGAAAGCTGTGGCCTTGAGTTTATAAGCAGAGTCATCAATGGTAGGATCTTTTGGAAGCCATTGATTCATAGCGTTAACAGAAGTCAGATGCTGCTTGACATATTGGCAAGTAACAACCAAAGGGCATGACGGGGGGCCTTCAGTTTAATTTGTTTTGTATGTTAAACCCATTTTTCACTTAACAAAACTCCATTGTGGTAACTGTTAGAGTACATGATCACTGCATTATAGTAATTATAGTAACAGTAATGATAAGAATGCAAATTACAGTGGTGCCTCACTTAACGAGCGCACCGTTTAACGATGAATCTGCATAGCGATCTATTTTTTTAGATTGCTAATGTGATCACATTGCGATGTTCTGAATTAGATCACTAATGTGATCACATTGCGATGTTCTGATCTTCGCATTGCGATGTTTTTTTAAACAGCTGATCGGCGGTTCCAAAATGACCGCCGGGTGCCCAAAATGGCCACCACAAGTGTTTTCGCGCCCTGCCCTCGCTTACCGAGGGCACGAAAATGGCAGCGCTATAGAGGAACTTCGCTGAACGGTGAGTTTGGGAGCCATAGGAATGCATTAAACAAAGTTTAATGCGTTCCTATGACTTTTTCCATTCCGTTTAGCGATGTTTCTGCATAGCGACGATTAATCCGGAACGGATTAACATCGCTATGCGGGGCACCACTGTAGTTCCATGCACCTCACCTTCTTGTGTGCCTGGTGTGTACGCTGCTGAAAACCTGAGAGATGGCCCTCAGCCCCATCGAGATCACCTGCCTCTGCTGCACAATATATCTGCGGGGCTCAGTGGTGTCACTTCAGCCATAGCTATGCTCAGCCTTTGTTTGTGGTGCCAGTGTAGAAATGCTTCTCCAGGACCCACTTCTACAGAGTGGAGCTATAGACAGTGAGTTACCTCTGTCCAGTTACAGAATGATCAGTGGACTCTTAAGTCTTGTATCATTAGAATTCAGAGCTCAGAAATTAGCAGCTAGAAGGTTATAATTTGGAGCCACACTACTATACAGCTGTTTTAAAATAGAAACTTCTCACTGCAATTTGATTTCTTCATCCTAAACTTCATTTTGTGTGTTTTGCCCATAGAACTTTGGATGTTTTGCTCTGACTGAAGTAAGCCATGGCAGCAATACCAAGAATATGCGGACAACTGCTACATATGATCCAACTACACAGGTATATGTTCAACTAGATGTGGTGTTTAATAATTTTGTTCACATTTTATTAAAATAGCAGTTTGAGTCCCAGACACTCTGATCTTTTTTGTATCACCCACCTGCAGAAATGTTCAGTTCCTTTGGTTCTTAACAGTCAGGCAGGCTTTAATGGTTCTCAAAATATGTGCGAATTATTTGTGAAGATTCTTCTATGAATATATTTGTTTTCTTTCATTCTGTTTTGTTGACAGTATAACATAGAAATGATCAACATGAATGTTGAAAGTGCATGTGTAGTGTTATACAAGACTTATGTGTTTCTCTTACAAATGTTGTAGGAATTTGTTATTCACTCACCTGATTTTGAAGCTGCCAAGTTTTGGGTTGGCAACATGGGGAAAATGGCAACACACGCAGTTGTCTATGCACAGTTGTACACTCCAGATGGGCAGTGCCATGGATTACATTCTTTCATTGTACAGGTGAGCATGGATCAGTGTTATTGACTTGCTAGAATTCAAGGATAAGCAGATGCCTTTAAAATTAAATTTCTAACGTGATTGCATATCATAATATTGTAGTTAAATGCCATATACAGTGGTGCCCCACATAGCGACGTTAATCCGTTCCAGGATTAACGTCGCTATCCGGATTCGTCGCTATGTGGAGGGGGAAACCCCATAGGAACGCATTAAACTTTGTTTAATGCATTCCTGTGGGGGAAAAACTCACCGGTAAGTGAAGATTCCCCCATCTGGCCGCCATTTTCGCTGCCCGGTAAGCGAGGGCAGGGCGCGAAAACGCTGCAGGTGGCCATTTTGCTGATCCGGTGGCCATTTTGGAACTGTCGATCAGCTGTTTTCTGGACATTGCAATGTGAAGATCGGTAAGCGAAACGCTTACCGATCATCGCAATGCGATTTTTGCCCATTCAAAACATCGCAGTGTGATCGCATTAGCGATCACAAAAACGCATCGCTATGCGGATTCGTCGTTAAACGGTGCGCTCGTTATGCGAGGCACCACTGTAATTGAGTTGTGTATCCCTGATAACAGCATGTCATAGTAAGAGTCAGTTTTTGTGGGGTCGGGGCAGAAGGGGGGAATAAAAGTGCCTCCTCTTCCCCGGCTTTAGGAGGAAAGAGGGACTGGCCCGGCCCCATTTCCCTGGCTCTGAACCGCTGCCCCCAGAACCCGGGACCAGCCTCCCCTCCAGTGGAGGCAAGCAAGCAAGTGCACTAACTCCAGACCACTCATTTCCGTTTCCTCCAGGTTCCTCTCTTGCACCTTCCGTCCTGCCTTATTCGGTCCAGCGGAAGCAATCATTCACAAGCCAGATTGATTGCCCAGGGCTGTTCTAAAGCCCTAAACAATCGAGCTGGCTTATCTCTGATCTCTGAAATAATGAAGTGCCCTGCCGCAGCCAGGGAAGTAACAGGGAGAGGTGGCTTGTTCGGCTGCAGGGGGTGGGGGTGGAGATACAAAAGTCAGACACAGTCATGGAGGGACTGAGAGGCACCTTGCAAGATGGGGGAGTGGAAGCTGGAGCCTCTCGCTGGCGGCGGCTGTGTCTTGGGGTGAGGGGGAAGGAACAGCTTGAGCTATGGCGCTTGGCCAGTGGCAGGGCAGGGGCCGGTGCCAGGACAAGTCGTGTTGTGGGGGTGTTTGTATGGCTCTGCGCGCAGGGCTCCCGCCAACTCCCCAAGTTGCCCCTTTCCCTCCTGTCACTCGTGAAGGGGAGGGCGGGCCTCTTGGCCTCTCTGCCATGACCTCCTGCCACCTCCGGGCAGGGCTCGCCTCTTTCCTCGCTGACGGCAGCCCTGCCACTGTAACTTTCACCTGGGCAGCCGAGGGGCCCGGCGTGGGTGCCGCTGCAGTAGCGGCCACAATGGGAGTTGCCAGAGCCAAAGCAGCAGCACTCCTCCTCCCCTCCCCCACATACGCCGCTTTTTTTTTTTTTTGCGCTGCTGCTACCGCTCCTTAAACTTGCATATCAAGGTGGGGGACACAAACTATCATCCGGCGGGCCACAGTTGGCCGGGGAGCCGTGTGTTTGAGACCCCTAGTTTAGAAGGTGTTCCCTCTCCCCCTCCCTCCTTTCCTGCCCTTTTTTTGACCTAAGTTCATCTTAGGTCAACAGAAGAAAAATTCTGCCCCTAGTGGTCGAGTATGGGTTAACTGGCTTTGCATTAGTTCTTATGGGAACTAATGTTTCAACTTACTTAAGAATGGTGCCTCTACATAAGAACGAAAAACAGCCAGAACAGATTAAATGGTTTTGAATGCATTCTTATGGGAAATGGTGCTTTGACTTAATGAAAGTTTTGCGTTACGGCCACTGTTCCAATACGGATTAATTTCGTAAGTCGAGGCACCACTGTATCTTCAAAATAATTTGCTTCCAATATTCCTAACTTTGAACTCACATGTTAATTTGTCATTGATAGCCATATTCCACATTTCTTTAAAGCAATCCTCAAAATTTTTATTACAGATTCGAGATAAAAAAACACTTCTTCCAATGCCAGGAGTGCTGGTTGGTGATATAGGCAGGAAACTTGGACAGAATGGTCTGGATAATGGGTGAGTACACCAAAATGCCTCATCTGATCTGGAGCCCATAAAGTAATGTTTAGATGTTATAGGTCACTTCTGTCAGCTGCTAGAATAAAAATCCTTGGTTTGCATACATTAAAATAGAAGATCATTTGGGGCAAATCTAGTCCAGTCTAAAGTGATTCAACAGCAGTGCTAGAAAATGATTTGCTACTACATGAAAGAGCAGAAAAACTTTTAGGATACCACACTCCCTTTTCTTTATCAAGGAATTATTATAAAACCCATGTATATACATTGTGTGTCTCTCTTCTCACCTCAAGGCCCCATTACTATGAAATCAGCTGTCCTCCCTGGTACATAGTCACTGTAGGGAGAACTGTTTAGAAAGCTGTGTGATTGTTGTTTTTCTACTGCATCCCTCTTAGAGATAGCTTCAAAGTAGTACTTCTTTTATTTTCGTTTTGCAAATACAACAAAAATGAATGAGGATATTCTATTTTAAAATATTTTGTTTCTGTATGGATAAGAGGAAGTTATTGCATCATATTAGTAAGTTAAAAAAGCATAGCATGGGACTGTGAAGAAAAGGAGAATAATGGGCACAGATGTTCAAAATAACACAATTAGGTCAATAACTCTGTTTCATTCTTCTGCATATGGAAAGACTAAGAGCAAATCGTAGGATAAATACAATCCTAGGGTTAAAAGTTAATAGGACATTTAAAGCTTTTACAAATTCACTTAGAACCAACAAGCAGGGAACTGGCAAATTAAGCTACTTACCTTAATGGTAAAGGTTAATATAAGCTCTCTGTCTTTTCAGCTTTTCTAGCCTGCAGTCTAGAAGAGTAAATGCTACAGTCAAAGACAACTGTGGTGAGAAGCAGCTACCTCATTGTACACTGAGAGAGAGTGGCTCATACAGTTAGTGGCAGTCTGTATATGAGGAGAAGAATTATGGCAGAGTTCAAGACGTAGAAAGATGCAAACCTGTGGGTAGAGGGGGGAAGTGTCACTATAAAGGAAAATATCAGTCAGAAAGTGATGAGAGGATTAGTTCTAAGTTTTGTGCTATGAAATCACATCTCACTCTCTCTCTCTCTCACACACACACACACACACACACACACACACACACACACACACACACACACACACACACACACACACACACACACACACACACACACACACACACACACACACACACACACACACACACACACACACACACACACACACGTCATACACTGCAGTTCTACAGGATTCAGTTCACAAATCACAGTCAAGGTCCATATAAATCTGGCTAGAGTTCGTTTCATCCCACACCACCAACCAACAGATTGTGTGTGCTGGCTCTGCCAGCTTTATTCCTAGATCTACCAATCCAGAGATTCTTCTCTCAGCTGTTCTAATCAGCCCAGCTGTATTAGCTCTGATTATACATGTGTCTGCTGCTCCGATCCTGTTAAATACTTATAGAATTGCATTCAATAATTTCCTCGGGTTGCCCAAAACCTGTCAATTGCCACATTCCCCAGTATGTTTCCATGGCTGAGCATGGATTTGAACCCAGGTTTTCTGAATCCTACTCTGGCACTCTATACACAAAACCACACTGCCTCTCAATAATAGTAAGTTCTGCATAACATGAATAAACCTGAATGAAATCATGTTTTACAGCAGGTACACTCCATTGAAATGAATGCATTAAATCTTGAAAATGACAAGCAGTGCAGAGAAATCTAAAACTGATGTTGATATATAGTCTGAATAATATTTTTCACTTGTTACATAATATTCAAAATGGTAGCGCTTTCTGGGTAAAGAATTCCTTAATATACAGTTAGTTAGGCATCCTTCACTCTTGAAAGACTATGGTAACGTGCTCTGTATGGAGGACTTGGAAAAGCATCTAGTGTGGCTGAGAAGGCCAATTCAAGAGTGACAATCCCTTCCGCACTGAAAACAAACACAATCTGTCCCTTGTCCAGCTCCCTGGTTTTGCTGGTTTTGGGACTGCCTCTTTGCCTCGGCCTGCTGGACAAGGGTCTCTTCAAATTGGGAGAGGCCGTGATGCAACGCCTGCCTCCAGGCTGAATGCTCAGATGTCAGGGTTTCCCATCTGTTGAGGTCCATTCCTAAGGCCTTCAGATCCTGCTTGCAGATGTCCTTGTATCACAGCTGTGGTCTTCCTCTGGGGTGATTTCCCTGCACTAATTCTCCATACAGGAGATCTTTTGGAATCCAACCATCAGCCATTCTCATGACATGCCCAAGCCAACGTAGACCTCGCTGTTTCAGTAATGTATACATGCTAAAAATTCCAGCTCGTTCTAGGACTACTCTATTTGTAACTTTGTCCTGTCAGGTGATAACAAAAATGCGTTGGAGGCAACACATATGGAAGGTGTTCAGCTTCCTCTCCTGTCGTGCATGAAGGGTCCAGGACTCAGAGCAGTACAGGAGTGTGCTCAGAACACAGGCTCTATAGACCTGGATCTTGGTATATGTCCTCAGCTTCTTATTGAGCCATACTCTCTTAGTCAGTCTAGAGAACATGGTAGTTGCTTTGCCAATGTGTTTATCCAGCTCGTCATCTAGGGAGAGAGTGTCAGAAATCATTGGGCCAAGGTACACAAAGTCATGAGCAACCTCCAATTCTTGTGTGGAGATGGTAATAGAGGGAGGTGAGTCCAGGGAATATGGTGTTGGCTTTGCAGTCAGAAATACTCTTCTGAGATCCATTGTTCCACCTACTGTGGGAAGTGAAAGAATCCTGTCTCTGCAGCTCCACTCATCAGTGGGACTGGTCACCCTCATTACTGCATATGCATCAACACTGTCATCCACTACAGAAGTGAAAGAGAAATTCTATGACGATCTGGCAGCTACTATCAAAAAAGTCCTTGAAAGACAGCCACTGTTCATTCTTGGAGACTTTAATGCTAGAGTTGGTGCTGATCACAATTCTTGGCCCACTTGTCTAGGCTCTTTTGGCATTGGAAAGATGATCAAAAATGGCCAATGCATGCTGGAGATTTGCTGTTATTATAGTCTTAGTGTCAGCAACATGTTTTTTAATATGAAGCTTCAACACAGAGTTTCTTGGAGACATCCAAGATCCAAACATTGGCGTCACTAGACGTTCTAGCCTTCCTCGTATTATAATCACACACAGTTATCAGAGTGCTGATTGCGATATTGATCACTCCCTGGTGTGTAGTAGAGTAAAACTGCGAACAAAGAGATTGTATCACATGAAAAAGGAAGGAAGACCACGTATTGACATCAGCAAGACTCACGATCAAAGAAAAGTGGAGGAATTTGCCTAAGCACTTGAGGAAACCCTTCCAGGCCCAGCTGATGCAAGTGCACCTGAACGATGGGAACATTTCAAGAACGCTGTGTATAATACCGCCTTGTCCACATTTGGCAAGAAGACCAAAAAGACGGCTGACTGGTTTGAAGCCCATTCAGAGGAGTTGATGCCAACCATCGAGGACAAGAGGAGAGCTCTAGAAGCATAAAAAGCCTGTCCTAGTGAGTACAACTTGCAAGCTCTTCGAGCTGCTCATAGCCAAGTCCAACAGGCTGCCAGGAGATGTTCCAACGATTATTGGCTTTAGCTCTGCTTTCAAATACAGATAGCAGCGGACACAGGTAACATCAAAGGAATGTATGACGATATCAAGCAGGCTTTAAGTCCAATACAGAAGAAATATGCTCCCTTGAAATCTGCTACGGGGCGTGATCATCCAGGACCAAGCACAGCAGATGGACCGCTGGGTGCAGCACTACTCTGAGCTATATTCCAGAGAGAATGTAGTAACCAAAGAAGCATTAAATAATATTGAGTGCCTGCCTGTCTTGGAAGAGTTGGACAGCGAACCAACCTTAGCAAAAATAAAAGCGGCTTTGCATTCCCTTGCCTCCAGCAAGGCACCTGGAAAGGATAGCATCCCTAATGAAGTGCTGTAAAGAGATCATCACCACTGAACTGTATGAAGTCTTTTGTCTTTGCTGGAGGGAAGGCGGAGTACCAAAGGACATGAAGGATGCAAACATTGTCACATTGTAGAAGAACAAAGGAGACAGGGGCAACTTTAATAAATACCATGGCATCTCTCTTCTCAGTGTTGTAGGGAAGCTGCTTGCCCATGTCGTGCTGAAGATGCTCCAGGTGATTGCAGAAAGAGTCTATCCAGAATCACAGTGTGGATTTTGAGGTAATAGATCCACCACTGACATGGTATTCTCCCTCAGACAGTTGCAGGAGAAATGCAGGGAACAACAACAGCCACTCTTTGTGGCCTTCATAGATCTCACAAAGGCCTTCAATTTGGTTAGCAGGGATGGCCTTTAAAAATACTTTCCAAGATTGGATGTCCACCTCGACTCCTTAACATCATCAGGTCCTTTCATGAGGAAATGAAGGGCACTGTAGTTTTTGATGGCTCAACATCAGATCCCTTTGACATCCGAAGCGGAGTGAAACAGGGCTGTGTCCTCATGCTGACTCTGATTGGGATCTTTTTTGCTTTCATGCTGAAGCACGCCTTTGGAACTGCAACAGAAGGTGTCTATCTCTGGACTAGATCAGACAGAAAGCTCTTTAATCTCTCTAGATTGAAAGCGAGGACTAAAGTCCAACTGAAATGCATGCGGGACTTCCTCTTTGCCGATGATGCAGCCATTGTTGCCCACTTTGCTGAAGACCTCCAACAACTCATGAATTGTTTTAGAATATACAAAGATATCATAAATCCCATCATTAATAAGGAACAAAGTTTCTGTAAATGTTCTATCTAGACATGGGGGTATTTGTGCACGAATATGAATACCCTTATCTCTAGTTCTGTCAATATCGATCTTCTAAAAATTTCTAAAACCCGTAAAAGATAATGGAACATGGGAGAATTTGTTACCCAGCATATGCAGGCACATACTTTCAGTACAACAGTGTGTGTTTCCATGTAAGGTGAAGATTATGTAATAGGAAGATAAAGTATATATTCAATGTATTCTCTCCATAACATCTTCATTTATCAATTGTTGCAATAGTAGAACTGCTGGATAGCTCAGTAGTTTAGGTGGCAAAATTATGTATATTCATTTTTTTTTCAAAAAGCACTTCAGGATTTAGATCTGAACTGCATAATAAGAGCTTAGCTGCAAGGTTTTGCCCAATAGCAAAAGTGGCTCAATACAGTTTTACTGAGGAGACATAACAATCAAATAAGATTAAATGCTTTTGGAACACCTGAGTCCTTTGTTGACACCAAAATGTCTAATCCTTTCTGTCCGTGCTGTAGTTCCATTTCTAAAACTCCTGTTAGCATTGCTAGGGAAACTTCTTTTGGTACCCGTCCCGCTGAGAGTTAAGAGCAGCTGGGAGGGGGATTTTCATCAAAACTGTGTTTTGATTATGATGTGTTGTAATTGTGGAGCACTGCTGTCACTATTTGGAAAGGAAAAACAGGCATACCTTCATGTCTTTAATATTATAGCTCTTCTGGCTCTGAGAAGTGAATGACTGTGTGTATGGATGCAGTCTTTGCTTTAAACAGTACAGCAGATGGCAGATGTTTGAGTTCAATTCTTTTGACTTGGCAGGTTTGCCATGTTTCACCATGTCAGGATCCCCAAGGAGAACTTGCTGAACCAAACTGGAGATGTCACAGCTGCGGGGACCTACACAAGTACATTCAAGGTATTGGCTGCATGCGTAGTGTGTGTTGTACACAAGCTTAATCGTGATTCCTTTGAGTCATTAATCCTTTTAGCACTTCCACACATTCCCTTCAGATAATTTTCAGTAGCAGTTATTGTGGTATAGGAAGATTAAAAACCTGAAACAAAATCCTCTGAATGAAACAGTTGGGTGTACAAGCAAGAACTTCTTCATATAAAATATTGTTAAAAGGCGTTAAATGAAAGCTGTTTTATTTCTACTGTCTCACTTCTCCAGGATCGCAAGCAGCGGTTAGGAGCATCCCTTGGTGCTTTGTCCAATGGAAGAGTTATGATTATTTCCATGTCTGTAGTAAATTTGAAGCTTGCCATATCAATAGCTGTTCGTTTCTCAGCTACCCGGCGTCAATTTGGACCAATAGATGATGAAGAAATACCAGTTCTGGAATACCAAATGCAGGTGAAAATGTGGATCTCTGTTAAGCTATAAAGTAATAAATTATAACTTGTCAAACATGTAATGTAGCATCTAATTTGGAACTACAGACCTGTGTTGCTGTTCCATTTTTAATACTCCTTTTCATGGTGGTTTAATTTCAAATGCCATTAAATTTATCTATATTAATTGCTGTTTTAGTAAACTAAACTTTAGAAATATTTCTTGAAATATCTTTGAACCCATTCAGGAGCAAATATAACAATTTACTGAAACTGGATGGCACAAGTGAGAGCAACAACTGGCAGGATTGCAGGAGCGGAAGAGTTTTAGCTGAACACAGTTCCCAGTATCAGAGTGAGGGATGACTTTTCCCCCCTCAGAAATTGTATTGCGAATGTCTACATTGTTGTTTTTGTTTGTTTGTTTGTTTTAGCACTTTTAAAAAGTTTAAAATAGATATGAGCAGGAGACTATTGTCCTGCTTTCTCCTTTGTTGTGTAACTTGTTACCAGGGACTTATGCTAACGTTGGTTAAAATATGCAAGGTAATATACATGTTTTGGAATGATGAGGCCAGAATGAAAAACAACTACAGTGGTACCTTGCAAGACGAATGCCTCAGGCAACAAAAAACTCACAAGACGAAAGCGTCTTGCAAGTTTTTAGGTGCCCTGCAAGACGATATTTTAGTCTTGCGAGGTACATTTTCCCATAGGAATGCATTAATTAAATTTCAGTGCATTTTTATGGGAAAACACGCCTCACACAACGAAAATTTCACAAGACGACAGGACTCACGAAACTAATTATTTTCGTCTTACGAGGCACCACTGTATATAGAATTTGAGCCGTCATGGAAGAAGGGTTCTGAAAATTACCCTTTTTTGAAGAATGAGGAAACATCTCTTTTCATGTTCTAAGAAAATGAACATATAGTTGAGCTGGATCAATTCTTGCTGATACACATTTTCTTTTAATTCCAGCAATGGCGCTTGCTTCCTTATTTAGCAGCCACATATGTATTAGACCATTTCTCCAGGACATTGTTCATTAACTCTATGGAGTTCTACATCGGTGTCCTCATGAAGGACAAAAGTCCACAGCAGGTGAGAAGCCCGTCACTAACTCACTGTAATAAGCCATTGCACGATGCTTGAGTGGGCCTCCTCCTTGGACTGGCAAGATCCAAGAGTAGCTGTATGTAAAAGTGCCCATATTCTGCTCTTACTTATGGGATTCCCCTAAACTCCTTCATAGCCCAGAATATGGAATGGTCATGCTCCTAATTTCAAAAGAGGAAAGCATTGGCTATCTTCCCAGGTGCTCTGCCCCCCACATTTTTTGGAAAACTTTTAACTGACTTCCCTTCATTTTCCCCCTTCATATATAAGCTTCTTCTTGTTATGTTCAAATATCTCCATGGCCTTCTATAGCCATCTGACCCTCTTTCTCTGTATGCTTGTCTGTCAGCACCAAGCGTTTGCTTGTCCTAAGCTTTGTTTTGTCTTTCCTGTCTGCATCTGTTTTATTTATTTCTTTGCTGTACCTCTATTCTGCCTTTTCTCCTGTGAGCTCAAGGCAGTGCTCTGGACTCTCCTCATCTCTTTGCACCAACAAGTCTGTGGGGTAAGTGAGACTGGGAGCATGTGACTGGATGAAGGCCAGCCAGTGAATTTCATGGCCGTGTGGGGATTTCAGACCAGGTCTCCCAGGTTCTAGTCCAATACTCTGAGCACTACACCACATTGGCGTGCAGATACCTGTCCCAGGAGTGCCTTTCCACCCCAAGACTTGAGTGTTTCCGTTTCAGTTTATAGTAGAGCATCCTCTTGAAGTACACCTGTCTGCCCTAGCACATTCTGATACCCCCTCTTTTTTCTTCCTTTTTCCATATGCCTTCTCTTTCTTCATAAAGATGTTTAGATTATAAGCATTAAAAACAGTTATTTAAAAAAAATTATTTACAGCACCTAGAAATATAATTTTGCATTTATATTAGTTTCACAGTCAACTTCAGAAGAGCTTTTTTAAGAATGTGAAACACTAAATTATGCAAATATAACTACTGCAAATCAAACTGGATGTTAGGAGGAATGTGTAATCCTTACAATTAACTCATGAATCTCTTCAGTGATGTGTATCTTTGTAATTAGATTTGCAAATTGAGCTGGTATTAGCTTCCTCTGACTATAAAGCACATTGAGTGCAAGTTGCTGAGTCTGCTATGAAAAAAGATACTTTTCAGCCACTTGTGGAAGCATGTCTTCCAAATGTGCTAAACATTTCATTTCCTTTGCTCCTGTGTGCCTGGGGTTTCTGTTGTGGTTGTTATGTGCCATCAAATCACAGCTGACTCATAGCAACTGAACTCCTTTATGCTGAACTCTCCCTTCAGTGTGGGATTACTGGTTTGACAGATTTTTTTTTTAAAAAAATGCATGTTACTGATTATTGAATGTTGTGTTCTTTACTCATTGATCCCTCCTTTCCCACAAGGCTGAACTTGGCCGTGAGATACATGCCTTATCTACTTCAGGAAAGCCGCTGGCCTCTTGGCTTGCACAACAAGGAACTCAAGAATGTCGAGAAGCTTGTGGGGGACATGGCTATCTAGCCAGTAAGTTTATTACTTAGTCATCTGTGTGCCTAAATTAACTCTTTGTCTAGTTCTATCAAAGCTGAAAGTGTTTTGATTCTGGTGACTTTCCTATTTGCCTTTGACTTTTTTGTTTATTCCTACTCTGCCAGCGCCTACTCCACCACCTCCTGTGGCAGGAAAAGGAAATGTTGCTGCTCACAGGAAGTGAGGAGGAGGATGGTTTTGACTTTTTGAGTCCTTTCTTCCCATAATGCCGTGGCCCTGAGGCCCCTTGGAGACAAGGCATTGTTCACATATCAACTGAAGAACAGCTGAGTCATGCAGGTAGTCAGGGCAAGTAAGAGAGCGGAGACAGTGAAAATCAGTTCTGTTGTCATGCCAGTTCTCTGCCATCTGAGACAGTTGCTTTCATCCAACTAATGATTAGGCCCGTCTTTCTTTCCTAAGTTCCATTGAGAAACTTGTCCAGCTGCTAAGATTATAATTAGAAAGTTTGCTTGGGAGTGACCTTAACAAGCAGAAATTAGCTAGGCTGTGTCTGATGAAAATGTCTCCTCAGTTACAGCACTCTGTTTATGCAACTTTATCCCCAGTGAGATGCAATTAGTACCAGTCTTAATAGAAAAATTGCAGAGATTGCCCATCCCAGCTATATCATAGAACTGTAGAGGTGAGGACCACAGTGGCCATCTAGACCAACTCCTTGCCGGTACAGTATTCCAAAGTCCAACCTCTGTTTTAAAAAGTCAACCGAAGAGGGTCCACTACCACTGTTGAACAGCTTTTTCCATCAGAAAAAATTTTCCTACACCTATCAGTTTGGTATTTATAGATGTAATGAGCATCCCTTCTACTCTTCCATCCAAGTCATTTATAAAAATGCTCAATGACATTGAACAGAACTCTGTAGCACCCACTTTATATTCCTGTTCAGGCCAATGAGAATCATTGGTGACCACTCACAGGATATAATCCAACAGTCAGCTACAAATCCATCTAATGTACCCATGCTAGCTCTTAATAATCACACCATTCTTTTCTGCATGCTCAAAGACCAACCCTTTAATAAATTGCTCTAGGAAAATTCCTGGTATTGGCCTGGACTGATGTCTGACTCAGTGATCCTTGGAGATATTGCAGCTTCACAGGTCTATGATTCTGTGTTTCTTACATTCTTACTGCAGCAGTTTAGTAATATGAGATGCATTGATTATATAACATGCAAGCACAAAACTAAGGGCCACTGTTTGCAAATCGTATATTGTATACTGTATACTGTCAAAGGGTTACTTCTCACAGATTTTCCTAAGACATTTTATAAAATCCTTTAGTCATAAGGACAGCTTGTTGGCATGAAACCATTTTGCCACATGTGTATGTGTTTTTTTTAAGTGAATCGCCTGGGTGATATCCGTAATGACAATGACCCAAACTGTACTTACGAAGGAGACAATAATGTTCTGCTACAGCAAACAAGCAACTACTTACTAGGATGGATGAATGGCAAACACCAAGGTTAGTGTATGGAGCTTGTGTCTGCACTGATTAAAGGAAGGTGGACTAGGCATGATAGAAGGTATATGTTTGGATTTTCAGCATCTGTGTATCCTTTTCTGTAATTTCTGTTAATTCTCACCCTGTGCGGCATTCACTTCCCCATGTGCAGGGTAGAACTACTTGTGGGGAATTACACAAAAGCTCCATCCCCAGATGTCAGCCAGCACCACTTCAGATGCATGTAAATCTATAGTTTGGTTGAACATGTTTATAGAGCTCCTGTCATCTGCAACCCTGGTAAGGTCCCGTTTCTGATGAAGGGAGTTTCTCGGAGCCTTGTGCTACCTTTTGTTTTCAGCATAAAACAGTCTGGAGTGGTGATGGCTGTGCAGTCACATTATATGCCTGCCCATATCTCTAGATCCAGTTTTGCCCTACTCTTGACTAAACAAATGTCTTCATAAAGGCTTATGTGATTCAGTCCTGGACTTAACAGTCTTAACTGTAGCATCTTGCTATAGCAAACTCCCTGTCACAGCCTAATTATGCTAGAAATTATTGGTACACCAGGCCAGGCTGCAAGGTTTCTCCTTTGTCATTGTTTCTGCTAAGATGCTGTCTGTTGCTTAGTTGTAAGTCTTTGACAATTCTTGGTGTTGTTTTGGGTCACAATGGTTTTCCTTAAGTTCTTTGTTTAAATTTGTTGAGCTCGAAAGATAGAGTTGGGTGTCATTAGGAGTCAGTTCATTGTTATTAATTACCTGGATCAAGGGATACATGAGATGTTAATCACATTTGCGAATGACACAAAATTGGGTGGAATAGCTAGTACCCTGGAAGACAGAAACAAAATTCAGAATGATCTGGATAGGCTTGGGCGTGAGCTGAAAACAGAATGAAATTCAGCAGATATAAATACAAAGTACTGCACCTAGGAAAAAGAAACCAAACACACAGTTAAAAAGATGACGGATACCTGGCTCAGCAATACTGCAAGTGAGAAGGATCTTGGAATCATCATAAATCACAAGCTGAAAATGAGGCAACAGTGTGATATGGCTTTAAAGAAAAAGCTATTTTAGGCCGCAGTAACAGAAGTATAGTTTCCAAATCCTGAGAGGTACTAGTTCCACTGTACAGTGGTGCTCGCAAGACGATTTTAATTTCGTTCCACGAGAATCATCATCTTGCGAAAAAAATCGTCTTGCAAAATGCATTTTCCCATAGGAATGCATTGAAATCTAATTAATGCGTTCCTATGGGCAAAAAAAGTCAGAACAAAGTCAAATTTGGGTTACAAAGGGTTTATTAAGTGCTCTTTAAAGTCATAAATACTGTGCAGGTGATTTCAAAAATTGCAATCAATAAACTTTAATTTTATTAATATCATAGAAAAACATTTAAAAATCAACAAACATGAGGCAGGCACATCTGCTTTCATTGAAACTGAACAGAAACAGTCGCTAACAGTCATTGGATTGTGCAAAACTCTTCAGAAAGTGCATAAACATACAGAAACCAACATTACAGAAACTTTTTACATTTCACATTTTAAAGTGAACAAGTGAGTCTCTAAACCACCAGGACCAGTGTTTTAATTCAGGAAACTGGAGGCAGACAGAACTGTCCCCACATCACAGCAGCAGTCTTCTAGGAGGACGAGGAGGAGGAAGAAGGCAACCGTTGGTAGAAGCAGCAGGTTCCTCTTCCTGTCTAGGCCTCTTTGTGAGGAACCTCTCTATAGTCAGCTGCTTCTGCTGCCTTTTCAGCATCCCTCTGAAAGGGGATATGGCCCTTGCGTCAAACATGTTAGCAAGGTTACGTGCCACATCCTTGTCCGGATGGAATCGCTGTGCTACAGTCTGCACGTTTTGCCACTGATCTAAGAGCTCCTTCAGTTCCCTGGTGGGCAGCTGTTCCTCCCCTGGCTCTTCTTCCTGCTCCTCCGTAGCCTCTGCCTGCAGCTCAACCAGCTCCTGGGTGGACAGCTCCTGGTCATGGCCCTCCACCAGTTAGTTCACAGATGTCCTCCTCCTCTGTGACCTCAAGGCCCATGTTCCTCCCTAAGGCCACAATGTCCTCCATCACTGTTGACTCTGGTGGAGGCGCAGAAACACCAGAGTCACTTGTTGCCACACAGTCTGGCCACAGGTTGCGCCAAGCAGAATTAAGATTTCTCCGGCTGATCCCATCCCAGGCTATGGTGATTAACTTCAGAAGGTTACAATATCAAAATGTTCCCCCCAGAAATCACTCAGGGTGAGGATGGTGGAATCGGTCACCTCAAAGCAGTGCCTGAAAAGCTCCTTGGTGTACCTTCTCTTGAAATTTGCAATCACCTACTGATCCATTGGCTGGAGTACCACGGTGGTGTTAGTTGGAAGAAACATGATTTTAATGAAATTGAACTCCTCCAACAAATCTTCCTCAAGGCTTGGAGGATGAGCTGGAGCATTGTCCATGAGGTGCAGGGCCTTCAGTGGCAGGTCATTGTCCAGCAGGTACCACTTGACAGCAGGGCCAAAAGCAAGATTGACCCAGTTCACAAACAGGACGTGTGTGACCCAAGCCTTAGCATTGGATCACCACAGCATGCGCAGCTGGCCTTTGTTCACCTTGTGCTTCTTGAAAGCCCATGGATTCTCCGAGTGGTACACCAGCAAGGGCTTTATCTTCAGGTCCCCGCTGGCGTTGGCACAGAAGAGGAGGGTCAGACAGTCCTTCATGGGCTTGTGGCCAGGCAGCGTGCTCTCCTCTTGAGTGAGGAAGGTCCTTTTGGGCATCCTCTTTCAAAATAGCCCTGTCTCATCACAGTTGAAGACCTGCTGTGGAAGGTAGCCCTGTGTTGTCACGACCTCCAGGAACTCTGTGGCGAAGTCCTCAGCTGCAGGAATATCGGAACTGGCAGCCTCTCCATGCCTGACCACACTGTGGATTCCAGATCTGGTTTTGAAGCATTCAAACCAACCTCTGCTTGCCTTGAATTCTTCTGGCTCGGCTGAGGTTCCTAGCTCTTGCTGCACGAGGTCTGCATACAAGGCCTTGGCCTTCTCACAAATGACAGCCTCAGTCACTGTGTCCCCTGCACGCTGCTTCTCTTGCATCCAGATGAGCAGCAACTTCTCCACCTCCTCCAGAACAGCTGGCCAGTTCTTCACAATCCTGGTGACTCCTTTGGCTACATCTGTGCCAAGGATCTTCTCCCTCATGTTCACAATGGTCCTGATGGTGGATGGATTCCTTTCCGTACTCCCTTGCGAGTCTACGATTCGCATGCCTCCGTCATGCTTCCTGATAATCTCCTTCTTCATCTCAAGTGTAATCTTCTCCTTCATCATCTTCCCGGCCTCTGCAGAAGCAGGCTTCTTGGGACCCATGTCAGCAGCTGCTACGTTCACTAAAACAAAAGGCAGTGCTTTACATCCGCTTCTCCTTCCCACACACCTTCCCGCCACTGGCCAAAATTGCTCTGGACAAACAAGTAGCATATCACCCCCCAGCACAAGCTAAGCCCATCCCCTTTCCTCTGCAACTTACTAATTTTTTTTTTAAAAAAAAATAAAACTTGGCATAACACCCCCCCAGCACAAGCTAAGCCCACCACCTTTCCTCTGCAACTTACCAAAAATAATTTTAAAAAACTTGGCATAAACCCCACCACCACCAACAAAGGAGAACAAATGCACACCTACCTTTTGCTGGCCCAAAAGTTCTGAAAACCTTTAATTTCACCAAAGACCACACCAACTTCTCCAAAAACAGGATACCTCCACAACACAGACCACACCAAACACAGGATGCCCCACAACACAGACCACAGTTGCTCCTCTTGAAGTCAACCTTGGAACTACACGTGGAAAAGTAAACCCAGGCTGCATTGGGGAGGCTTTTTAAACCTTCCCGGCACAATACACAATGCATCCTGGGTATTAATGGTTGAGATTTGAACCAAAACAACAACTACAACAAAAACCCCTCAAGCCAAATGTCAAAAAAGTCGTCTTGCGAAAAGCATCCCTAAAAACAATCGTCTTGCGAGTCATAGACCCAAATGTCAAAACCATTCATCTTGCGAAAATTGTCCATAGAAGAAACCGTCTTGCAAGGCACCACAGCGATCGCAAAAGCCCATTGTCTTGCGGGTTTTTCGTCTCGCGAGGCAATCGTCTTGCGAGGCACCACTGTATTTGGTACTGGTTAGGCCTAATCTTGAGCGCTTCAAGAAAGATGCCAATAAATTGGAACAAGTTTAAAGGTGGGCAACGAGGATGATTAGGAGGCTGGAAACCAAGCCCTAGGAAGGAAGCCTGAAAGAACTGGGCATGTTTAGCCTTGAAAAAAGAAGGCTGAGGTATGATAGCACTTTTCAAATACTTGAAAGGCTCTTATACAGAGGAGGGGCAGGATCTGTTCTCAATCTTCCCATAATGCAGGGCATGGAACAATGAGCTCAAGTTACAGGAAACCATATTTCAGTTGAATATCAGGAAAAACTTCCAAACTGTTAGAGCACTACAGCAATGGTGAAGAGGTGATGAATCCTTTGATTTGTATTCCTGCACTGAGCAGGGAGTTGGACTCTATGGCCTTATAGGCCACTGCATGATTCTATGATTCTATGAAATGACATTTTGCAGTCTTTTCCCATAAGAAATGTTGTTCAGAAGTGTTAATCAGCTTCGGGCTAGGAATTTCACTCTTGCTCATTTGTTTGATTTTTTTTTTTTGTTAAAGCCTTTTTTCCTGCTTTGTATCTGAAGAAGGCTCCCAGAATGTCTTACTAAACTTATGATAGGAAGACACAAAGCAGGGGGGGAGGAGTGGTTGGAAAATGGAAGGAGAAGGAAATGCAGGCACCAGTTCTCAAATGCAAATGTATTATAATGACCAGCTGGCATAGAAACTGTTCAAGAAGGAGAGCCAAATACTATTGAGTCTTTCAGTAGCGGTGATGGAGTAACCATGCTTCTTTTCTCTCCCTCACAGTTGCCTGAAAGAATTACCTTCGCTGGCTAATAGTTGACAAAGGGGAAAGCATGATAGACCCTTTCTCTGTGTTCCTAAATAGCAGTTGAGGGACTGAAAAAGCCTGATTGCTTTGCGAAAGAACTGGTCCAGAAGTTTGCTTCTCCTTTCTCCTTCTTTTTCCTGCATCCTGATACAGTGGCTGCTGCACCACTGTAAGGGTTGTGATAAAGTGTCCACAAATGATGCTTTCTCACAGCTGAGTGTCTGGGCTCCCTGACTCATACTGCTGCATCACACCTACATTTTAGATGTTAGTTTTTCCACATGTGCAATAGGGATGCTCTTGCCCCCTCAGCTTAATCTGTGAATCATCCCTTAAATAAAGCATCATCTCTTAAGTACTGAAAATAGGTATGTTGTCTCTGCATATGAAAAATGTGATTTTAACACAAATTCTGAGTGTTAATTGAACAGTTACAACTATCAGGAGGAGGTGCCATCTGGCTTCTTTTAATCTCTAGTACATGGTTGGTTTTATTCTGGGCTAGCAAATGAAAGCAATGAAATCTCTTAACTAATTGAATTCATTCACTAGGCATGCTGAGACCCAGGCATTAACATCTCCAAGATGCTGCCGTGACTTGGCCAGAAGTTAGGAGGGAGTAGCATTCACTCCTAATTTTTGAAACTATTCTCCTGTCATGGTTTGCTTTTAGTGGGAGGGAGGTTCTTTGCCTCACCAGCTCTAAAGCAGATGTAAAAGTTTTCCCCATGTTGAACACCTGAGAACTCAGAGGGGTGATGATCTTGGATCTTATTGCTGGGACCAAAAAAGAGAATCTGTGAGTTTTCTCCAGTTGTGGAGAGGGAGATGTAGTTTTTCTTGTTATCTCTGGGATGCTTGCTAAAGCATAACTAGAACATAACACAGGTAGAATAAAGAGAGCACAGTTGTGCATAATTTACAAAATGCAGATTGATTTATTAAAAGTTTACAGAGGCGAAAGGATAAATTCTCAAATACTGATGTATATATACATAGAATGCATGGTTGAGGCTAGGAAAAATGGAGGGAGGACCACAGTTTAGAGAAGATTAGCTACGGTGAATGCACAGATGAGGAGATGATTGCATTTGACTGACTTTCACAGCCATTAGTTCATAGATTTTAATGCACTGTGATTTGATATTTAGATATATCATTGGCATTTCAGACAAAAGTCCTATTAAGTCACCACTGGGATCAGTAAATTTTTTGGAAGACTATGATCATATCCTTTGTCAGAAATTCACTGTGTCAAATGTTCAAGACTGCACGGATTCTTCAGGTAAGTGTGTAATCACATTTCATTTATTCCCACTGACTAGTTTTAGACGTGGTCTCTTTTCACTCAAACCGTCTCCTTTCAGGGCTTGCAGTGTGCAAACTGGGGGCTTTCTCTCCTTCAGTTCTCAGGTGGTGCTGCCAAAAGGGAGTGCTGACACAGCTGCAAAAGGCAACTCTAACCTTTTCAGAGGTGGGGGCTTAGGCCCTGTATAAGTATCCACCCTCCTCTGCAGTTCTGAAGAAGTTACAGTTTGTTCCTGTACCATCCTTTGCTCCCCTGGAGACGTGAGCCTCCAAAAGCATACGTAGCAATCAGAAGCCTCTTGCAGATTGTTATTAAGCCTCAGTTTGAGACCCTGTGGTACGCTTAGGTTATTGGTGTTAATTGAGTTAATATTCACTTAGAAAGATCTGGTTTCTAGCTACTGTTCATAAAAAGCATTTCAGAGGCATGAGTTCTCTCTCTCTCTCTCGCTCATGATGGTGTGGTGTTTCTTGCATCTGACCTTACTTGATCTTTTTGCTTTTTGCATTAACTTTTCACGTTCACATGGTCCAAGAGTCAGAATGGTCTTCTTTCACTTCATAGCTAGAGAGAAGGACAAGGAGGGGCATTCTTGTGGGGAGAGGGGCAGACACAAACAGGCCATTTGTCTGATTTGCATGCTACAAAAATGGGAGGCAGGGTGTGGGTTCTTTCTAGCCCAAGCCACTGCTATATCTCTAGTTTCAAATTCCATAAAAACAACCAGTCTTGGCAACCAGTCAATATATGTGAAAACCTCTAAAGCCTGGCCCAGTTTTTCCCCTCCCAATGTTCCCTCAGTAGACGTGACATGCACATATATTTATTATTTATTTTATTAATTGAATTTGTACCCCGCCCATTTAGTCAACCAACTACTCTGGGCGGCTAACAGCATATAAAATAAACCATTTAAAATATGGTACAAATAGACAAAGACTCAAGGTGAGAGAACAAAATAAATCAAGAGGTGGCTGGAGGGAAGGCTTGCCTGAATAGCCAGGTTGTCAGTTGGCATTTGAAAATGCCCAGTGAAGGGGCCATACGAATCTCAGAAGGGAGGCCATTCCAAAGGCGAGGAGCCACTGCCGAGAAGGCCTGGTTTCTTGTTTTTTTCCTTCCAGGCCTCCCTCGGCGTTAGGCTCCTCAGCCTCACCTCCTGGCTAGACCGAGTGATACGAGTAGATTTGGGTGGGAGGAGGCATTCCACCAGGTATGCTGCCTCTAGACCAGTAGTTCCCAACCTTGGGTCCTCCGATGTTCTTGGACAACAACTCCCAGAAACCTTTACCACCAACTGTGCTGGCCAGGATTTCTGGGAGTTGCAGTCCACGAACAGTCGGGGACCCAAGGTTGGGAGTCACTGGTCTAGAACATTGACTTCTGGTTTTAAGTAATGAAATCAGCAGGCAGCATGGCAGCAGGAAAGCTCTGGCACATAAATCCTAAACGATTTCAGGGCTCAAATGCCATTCTGATGATCCTTAAATCACTGTCCTTAGCCCCCAAAAGGACTGATGGGAAGAAGTATTTGTGAGTAGTGTGCAGAGTGAATGCATTGAGTAGGAAAGGAAGGCTGTGAAATATCATACAGTGGGGTCTTGACTTGAGAACTTAATCCGTATTGGAAGGTGGTTCTCAAGTCAAAAAGTCTGTAGGTCAAGTCTCCATTGACCTACAGTGCATTGAAAACTGATTAATCCCGTAACAGGCCGTTTTTGTTCCATTTTGGTTTTTTTCTGGTCTGTAAGTCAATTCTCACGCTGCAAGTCAAACCTAAATTTTGCGGCCAGAGAAGTCTGTAACTCAAAAAGTCTGTAAGTCAAGCCGTCTGTAAGTCAAGGGTCCACTGTATTCCATGTAGCATGATGACAGTTTTGAGATTCTCTTGTATTAATTCACCAGATGAGTGGACCCAACTTTGTGCCTTCTGGCTGTTCCATTTATCCACCTTAAAAGACACTTGTAGGCAATGTTTCCTCTAATTTTCAGTCCTGTGGATGGTGCTGTGCCTCTTGCGTGCGTGATTCCACCCTCCTATATGGAGTTCCGCCATCATTGGAACCAAAGGGGCTGGAAATACTTGTTGTAGATGTGTGGAGGAGGAGAGATGCAGTGCGGTGGGGGGTGCAGCACTACGTGCTCACGCAGCAGTGCACCTTAGAGAGAATCTTGTTTGTAGGTCAAAAAACACAGCACCTGTCGCCACAATACTATTTGGCATGATGGCAACCTATCTATCCTGTTTTTCAGTAACAAATCTCTGAGCTGCTGAGAGGAAGCACCAGGTAGCTTCTGCAAGAAAAGGTTTTATGCAGTTTTGTGACTACATATAAAACTTACATCTGCAGGAAAAAGAAAATTCAAAAAGTTGGCTTTATTAATATTTTGTTGCAAAATTAACCAAGAGTCCTAAGGCACCTTTTAGACTGACAAGTTTTGTTTGGCATAAATGGATGTGGACTGCAGCCTGCTTCTTCAAATGCATCTCTTTGGATGCAGTTTACGAAAGTTTACACTAATTAACTTTGTCAAGCTTTCAAGATGCAGCAGGATTCATTCTTATTTCTGTAGAATGCATACAGCACACCTGGAAACTATTAATATATTTTCCTGTTTGTTTTATTACAAATTGCATTACTTTGGATATACTGTAAATATCAAACTTTTTTATTTTTATTTTTTATTTTTCAGTATCATTAAAAGCATACAAATGGCTGGTTTGTTACCTGCTAGGAGAGAGTATTGAAAAGCTAAGAAGCCTGAAGGAATGTGGTTGTACTGAATTTGAGGCAAAGAACAACAGCCAGGTAAACACATCATGGTTATAGTGACAGTTCTAAGCATTTGAAATGTATTGGAGACTCAGTGCTCTGCTGTAACCCCTGTATAAGGAGAAGTGACAAAAGTACAATATGAGGAAGATGGCTGGTTGGAGCCAACAGAGTACTTTCTCCCAAGAAAATCTCATGGCTGAGAACCACAAGATGCAACCCTCCCGATTTTACCTCAACTTTACAGAAAGGGTCCTCCTTGCTTGCTGCACAGGGGATTCTCCCTGTTGAATTACAGTAATACACTGTATGTCAAGGTCGCCCTTCAAAACAAGTTTAGTCATCGTTTAGTTGTGTCTGACTCTTTGTGACCCCATGAACCAGAGCACGCCAGGCCTTCCTATCTTCCACTGCCTCCCGTATTCGTGTCAATTTCATGTTGATTGCTTCGCAGACACTGTCCAACCATCTCATCCTCTGTCGTCCCCTTCTCCTCTTGCCTTCACACTTTCCTAACATCAAGATCTTTTCCAGGGAGTCTTCTCTTTTCATGAGATGGCCAAAGTACTAGAGCCTCAGATTCAGGATCTGTCCTTCCAGCGAGCACTCAGGTTTGATTTCCTTTAGAATAGATAGGTTTGTTCTCCTTGCAGTCCAAGGGACTCTCAAGAGCCTCCTCCAGCACCACAATTCAAAGGCATCAATTCTTCGGTGGTCAGCTTTCTTTATGGTCCAGCTCTCACTTCCATATATCACTACAGGAAAAACCATAGCTTTGACTATTCGGACTTTTGTTGGCAATGTTATGTCTCTGCTTTTTAAGATGCTGTCAAGGTTTGTCATCGCTTTCCTCCCAAGAAGCAGGCGTCTTTTAATTTCGTGGCTGCTGTCTCCATCTGCAGTGATCATGGAGCCCAAGAAAGTAAAATCTGTCACTGCCTCCATATCTTCCCCTTCTATTTCCCAGGAGGTGATGGGACCAGTGGCCATGATCTTAGTTTTTTTGATGTTGAGTCTCAGGCCGTTTTTTGCACTCTCCTCTTTCACCCTCATTGCAAGGTTCTTTAATTCCTCCTCACTTTCTGTCATCAGAGTGGTATCATCTGCATATCGGAGGTTGTTGATATTTCTCCTGGCAGTCTTAATTCCGGCTTGGGATTCCTCCACTCCAGCCTTCCGCATGATGTATTCTGCATATAAGTTGAATAAGCCGGAGGACAATATACAGCCTTGTCGTACTCCTTTCCCAATTTTGAACCAATCAGTTGTTCCATATCCAGTTCTAACTGTTGCTTCCTGTCCCACATATAGGTTTCTCAGTAGATAGATAAGGTGGTCAGGCACTCCCATTTCTTTAAGGATTTGCCATAGTTTGCTGTGGCCCACACAGTCAAAGGCTTTTGCATAGTCAATGAAGCAGAAGTAGATATTTTTCTGGAACTCTCTGGCTTTCTCCATAATCCAGCGCATGTTAGCAATTTGGTCTCTAGTTCCTCTGCCCCTTCGGAATCCAGCTTGTACTTCTGGGAGTTCTCGGTCCACATACTGCTGAAGCCTACCTTGTAGGATTTTGAGCATAACCTTGCTGGCGTGTGAAATGAGTGCAATTGTACGGTAGTTGGAGCATTCTTTGGCACTGCCCTTCTTTAGGATTGGGATGTAGACTGACCTTTTCCAGTCCTCTGGCCACTGTTGAGTTTTCCAAACTTGCTGGCATATTGAATGTAGCACCTTAACAGCATCATCTTTTAAGATTTTAAATAGTTCAACTGGAGTGCCATCCCCTCCACTGGCCTTGTTGTTAGCCAGGCTTTCTAAGGCCCATTTGACTTCACTCCAGGATGTCTGGCTCAAGGTCAGCAACTACATTGTCTGGGTTGTCTGGGATATCCAAATCTTTCTGATATAATTCCTCTGTGTATTCTTGCCACCTCTTCTTGATGTCTTCTGCTTCTGTTAAGTTTCAGCTATGGCCAAATGCAGTAGCTAAAATAGTTAACATATAAAGATAGATGAAACGTGCTGAAGTAGATCCACTGGCTTTCTTTTTACTTCTGAGCCCAATCTGAGGTGCTAGTGCTTATCTTTACATCCCTAAATATTTGGAAGAGCACCCCATCTAGACAGCTTGTGTGTCAGAATCACCCAGTAAGGCCCTTCTTCAGGTATCCTGAGCACCAGAGAGAAGAAGAGAGCCTTGCCATTGCATCTCAGTTGTGTAGTACCTTCCCCGTGAAGACTCCCCTTGTGACAACATGGCCGTCTGTCAAGCAGGGGGTTGGACTTAAAGGCCTTATAGGCTCTCTCCAACTCAATTATTCTGTGATTTACCACCAACACGTTTTGCTTGCTTGCTTGCTTAGCATTTTAATCTGTCCTTTTTAGCTTTATTATTATGAGGATGTTTTTAAATTAAAAAAATATAAAGTATTGTATTAAAAACAGTAATTTTTGGATGCAATGTGTGATGGTACTGACTGTATTCATGTACAGCATCTTCGTATCTGGAAGGCTGAAAGACAGTTTCAAATGGTAAATAAATGAAATATTTAAATACGACAACATTAATGTTTTTCTAACTCTGTGATTTGAACTCTCCTTTTTTTCAAGGTGTACTATTGTCGTTCTCTAGCTATAGCATTTATTGAACACACTGTGTTGCAAAGGTACTTTGACTACGTTCACAGTTCCAACACACCAGCTAGTCTTCAACCAGTGCTGAAAGCGATTTGTTCACTGTATGGGCTATGGTCTTTAAGTAAGCACATGGTGGTACTCTACCAAGGTGAGATTGACATTCTTCCTGTACAGTAAAATGTATAATTGGTAAGCCTTTTTTGAAGACAGGTGGACATCATTGTAGTCCAGGGGTCCCCAACCTCCGGTCCATAGCCTGCTACTGGTCTGTGGCCTTTGCAGTACTGGACCATGGAGACATATCTCCTGTCCCCCCACACCCACATGCATGCCCATCCGCATGTGTGTGCGATCGCACCCCACGAGCTCTCCACACCCATCCGTGCATGCACGCAAGTGCACTATACCCATCTGTGAATGCACCACACTCACCTGCACAAGTGCACCTCGCGAGCATGCTACGCTCACCCGCACATGCACACAAGCTCACCACACCCACCCGCAAGCAGGGGCTGCCCCCTACTCTCACATGGACCCCACCCCCGACTGGTCCATGGTTTAGAAAAGGTTGGGGACCACTAATGTAGTCCTCTCAGTACCAACACACCCACATGCACCCTCAATTTGTTTGACTGAAAATCTCATTGTGATCTGGGGGATAACTTCTGGAATCCAGAGATTGCATATTCTTGCCCACCCCAGCTTTACAAGAACTTTTAAAAACTTTTACAGATTTATGCTCCATAAAGGTTAAGCAGTGCCACCCATCCTATTCTCTATACCAGTCGTTCCCAATCTTTGGTAACCCAGGTGTTCTTGGACTGCAATTTACAGAAGCCTTCACTACCAGCTGTGCTGCCTGGGGTTTCTGGGAGTTGCAATCCAAGATCACCTAGGTCAGTGGTTCTTAACCTTTGTTACTCGGATGCTTTTGAACTGCAACTCAAGGAAACCCCAGTCAGGACAGCTGGTGGTGAAGGCTTCTGGGAGTTGCAGTCCAAAACTCCTGAGTAACCCAAGGTTAAGAACCAGTGACCTAGGTTACCCAAGGTTGGGAACCACTGCTCTACATGATATAAATAATAACTTCTTCATCTTTACCATTTTGTCCTTAATGCACAAGAAAGTTTGTCTCCAACAGTGCAACTCTACTTGTGTCTGACCCAGAATCAATGAGACTCACTCCCATGTTAATTGCAAAAAAGGTAGCAATCTGAAATATCTGAGCTCTAAGCTACTTCTGACTTTCAATAATCAATACCTTTAATTTAATCCAGAAACTAATTTTGCATATATTTAACAAACATATAGAGTAAAACTGTGCTCTTTAGCTTCATTATCGCTCTGAATGTCTTCCAGGTGGCTACATTTCAGGAGACAATGCTGGTAGACTTGTACAAGATTCAATTCTAGAACTCTGTTCAAAGGTACGTTCTGAAGTTAAACATGATGCTAAGAAACTTGCCGCAACATCTTTATAAGGAAATGTTCTGGTGTGGTCAACTTGACTCTGTTTAGAATATTTCTGCAGCTCAGAACATAGTTCTCATTCCTTCATTGCAAACAGTAGGGTTGGGTAGAGAGGGTTGCCTGTGCTGTCTGTCCCACTTTCGGAAATCTTGGGACCACAGCCAGTTTCGTCCTGTTGAAAGGCAGTAGGCTGTTGACCTGATGAAGACTTAAGAGGTGTGGGGGCTGTATATGTGTGTCTGGGGCCAACAACTGGAAGAACAATATTGCAGCTCAGAAATGTCCAGGCACCTATTTTATTTTGTATAGTATGATATAAAGTATGACACCCATGTATTTCTAATGAAGTGCCACTTCATCCTGAAGTCCTTAACATGCAATAATACTATTGCAATAATTTTTTTAAGGTTTTAGACTTCACAAATATGTTCCTATCTACAGAGAAACTGGTGCAAAAGGAAAAGAGCCACTCTAAATGCTTGTCTCTGAAATATTAGTAATGCATTAGTTTAATTACATGCAAAGTAGTTTTTAAAATATATATTGGAGTATTTGAAATAATGACATGGTCACCAATGGAACAGTGTCACATTTTATCATCTGGTTCCATTTTGTGTGTAAAATTGTTTTTAGGGACATGAAAATATGTTCTGATTTATGGACTTAAGATGATATGTTCATACTCTACACTAAGAGCATTGCTATGAGCACGTACTTCCATTTTCATGAGACTATGAAGACACTAAAAAGACACAGATTTTAAAATATTCCTGCAGTTCTGAAACCCTCATATATTATTGCACATTTAGTACCGGATCCAGATTAGTCAGAATGGCATTCCTACATGTGAACATCTTGGGCAGATTGTTGTGTTGAAATTATCTTAGTTCTCTGGTTTGGACATTTTGTTGTTTGCAGTGTAAATGAACATCTTAAAGATACTTGAAGAAATGTTTTAGTGCTGTCCTTGAGTGGGTTGTCAATCTAACTGTCTGAGTTTGGATTCAGTCCAGCTTCTAAAATGAATAGTGATCTAACATGCATCTTTCAGAGCAGAAAAGAAATTGCAGAATCTTTAGAAGAGAGAAACAGCACTAGAAATGTTCTCATTCTTTGTTTTTCCCCCATTTATGTCCTGCTTTTCATCTAAAGTGTATGCAAAGGAGAGGTACAATACTAAGTTCAGTAGTCATATATATACTTACGCAAAAAAATTGTGTAATCAAAGAGTAACGAAAGGATGAAACTGGCCTAGAAATGAGTAAAGATGCAGAAGACTGGTCATCAAGCATGTGCCTTAATAAAATCATTTTCAAAGATCTTCTAAGAGTTGCAAAGGAGAGAGTGGTTGTCGGTTCCTCTGTTGGTCGGCATCCAAAATGTGTAGCTCCAAGAAATGCATTTTCCCTGTCTTGTTTCCAGCAGTTTCAGTTTTTAACTATCTTTAAAGAAAAGCTCCACATACCCTGTCTCACTGAAAATAAGAGCTAACCTGAAAATAAGCCCTAGTATGATTTTTCAGGATGCTTGTAATGTAAGCCCTACGCCAAAAATAAGCCCCAGTTAAGTGAAACCCCGCCTTCCACCATTGTGAAGCAACCAGAAGATGACATGACTGCATTTGAATAAATGTAGATCGTTGTACATGAAAAAAATAACACATCCCCTGAAAATAAGCCCTAATGTGTTTTTTGGACCAAAAATTCATATAAGATCCTGTCTTATTTTCCGGGAAACACGGTAGATAGTGTTAAAATAGTTTAGTATGGATACAACATGAGTATAAAAATCTAAGTCTTCTTTTCTCCAAGTAAACCCACACCAATGAACCAAATGAAGCAGATAAAACTCACATCTAATTGCCAATATCACCTGAATAACAACTGAGTAAGAAGAGGGTGAATCAAAGGAGAGTTCAGTTTATTTAGTACAGCTGAAAACTGAAAGATCTACAATGAAAAACCTTATGCAGATCAGATTTTAACATTCTGCCCTTACTCTTCTGAGTCGTCAGTCTGTCAGTGCTGCTTCCCTTCTCAACAGCTTTGTATTTCTCTTTCACATTCCCCTTGGATTCTCCTTCACGCAACTTGCTGCCTCTTGTCGTCTTTCAGTCCTTTTTGTGTTAGATGGCTTCGTTGTGCCTTTACCTGCCCTCTACATGTCCAACTTCTGCCCAACTCCCAGACCTATGTTCAGTTAAGCTCCATTGCCCTTCTGTCTGCACCCTAAGTAAACACCTTCTTCCTAGCCAAATTGACTTCTGACTTTCACTGAAGCTACACTGCTCATCAGCATTCTTTTGTTCACAGTTGAAAACCTTTGATATTGTTAAGATGCTCAGTGAATTACCAAGGCCTGGGGTGCTAATTGCCTGAAAGAAAGCCACTTTTACCCTATCCAGATTTTGAATGCATGATGGCTATGTGAGCTTCATGTGAAATTGTGATAAATTTGATATTTTATATCACTTGTCCTGAAATAAAAACAAAATTTCATATGGTCATTGAGCTTTCCAAATTAGAAACCTGAACTCCTTGTTTGTCACTAGATGATTTTCTCATAACATTCGTGCTACTGCTGTGTAGTACAAAGGGTTGATACAATGGTTGCTTTGTATTCATTTCTTTGCACAGCTAAAGCAAGAGGCTGTGGCTTTGGTGGATGTTATTGCTCCTCCTGACTTCATTCTCAACTCACCAATTGGCAGGGCTGATGGAGAGGTAAAGCACTTTTTTTGGCAAAACTCTGTTATATGTTTACTATTTCCTTTTTGAATGCTATGTTTCAAGCATTATATGTCACAGCTAGCTACTCTGGGATGGCAGAAGAATTGCATTCTAGCAGCAGTCCAAGTGTAAACGTATTTTTTCTTGTTCTGTTGGTGGGAATAATTCCAGTTACTTCCGATTGGCAGTGTGTATGGCTGTTTCTGATTAGATCAGATTGGAGAAGACAACTAGAAACTTGATTTTTAGAGATCTTGTCTCAAATTTGCACCAATCGTTAATAAATAGAATTATCTTGTTTAAACAGTAAATGGAAGCACTTCAGCTGTAGGCAAAGGTTACAGATGAAAGCAACGTACAGATGAGTTCAAAGAATATCAGACTCTTAAAGGGTTTCTTCCTGCACTTCTAATGCAACTTGGCTATTGTAATGTCCTTTTGAAGAGAATGCATGCCTACGTATTTGCTCTCACCCACTTTGGTCACATTGTAAACAGAGACAAGGTTTGCACAAGTAATGTCACCATTTTATTTTTTAATAAGTTTTTAATTTTTGTTTTTTCGAGGAAAGAAAGAAAGGTAAGCATAAGAAGCCCCAAAATGCAAGTGTGTGTGAGAGCACACAAAAGCTTGTACTTGGAATTTGATTGGCATTTTAGCCTCTTGCATGACCAGTTGCACCAGCCAGACCTATGTCTTTGATGTGTATGGTTATCCTAAAAAGAGGACAGGCTGGCTGGATAGCTCAGTGGTTTAGGTATTGGCTGTGGAACCAAGGATTGAGCATTCACTTCCCCACTGTGCCCCCTGCAAGTAAAGCCAGCCTGTCTGGTCTTGGGCAAGTTGAACGGTCCCAAGGTGATCCTAAAAGAAGGGAATGGTAAACTATTTCTGAATATTTGCTACCTGAACCCCCCCCCCAAAAAAAATATTGCCATAAGTCAAAATTGACTTTGACGGCACATGGTTATTGTTATTAGAAAGAGGGAAAAAAGAGACTCCTAGTTTTTAGGGTTAAAGATAGGCTCTGAGTCTGAAAATGCTGAAAACTATTGTCCTGAGACCATTTTTGTTAATTCTCTTTTGTTGATTTTCCCCCCAGCTGTATAAAAATCTGTGGAGCTCTGTTCTTCAAGGGGAGAAGGTGTTGGAGAGGCCATCCTGGTGGTCAGAATTCTGTAATAATAAACCTGTGGTAGGTCGACTGAGGTCAAGAATGTAGATAGGAGAGTATTTTGGAATAGTCTAGGAAGGCCCTGGATAGTTAATCCTAATCTTCCTTTATGAGATAAACAATCATGTTAGGTAAATGTAATTTTGTGAAGGAAATGCTAACAAACACAAGGCTTTCAATAGCATTTAAGCCAATTTTCAAGAATGTTAGCACAATCAAGGACAGTGCAGTCCACAATTACCTTGTATCATAGAGTCAGGACATATACAAATGAAGTCAAATTAAATGGGAAATTCCTTAAAGCTTGAAATGGTAGTTAGAATTCTGGGTCAATTAAAGATAAGCTATTTAGTTTTTGCAACAGTTACTCCAAATCTGAAATAATGTACAACAAACTGAAAGAAAATTATTTTGGTACAAAGTCAATTGGATATTCTGTTGATTTAAACTTAAATGGTTGTGCCTGGCTCAAATGAAGTCACTGCAGATTCCTGTTAAAATGCTGGACAAATATATCTGGGTCACTGTTAATATAATTCTACTATTCTTCCAGTATATAGCAGGTGAGACGTTTCTGACTTTGTTGTATTTTTTAAAAATCTCTGATGCAAATATTATCTAATTTATATTTTAATTTATATTAATGAATGTGCTTTTTAGAACTGTTTTTAGAAGCAGATGCCTAAGGTGGCTGATTTCAGCCCTTTATCTTAATATATCTTAAATGTGAAGATAGTAATATATGTTTGTTCATGTGTTAGGCATATTTGGGAAATGTGTTTACTGACATACATGATGGAATAAATATTGATACTGATTCGAAAAAGGTTCATTTTAAGTATAGTTTTTAAAATCTGTAAAATGCTTATATGTATAATTAACTTAGCATGACATTGTTTCTTTTCTGTAAGAAGGTGAGATAAAAATATTAGAAGGCAGCACCTAGCCTACATGCAAGAAGGAACCTCTCTTCTTGGCCTTTGTGTGAATAAAGCAATGGGTGGAAGAGGGCATAGATCTTCTATGCATGTTCAGCAAACCAAGTAATTTAAATAGGGTTTAGGACTTCTCTGACTTAATTTCTCATTCCCCTGTCCAAAGTATTCTTGGTGGATCAACAGGAGATGTCAGGAGTGCAGTCAGTGGCAGTGAGCAAATTATAGGCTAGATCTGTAACATCCATTAAAAAAATTAGAATGGCTAATTTTTATGTGAATTGTGGACCAAAATAAAAGGCATTCAGGCATCCTACATATTTTCTTTGTTGTCATTTATATATAAAAACATCCTTAAGTAAAAGAAAATGACTGCTAAGGAGTTTGATGCAATTATGCGCCTGTGTGTGCATAAAGTGGAGTATCAGTCCTGAGTGTTTGTTTTAACATAGAGCCAAGGCTTTTGTGTGTTATTGGCCAATGATAGTATAGCATGTATAGCATGTTTCCACCATACCCAATTACGGCAACCAGTCAACACACTGGATGTTCTTCAGTATCATAAAATGACTACCTGAAGCTATGCACTGTCTCTGATATTTGAAATAATTGTTCTGAAAACAGCAATGAGTCTTTACTCCTCTCTTTGTAGTGAGTATGTACTTTAACACAATTAGGGGGATGATGCTGAAATCACTGAATGGTTTCTGCCTTATTTAGAAGCCCTTTCCAATGCTAATCAAAACAGTAACAGGACTTTCTGCCCTCCAGGCCTCCAACAGTGAAGGCTTCATCACATCTGCCAAGAACTCCAGTCATACAGTTTTGGCCATTATTTGGTTCGTTTCAAAAATTTCCATTTATGTGACACACGGCTAACATTGATTCATTTTCCCTTTTCCTGGAGGGTGGTTTTCAATTGTACTGATGATGTTTCGCTTCATTCCTTACAGTCTCAGTGTGTGTGAATGTTGCTCTCAATTTATTTCCTTTGTGAAGGGTTCAGGTGTTGGGACAACGTGATCATTCATGGTGTCACGTTCCCACCTGTCCCTTGATTGATTCTAAGGAAAGACACAAGCTACCTGTTGTTCAGCTGCCACCAGTTGATTACATCAACTTTATTCACTATTAAAGATAGAGGTCTGGGCAGGGTATCATTTAAGAACCAAGTAGAAATTGTTTATCGTTACAAGTGATAAAAGTCCAGTCAATGTCATTAACTTTCAACTAAAAGAACCTTCTTCCTCCGCTCTCAACCAGCTACTCTCTCTCTCTCATCTGTTCTTCACCCCCCACTTAACTCTGCCCCCACCATGAGGCAGGGTGAACACTACACATGGCCACTGCGATGTCCGCTTTTTAAAAAAAAATTATAGGGATGTTAAATCACTATGAGCAGCTGCTTCCACAGACATTGGTCAAAAGGAGACAACCTTCCTCCCTTCCTTGCAGGTGAAGGAGGGCTTTGAGCCAAGAAAAGGACATTTCCTACTTTGAGTTGTAAAGAAAGGGGTGTTGTATGAATGTCTCCTCTCTCTTTTCTTAACCCTGCTGTCCACAATACATTGCAAGTCTTTTAAAATCCACTTCCCCTCTCGATGCTGTGCAGAAGGGAAAAGAAAAATGAAAGCCAAGAATTGAGAGGGAGAGATACGTAGGGAAATAAGGAAATGGATACGAGTGAGTAAAGGAGGGAAGGGAAAAGGAGAGGAGGAAAGAAGGTTCATATTGCTCTATTGATATATCACCTTTGGTAATTTTTAAAAAAGGAAAAGGAGGGGCCTGATTACCCTAGGAAACAGTAGAGAAAATGAATCAATACAAAATCAAAGAGCAGTGTAGCCAGTTATAACGGTTCAAATAGAAGGAAATGTATCAACACAGTTCTAAACAGTGTAAATGCTCCCACCAATATATATACCACTTGGCTGCTGAAAAAAATGTATCCATATAAGAGAGGGATGAAAAGAGTCGGTATAACTGGGGTTCTTATGTGTTAAGTTCTCAGGACTTTTATCATAGTCAAAGGACTTTATTTTTATTTTGTTACACTTTATTGCATTGCCTTTCACCCAGGATTAACACTCAAGGCAGCTCACAGCAGCATTAAAATGCCTATAGATGTTTAAAAGATAAAAGTAGGTATAGATAAAAACTGATAAAAACATATAATGCTAAAACACAGAACAAATTATAGTATTAAAATGCCACTGAGGATAAAGTAGTTTAAAGCCACATTTTGAAATGTGGTTAGCTATGCTAGCATGCCAATAGTGAGGCATCTTGGACGCTGAAGCCAGAAACTTGTGGAGGATGCCAGGTTATGCAAAGCTGCTATATCATACTCATTTGCCTTACATTTTAGTTTTGGGAAGAAGCAAACTAGATTTACAAGAGTTCACAAAGGTGCTACCAGAACTATGACTACTTGTGGCTCTTGTAGTTAGGCTAGTATCAGTAGGGTGAGTATTCAGTGTACTGTGGTGGACAGAGTGACAGACTAGGACTCAGGAGACCTGGGTTCACATCCCTGATTAACCATGGAAACTCATTGTGTGGGGGAGTGGGAAGGATGGCACTGTGGGGAAACAATGCCTTAAATATCTCACTTAATTTGAAATTGTGGTTGGTTGGTTCTGACTTGAAGACATTCAACACTCATACATCTATATAAACTGACCTCCCATCAGCCCTAATTGGCATAGCCGATTATTAGAAATTATGGAAACTGCAATCCAGGACTACACATGGCTTTACCCAGCAGCTCTATTGAGCTTTAGGGAGTTCTTATGGATCTATACTGGCAAAATCTGGCAGGTTGGCAGGGTGGTTTTATTTCAGAGACAAGGCAGGATTGCATCTTCGCTTGTTTGCTTCCTTCCTTGCTCGCTTTTTGCACTGGGTGGCCAAAGCGACTATCCTTTCGCATGCAGATTTGAAACTGGGAGGGCTCTTTCCCAAAGAAAGATGGGCTTTGAAAAGAAGAGGTGCCAATGAGCACCGAGGGCAAAAGGACAGGAAAAAGGCTGGAGTGATCCTGTCCCACACGCAGAAGTCCTCTCAACACCAAAGGTGGGGGTTCACCATAGGTAAGGCTGGTAGACAAGGGCTCTGCTTCCCCCCCCCCCCGCCCTTGCCTACCTGTCTCCTCCTTTGTCTGCAAGAAGCTGGGACATGGAGCTAGTGCGTCTCAAACTGCGGTCCCTGCAGTCATGGTTCCTCACACTTTTCAATCCCATGAGAGACAGCCAGAGAAACGCCTCCGTGTGACTCCAGAGCTTGTAAGGCAACTATAATGGTGGGATTATCTCCCACACTTGCAGATAGGCAGGCCGTTCCCTGGATCAACAGGGCCTTTGTGAAGTTTATTCCTAATTTTATCCCAATCTGAAAGCTTAAAGCTGCCCGCTTCTGGGTACCAAGAATAAAACGTACCCCTTCAGTAAATCCTCTACTGAATCAGATATATCACAGTGACCTTCTCTATGAAGCAAATACATTGTGTCTTATGTTGTTTTTGAAACAGTGTAAGAGCATTTCCCATTTTTAATTAATAATGCTGGGATCTAAAGAGGATGTGAGGATGGGTCTGGAGCCCTTGCTGGGTGAGGTGAGCTGCTTTGATTGCCTCAGGCGATGTCCCTTTTCGGGCGCCAAATGTGGGTGATCATAGAACACAGGAAGGCTAATTGCCTTAGAACAAAGGAGTTGACAGCATGGATGTCCGAACCAGTGGAGCCTACAGGCAATGCCCTGAGAGCTCTTTTATTTACTTAGCATGATTACATAGTATGTTGTTAGAATTCAGATAGGATACTAGTTACCTAATCCTAACTAGGATTGGCTGAAATAACTCTTTGATCTTATGCTCTACCTCTAAGTGAAAGAGCAGAATAAGGGGTTACTTCGCCTGCTGGCAGCTGCCATTTCCTGCCGGGAGTGTATGCACATCACTGGAACAGAATGCAGCTACAACCTTTAAGCAGAAGTTTCCCAAAGGAGTGATGTCATTGGCCGTGGGTGATTGCCACTAATGAAAGTTTTCAAATTTCAGGACACTCATGACTTGTATGCAATGATATAAAGTCATGCACACACAACATTGGAGAAGTAACTCCTTAATTAGTGACAATTTGCTGGTGCTGCTAGTTACATCATTTCTGTTGTTCAGGTAGAACTATGAAACAGGCCTATGTTTCATAACAGAAATATAAAGGAATTAAAGTCAGCAGCAGCCAGTACAGTGATTATCCAAGCAATGTAAATAAAACAACCCATGTAAGCTGGCTAAATATGAACTATTTGCAATACCTATATATTCTTACAATACCATATCAGTCATTACAGAGTCCATTCAGGTCCAACAAATCCATTGGGAAGCCGAGAGATCTTGCTCAAGTATGTGTAGCTCATGCTGTGGAAGACTCAGATCAGAATTTTAAGTCCCACATGGTTTTTATACCAGAATTTCCTTGGGAAAAATCTTCAGTTCTTTAGTTGGTACTTTAAGAGGTCCCAGCTAACTGCATGAAAACCAGCTTTCACTTTCTTTCTCAAAGCTAGAACTATAATCCTTATTGGAAAAAGATTATTTACATAATCTGTGTGGATTTATAAATAATATTTAGCCAGTTTACACAGGTTGCTTTATTTGGGTTACTTGGGTGAACTCTGTGTTCCTCAAGTTTTAGTGAACAGCAAGTGATTATCAGCAAATTAACTGTACATATGAGTTTTGAGTCATTCATTCTGAACAAAATTGAGATTTAGCAGGAAGAGAAATGTCTATAGTGTAACCCTAATACAACTAAGACACAAACACAAATAAGATTCCACATGCAAGTAAAAAGTAGTACAAATATATTTCTTTGAAAATTACATCTGTTGGCACCAAGGGCTTTGCTATTCAGTAGAAGCATTTTAAAATTTATTATTTAACCTTAAAGCTAGTTGACTAAAAACAATGTCTTCTAAAAGGAAAATTTGAGTCATGTTTAGACATGAATGTATGGGGATATTGGTGCAAAAGATAGTGGATAGTGTCTCAGAATTGCAGCTGTTACAAAAATGTTGCAATCTTGAATTCTTTTGGACTGCATCATCCATGGTCGGAAAGAGGAGAGAAAAGTACCAGGTGCACAGAGGAACATTTTACTGATATGTTTCAACTTGAATTCTTTTCCAGGGAAACTATTAGCCACAACCAGTTCCAGTCTTTGGTCACTAAACATTATTTGTGAAATGAAATGTCTTGTGCCTAGTAAGCGCATCTCTGTATTCAGAGATTTCCTCCTTTCTGTTCCTTGTTTAATTCCCTTTCACTTTTTCTTCCTCCACCTTTTCTTCATCCATGGCTGGCCAGTTCACACATGTGACAGCTCAGGGACTGTCAGGAGGTCCACATATAGAAGAGAATGGTGCCCCTGTGGACTGATGCTTGGGACTCAGAAACTGATATGAAAACATATTTAGAATGTACAGTAATAGAAGTGGGAAATTATGGCATAGTGATGTATTGCCAACGCAAGCAAAAAGAGACGCCCATTAAATGCATAGCTTAGCTGTATGGGAATGCATTAGTGTGAGTGGTCAAACCCTCTGTTTCATAAAGCACATTTTTTAAAAAAGCATTGTTTTCGTTTGTGGGGGAAAATCAGTCATATGATGTCTCAGTTCAGATCAAAGCTACTGTGCAAAGGGAGCAGATTTAAATCAACAACCCCATTTTCTCACTGAAAATTATCTCCTCTAGTTGCACATTTTCACCAGGAGTGTTGTTTTCAAGAGACAGCACCTTGGAGGAAAACACTAGATTGTGGGAAATTTTCACTGGGAAAATGGAGGAAGAAAGCTAGCATTAACTGCACTCCATGCCCATACATGTCTATCAGGGACAGAACTCTGCACAGCTGCTTGTTCTTTAAAAATAAAGTGGGTCGTGCTAAGCATGCATTTTCTTTTTGAAAAAGCATTGTTACTGTAATATGTGGTTAGAATTTGTGACACCTCATTTCATAATACATACACAGTCTCTATGACAATCTTTGTTTGACTCAAGATAAAGATCAGACACATCTGGAACTCATAATCTCTGTCCTGTAACGACAATTCCAGGAGATCCAGGAGTAGATCTGCATTAAAGAGACATGCAATAAAACTCTGCTGATTTTCCAGCTGTCATTAATTGATTAGAGGGTTTTGCTAGTTTTCAGTTAGAAGCTCTCAGAAACAAATTTGAGTTCCACAAAAGTGCTGGAACTGGGATCATTCTTGGGGTTTGTAGGATCTTGTTGTGTGCGTGTACAGTGGGGTCTTGACTTAAGAACGGCTTGAGTTAAGAACATTTTGACTTAAGAACCGCTCTCATAGGAAAATATTGACTTGACTTAAGTACTTAGATTTGAGTTAAGAACTGAAAAAACCCACGTGGGAGGCAGGGAAAGTGCAAAATGTGAACTTTCAGTTAACTGTTGGCCAGTGAAAAGGGTGCCTGTCTGCTTCCTCACTCCTCCCAGCGTTTAGAGAGTGGATTGGGAGACAGTCTTTGGACTGCCTGGTACTGTACTGCCTGGACTGTATTTTCCCTGCGTTCCCTGAACCTTTCTTGACCTAAGAAAAAAAAAGAAACAAAATATCCCCCTCTAGTGGTTGAAGGCGGAATAGCAGCTTCCCATTAGTTTCTATGGATGGAAAAGAGCAGATACGGATCAAATGGTTTTCAATGCATTCCTATGGGAAATGCAGATTTGACTTGAGAACTTTTTGACTTGAGAACCGCCTTCCAATACGGATTAAGTTCTCAAGTCAAGACCCCACTGTATGTTCTGATGATTTTTTCAGAGGAAAAAAACAAACAAAAACCAGACAAAAATGTTGTGACGCCTTAAAGATTAACTGCTATGTTTTGATGTGAGCTTTCATCAATCAGGTCTGGAGATGGAAATGAACCACTGGTTTTGCAGTTCATGCTGGTTCAGCCATCGGCTCAACAGATCTTCTGTAGCTCCAAGTCCTGCTTCCTTCATTAGTAAAGCAGTAGGCTGTCAAGCTCAGAATAATGTCAATTGTCAGGTAATAATAGCATAGCTGACAAGTGGCAAACTGTGGAAATCAATGTAGTGTTTCACATTTGATAATGACTTAGGAACTCTTGATTGATATGTAGTCCTTGTTAAGTGAGTTTCCAGCATTTGTAAATGCCTTATTTCAGACTTGCTTTGTAGCGTTTTCCCCACAGAATTATCACTTTCAAGTCATTCAGGTGTCACTCAAGTCACTTTCAAGTCATCCAGGTAGACTGAAGTGTTCTGAAACAGGTTTTTTGTTCATATTACAGCAGTGGTATGTTCCTTGAAGAAGCACCCCATGTTTTGGCCCCTTTCACATGCCCTCTTCACAAATCCAAAACCCTTATTGCACCACAGCTGCTATTAACTGTTAAGGGTAGAGGAGGAAAAATCACATACCCCTTTCTACTATGGACTGCTGTTAGCAATTTTCTGTAGACTATAGCAGAAATATTTATTTATTTATTTATTTATTTATTTATTTTATTTTATTTTATTTTATTTATATCCCGCCTATCTAGTCGATAGACCACTCTAGGCGGCTTAAAACATGGGATAACACTATAAAAACAAAAGAGTTACATAATAGAAAACTTTCAACCATTGGGTTAAAACATTAGGAAAGAAAAGAGAAGGGGATCAGGAATTAACTAGGAGGGAAGGCCTGCCGAAACATCAATGTTTTTAATTGCTTTTTGAAAATACCGAGCGAGGGGGCCGCGCAAATATAAGGGGGAAGGTTGTTCCAGAGGCGAGGAGCCACCGCCGAGAAGGCCCGATTTCTTGTCTTTTCCTTCCGGGCCTCCCTCGGCGTTAGGCTCCTCAGCCTCACCTCCTGGCTTGCGCGAGTGACACGGGTAGATCTTGGTGGTAGAAGGTGTTCCGCCGAGTATCGAGGCCCTAAACCGTTTAGGGCTTTGTACGTAAGCTTCAACACTTTGAAGTCGATGCGGAATCTGATGGGCAGCCAATGCAATGCGGCCAGAGTGGGTGAGATGTGTTGGAATTTTTTCACCCCGCTGAGGAGTCTGGCCGCCGCATTCTGCACCACCTGAAGTTTCCGCAACAGCCTCAAAGGCAGCCCCACGTAGAGCGCATTACAGTAGTCTAATCTTGAGATTACGAGCGCATGCACCAAAGTGGTGAGCGCCCCAACATCGAGATAGGGCCGCAGCTGGGCTACCCGCCTAAGATGGTAGAAGGCGGTTCGGACCACCGACGCCACCTGGGATTCCATAGTGAGCGCCGGGTCCAGATGGATCCCCAAGCTGCGGACCCCATCCTTAGCAGGAAGGGTCACCCCCCCCCAAAAGAGAGGGAGTTTCCCAAGCTCCCGACTGTGGGGGCGCCCACCCTTAGTACCTCCGTCTTGGGAGGAAAGGATTGAATGTTCCCTTCCCAAATCCTGCTTCCCCAAATCAAATTAGGGCCTCCACAGTGCTGCTCTAAAAGTTCAGAGAACTAACCATGGAGAGAAACACTGCAGTTGCTTCATGCCCATCGGATTATCACGAGAATACAGTGGCAAACTCTGCTATTGGATGGGATGAGGATTGAGCCCCCTTATAGCCACCTTGAGTCCTGTTACTGGAAAAAAGGTAGCATCATCATCCTCATTTAACACAGTGGTCACCAATCTTGGGCCTCCAGATGTTCTTGGACTTCAACTCCCAGAAATCCTGGCCAGCAGAGGTGGTGGTGAAGGCTTCTGGGAGTTGTAGTCCAAGAACATCTGGAGGCCCAAGGCTGGGGACCACTGATTTAACAGATACTTAGGTTTTTGGTTAAAATTTAACCCCTCCATGGAGACAGGCCTTGTTGAGGTGGAGAGGCTTGCACACTTCAGCGTGTTTGAAAGCAAAGCTGGCAGAAGTGTTTCTATCTGAAAGGTCTCCCAAGTCAGACAGGTCTCAACTGATAAGCCAGACTAACTGTGTCCACCAACCATCAATTATGATGAGAAAAAAATAAACAAATCCGTACCGGTCATTGCCTAGGTCAACAAAGACTGCATCAGATACTATAGCCCTTGGGCATCTGGTGAAAAATGGGCTACAGGGCTCAGGAGACTCTGTTGAGGAACCAAGACAGACTGCTGCAAAGCTACTGGAACAATGTAAAAGCAAAACTTGCAGAAAATTGAAAATTTATGAAATGCTATAATGAGGCAAGCCCAACAGCCCTTGTTTTCAAAAAAGGTTTATCATCTGAAATAAAGTGTTTTCAGAACTGAAATTCTAAGAACTAAAAGAGAAAAATCAACACATAACAATGACCATAGTATGGAAGACAGATGGAGGGCTAAGGTCGACACAGGAGTGGAATAATGTTTCAATAGAGGGTCAATTTATGGAACAACCCAGAAATTATAGGCTGACAAACAGCAGACATTACTGAGGGGAAAAATAGTAACTCACATTAACCAAAACTCAAAAAGACAATGGCTCCCCGTTTTGCACCAATTACAAAGTACACAGTAAAAAATCTACTAACAGATGGAAATGTAGTAATCGGAACAATCCCAACTAAGACGCTAAAGGAAATAAACCAGCGCATGTGTAGCAAACACAGCTACCATAATTACCATGGAACTTGGTTACAAACTGCAACCCCCCCCCAAAAAAAATGGCATTCCAAAATGGAAAATTTGGGTGAAAAATAAATTATATGCAGACATTAATAACTGAAAACACTTGAAACATTCAAAACTTAAAATGAAAAAGTAAAAGCCAGACTATGAAAATATATGACCTAGAAAGGAAAACAATTGTTGAAATTATGGAAGAATTAAAATAACAGATAATAGCTACAAGCAAAGAAAATTGAAATATATGATGGACGTTTGAAACAATATAGGGACACTTTGAAATAACCAATGCAATTTTGAAATAACCAGCAATAATTCTATAAATCAAAAGGAGAAAATGCAGAGCAAAAGAAATTAGGTCCATGTAAAAACGATACTCTAAAAATTTGGAAAGAAATATGGGAAAGCCCAAATTTCTTCTTAAAGAAACTGTAGGAAAACATATGAGTGATATTGTAATAACAACTGAAATGGTCTAGATGAGCTGCAAGGATTTTGGTTAAAACATTTAATAAGTCTCAATCATTGTATAGCAGTTCAATTTAATCACTTCAAAATTCCACAACTGGATGACATATTTCAAGGGGATTCTTTGTCACCACTACTGTTGAACATCTCACTAATCCCCATGACAATAATTTAAAAGAAAACTGGATTGGGCTACCATATTTTAGAACAAGCGGGGGGGGGGGGGGAATCAATTTGTTATACATGGTTGACCTAAAACTACATGCAAAAAGTTCCACAGAGATAGAATCTGCTAAACACAATGCAAATTTTTAGTGACGATATCCAATGTACAGCTCTGTCTGTACAACATGGCAAGATCCAATAACTAGATGGGATAAAGTCTAAAAATGCCAATATTATAAAATCACTGTTAAGTGATGAAAGTTATAAATACCCTGGAATACTGGAAGTGGATAACTTCCTGCACACAAAAGTTAAAAGAACTGAGAGAAAGGGAATATATCAAAAGACTGCAGAAAATCTTAAAATGATAATTGAATTATGGAAATACAATCAAAGCCATAAACACAAGGGCAGTTCCAGTACGCAACTGGAATAACAGTTGGACCCAAAATGAATTAGAAGAATTGAATTGAAAAACACGGGTTTTCGGTTAAAACTTGTATCTGTTATATAATACCAGTCAATGTTTTTATCGTTTTGATTGACTGCCTTGGTATTTTTTAAAATAGTAATAATGGGATACTGCTGCAGCTTTGGTTTCTTTCTAACTTTTCTTACTCCTGGGTTAAATGGGACTAACTAACATAGTGTGTGGGACCAATTCTCTGCTCTGTGCCTCTGAAGAATTGGCTCAGCAGCCAACGCCATGCCTGTGAAATGTGTTTGCCCTTGAGCTTAGCTGCTTATTGCAAAGCCTCAAATTTATCATGGAATCATGACGTTGGAAGGGGCCTATAAGGCCATCAAATCCAACCCCCTGCTCAGTGCAGGAATAGAAATCAAAGGCTATCTGCCAGATGGTTTGTCTTAAGTTTCTCTTTAATGTCCCCAGTGTTGGAGCACTCACCCCCTCTCGAGGTAAATGGTTCATAATTTCATCCTAAGAGTATTTACTCCCCAGTAATTGTGTACTATTTGACGATCACATAAATTTCTGTTTGAAATTTTAGTTTCTGTTTACTGCCAGATTCATTTTTTGGTATAACCTACTACTGATACAGCTTTGGTTTCAGGTCATATCACAAACCTATATGACTCCAGTAAATTGTACTTAGCATTTTGGAACAGGTTATCTTGCCAATTCCTGGCAGAAATGAATGCAGTACTGCTAAGCCCCAAACCTGCACAACCCCAACATAGAAGTAGAAATGATAGCTCTCAGCCAACTTCTAGCAGCTTTGCCCCCTTCCCATCTGACAAAGGGTAGAGGTGCATGTCCTGCCCTATGTCAGTCATTGTTTCATTTTCTGTCAGTCAGTCTCCATTTAGATGATCTGCCCTGCACTTTATACAGCAGTAGTCTGAGTCACTGTTTGTGGAGCTGCAGCTGAAGCCAATTACTGGATCAAGTTAGGATAGAAAAATATAGCTGCACAAGATTTTTATTGTTGATGCCATCTTACTAATGGAAGCACAAAACATCACCAAAATTCTTTTTGCAAGCAGGTTGTGGCAACTCATTTCAGCTACTGCCTGTTATTTCTGAGTAACCATAGAAATGTAGACATTGCCAAGATACTGTTGTCAAACAAGTGAAGAATGAGGCAGTTGCTAGTCAGCACTGTGGCAACCCCTGACTTTATTCTGAACTTATTTATTTATTTATTTATTTATTTATTTATTTATTTATTTATTTATTTATTTATTTATTTATTTATTTATTTATTTATTTATTTATTGGACTTATATACCGCCCCATAGCGCTACAAGCACTCTCCGGGCGGTTTATTTGCTGGCAAAGTGAGAAGGAGGCAAGGAATGTTTTGTTCCCCTGTCCAGCGATCTGGATAGTATTGGGCTACAGCTTATTTCTTTCTTCCAAGCTTTAATATGTTTTGGAGAAGTCAAAATCAGCACATTTTTGTATGCACGGTTTCCACTTGTGTTAAGTGAATTAGTGTATTCTCCTTGTAAAAGCAATCCTTCCCATTCACCCCTCAAAAGGATATGCTCTCATTTCCACCACTATAATACTGGCAAAATGCTTGGGAATGAAACAGAAGGCCAAGGCACTGAGCCACGACACCACTGGGGTTACTGGTAATTGATGCCCGGTGTGCTTTATGTGCACATGTTTGAACTCAAGCACATTCTGACATAGACCTCTAAGGGATCTTTGAACCATGGCAATTGGCATGTCTTTGCACATACACAATGAATGCACTAGGGAATAGTAAATATTACAGTACAGCTATATAAATGGAAACAAACTATATGTGCTTCAGAAATATTATGGGTAAGTACCAACTCCAGTTTGCGAGGCCAAGAGGGCTGTAAGAATGAGGGTACTACAAACTGCAAGACCTGGGTAAATGATGAGAAGATCTTTTCGTAAACTTTTCCTAACACACATGCCACAAATAAAAGGAATTAGGAGCTACCAAAGCATGGAGAGAATTCAGGTTGCCAGAAAATATCTTTCCTTAGTCTAGTTAGACTGTTGTGAAGTTAGAGGGTGCTGCAATGTGAAGTATAGAGAAATCATAAGAAATAAAAATCTAACAAAGGTCCTAGGCCAGAACCAGACATTTAGGAGAGATAGATTGATAAGATTCTCTAGCCAAATACTGGATTCTGAGTGTTTCAGAAAGTGGATCAGCTACAGTAAGTCTGATATCTGGCAGTTTTCAGGCCTTTGGTAAAGAAAGAAGTTGGCAAAAGGAAATAATTACCCTAGAACTGCTGGAAGGGGCTTTATAGATCATCAAGTCCAGCCATTGTCAAAGAGGCACAAAGGAGAATTGATTTCCTAACTTCTGTAATGCTTCAGTGGATTTTCATGAGCACAGAGCAGGCAGCTTCAAGCAAAGCTGGAACCATATGTAGGGCCATATCTGAATGCATCATTTCAGAGTGGTTTACTAATATTTTGCTGGTTGCATTATCTACATCTGAGAAGGCTCATTTGAATGGAATTATTTAGAACCACATTTCTCATCATTTTCTATGTGCTGGAGGCTTTGTTGAGAATCTGACCCATTTCCTCATTAATGAACGCCATCCTGTCCTTGGACTGTGGCATCCATAGTATCTCCCAAACAGGATTTCAGTTTAACAAGCATCTCTGTGGCATGCAGGCACACAAATGTATATAAAAACCACAAGAGGTTCTTTGACCCATGTCTAGCATTTGGAGTCCTCTGCATTTGTACTATCTTCTGCATTGTCCTCTCCCCTGAATCGTAACAAGTGGGTCATAATAAATAATTACAACCTGTGGCGCTTGCCCTTGTGGCCCCTGTTTTATTTCTTCCTCACAAAGGCTCATGCTCCTTCTTCCTCTTCACGCTGCCACCAGATGTTTCTTTAACATCAATAAAGTACTGGACACTTATGCTGCCAAACACAATCAGTTTATTGAACAGGGTGGGGTTAATATTCAGCAGGGAATTGCAGTATAAATCACAGGAAGTGAATCACATATATTAAACAAGGTTTGGTTCATTCAAATCACTCTTTTAACTCTATCTATCTCTGACCCTCCTGGCCCAATTCCCAAGCCTCCTGCTCTCTAACCCTCTTTTCAGCCTCTCTCTCTTCCTTCCCGACTCCTCAAACTCCTCTCTGGCCCCACTTTCCGGTCTCTCCATTGGCTCTCCCATCAAGGTTCCGCCGTGACGGACAGGTGAAGTCTGGGCTATCTGGTACACAACCTAACATTCAATACTTGCTTCAGTAATTAAAACTCAGAAGTGCTGGTGTCAATAGAATCTGGCTGCTACCCTATAAACTTTGTGGAATTAGTATCTCTTGTATGCATATATACAGTGGCTCTGGTCCTTCCTGGAGGAGAGAACACAGAAGGTGGTGCTGGGGGCTCCTGGCAGCTGGATGGTGGTTTCTATTTTTTCAGGGTTCTATTTTGTCTCCCATGTTGTTTTATATCTACCTGAAACCGCTGCCCAGAGTTTTGAGGTTTTGTGTCACCAGCATGTAGATGACACCCAACTGTCCTTGCAATTCAAATCTGAGGAAGCTGCTTCAGCTCTAGACCAGTGTCTGATGTCAGTAATCGACTGGATGGTAGTTAATAAAAGCTGAAACTTAATCCAGACAAAACAGGTGCTCCTGCTCGGTCAAAAGGCAGATCAGGTAATAGGGCTGCAGCCTATGCTGGATGGACTTGCACTCCTAAAAACAGAGGTGTGCAACTGGGAGGTGCTTCTGAATTCATCTTTGAGCCAGGATTACCAGGTTTTGGTGGTGGCCAGGAGTGGCTTTGCACAATTAAAACAAGTGTGTCGGCTGAGCCCATTCCTGGAAAGGTCTGATCAGGCTACAGTTACACATTCATTGGTTACATCCTGGCTGGATTACAGTAACATCCTCTACATGTAGCTGCCTCTGCAAAGTGTCAGGAAACTTCAGTGGGTCCAAAATGTGGCATCCAGATTGCTAACTGGGACTATTCACAGGAATCGTATAATCCACCCACCCCCATTACTGCAGTTCCACTGTTGCTGATCCATTTCTGGGCATGGTTCAAAGTGCTGGTTCCAACCTATAAAGCCCTAAATGGCTTGGGTTTAAATTATCTCAAGGACTGTGTCTCTCTTTATGAGTTTGCCTGGGTGTTAAGATCACTGGGAGAGCCATTGTTCTCAGCCCCACCGCCTTCACAGAGGTTTTTGGTGGAGAAACAGGAGAAGGCCTTCACCGTTTCTGCTCCCAGACTTTGGAAAGCCAGGTTGGCTCCATCTGTGCTGTTTTTCCACAAGCAGGTGAAGATCTTTCGCTTCAGGCAGGTTTTTCCTTAATTGATGGCCTGCCTCAATGGGATTTTTAAGTGGATTGTTGTGCCTTACTGCTTTGAATATGTTTTGGTGTTACTTTTGTTCATCAACTTTTAGTGTTGTATTTGATATATTTTTAGTATTTGTATATATAACTGTTTTTAGCATTAAATGTTGTCTTTTAATGTTGTAAGCCACCTTGGGTTCTTTTAAAGGAGAAAGGTAGAGTTAAAATATTTTAAATAAATATGCAGCCTTATAAACTCTTACATTGCATTAGGAAGATGCATATCAGCTTTCCACTTATCTTTTCTCATTAATTATGATGAGATTCTGGTCAAGTTCTGAGTAATGTGATGATGCATCTTTCTGGGAATAACAAAACAAGCCAACTAATGAATCTCAAATGTTTTCATTCCCTTGACCTGAACTTGACCGAAGCAAGTTGTTGCAGCCAGAGATTTTTCTTCAGACAAAGCCCAGACGTGATGTTAAGCCTATGTTTTTGTCTTGGATAGAGATACAGTAACTGGGCGTTTACTAAAAGAAGAAGAAGAAGAACATCTTGTTTTAAGCAGGCAGCCAAGTACTTAACTGTCTAAAATATGGCTTGAGAATAAGTGGTAAGAAAATAAGACATGTGTATAGTCAAAGGAAACAAAATGTTTAGAAAACTTTGTAGATCACCCATGTTAACATCTTAGCTAACACAGCATATCTTATTATAGATATGCACACAAATGTATATAAAAATGTAGATAACTACATTCATTCTGCTGCCTTAAAAAGAAGAAAAAAAAGAACTGCACAAAAGATCAGCTTTTACACCCTAATTTGGTTAACAAGGTCCACCTTAACACATTTCAAGTATTATGCTTTTTAGCCCGTTGTAGGGGCTGAAAATTAGGATATGATTAGACAGTGAAGTTATCCTGGGTTGGATCAGGCTAAACAGTGTCACCTGAACGTGTGATCTGAAATTTAGAACAATCATTGCATCCATATACAAGGATCTGGTTGTTTCAGGACAGAAAGTCAGACCACATTTCAAAGTGACCCTATTTAGCATTTTCTTCCCTCACAGTCCCCATGCCCCTGCCTTCTGTTCTGTTCCTTCTCCACAGGGAGTGAGAAAAAGCTGGATTTTATTTATTTTATCATCTGTTTGTATATGATTTTACTGGCTTGAGAATGAAATGAAATAGCACTGGATTCTAAAGAAAATGGGGGTGGAGGGAGAGATCTTCCTCTACCTCCTTTTCTGTAAGGCGACTATTGTTATTATTAAATGATAAGTGACAAATCACTTCATTGGTTTACTACCAAAGTGAAATAGACTGGATTTTTTAAAAAAAAGAAACAAAAATTTTGCTCTCTGCCTCCTGTCTTGTCACCCACTCTGCAGGGAGAAGGGGAAAGCTAGATTCTCCTTCGTGGCCTCTGTGAATGCACACTAATGGGTTAATCTGTGCACGAGCAGAGCAGTCTTGGAAACTTTCACAACTTTAAGCACTTAGACCTTAGCCCCTACTCTGCACTAATTTTCCATATAGGAGATCTTTTGGAATCCATCCATCAGCCATTCTCACAACATAAGCATTATGAAGAAAAAATAACAACACAGTTAAACACAAAAATTTACAATTCTGTTGACTTTAATTTTTGTACAGTAGAAACATACAGTACTTGTCATAAGTATACAATTTGTATAATAATGCTTTCCAATACAATGAAAAATAATTTTAAACTCCTGAAAAACTGTGCACCTTCTCAACATTATAGCCTTGTTTTGTACACAGTTTAGAGTTTATACCAGCCAATAATTCTATAAGAATCATTTACTACATTCCACTTCTGCATGACCTTGGCATAAACTAGCCTGTGACCAAAACCAGATTAACCATACAGCATAATGGAGGAATAGCTTAGCCTGCAATAGAATAATTTTATACTTTTAATACTTTAGCGCTTCTTGTTGCAGAGAACAGCTTGGAAATATGTAGGTTTCACATTCTGAAATCTTGGTCAAATGACACTTGGTGACAAAGAGAGTGAGGTTTCAATGTCTTACATAGTTTCTTGCCCACTTATTAGCTATTCTTTCCTACACAGGTGTTCTAATGTTCATACACCTTTAATCGCTGCTCCCTTTGTCTCTCCATACCCCACTATTGTTCTCTTCAGTCTAACCTTTAATGTTGGGGAATAAGAATAAGCAAGAGCAAAGTAACATTAGGTGCTTTTAGAGGGTGGCAGAATGTTTAAGCTCAAGAAAAATAATATTTTTTCAGGACCAGATTTGCTACCCAACTTTCAATCAGTTATGTAAATTATGTGTTTACCTCCTAGTGATCAGACTTGAAACAAAGCAAGCTAATTTGCATGATAGAGGGGTGAGAAATGCTCAGATTAAAAGAAACCCAGGTTTTTAGTATTTAAAGAATCTCTATTTAATGGGAGCTGAGCATATTCTCTACTTTGAGTCAAATGTTGGCTGTGGGATGGAGCTCAAATGCAAATTTGTATGTTTACAGTGGTAACATAATTGGGGAGGAACAAAAGTTGGCGTGCTCCTAGCTGTGTTTCATCATTGATGACAAATGGGTACTAGCATCCCTATTCTAATTTCAAACACACACTTCTTCATTATTTACACACTCTAATCATGTTTCCCTTGCTAAGGTCACTCAATTTGCATGGAAGGCTTGCATCCTGTGCACACACATGCACAGAGAGAGAGATTTAAATGCAGTAAATCCCTAAACTGCTTACATACCTTTCTCCACGCCAAGGTTTTCAAAAGATGCAGCTCTACAGCACACCCTGTTAACTCTGCCCTGCACACTTAAGAGCCAACTGCTTTTAATCCAGATGAAAGAAGAGGCAGAGATTTCACTCTTAATTATGTTTGAAATATTCAACATAACTCTTTCAGCATGCAGCAATGCTTCTCACAGAAGCTGTTGGGTACAGCAGCCAGCTCTGGGATGTCACATGGGACCTCATAATGTCAGTACCATTTTTCTTTTCTCATTTTAGGTGGCAGAACCTCTCAAGTGAAGAGAAGTTCCTTCACAAAAAACAGCAAACATCAGGCTTGATGTTTGTTTTTCTCCTGAACAAACTACTTTTGCTTGAAAGAAGTGTTTTCTTTGCTTCCACATTCACCTGTGTTGCAACTTTAGTATTGACATACAAATCGCTCTTGTGGTCATGTTACCTCCAATGTTTCCTTCCTTCTGAGTGGGTCACCCTGTTCTTCTTCTGAGAATTACTATGTCCCCAGTTCTATTCATGTAACTGAAGACTTTGCAGAGCAAATACAATGTTTCACATTTGAGCCAGATTGCCAAGAGTTCCATTTTGGGTCAGACTGGCTTAGGCTGCTACTCACAAATCATACAAAAGCCAGTGTAGGGCTGTGTAAAGTCCACAAAGGCTCAGGTGGGGTGGGGGTAATAATCCAAAAGCAAATTTTGCAGACAGAAGCAATATTTAACTGCATAGTGCATAATTCTAATTAAGCATAAATATTTTCCTCAAATCAGAAGAATCATGACCAGTTTGAGTTCCTTCCGAAAATCATAACCTATGTGAAGTCCAATGTGCAGAACTCCTATCATCAATCTGCAGTAACTTGAAATATGAAATGTGAAGTAGTAGTGCTGCTGAAGCCTCATCCGTTGTTATCTATCAGGCACAGCACTGGCAAAACCATCAGCCATGAAAAGGCACAATTACTGTCACTATAAAGGAGGTATCTGATGTTCCAGAATAAATGAGTTTAATTGTTTCACAACTATCTTCCTCAGTTTGGTTTACATAAGAACTTCTGGTTCAATATTAAACAACAAATCATCATTCCCCCTTCTAACTTCAAGTAGCAGAGGTGACTCATTTATCACTGCCTCTTGCAGGTCAGCAGAAGTTTTTAGTGGTCGTCCATTCACTTTAACAATGATATCTCCATCCTGAATACCACCTCTGTGTTGTCAAAAGAAAAACAGATATAAGCAAAAGTTCATTTCTCCTTACCATAAATACACTGATCAGCCAGAACATTAGAACCACTTGCCTAATATCATGTAGGTCCCCCTCATGCTGCCAAGATAGCTCTGACAGGTCAAAGCACGGACTCCACAAGACCTCTGAACTTATCCTATGGCATTTGTCATCAAGACAGTAGTAGATCCTTTAAGTCCTGCAAGTTGTGAGGTGGAGCCTCCATGGATCAGATTTGGTGTTCTAGCACATCCCATAGGATCTCGGGAATCTGGAAGCCAAGGCAGCACCTTGAACTCTTTGTCATGTTCCTCAAACCATTCCTGAACATTTTTTGCAGCAAGGCAGGGTACATTATCCTGCTGAAAGAGGCCACTGCTATCTGGGAACACCATGGCCATGAAGGGGTATATGTACTCTCCAACAATATCTAGGCAGATGATCTGTGTCAAAGTAACATCCATGAATGCCAAGACCCAAGATTTTCCAGCAGAATGTTGCCCGGATCACAACACTGCCTCTGCCAGTTGTTCTTCTTCCCATAGTGCAGCCTGCTGCCATTTCTTCCCCAAGTAAACAACACACATGCACCCAACCATCCACCTGATCTAAAAGAAAACATGATTCATCAGACCAGACAACCTTCTTCCATTGCTCCATGGTCCAGTTCTGATGCTCATGTCCATTGTAGGTACTTTCAGCAGTAGACAAGAGTCATCATGGGCATCTGACCAGTCTAAAGCTATGCAGCTCCATATTCAGCAAACTGCAGTGCACTGTGTGTTCTGCCACCTTTCTATCATGGCCAGCATTATGTTTTTCAGCACTTCAAGCTGCAGTTTCTCTTCAATGTGATTGGGCAAGACAGGCTAGCCTTCACTCCCCACATTCATCAAAGAGCCACGGGCACCTGCAACTCTGATGCTGGTTCACCAGCTGTCCATCCTTGCAACATTTTTGGTACGTACTAACCACTGCATACTGGGAACACCCCACCAGACTTGCTGTTTTGGAGATGCTCTGACCCAGTCGCCTAGCCATCACTATTTGGCCCTTGTCAAAGTCACTCAGATCTTTTTACTTGCCCATATTTCCTGCTTCCAACTCATGAAATTCAAGAACTGGCGGTTCACTTGCTGCCTAATGTATCCCACTTCTTCACAGGTGCCACTGTAACAATATCATCAATGCTATTCATTTCACCTATCAGTGGTTTTAACGCTGTGGCTGATCGGTGTATAACAGGCCTCCATTGTCTCAATATGTTTTTATAGGAGGCTTTTTCTGTCAACTCAGACTGACACTTAAAAATTAACATTGCCTAGTTTACTGCAACTGAAACTGAAAGTAGGAATCTCATTTCAAGTTTTTTAGAATAAAAATAAGTCAACCACAAGTTGAGCCTTAATGTAGAAGTGCTTCTGTTGGTTTTGCTGCACTTGGTTTATGTAGAGCAACTGTTTCAAGTTGGAACCAACATACCTCTGTGATGGTGAATTTGGAATAACTTCATGTACATAAATTCCACTACTGACGTCTGGGAAATCTGGATTATTAAGCTTAAGTTCTTCTACTAATCTAAAAACAAAACACACACAAAAAGACAAATATTACTAAAAAGTGAATCATTATATTACGATTGCCATAGCCATTCTTCTTTCATGCAATCAATCAACCAATTTATTTTATTTATTTAAAATATTTTCCTCTTAAAAAGGCCTATGGCAGCTTACATCTTTAAAAAGACAATATTTAAAAGCTAAAAACAGTAAGGATACAAATATTAAGAGAGAATTAAGTATTATATTGAAAATGGTAAATAAAATGAATACTAAAAACAGATTTGAAAACAAGAAGATATAACTATCCATTTGTAGCCAGTCACAATCAATGAATTAATCAATCATCCCCATATGCATTTGATCTGAAAATCAAGGATTTTTACCCCAGTGGATTATTTTATCAATAATAGCTCAGTTACATTATGTTAAATTAACACTAAAACACTCATCAAGCGCAGGCTATTAATACACACTGACACCAATGGAAGACCAAGTGGGTAAGTCTGGTTGTGTTTTTTATTGTTTTAGTAACAGAACGAGAGATTGGTGATGGTAGAGGCACAGGACCATTAGGAAAAATATATCTATTCATTGTGTGGGTAGCAGGATGATTGCCAAATGAAAGAAGAGCTCTCCCTCTCCAATACAGGCCTTTGCAGGTTTAGAGAGTCTCTCAGCTGTTGTTTACTATACATGCGGAAATTAAAACAGCTACCCATGATTAGACCAGAGCGGGGCCAACAGCTGTGTCTGTACGATACCCAGGCTGAGCTATTTAATTCTGGCTGTGTACACCATACAAAAGCAACTTAAACTATGGGATGGGTGGGTGGAGGTAGAGAGGTTGTGACTGCTGTTGCTGCCACCACTATCTTCATGTTGTTGTTGTTTCGTCATTAATCTATGTCCGACTCTTCGTGACCCCATGGACCAGAGCATGCCAGGCCCTCCTGTCTTCCACTGCCTCCCAGAGATGGGTCAAATTCATGTTGGTAGTTTCAGTGACATTGTCCAACCATCTCATCCTCTGTTGTCCCCTTCTCCTCTTCCCTTCACACTTTCCCAACATCAGGGTCTTTTCCAGGGAGTTGTCTCTTCTCATGAGATGGCCAAAGTATTGGAGCCTCAGCTTCAGGATCTGTCCTTCCAGTGAGCACTCAGGGTTGATTTTTTTCAAAACGGATAGGTTTGATCTCCTTGCAGTCCAGGGGACTCTCAGGTGTCTCCTCCAGCACCACAATTCAAACACATCAATTTTTTGGTGGTCAGCCTTCTTTATAGTCCAGCTCTCACTTCCATACATCAGTACTGGAAAAACCATGGCTTTCACTATGCTGACTTTTGTTGGCAAGGTGATGTCTCTGATTTTTTAAGATGCTGTCGAGGTTTGACATCACTTTCCTCCCAAGAGGCAGGCGTATTTTAATTTCATGGCTGCTGTCACCATCTGCAGTGATCATGGAGCCCTAGAAGGTAAAATCTGTCACTGCTTCCATATCTTCCCCTTCTATTTCCCAGGAGGTGATAGGACCAGTGGCCATGATCTTAGTTGAGCTTCAGACCGTTTTTGGCGCTCTCCTCTTTCACCCATATTAAGAGGTTCTTTAATACCTCCTCACTTTCTGCCGTCAGAGTGGTACCATCTGCATATCTGAGGTTGTTGATATTTCTTCCTGCAATCTTAATTCCATCTTGGAATTCATCCAGTCCTGCCTTTCGCATGATGTATTCTGCATATAAGTTAAATAAGCAGGGAGACAATGTAAGCTTTGTCTGTACTCCTTTCCCAATTTTGAACCAATCAGTTCTTCCATATCCAGTTCTAACTGTTGCTTCCTGTCCCAAATAGAGATTTCTCAGGATAAGGTGGTCAGGCACTCCCATTTCTTTAAGTACCTGCCATAGTTTACTGTGGTCCACACAGTCCAAGGCTTTTGCGTAGTCAATGAAGCAGAAGTAAATGTTTTTCTGGAACTCTCTGGCTTTCTCCATAATCCAGCGCATGTTAGCCATTTGGTCTCTAGTTCCTCTGCCCCTTCAGAATCCAGCTTGTACTTCTGGGAGTTCTCGGACCACATACTGCTGAAGTCTACCTTGTAGGATTTTGAGCATAACCTTGCTAGTGTGTGAAATGAGTGCAATGGTATGGTAGTTGGAGAATTCTTTGGCACGGCCCTCGTTTGGGATTGGGATGTAGACTGATCTTTTCCAATCCTCTGGCCACTGATGAGTTTTCCAAACTTGCTGGCATATTGAGTGTAGCACCTTAACAGCATCATCTTTTAAGATATTAAATAGTTCAACTGGAATGCCATCACCTCCACTGGCCTTGTTGTTAGCCAGGCTTTCTAAGGCCCACTTGACTTCACTCCCCAGGATGTCTGGCTCAAGGTCAGCAACCACACTATCTGGGTTGTCTGGGACATTCAGAAATTTCTGGTATAATTCCTCTGTGTATTCTTGCCACCTCTTCTTGATGACTTCTGCTTCTGTAAGGTCCCTACCATTTTTGTCCTTTATCATGTCCATCTTTGCACAAAATGTTCCTTTAATATCTCTAATTTTCTTGAAGAGATCTCTGGTTTTTTCCTTTCTATTATTTTCCTCTATTTCTTTGCACTGTTAATTTAAGATGGCCCTCTTGTTTCTCCTTGCTATTCTTTGGAAGCTGGCATTCAGTTTTCTGTCACTTTCCCTATCTCCCTTGCATTTTGTTTCCCTTCTCTTCTCTACTATTTGTAAGGCCTTGTTGGGCAGCCACTTTGATTTCTTGCATTTCCTTTTCTTTGGGATGGTTTTTGTTGCTGCCTCCTGTACAATGTTACAAGCCTCCATCCAAAGTTCTTCAGGCACTCTGTCCACCAAATCTAGTTCCTTAAATCTGTTCTTCACTTCCACTGTGAATTCAAAAGGGATTTGGTTTAGCTTATACCTGACTAGCCCAGTGGTTTTTCCTACTTTCCTCAGTTTAAGCTTGAATTTTGCTATAAGAAGCTGATGATCAGAGCCACAATCAGCTCCAGGTCTTGATTTTGCTGGCTGTATAAAGCTTCTCCATCTTTGGCTGCACAGAATATAATCAATCTGATTTCAGTACTCCCCATCTGGTGATGTCTATGTGTAAAGTCTTGTGTTGTTGGAAAAGAGTGTTTGTGATGACCAGCTTGTTCTCTTGACAAAACTCTATTAGCCTTTACCCGTCTTTGTTTTGAACTCCAAGGCCAAACTTATCTGTTATTCCTTTTATCTCTTGACTTCCTACTTCAGCATTCGAGTCCTCTATAATGACAAGAACATCTTTCTTTGGTGTCAATTCTAGAAGGTGTTGTAGGTCTTCATAAAATTGGTCAGTTTCAGCCTCTTCAGCATTAGTGGCTGGTGCATAAACTTGGATTACTGTGATGTTAAAAGATCTGCCTTGGATTCGTACTGAAATCATTCTATCATTTTTGAGATTGTATACCAATTGAATTGAATTGAATTTGCCCATTCGCATCCATTATAGTTCACTGACACCCAGGATGTCAATATTTATTCTTGCCATCTCCTGTTTGACCACATCCAGCTTACCAAGGTTCCTACTGTAGATGTTACATTCCAGGTTACTATGCAATATTTGCAGCATTGGACTTTCCTTTCACTTCCAGGTCTTTTCACAGCTGAGCATCCTTTTTGCTTTGGCCCAACCACTTCATTAGCTATGGACCTAATTGTCCTTGTCCTCCACTCGTCCTTAGTAGCAAGTTGGACGCCTTCCGACCTGAGGGGCTCATCTTCCAGCATCATATCTTTTAGCCTTTTGTTTCTGTCCATGGAATTTTCTTGGCAAAGATACTGGAGTGGCTTGCCAGTTCATGCTCCAGGTGGATCACGTTTAGTCAGAACTCTCCACTATGACCTGTCTGTCTTGGGTGTCCTTGAACGGCATAGCCCATAGCTTCTCTGAATTACTTGACTCCTTTCGCCACGGCAAGGCAGCAAACTATGAAGGCGACTACAGTCATAGGGCACTGTAGCCTTGGTTGCTACCTGAACATGCTGGCTCCTGACTGGCCTAAGATTGGCCCTTTTTCTTTATGATAGGAATGGGGAGCCTAGCACTACAACCCTGCACAGGAGAGACTTACATTTCAAATGTAATTACAGACATAAATTATAGCAACTCAAGATGTTCTACATTTGAATACACAATAAGGGACTTACACAGGTGTGATTGTCATCATTCTTATACCAATAAATCTTTTCCCATCTGGAATAAAAATAAGAAACCCTATTAGGAATTTCTGATAATGACTTAAGCACAATATTAGAACCAAATAAAAATCAAGCAGATCATCAAAGGTGATATCCCATGTTTCACCTGGGATAACTGTTTCACAGGCAGAACCCACCACTTATAGTCAGTCACACAACATGTTTGGGGGAATTCACCCCAAGTTCACTCCATGGACGGTCACTCTCCATTGCTCCAGTAGAACCTAATGATCTGTGACATATTCAGGTTCTAATGAAATCAATGGGATTTGTTCATTTAACTCCAAGAGCTTTGCTAGTTTCTGGATATGATCTAAAGAATAATTGGGCTGACTTCCAGATCTTTACAGAATCATCCCAGATGTGCAGAAATAAAAAGGTGTTGGTCATTCAAATAAGCATACCACATTTGCATCCAATGCCTGGAAAAGCTGCTAGTTTCAAGTGAGTTGTCTCAAATGCCACAAAGCCAGAAAATTAGATGTTAAGGTAATGCTTAAAGTATATGCCCCATGATCATTGTGCACTGCCACAAAATGGATCATAGGATATGTACCAAGAAAGTCTATTTTGGTAGGTACAGAGGAGGAATCAATACACACTGGGTGCAGCCCTTAATCACCCAGAAAAGATGCAAAGAATCACATGGATTTCATATAGCAGGAGGAAGGATTTTGCCCCTCACCATCAGTCTTCACCATGCATATTTATTTATTTATTTATTTATTTATTTATTTATTTATTTATTTATTTATTTATTTATTTATTTATTCATTCATTCATTCATTCATTCATTCATTCATTCATTCATATCCCACCCATCTAGACCAAACTCTAATCTGGGCAGCTAACAATAATTCAGAAAATTAAAAACAATATAATAAAATAAAGACACTTGTAATAATATAATTCAAGATGGTGAAAGTAATTAGGTGACGACAGGAGGAAAAGATATTAATGTAATGCAATATCTACATAACTGATAAAATAATAACCAAGAAGGACAGAGTATTGAAATAAGTACCAGAAAATCAAGCTACAAACCAGATACACAGAAGAGAGAGAAATATTCTGCAGGCCAAAGCAAAATGTTATAAATTAAATGGACAAAAATATAGGCACATCTTCTTGGTAGGCATCCAGTGTTCCTTCCACTGGGTGGTGCAGAGAAATGGTGACATACCCAAGCCCATAGACAACTATGGAAGAATCAAGAGCAACTACAGTAAAACACTCCGGAGAAAAGTGTACCTATGATTGGCACCTATCACTTTTTTTAAAGCTTGAAGAACATGGAGGGTGTACTCCACATTGCTTCCTTGTAAATTTCATGGACAGACATGTTGGAAGAAAATACAATAGAAGCTGCCACTGTTGTTGTGGAAGCACATGTTAAGATGTACAGTGGTGCCTCGCTTGACAAGGATAATCCATTCCAGCAACGCTGTAGAATGAAATCGCTGTCAAACGAAGGTAAAAAGCCCACTGAAACCCATTGAAAACTGCTCAATGTGTTCCAATGGGCAAAATGCCTCAGCGTCCAGTGAAGATCCTCCATAGGGCGGCCATTTTCTGGTGCCTGTAATGCGAGGAATCTGTCCTAAGCACAGCAGGGAGCCATTTTGAACAGCGGGTGGCCATTTTGAAACCTGACGATCAGCTGTTTTCTGATCATCATAAAGCGAAAAATCAGTTCCCAAAGCAGGGAACCAATAATCGTGAAGCGGTTTTCCCCCATTCAATCATCATTTTGCGATTGCAATAGCGATCGCAAAAAACACATCGTGAAGCAATTTCATGGTTAAACGGGGTAATCGTTAAGCGGGGCACCACTGTAATGGGTTGGAAATACCATGGTGAGTGCAAGAATGCAAGCTTTAATCCAAAATGACAGGCTTGTTTTAGAGAACTTGCTGTCATGAGAGGCCTTGTGGAATGGGACAGAAAGTTCATCAGAACACCAAAGGGACTTAGTTCTAGTCAAATCTTAATGTGTAGCTTTGTAGCAATGTAATCAGGCTCCAGAAATATTTTATTGAAACTCATAGAAAGTTTCCCATCCCCTCTTTCAAGTTCTGAGGCTCCATGGGGCTCCCTTTTGCCCTGGGCAAATCTTTGGGGGCATCAGGACATGGGAAGCCTTTAATAGTTAAAAAAAATACCACAATCTAGATTGCTGCCACTGGGATTCTTGAACTACTATCAACCTGAGCCCTCAAATGAATGATTCTTGTTGGACTGAAATGATTCTTGCCGAAATTAATTAGGTAACTTGTCTTCAGTCTCATAGAAAGTATTTGGCCTTGTCCAGAAGAAACCCTCTCAACAACATGCCATTCAAGGGGTACAGGCATACCCCCACAACTGAGGCAGAGGTGCACCTGATTGCAGACACAGATTACTGATAACAAAGCCACACTTATTTCTGGAAAAAACAGATATTTATTGCTCAATTGAATAAGGAGTTGCTAAACTGGAAAAGAAACAGAACTCCTTTCTGTACTGTTTTAAGAGGGAAGAAGGCATCACTGGTGGTGGGGTTTGGACATGGTCCTTCTACACTCCAAACCAATTAAAATTAAACCTACTGCCTCTGCAGACAGGTGAAGGAGTATGAGATGAAGCTGTTGTCAAGAGAATATTAGCATTAGCTGAAAAGTGGCAAGTGTGAGGTTCGAGTAAAACAACACAGCACCTGTTTGCTGCAGTTTTAATAGAGTGCAGAACAGTGGGTGGTACCCTTAGCAAGGAAGACATACAACAATCCATCTCCTCGTTGCTCCCCTACTTTGTCGTCAAATCTTTTGTCATCTTTTTTTGGACTGCTCTGCCAAGGCTGGGAGTGATTGGTGGAGAAGGTCCAGAGGCTGCAAGCAGGGGCACTTTCCTCTTTAACTTTCCTCTTTACTGTGACTGCTCACAAGATACTCAGTTCTGTATCTGGCAAGAGCAGGACAGCCCTGCAACAGTGGCATCAACTCAAGGGTCATTTGGGTGGTCAAGCCCACACTCTTCAACAAACAACCAGATCAGCTTCAAAAGCCTTATGCTATTCACTGTCTCATTCGCCTTTGTCCCCACATCCTATCTTATAGACAGAAAAGGGATTATTTTTCCCTTTGAAACTGGAAGAGAAATGAACGGAAGGCACAGATATGTAATATGAGCAGATAAGCAAGAGAGCTAATAGCAAAGTCACGCGACTGGAACAGGTAAGCAAAGGAGCCAAAGCAGAGTTCTGATCTGGGGAGAAAGACAGATGATGAGGCAGTAGAGTCCTTCCTACTGTTGTTTGAATTCATATGATTTCCTGACTCTTGTTTGGGTAGTGAAGAGAGACGTGTGGATGCTTTCTCTGCAATGCCCAGAGAATGTGCTCGCTTACATCTTGCCCTCCATGCAACCACATACTGCCTTATCTTTCAGGCCACCTGATTTTAGTAGGGGAGGCCATCCTAGTTCTTTATTGCCTTATGGAACTTCTGTGTACCCTCCTGTTTCACTAGAGGAACTCTTCTGTGTGTTGATCCATGCCAGTTTGGCCTTACGATTGACTGGGAGGCCTTATATACACATTGTGGGTATGCTTTTAGTGCCTGCAGTTCTCAGCACCGATACTTTCTTCCTTTTAGTATCCGCTCAGAAATTAAGGCTCAGTATTTTTTAAGAGCACTATAAATTGCTACTGTTTAAAGTGGGTCGGCTTTTGCAAGCCAATGTAGCTAATATGAGTGTGGTTCTTTATCAGCTGAATTTATTAATTTCATCTTTACTGATTTTTTTAAAAAATGTTTCCTTAGTATATGGAGTTCCTTGTAATTAATTCCTACATTTGTTATGCAGCCTGGAGCATATTTTGGATGAAATCAAAGTAGTCTTTTTGTCTGACAGGAAATGAAATGATGAACTAATCTCTGAGGAACAGCTGAGGCAGCAAAGGCTAAAGAACGAGAACCAATGGAGTCTTTCCACAGTTTTCTGCTGTGAGCTGTCAGTGGCAAAGTGTTACTGTCGAGAAGCTGTTCTTTCTCCATATGCTCTTATATTTTCCCTGTAGGAAAAGGTGGCAGCATTGTCAAGATTTGGCTTCTTTTGGTTGAGAAAAGATTAAATACCAACTTTTGCAATATTCCCGTAATTCTTCTACAACGTCAGTGGTTGCTATTACTAGGGATCAATGGCTGGCTGCCAGTTCAAGTGGTGATTCGAGTTTCTCATATTACCGTAAGGCACGTTCCCGCCAGTCTCGCTAATATCACTGTGCGCAGGCCTCCACACACAGCTTTACCACTAGACTGGCACCTGTATGTGCAAACATTCTCCTTGCTGATCCAGCAGCAGGGATTGTATCCATAAAACACTTTTTAAAAGGTTACACTCCTGTTGCCATTCATTGTCTTTCTATTCTTTCCAGAACTATGGTCCTATAATTTGGAGTTACTACTATTTGCACATTAAATTTTCTTCCTTTATTAAAATGTGCCTCAGATAGGGATAGTAATTACTTCTGCAGCTGGAGTCTGAGTTTTTCCAGAGCTAGCTGGAATGATATCAGGAATTACATAAGTACTTTAAAATGCTTTAATTATATTTACTGCCACACTTTGGATCCCATCCATTGTCACAGGCAGATATTGAAATATGAGCATGAAAGGTCCCAAGAGCAACTAAGAATGACTGCCTTGCTGGCCAGCTTGGCCCAGGTTCTGGACTTCAACAGACAGTTCTAGCACTTCATTGTCCCGCGTCTCCCAGCTCCAAGGTGAGGACTGAGTCTCCTTGGTTCAACAGCAGCAGAAGAAAAGCTGGCGTAACTGCTTACAGTGTGAAGTCTATTCTGTGCACAAGCACTCCCCAGGGCTATGGATCTAGCAGCCTGAATGGCCATTTGCTGCAATAAGATTATGTGGAGAAAGGAATGGGGAGGGGGGGCAGTAGAGAATGTAGAACAGCAATAGGAGGAATTATATGAAAGGTTTAACAGGGTCTCAGCAACTTGCCACGTAGCAAATTGTTTTGACGCCACTAGTTTCACAGATGGCCAAAAGGACTGAAACAGACTCAACACAGAGGGAGGCAGCTGTGCCCCCAGAAAAACTAAAAGCTATCAAGCTACCAAGAGTCAGACAGGAGTCTAATAATACATGACCCTGCATTATGATACAGACAGGTATTCACATTCTACTATACACTCCTTTACTTATATACTAGTCACATATATGGAACTGCAATGTAAGTGAAGACAAAGGAGTACCAAAAGGAACATCTGACAAAGGAACAAGATTACCAAGATTATTGATTGGTATCTCCCCCCCCCCCCGTGTTTTATACATTGTTTTTATGTGACATGAAGTTGCATCCAACTTATGGCAACCCCTGTGAATTAATGGCCTCCAAAGGGTCCTATTATTAACAGTCCTGGTCAGGTATTGCAAACTAATGACCACAGCTTCCTTTACTGTTTCATGTTCAGTCTTCCTCTTTTCCTACTGCCCTAACTTTTCGTAGCATTATTGTCTTTTTCCAATGAATCTTGTATACTCATAGTGTACCAAAAATATGATCGCCTGAGTTTAGCCTGTATAATTAAATTTGTAAACCGCCCGGAGAGTGCTTGTAGCGCTATGGGGCGGTATATAAATCCAATAAATAAATAAATAAATAAATAAATTTAGCTGCTAGTGAGAGCTCAGGCTTGATTTATCTAGAACCCACTTATTTGTCTCTCTGGCCATGCATAAAATATTTTCTGCAACATCACATCTCAAGTGAATCAATTCTTTTCTTCTTTATCTTCTTCACTGTCCAGCTTCCACATTTGTACACTGTAACTGGGAATATCACAGTATGAATTATCTTGGCCTTCTCCTCCAGTGATATATCCTTAGTCTTTCCCAGTTTGTTCATAGCTGGCACTCCAATACTGAGGCTTCTTCTGATTTCCTGGCTGCAGTGTCCATTCATATGGTGTCACTTTACATTGGCACTTCTCGTGTGTAAGGAGCAATCACGAGGCCACTATTGTTACCCAGAGGACACCTGGATGTGTTCAAGTTCCTCATATTCTCCAAGAAGACTCCTTCTGTATCCCAGCAAAACACTGGATGGAACATCTGTCCAGCTCAAGAGGCCTATGAATAGTTTGTTGAGGCAGTCAAAAGATAAGTTCATAACCAACTACCTCCAAGGTCTAACATTGTAAAGAGTTACCAAAATGAATAATTATTTTTCACGGTTTGAACAAAATCTGTGGTATGGTATAGTTCAGCTCATGCAAACTAGATGACATAGTGTTCAGTGAAAATTGCCGAATCTTTATCAGATGCCTGAAACCAACCACTATTGACTACAGATCAGTTATTTAACAAACATTGCACCCAGTAACAAATGGAGAGCAGAAGCACCTAACAGTGAAAGGCTCAAAGCACCTACATTAAATGCACATCCACTCTTTATCCCCCCCAACCCCGGAATAAAGATGCAAAACAAATAAATATGGATTAAAACACGGGCCACACTTTATTGATAATCATTTGAAGAAAAAATTTGTGCTGCCAATCAATTGTAGTGTGGAACAGATAAATCAGTATTCATATAGGTGAGTCCCTGGCCCCAGGTTCTCATGGTCTTAAGGACAGCAGGAACCCAGCTGGCCACTAATAAACACCCCCAGACCTCAAGCCATCTTAACTTGATGACTGTTGGTCTGGAAGTGGCCCAGCGCATCTTTCCCGCCCAGGTGCTGTAATCGCACGATCTGCAGCCCTGGGAGGTCCGATGTGCTGTTAGCTTACCTGATCTTAAAGTGGGACTCACAGAGAAATACCTGTTTTTCTGCACTACCCGCCACAGCATAGGGACTAGCCACGCTATGTCCTATGCCTGCCATCAAGCTGCTCGAGCTCAACACGCAGACCCCCCTGGATGTCTTCAAGGAAGACACCCAAACCCAAATCAGACAGATGGACTCCATTGTTCTGAGAAAACTCAGGCCTATCCATTTGGATCCTTTGGTGACCAATCACTGATCCAAGGCCACTGCAGAATGTTCTGCATACCTCAGGGTTAAAACTCCTCCTGGTCGTGTTAATGTTGAGGAAAAACTGGGTGTCTCTCCACGCCAGATGTGGCACAATCGTGGACCACAGAATTCTCATCACAGGGTACCTGGTCTTCAATCACCTCAGGTCCCGCACATTATCCAAAACAAGTGCCTTACTGGGATGCCTGGCTAAATCGTTACCACTGAGATGCATGACCAGTATATCTGGTGGCGCCTGCCCAAAGGCCGCCAACCGGCAAAGTTGGATCCATTGCATGCTCGGACTCCTCTCCATGTGACTTATGCACCGGCCCCAAGGCCCAGATCACTCCCCCAATGGGATTCAGTGGCATAAAGCCCTGCCCAGTGGACATAGCTATGTCCAATAATCATAATATGTCGTTGCCTCACCAACAAAATGGTACCTGTGTAGACACAACACCAGGCCCCTGCCTATACATTAGGCAATGATCTCACATATTTCCAAAAGCTAGCCGAAGACCCCCTGCCTAATCTCTTAATCTCTTCTGAAGTGTGCCCCATAGTGGCTGCTGTAGAAGCTGCTCCTATTCTAAAGGAGTGGCTTCCAAATCTCATACCAGTCACTCCTACCCTAGTTAATGCTAAGTCTGTCAATTTCCAGAACTGATACCTCGTCAGAGGCAACCCCTCAGCATGCTGGAAAAAATATCCTGGGCCTTGCCCCCTCACTTTCATAGATGCTTGTATAGCTCTAATGGGGCAAATTTGCAAATGCTGCATTGCCCTAACGTAATCTGAGTACCCTTACCCCACTGATCGACCTTGGATCGCCAAATGAGTATTCTCACCTTTCCATCCTCTATTTTAACATCCTGCCATTGCAGGGCTATTCTGGACTTATCCTCTTTTCCAGACGCAACCACTTCGCTAATTCTAAAAGCCTCAAAGAAGGTCAGCAAAGATGCTGCCTGGAAAAAGGCCTTCTCATAAGGATTTTCACACAAGAATGCCCACTGATTACAGATGTGCTCCAATAGCTGTGGTGAAATAGGGACCCTAGTATCCTGACTCCTTCCTCTCTCCTTAGACCACCCTTCTAGTATTTTTAATGTGGTAGTCCCCTGTATGATCCCTGAACCCATTGATCTTTGCGTAATAAGCTAATGCAGACAGCCTACCCTGAATGGTCCCAGGTGCCAGTCCTTTCCTATTCAAATGCACCATGAATTGCTGCAAATGATCGACCAGAGCCAGCCATTCCGGCTCAAGATTAAACATTTTCCTGAATTCCTGAAACTCCATACTCATGGATAAATAACCCTTCCTGGTCCTTGGAGCCCAGGCCAAACGTATCACTCTTGATGCATCCTGTAGCCAATTAGCCAGACCTCCAGGGGCAGCACTTTGGGAAACTCCTTAGCTCCGGGATCTAGCTCCCTGAACAAGTCCATCTGTGGACATGACAATGCATCAGCTATCCTGTTTTCAAGACCAGGCATGAGCTGGATGTACACCAACACATTAAATTGCAATGCCCAAAGCGTGAATGCCCTAACCAGTTTCATGACCCGCTCCAAATGTGACATGTGACATTATAATGTAAACAACTGCCAGATTGTTGCTCCAGAAACAGAGCACTGAATTTGACCACTCTTTGACCCAAAGCCCAAGGGTACCAACTATTGGGAAGAATTCCAAAAATGTCAATTCCCTACTAATGCCCCTAGTGTGCCATTTATCGGGCTGGGTGCCTGCGCACCACCAGCCTCTAAAGTAGATGCCGAATCCCAGAGATCTGGCAGCATCTGAATGTACCTGGAAATCCGCTTTAAGCCCTATTTCCCCTCTCCAAAGAAAATACTGTTAAAATCTTCCAGAAACACCACACTGCTAAATCTTCCCTCATGCTTCTGGTGACCCTGGTTGTATGCCAGGGCCGCTTAAGACCCTGCATGGCAGTGCACAATTGCCTAAGGAATGGACGCCCCGGGGCTACAACTCTACATGCAAAATTTAAATGTCCTACTATTTGCTGAAGATCCCTCAGGGTCACTTTACTCTTCTGTAAAAGCATTGCTAATCTATTCCTCAGATCCTCTGGCTTATTATCAGGAAGCCATGATGCCTACTGGATTGTGTCCAGCTCAATACCTAAAAACGTGAGTGAAATAGTAGGTCCCTTCTTTTCTGCTAGTGGTAATCCTAACTGCTTTGCTAATACATGAAATTGCTCTAGTATGAAACTACACCTTCCTGTGTTCTGTTTCCCACAGAAAAGGTAGTCATTGAGATAATGGGCAGTGGTATAACCTGTCAAACTCCTAAGCTTCCATTCAACAAATGTGCTAAACTTCTCAAAAGCCGCAAAAGATATTGAACAACCCATTGGTAAGGCCCTATCTATGTAAAAAGGTCCTTGAAACTGAAATCCTAACAGGCTAAAGTCACTGGGGTTAATGGGCAAAAGACGAGATGCTGATTTAATGTCGCATTTCGCAATTTCTGCCCCCACCCCATATTTCCTGACCATATGCACCACCTCGTCCAAAGAAGTGTATTTAACTGAAGACAACTCTGGAGGGATAGCATCATTGACTGATGCTGCCTCTGGAAAAGAGGTGGTGGATAAGTCTAAACTCACAATGCCCAATGGTGAAACCCTCAAGTTCCCAATAGGTGGCGTTGGAAAGGTTCCAAGGACCTTTCCTTCAGCCACTTTCTTATCTATTTTACCTTGCACTACATCTTCCATACCCCTCACTGTACAGTTTTTCACCACATATGCACTACGCTTCCTTAATGATGGAACATGCAAACCGTGCTTAAAACCCTCTAATAAATATTTAGCGTCTTTCCAATTTGGATACTGCCCTAACCAGGCTTCTAATATCTCTATTCTAATTGAGCTGGGCCCCTTTACCAGGCGCACCCCCGCCACTGTTGGGCTTTCCCCCCAGCTTTATTTTGCTTCTGGGCGCCTGTTCTAAAACATGTAGCACTGGGGTGGCGACCCCCACATGTGCTACATTCATGTTTAAAATAACATGGCATTTTAGTACAAAATCCTTTTGAATTGTATTCCCAGCAATAAATGCGGGGTTGAACCACCTGCCCTGCTGTAAAGTGGGGATTGTGACCAGGAACAGCTTTCTTATTTAAGTGTCCATTATCAAAGCGTTCCCCTGAATTTGGTCTAGCCGGTGACATATGCTGTAGCTACTGTCCAGCTGTGGCTTATCCCACTGCATATTGGGGTGGATTGCACTCCACATCCTGAATGCTTGATCATAATGAAGCCATGCCACACCAGAAAAATCCATATACGCCCTGTATATGGAGTCCAGGTATTGAAAGAGAGACTGGGCCCTCCATGGTTGGGCTTTGACTATGACTCCCACTTATATTAAATAACCAGGGAGCCAATTGGCCCAATTCCTTTCTGGCTCCCCCCCCCATCCTCTCTCCTTTTCATTATCCTGGTCTCTTTCTTCTCCACATCTCTATTAAGTAAGTCGAATAAATCCACATACCTACCTGAACATATTTTTTCCTTAATCGTCGGGGTGAGGTGATCTCCCAGTGGCACAGAGTAGTCCCCATATGGGAGGCTGCATAATGGTACTGTGTTGTAGCCCGTGTTGACTACAGAAGGATAAAGCCACCAGCCAGCACTGGCCCGGATGCCCTGACTTGCTGGCCCTACATTAGTATGTGACATTCCACAATCACTAAATTGTGGCACAGCATAAGCCCAAGATGTGCCAGATGGCCCCATGTTCTGTGTGTTGACCGTTGCAAATGTTGTGGCTGCAAACTGACCACCACAGGCCCAAGGAAAGCTCCACTCACTCGAGGATGTTACAGCAAATCTAGGACCCTCTATGTGATGAAGTGTATTTTTCTAATTAGAGATGGGTTATGTAGTCATGTTTTAACCATAAAGAAATCCATTTTGAGTCTGACAAAGGCTAAGTTCTGGAAAATTACTAGGAGTTATTTTCAGCTTCATGTTGCCAAGCTTATCGCTGCAGCTGGAGAGAAAAACACAGCAGAGTCAAAATATCTCTAACCTGAGTTATAAACAATTCTTTGGTGTTGGTGGGAAAGTAGGGCGTACCCTATGCTAATTCTTTCCTTCGTGATTGGTCGAATATGTCAGGAAGGGGCAGGTTGGAGAAATTTACAAGAGGTTGGAAAAAGGAACTCTGAGAGGGAGAGAAGGAAGAAGAGAGTTTTGGGTATCTGAAAACATGGCGTTGAATATCTTTGATCCAGACGAAGGAACCTGATTTAACAATATGGACTGCGTAAGAATATCGTTTGTTTTCCTTAGTTTATAGTTTAGATTTTGTTTTAATAGTTAATTTTTATAGAAGGTGCTGAAACGTTATGCTGTTGCTTAGAAATGAAACTGTAGAGAAATGTTTTATTTGTTCACTTAAATAAACTCATGTTGTTTAATAATTGGCCTTTCTAGTCCTTTGAACAGAACAGTTTCCCTATAGATAATGAATTTGGCCTTACGTTACCAAAATTGAGTCATTGAACATTAAAGATACGGTATTAAGTGGTTTCTTTTTAGTAAAATTGAAACAGACTTAAATGCAGGTTTCCCAAGAGTTCATGTCCCGGGACTGTGTTTGACTCAAGCAGTTAACTTCAATCGGGAGTGAAGGAAGCCTGGATTTACCTGTTTCGTGGTTTTTGATCTCATTTATGGGACCAATAACTCACATGGTGGCCGCGGTGTTACGATCCACGGGCCTGATTTACAACCTGATTTCAGTAGTGTTACACCCGCGCTTTCTTTTTACACAGTTTGCTTGGGATTTATCCAGATGCTGTGGTAAATTGAAGCTGAGGGTCAGGCACGGACTGGTTTCAGTTTGAAACAGGGCAGCAACACAGAGTGGGTTGTCCTGCTAACTGTTTAAATATTTTTTTTCTCTGCTCTATTTTCTTTTCAACTGAAGCCCTGGCTGAGAAGGGTCAGTTGTGGGGGCGAATTCTGTTAAAGGACTAAGTGTAAATTTCTAAAGTGAGCTTTTTCATTGCTAAGCACAGCTAGGTCACGGCACCTTATCAGGGTTTTCAGGGCAGTTTTATGGCTGGCGGTAATTGATTGCCGAAACAGTGGGAGGTTTACAGCTCAGCGGCTGCAAGCAGTCAGCATGGCACAGCATGTTACTGAGAGGAAAACTGGCCGGAGGAAAACATCCAGCAAATTGCGTTTGCTGATGGAGGAATCGGAGGTTGACGAGGAGCAATCGATTGTTGAAGATTCGGTTGAAGAAGACCAATTGGATTTACAAATTGGTGGGTACCCTCAGGAATTTGACCCACTACCCATTCCAAGCCGGAGAAATTCCAGAGGGCGAGCGCAGGAGCAACATCCCCAACCCCGACCTACAGAGGAAGCCGTTGGTGAGAATCCGTCTGGTGCAGGGGGGCGTAATCCAACCACACCGATGCATGCGTCTGAGGAGTTAACCCAGCTGGTTGCAGATCTAGTGAGGACCCAAAAGGAGTTTGTTAACACTTTGAATCAGGCTGAGAAAGTAAAGACTAAGTGCAGAGAGCAGAAGGTGCAGGAGCTGCAAGAACAGAGAAAGGCTCAACAGGCAATTAAAGACTCTATAGCCAGTGTGGATAGGGGAAGTCTACCTAGATACCAGGAGGGCGATTGTGTGTTGAGCTTCCTTAAGAATTTCGAGCAATCTTGCCAAGATTTGGAGATACCTAGGGACTGGTATGTTAAGTTACTGCGTACCCAAGTTGCTGGACAGTTGGCCACAATATTAGCCAAAGTGGCTGAGGAAGATTATGATTGGTCTGAATTAGTTTGGGTTATTAAACAACGATTTGGTTATACAAAAGAGCTACTGAGGCAGAATTTTAGAAAAATCAAGAAACTGCCTAATGAGAGTTATGCAGCTTTAGCTGACAGGCTGGAATTTTTAGGAGACCAATGGCTGGACTCTTTGAAAATCAGATCTGTAGCAGATATGAGAAAGGCATTGTTCATGGAGCAATTTATGAACTTGGTCCCTTTAGAGTTGAGGAGTTCTTTGCTGGAGAGAGAATTTAAAGACCTCCAATCCCTTGCACTGAGGACTGACGAAATGTTATCGTTTAGGAAGCCTGAACCAGCGCCTACAGTCAGAGTAGAGGTGCCTAGAGCAGAGGCACCTAAGAGACAAAGCCAGCCTGATTTTAAAAAGCCTTACTATCAAGAGTATAGGCAGACTACAACTGATCAGCGCAGGAGTTTAGCTCCAAATCAAAACAGACCCACTTTTGCTTGTTTTAAATGCGGTGGCCCTCATCTACAAAAGGACTGTGCACAATCTCAAGGACCCCCTAGTCAAGCTAGGAAGTCAGATGTTAGAACACCGGTACCCGCGCCACGCAAATCTAAGGGAGGCACACCCAAAGTATCTCTGGTAAGCCCTAACACCCCAGAGAGTCAACAAGTACCAACTCAAAGCCAATCTGTTATGGGTACAGTGCCTAGACAGAATCAACCCAGTGTGAGTACTACCGCTTCACTAACCAGTGATAGACAGGCAGCGGTAAACTACTATGTGCCTCAAATATTAGATGTTCGTGGAGGAGAAGAGTTAGGAACTATGAGACAGTCTCCACAGGGGAAAAAGTATACCCTAATGGACCCAGGTTGTGTGATCCCTGAATCTCAGAAAGAATGGGCTATGAAGACTTATTCTGAGGAGGTGATTTTGCATACTGATGAAGGACAGGTGGTTTTAAATGCTTACAGTGATTCTGGTGCTGAACTTTCTTCCATATCCCGAAAATTTTTGCACCCAGAGCTGATTTTGGACAATTTAAGGTTACCTATTAGGACCTATGGTTCAGGAGAGGCAGGAGAACAACATATTCCTCTCGCGTTTGTGGAATTATCGTTCAAAAATTGGCGTGGTACTAAACTTTCCCTCACTCATGAGGGGAAACCTGACTTCTTGCTGGGAAATGACCTCACCTATTTGAATTTCAAGCACAGCCAAGAAGGTCTTACTCTTAAAGTGGTCACCCGTTCCCAAAGCCAAAAAGCAGAGGCTGGGGGTGGTTCTGATGAAGCTCTCCCTATTACAAACTTAGAACAGCAGCAACATCTAGTGGCAGAACAAGGTAATGCAGCTAATACAGAAGCAGAAATAGAGGAATCAGTGCCTATGGGGTCAGCTGAGTTTAAAGTGAAGCAAATGACTGATCCCTCGCTAGTTTCCTTGAGAGCACAAGCAGATGACTTTGCTCAAAACCCAATACCACAGCAAGTTAACTTTGTGTGGGGCCAAAATGGACTTTTGTATAGAGAATATCATCCCAAATCACACTTGAACATGCAACCCACACAACAGCTTGTAGTACCACAGGAATACAGACTGAGGATTCTTGAGTTAGCTCATGACGATCCATCTAGTGGTCACCAAGGTGTGCAAAAAACTTTAAAAAGAATTTCTCAGCATTTTTATTGGCCTGGTATTAACAAAAATGTGAAGGACTATGTCAGTTCTTGTGACTATTGCCAAAGGGCTGGTTATCAGACAGATAAAACAAAGTCAGAAATGCTCTTGATGGAAATACCTGATCAAGTTTTCCAGTGTCTGCAAATGGATGTCATGGGACCTTTTGTTCCAACTAAGTCTAAGAAGAAATACATCATTTCTTTCATCTGCCAAGCTAGTCGTTGGATCGAGGCCTATGCGTTGAGCAATCTAAGAGCTTCCACCATCGCACGCATCATCATAGACTTGTGCTCACGTATTGGAGTACCATCTCAGATAATTTGCGATCAGGCGGGGGTGTTTTGTAGCTCCTTAATGGACAAAATTTGTGAACTTAGTGGAATAGAAATAAAATTTAGCTCCGCCTATCATCCTGAAAGTCATGGGTTAATCGAGAGAGGTCAACAAACCTTACTGAGGATGAGCAAGACCATGGTACAGGTGTATGGTAACATTTGGGACGATCTGTTACCATTTGCTTTATTTGCTTATCGAAGTTCTGCTCATACTTGGTGGTTTCTCTCCAAGTGAAGTGGTATTTGGGAGGAATCTACAAGGACCTTTGGATTTCCTGAAATCTGATTGGGAAGGTGTGGTGAAAAGCAGCACAGTTCCAGTTGCTGATTTTGTCAGAAATCTGCAAGAAAAACTGTTAGCTGTGCAAGAATTGACTAAGGACAATTTGCTAAATGCTCAATCAACCCAGAAGCTCTACCATGACAGACATTCCAGGCACAGGGAATTTGCTGTGGGAGATTTGGTTCTTGTTTTAAACCCTCTCAGACCTTCTAAGTTAGAAGTTGGCTGGGAAGGTCCAGGGGAAGTGGTACAGAAACTGGGGAATAACAATTATTTAGTAAAAATGTTGAATTCTGATAAAAAGCTTGTAAGTTACCATGTCAATAGATTGAAATTGTATAAAGACAGAACTGCAATGGTTTTGCAATATAATGTTGCTTGTTACCAGTCTGAAAGTGAGCCTGTAGATATGCTAGCTGAATTAGAAGATGCTGGTACTTGGTCTGACAATCTTGTTTTGACAGGTACTTCACTCCAGAAGGAAAAGCTGTACCAAATCCTAGAAAAGTATCAAGATGTTTTTTCAGATAAGCCAGGTTACACAAATTTGGTCAGTCATGAAATCATCACTACTGATAATCAGCCAATTCGGTCTAGTCCATACAGAGCAGTTGGCGATCATGCTCTACGGATTGAACAAGAGATACAAAAGATGTTATCTCTGGATGTAATTGAGGAGTCATCATCCCCATACTCATCTCCAGTGGTTCTGGTTTCGAAAAAAGATTCTACTGGTAAGATCCTTGATGAGATAAGGTTCTGTGTTGATTACAGGAAGTTAGTGTTACTGTTTCAGATCCTTATCCATTGCCTAGAATGGATCATTTAATTGAAAAATTGGCCAAGGCAAATTTTATCAGCATAATTGACTTAAAGAACGCTTACTGGCAGCTGGATTTAGCCAAAAATTCACAAGATAAGACCGCTTTTATCACTCATGTAGGCACTTTTAGATTCAAAAGGCTACCATTTGGATTGAAAAACACAGGAGCATCATTTCAGAGAATGATAAAGTTTTACAAGGTCTACCTTTTGCTAGTGCTTATCTTGATGATGTTGCTATTTTCAGTTCTGATTTTGACTCTCATATGTCTCATGTTGAAACTGTGTTGTCTAGAATTCATCAAGCTGGACTTACTGTCAAAGCTAGCAAATGTCAATGGATGAAAGGGAAGGTCACGTATTTGGGTCATTTGGTTGGTCAAGGTGAGATTCATACTCTGCAAGCCAAAGTTCAAGCTATCAACGATTGGCCTATTCCAAAAACTAAGAAGCAAGTGCGTTCATTTTTAGGTGTAGTTGGCTATTACAGGAAATTCATCCCTGATTTCAGTGAATTGGCTACACCTCTGACAGAGCTAACTAAGAAGAGACAGCCTGTCAAAGTTAATTGGACCCCCGAGTGCCAAGGGGCTTTTGAAACCTTAAAAGCGAAGATTATTAATGCCCCTATACTGAAATCACCTGATTTTGATAAGCCTTTCATTTTGCAAACCGATGCTTCAGAATTTGGATTAGGAGCTATTTTGTTACAGCAAGGGGAGGATGGGAACCTATATCCTATCTCATACTTCTCTAGAAAGCTCTTGGAAAGAGAGAGGCATTATGCAATCCTTGAAAAAGAGGCTCTTTCTATATATTGGTCTCTTAATCTTTTAAGACCTTATTTATGGGGGCGTAAATTTACACTCCAAACTGATCATAGAGCCTTAGTCTGGTTGCAAAAGATGAAGTCTCAGAACCAAAAATTGTTGAGATGGAGTTTAGCATTGCAGGATTTTGATTTTGAAGTTCAACATATACCTGGGAAGCTAAATGTGGTGGCAGATGGACTTTCCAGGATGTACTGCGAAGATCCAGATATTCCTGACCGCTAAAGAAGATGGTTGGAGTAGTTACTGTGGTTAATAAACTAACATGCTTGTTTTCTTTTTGTATATCTGAATGGTGTGCCAAAAGATTGTATTGCTGTTATTGTTTGTTACAATCCATATATAATCATTTACTTTTAGTTGTTTTATCAATTTACTTCAAATTAGCTCAGAATAACTGTTCTGAATTTAGAAGAAATTTAGCGGGGGTGTGTGATGAAGTGTATTTTTCTAATTAGAGATGGGTTATATAGTCATGTTTTAACCATAAAGAAATCCATTTTGAGTCTGACACAGGCTAAGTTCTGGAAAATTACTAGTAGTTATTTTCAGCTTCATGTTGCCAAGCTTATCGCTGCAGCTGGAGAGAAAAACACAGCAGAGTCAAAATATCTCTAACCTGAGTTATAAACAATTCTTTGGTGTTGGTGGGAAAGTAGGGCGTACCCTATGCTAATTCTTTCCTTCGTGATTGGTCGAATATGTCAGGAAGGGGTAGGTTGGAGAAATTTACAAGAGGTTGGAAAAAGGAACTCTGAGAGGGAGAGAAGGAAGAAGAGAGTTTTGGGTATCTGAAAACATGGCGTTGAATATCTTTGATCCAGACGAAGGAACCTGATTTAACAATATGGACTGCGTAAGAATATCGTTTGTTTTCCTTAGTTTATAGTTTAGATTTTGTTTTAATAGTTAATTTTTATAGAAGGTGCTGAAACGTTATGCTGTTGCTTAGAAATGAAACTGTAGAGAAATGTTTTCTTTGTTCACTTAAATAAACTCATGTTGTTTAATATTGTGGCCTTTCTAGTCCTTTGAACAGAGCAGTTTCCCTATAGATAATGAATTTAGCCTTACGTTACCAAAATTGAGTCACTGAACAGTAAAGATACGGTATTAAGTGGTTTCTTTTTAGTAAAATCGAAACAGACTTAAATGCAGGTTTTCCAAGAGTTCATGTCCCGGGACTGTGTTTGACTCAAGCAGTTAACTTCAATCGGGAGTGAAGGAAGCCTGGATTTTCCTGTTTCGTGGTTTTTGCTCTCATTTATGAGACCAATAACTGACACTCTAATGTGTGTTGATTGTCAGGACATGCTTCCTCTACGTCCTCTTCTACTTGCTGGCACTCTATATTTGATATAGCTGTCACTGACAATGGGGATCTGCTGCTCCTGATGGAAGCCCTAGGCTTAGGTGTGGCTGACGCACCTTCGGCCTCTGTTCTGCTGCTCTCTCCAGGTATCCGCTCAGCCTCAAGAACATTAAAATGATCCATTAGGTCATGAGCTAAGGCCTTAAGCTTAGCCCTACAGTGACCCTTGGAATCTCTACTAGATATACAAGGTTGCACCTCCTCTGGCTGAGGTATTTGTCTAGCAGCTCTCTCAGCCTCCATGGCTGAAATTTTATCCTGAAGTTCTTTCTAAATAAGCCAAGATTCTTCATCAGAGGAAGACTGTGGCGGCAGCCTTTTCTTAGCTGGTTGTTTACGTTTTCTGTTGCCTGCACCCTTCCTGGAAGCCATTACTTGCAAATTCGATTCATCATTAATAACAATGTTTTGGAATAAATGCAGCTAATAAGCCACCTTACCGAATCAATTTTAAGTTACTTCTAATTACTAGTATCTAATTATGAACTAATTACTTTCTTAGTTAGTCAATAACAAATTACTTCCCCAAATACTAATAACTTCTTACCTCACTAATTACTCGCTAACACTCAGCTTACCCATACAAATCCTAGTTAAGCTACTAACCAACCCTTATTTATTACCAAAACAGTTTAATGTACCAGCCCACTACTTAAAGCAACAAATTCTTATTGAATTAAAATAAAATTAATAATGCAAATCAATCCTACCTATTACAACAAATACTTAGCCAATCAACTAAATCAACTAAATTCCCAGATTATAACTTATGTTTATGATTAAATATCAATCACTTACTAAGCTCTTAACCATCTATCAATTTAATTAAAGTAAAAGGAATAATCAATTGAATATTACCTCCCTTTCTAAATGTAATCAATCAACTATTTAATATTATTACTTACCTATGATTAACAGTACCCTTAAACTTATCTATTTATTTATTATAACTGTATAAAGACCAAACCTATTCCATTTTTATAAGAAATTTAATTAAATCAACCCGCAGGTGGGAAGCTAAGAATAATAGGGTGCAGGTTGGGGAGGGGGGTGATGAAATACTCAACTAAAGCAACAGCAAGCCACCTGTTGCCCCCGCAAAAATATGCAGCAGAACAAACAGTCCAAGCTGAGGGGGGGGGAAGGGGTTGTGTGCCCACTCCACTCAGCGCCCAGCTGCCTCAATCCCGAATAAACACTGGATCCTGACCATACACCCTGATATCAAATTAACCCCGCTATAGGTAGACCACCCCAAACAGTGAAACAGAACAATAAACAAGGAAAGTTTGCGCCTGGGTGTGTGGGCACGAAAGTACCGCCGCCGCCGCCCTCACCCCCCCGAACCCTTAATTTAAATGAAAAAACTTTAAAATCATTTCCCCTTCAAAGATCAAATTGAAAGAAATCGAGGAAAAATTAACTCTCAACCCTGGGAGGGAGCTGTAGCTGCCCTCCCATGCTCCAAATCAACTGATCTTCTCTCTGGAGCAATCAATCTCCTCTGACGCAGCAAGAAATAGCACAAATGACAAAGGCTTCCTTCTCCTGGAATGTTTGAAAAGAAAGAGGACGGTTAGCAAGCAGAACACCTTATATAGCCAGGGGCCTTCTCCCGCTCTTCAAACCAAATTCGCTGGACCCAGTAAGTCTCATGGCATCTTGGGGGGTTGGTAAAGCTCACTAATGCTTACTCAAGGCCTCGTAGGCCTGGGAAGTGACTTTGTCATTTGCTACCATCCTTCCACTGCCAGATTAAAATCAAGGTGCACTGGGACAGATGTTTTCCATTTTGCTTTGCTGTTTTCTATTTTCCTTGGCACTGTAAAGCTGCTTCAGTGTTTTCTTGGCATGGAGGTGGATCAAAGGATGGTCAAACTGCCGTGCTTGGCAAGGCAGGCAGGCTAGAGAAAGCAGATGTGCTTATCAAACAATACTTCTTTGCACTTTTTCATATGCATACCTTAGCTTATCGTGATGAGGAATGGGGGGGAATAGGTAATTCATATGCCTCTACTGCTCATTAGTAATGATAAAAAGGCTATTTGATTTGCCCACTGGTCGTTTGGACATCTTGCACTGACTTGCAGGCCACACTGTTGCCTGCTCCAGCTTATTGGGTGCACCTGCATGTCTGTAAGTTACTCAGTAAACTTTTCCCTGCAAGCAAACCTGGAGATGACTCATCACTTCCTTGGGATTCTCAGAAATAGTTTTAAAACTATGGAACCCCAGGAAAATCTAGCACCAAGTCACGTGGTGAACTGAGTTGCTTGGTAGCCACTTAATGGGATACACACTGGAGTTGGCCAAACCTTTAAAAATGATCTTTTCACACTGACACAGATCTTTGTGAGGGTGGAGAAGTACAAGCAACATCACAACTGCCCATGTTTTCCCCAAAATAAGTCCTACCCTGAAAATAAGCCCTGGTATGATTTTTCAAGATGATTATAATATAAGCCCTAACCCAAAAATAAGTCCCAATTAAGTGAAACCATGCCCTCCACCAGGGTCTCACTTGGATCCTCCAAGCCCTTGAGAGAGACTTAAAACTTCTTCCCCTCCTCTCCCACTTCCCTCACTTGCAGAGGGGCTGGGCGGCCAGGAAGGAGCTGCGTGCTGCCGAGAACTTGACCCTTGGCTCCTAAGTTTCCAACAGCTCTTGGGACTCGCGCCTCTGCAGTGTGCGCGCTCCCCCCCTCCAGTGTGTGCCCAAGTGAGGCTAACAAAGCACAAGGTTGGAGGGGGGGAGACGATTTTGGAGCTCTGGCCCCCTCCAGCCAGCCAGGCCTCCACCCTACCTTTATTTTCCCTCTTTCTCCTACCCTAAGCCTTTTAACCCTCCTCTTGTTTGGCTCCCTCTTCGGTGCTGCTGGCAGGGCCATTGTTGTGTTGAAGCAGCCACCGCTCTCTCCTCAACCGGGCTCACCCGCTTTGGGATCCCACCAGCCTCCACACCAAGGCTGCCCCCTCCACGGCTGCCATTGTTTCCCGCAAAACAAACCCAGCACCCGCCATCCCCAACGGGAGCCTTAGCCCAGGCACCGCCACTGGAGGAACCCGAGCCATCACCTGGCAGTGGCAGGTGGCACCCCTGGAAGAAGTGGCATCAGGTACATTTAAAGAAGGGGAAGGAGAACAGGAATAAATTAATAATAATAATAAATGATGGTATTTGAATAAATGCAGATTGTTATACTTGAAAAAAGTAAAACATCCCCTGAAAATAAGCCCTAATGCGGTTTTTAGAGCAAAATTAATACAAGACTTTGTCTTATTTTTTGGGGTATATCATTGTTTTCTATGCCCCTTGAAATCACTATGAAAGATCTGATGCTAGCTGCCCCCAACGTTCTTGATGTTGTCCATTACTGGACAAAATCAAGCCCTTGTCAAACCCCTTTACCAATGAAAAACTCCTTGTTTCCCCATATCCTTTTCTAACAGTGGCCTCTTCTCCAGGTTAAATAGCAGGACAACTAAATATTGTGACACTCCTTTTCTTTCAGAATTATCCACACAGCTTTTAACGACCCACATAGTCAAATGATTTGCTGAACTTTATAAGCTGATATTCTTCTGCAGTCCTTTGGTATCTTCCAGTAGCTAGTGTACGTTTGCCACCTTCCTTTTTGACTTTTCTTTTCCTGAATCTAGGTTGAACATTTGTTATTTCTTGCTCCATATGTGGCAGAACTGTGTTTTGTTTTGTTTTGTTTTGTTTTGAAATCTTGGACATCACTTTAATTGTAGGGGAAATTATGCAATGGTCCTATAGCTACTACATTCCTGTCTATTTGGCTGCGGAGCCAGAGGCTGGGAATTCAATTCCTCACCATGTATCCCAGAACAGCCAGCCTGTGTGGCCTCAGGCAAGCTGCATAGTCTCAGGAGGCGCCCCCCCCCCCGAATATGGGAATGATAAATCACTTCTGCGTGTTCTCTACCTAGAAAACTCTGGAAAATGGTTGCCATAAGACAGAATTGACTTGACAGCACACAATTACCATTATTACTATTCTCTGAATAGCAATTGCATATTGCTATATACAGCACCCTTTTCAAGCCAAATCTCCCACTATTGTTCACAAATTTTACCTTTACTTTGCTTGTCATAATTCTCTGAGAGGAATCGAGAACACTGAATGTTTCCAGTCTATAGGCTATCTTTTCCCCCCATATTTGTTGACATATTCCTGTTAGGATTTGATTAATTCAGTATTATACTAAATCTTAGCATTATCTCCTGATGAACACAAATTCAGAGTGCACAATAAGAGCACCTTGTCTTATTAAAGCCTCGAGGCATTTCTGATGAGACAAGAGGTCTCCTTTTAAGAATACATAGCTGCACACTACACCAGGGCTAAAAGCAGAAGAGTGGAAAAATTCTTTCAAAGAGATTATAATGTTATCATCATGCTGCCTCATCTGTATGATTCTATGGCACCTCTCTTGGAAAATATTTGTAGCTGCAATAAAAATGATATACAGCATCTTTTTCCAGCCAAATCTCCCTCTGTTGTTCACAAATTTTACCTTTACTTTGCTTGTCATAATTCTCTGAGAGGAATCGAGCAATACGATCAGAAGGAATAGCAAAGGAAATTCCTGCAGTAACCTTTAAAGTGTTGATGCCAATCACTTCACCATCCTGTTGAAATAAGATATAACTTTTATTATTTCAAAAGGGTTTACTTTTAAAAAGAAATGCCTTCATAGCAGCTTCTGCTTTGCTTCATAAAATGACTTACTGTTCTTCTTACAGTGTTATCAGTACTAATACCCAATGGTAAGAAGGAGATGAATATCTGAACATTTTTTTGTCCTCAATTAAAAAAAAGGTTATATTGACACATTGAGACATCCTGTCAACAAAATGATCAACTACTGCTAGTTTTTCCCGCTTGATAGCAGAAGGAAAGCACTTTCCCCCTCAGTAACAGTGTTTGGACAACAACTGTGGCTTTGACAAAAATAAAAAAGATTTAAAATCTAGTATTTTGAACAAAGAACAAGGGCTTTGTGCAGCATGTGAAGTTTTCAGTTCCTTTCCCCCCACAGAATACAGGTTTTTAAACAAAGAACACTTTTGTGGATTTTTGGTTTAAAAAACCCTACCAAAATGACAAAAATAAACAAAACCTTTTGTCATCTCACCCAGGAGCAGGAGAATATCAGAATTTTTTAAATTTACATATGCAAAAATGTAATACGTGACGATTTACACCACTACCCAATAAGTAGGTGGGATCAATCAATTGTTGCAAGATCAATGTCAATGTGATTCTTCATTTGCTTTTAAAAAAGAGCAGCTAAGCAAATAATAAAGCCAATTGAGAAGTCTTTAAATGTTCCAGGGGATCAGTCCTATTCAGTTGATCCGCCCTGCACATAATGAGGGGAAGGATGGGGACATGTTAGTTTTCTCTTGCTTCTCCATGCCTTGCTGACTTCCATTTGTGGAGTATGGCAGGATCTACAGCAGGAATGAGATGGAAGGAAAAGACCTAGCTATTGTGTCTCCATTCTTCTCTCATCTGCCTCTAATCAAGTGAAGAAAAGAACACCAGTCTAGGGCTATCCTATAATTACAATTCAATTACACTATTAAAATCCACTTTATATATACAATGAGATAACAAAGGTCCATGAAATTATTTGGCTGTAACCAGCCAAACATGTCCGAGAAGTCCATGAGCAGAGCATGGGAAGGCAACAGTCCTCCCACAGCGTCTAGCATCCGTTCATATGTACTTCTGAATGCAGAGACACTCTCAGTGTCGCCCAGAGCCTGAACATCCCTGACAGGCACCACTGCTTCAGACACAGTTCAGTACAGCCTGTCTTGTCAGCTAATTGGCTGGCAATTCCCCGCTCAAGTGCAGAGATCTCTTTCAGCAAAAATAGTCTCTCAGAGATGCATTCACGGACAATGAGGTGCTGGAAAGAAATTGTTTGATGTGGGCAAGTCTATTGTCTTTTGCTCTTTAAAATCATTCATATTCTGTTTGTTACTGTCATGGCTGCAGAAAACAGATGTTTTTGAGTGAAGCACGCATTTTCCACAACTCAGGTGACAATGCTTGTGGAACATTAGTTCTTTCCCAGGTCCTAGATATATACAGCACAAATTTCCATCATCATCAATTCTGACAACACTGAGAGCCCGTTAACTGGTTCAAAGAGAAAGGTGTGGCCTGAGTGCAGAACATGTCTGGTGTTAAAGTGGGTCTACATCAGGCTGTTAACTAGCAAGGGTTTTCTCCTGAGGTATGGGACTCAACATAGTGGAGGTCCATTAAGAAATACATGTTTCCATTTGTGGATTTCTCTCACTAGACAGGGTAAATAACTACCTGTTCTTCTTTTTCTCTCTGAGTTGTTTGCTAGACAACAGAAATGTCATTCAGCAGAGTCAAACAATCAGCTCAGACAGCAGATGGAGGAGGGCAGGGAGAAGTGTTACGCATTACAGGGCACATTGAACTGTCTTGCAATTCTATGTTGCCTTGTGGCCTTCCTTATGTCTTCTAAGCTAGCCTGTGTTCTTAAGTTACATCACAGGGCACTGTCCTGTTAACAGAATTGAACTAAGTTTCAACTGGCAAATGAGTGCTCTCCTATGTGTGGAATTGTGGAATTTGAGGAAGCTATTTTGGTGCTGGATATTGAGGCAGGGGGTTTGCAACCTTGCATGCTGCCTCTATTCTGGCTGGGAGGGACCTTTTCCAGGCTTGAGGGACTGTCAATCTACTCAGCACTAACCAGTTGTTCCTTCCCTGCCTCTAGATTTCAAAGAGAGCCCAGCCTCTCTGCTCTGCTCTTCTTCCTCTCTTTTTTGTTTGTTGAAGCAGTTAGTCTATTGGGACCTGTTGCTCAAAAATGTCAGCCATGTTGTTAGCTTGTGGTTATTTACTCATTGTAAGTAAATAAACATTTTCTTTCTTCTAATAATGTCTCAGTGTGAATCATCACCTTAGAACAGCAGAGGTGGAAGGGACCTGAACCCTCAAACCTCTGGCTCTGCAGACAAATGCCTAAACTACTGAGCTATCCAGCAGTTGAGATGGTAAGTGCCAACTGATGAGAAAAGAGGGTGAACTAATTTAGGAAACGTGAAGTTATTCTGCTCTGTGAATCCCTGTACTTCTGCTGCACAGTGAAAGGAATTTAACCAAAAATTCAGAACTCTGCAACAATGGATACTTAACCCTGACAAGACAGAAGTGCTCTGGTCAGTTGAAAGGGAAATCAGGAAATAGAAATTCAGCCTGTCCTTCTCCTGAAAGCACAGGTGTGCAGCCTGGTGCCCTCCTGGATTCATCCCTGACCCTTGCTGGTGGCCAGGAGTTCATTTGCACAGTTAAAACCAATGTGCCAGCCACAACTATCCCTGGAGACGTCTGATCTGGCCATGGAGACACATGCCTTAGTTACATCCTGGCTGGATTACTATAGCATGCTTTACATGGGGCTGCCTTTGGAAAGTGTTCGGAAACTTCAATGGGTCCAAAATGTTGTGAACAGATTATTAACCAAAGCTAGCTGAAGGGATCACATAACCCCTGTTACAGCAGCTCCACTGGCTCATGGTGTGTGTCTGGGCAGAATTCAACCATTAAAGCTCTAAATGGCTTGGGTCCAAGCTATCTCAAAAACTGCAGTTCTTTATTAATCTGCCCAGGTTTTTAAATCATTAGGTGAGGCCTTTTTCTTGGTCCCACCACCCTCACAGTTGCTTTGGATAAGACATGGGGGATGGCCTTCCCTGTTGCTGCTCCCAGACTCTGGAACTCTCTCCCACAGGACACCAGAGTGGCCCCATCTCTACTGTCCTTGCCTAGGCAGACAAAGACCTTTCTCTTCAGAAGGCAGGCTTTCCTTTACTGATTGGCTGTCTAAGGCAAAGGCAGAGGTTCCCCTTGACATTTAATCCAGTCGTGTCCAACTCTAGGGCACGGTACTCATCCCTGTTTCCAAGCTGTAGAGCCAGCGTTTGTCCAAAGACAGTTTCTGTGGTCACATTGCCAGCGTGACTAGACACGGAATGCCATCACCTTCCCACCAAGGTGGTACCTGTTTATCTACTTGCATTTTTACATGCTTTCAAACTGCTAGGTTGGCAGGAGCTGGGACAAGCGACGGGATTGGATTTGATCTTATGACTGCTGGTCTTCCAAACTTGCAGCACAGAGGCTTCTGCGGTTTAACCCGCACCACCACCATGTCCCTGACTATCTAAGAGGGGTTCTTAAAATGGGATTGTTTGTATTTTTGATGCTCTTAACTCAGTTTTAGTAATGCTTCTATTTAACATTGTAGATGCAAGTCCCACTGACTCCATGAATCTGTTCTAGGAGAGCTAACCATTAAATTTAGTCTACAAAATTCATCTTCTCAATAAAAACAACAACTCCTGCACTCCTCCTCTGTCTTATATTCTAGTTAGCTAGTGTCTTATTTGCAGATCTTCAGATACTGTTGCTTGAATACTCTACTGCTTTGCAAGCAAAGAGCAGATGTCTACAAGGAAAACACCTTAACATCAAGGGGGACCCTTTGTTTGATGTTCCCTTTTGGGTAACAACAACAACAAAATGGGTTGACATGTAAAGTGTTGCGTTTAACATCATATCAAACATGTATACTGTCCACACCAAGTTATTACAGTGCTTTGTATCAAGAAGCTGCCCTATGCTCCACTTTTGCCCCAGCTGCACTGGATGATTTGGCTTTTGCATCTGAGTATGGGGTGCCATGTTCTATCCTTGATTTCTTTCCTTACAGAACCTCACAGAACAAGACCTATCTTAGGTAGAGACTTATTTTTGCTTGAGATCTTGAAATGCTATAGCCACTGAAAGTAGATCCAAAGAGTGTAGGAACTAGGTTGGGTTAGGAAGAGACAAAACAGGATGTCATCACTATACTAATGGACCTACACTCTTGTTCCTATGTTCATTGTAGATGAAAGAAAGATAAAAACAGGTTTCCATTGCTCTGATCCTGTGATGCTTGAAGCACCTTGCTTTGCTTTCATTTAGATAAATTTATAACAGCTGCGCAATATGGCCAAACCCCTTTTACCCCTAAAACAACAATTCCATTACATTTGCACAAGGCTCTATACAATATTTTCTTACCAAGTTTACCAGTGGTCCTCCTGAGTTTCCATACTGTAAAATATGAAAAGAGAAGAAAAAAGAAAACCAGAAAATGTCACAGTGCATTGTAGAAAATGCAAATCTTATTTGAAAGACAAATTTTTAATGATCACCAGTTCCATGATTTCTCCCACATAAATATATAATAATGTGGTTACATTATTGACTTAGCCCATGGTCACACCAGCGAAATGTCACCCTGTGGTTATGCAATTTTTTAATCATGTTCCTGTCATGCTTTGAAGTCACATGGCATTTATTGTAGGATGTGCATCCCAATGTGTTTTTGCATTACCAAGTCATTTCCTTTCAATTCAGTAAGTGCCTAGAGCTTCTTGTTGAGACCATTTGACAAAGGTTAACCAATATATCGACACACACACATATATCGAAGGAATTTTTTTAAAAAAAAAAGTTACAAAAGGACATGCACCATGACAGTTCAAAAAAGCTGCAATAAGATCGTTCATGCAACATTATTTTTAAAAGATCCACAACAACAACAAAGTAGAAGCCTCTGGCTGAGCAAGAAATGATCTGCAGTTAGCACACTTGCCTGGTAAATGAGTCACTAATGCGTCATGTGACCACAAATTTAAATTTCAAAATCAAAGGAGGAGAACTAGAAAACATTTCATTGGTGTGACCACGTCACTGTTTTCTTACATGTGAGATCAGAAAGTGGAAGAAAGTCCGTTCATATTTTGCCCCCTGTAACCAGCTCACTCTGCAAGAACACCTATTTGCCTATCTATTTGTCCAGGCATCCAACTGTGAAGAGGAATCAATGAAAGTGGTTAAACCTAGAAGTGAACCATCCCCTCCCTCATCTAGGGCAGAAGGAGTCAACACCATCTTTACTGCAGAACCTGGTCCTAGGGGAAGGCTGGAAAACAGAGGGGAAAAGGAGGTGGGAAGAAAAAGGCAGGAAAGGAACAGCCATTAGTGGAGGGTTTCTTAATAGAGGAGGAAAGGGAGGTAAGTGACACAGGAGATAGGCAAGAAGGGAAGAGGAGTTGGGGCTCAGAAGAGTGGGAGAGTCCGGAAATAGAAGAGAAGGAGCAAGAAGGGTTGCTGTCAAAGGGAGAGGAAGAGTCTTATGTGTTCTTCCTTCTTCAAAAGGGAGAGACAAAAACTGAGAGGGGAAAGGGAACCTTTTGGGAATGTGGAAATGTGGGGATCGAGATACAGTTGGGTGAGGCGGAGCCATTGGAATGCACTGTTTATGCCTATCCAAGAGGGAAGGGGCCCTAGAAGGAGGGCCCTATCCCCACGGCCATGACACCACTCAAGGGCGACTGGGCTCGACACCCTTGTTGTGAGACTATTTGTGTGGAGAAGAGTGAACCATGGAGGAGACCTACCGACCTCGAGAGATTTGGAACGTCCCCTCATTGAAGGACTCATTAGTTATGACAGGCTTACAAGGAATGTGGTCTGAAATGTCTGTGGTTGCTGATACCATTGGACCCACTGAAGTTGTTGTACACCCCGCCCCATTGAAAAAGATTAAACCTTTGGTTAATGTTAACTCATTTCCTGTGGTAACTCTCATTAGAGAGGAGGAACTGCTTAATCTAGAACAAGAACTCAATAACACCAACCCACTCACAAATAATGCTTATAAATAACATTCTCCTCCATGAAAATATATATACATTCATTTAGGTAAAGGTAAAGGTTCCCCTTGACATTTTTAGTCCAGTCGTGTCCGACTCTAGGGGGCGGTGCTCATCCCATTTTCAAGCCGTAGAGCCAGTGCTTGTCCAAAGACAGTTTCTGTTGCCACGTGGCTAGCATGACTACGGAACACCGTTTTACCTTCCCACCGAGGTGGTCCCTATTTATCTACTCGCATTTGCATGCTTTCGAACTGCTAGGTTGGCTAGGAGCTGGGACAAAGCAATGGGAGCTCACTCCGTTGCGTGGATTCGATCTTCCAACTGCTGGTCTTCTGACCCTGCAGCACAGGCTTCTGCGGTTTAGCCCAGAGCGCCACCACGTCCCTCTCTACATTCACTTAAGTAAGTTGCAAATGTCAGTAAGTTAGTTTGTACTTCAAATAAGCCTGGAAACTCGAAGGCCAGTAGAATATTAAATACCTAAAACAGATGCTAGTACTCTTCGTATATATTTCTATGCAAGAGTTACATTTTTGTCACCTTGGAAAATGACAGAAGATAGTCAGAGTTGCTACTTCCCTAAGCCTTTTTAGTGCTCATGTTTCCCAGCGTGTCACTAAGAGACCAAGGGGAACATCCATACAAGAGCCTTTCTCCATCTTGTACCCTCAAGATGGACCTCAGTTCTATTCACCCTCAGACAGCACATGACAGTCAGAGACGATGGAAGCTGCTGGGTGCCACCAGGTTGGAGAAAGATGACCGAAAATATTTCTTTCAGCACCCTAGGAGTGCTAGGCTATTATTCTCCCTCCTTACTGAGTCTTGGAAAAGAAAAGTGGTGGTGGTGGCGGGAAATCAGTAGTCCGATTATTGCACGGAGTACAGGGGTTAGAGTCTTCCTCCAAAACTTCTCAAACTGATGGACTGATGAATAACAAT